>NW_004567105.1:32593474-32607947 GCF_000260355.1 Condylura cristata
GTTTGATTTAGACATTATATTCTTTGTCTTCTGTATTGTATACTCACTGTATTAAAGTCCCTTTTCATTAAAGTCTTATATGTTTTGTCTTGATGTGGCGGATGTCAGAACCCACTTAAAGCAGGCAGGTTTGGGGTTCGGTGGTGTTTCTCACCCTGACCTGTAACTGGCTGACCTAGAACTCAGGATCAAATAAACTATAAGCAAGAGCAATACCATGTCAAGGAGACAAGTTACAACTGCCATCCTCTAAAACAACTGAACACAGCAGTTGTGCCCCAAGTTCTACAAGTCATAATCACACAATGGTCATACAAGGTCACTTGGCTGTATATCAAATCTATGTAAATACATAAATTAGGCCCTACTACATTTTCTCCAAAAATTAACATGCACATGAAAATGAACATTTTGTGAATCTGAATGAGTGTAATTTGTTCTGATTTTTAATTTTAAATGAATATTGTAAGGCTATTTGGATGACTTTTTTATTTTATTATTTTTTAAGATTTTATTTATTTATGCATACAGAAATGGGGTACAGGCCATAGGTGCAGAGCAGGGAGCAGAACAGGCAGATCGATGAAACACACTGCTGAGGGGAGCAGCGGGTGGGTCAGGAGAGGTCAGCCCTGCCGTGTGGTCACCTCCGGCAGGGATCGAACTCATGCGGAAGTGGCTTTACCTTCTTAGTGCAGTGCTGTAACCCGCTGCGCCATCAGGGAGGGCCCTAGACTTCTTTTTTTAAGCAGTCATTCCCAACAAGTTAGAAGTTATGCTCCTTTTGCCCTTCACAGATTGTCCTTTCTAAACAGAAATTTCCAAGTAATTAAATTGATCCGGTATCAGCACTCAAATTAGTAGGCTCAAGAACTGTTTCCTGAAGTTTTGACAATGTTTGTTGTTTCTTTCCTCCTCTGAATGCTGACCAATAGTTCTAACCTCCGCGTTCTCTTTTCACTTTGTTTATTTAAAATTAAAGGCATAGTTTCTCAGTAAAAGGCTCAAGCAGCACTAGGAGAGGCATGACATGGCCTTAAATCACTCAAATTCTGCTTCCTTCTGGGAATGATTCAACCTTGGTTCAATTTTATTGCAAAAACAATAAAACAATTGGTGATTGTGAGCAAACTCCAAAAACAAAAACAATTTTAAAACATCCGTGACAGGATTTTTAAAAGACCTGGCTTTACTTGCTTAAAATTCAATAAAATATTCAGCCAATGTTTATGGAAAGCCTATCATGCATCAGTCTGATGCGGGGCTCAGGAGAGACTGAGACCATCATGACACCAAATGGCTTTAAAGGGGCCCAGGTGAGGTGCAGGAAGAAAAGCAGCCCTTGTCGTGAGAACGTGCTGTAGGACAGCAGACGCTCCCTGGGTATTTTGGTCATATGATCAATAGGTTTGTGATCTTTGTATAAAACAAAACAAAATATGCATGTCCTTGATCCCACTGGGCCTGTTGACTTTGATGCTTACTTCCCTCTGCTTCACTTCCTCAAGGAGAAAACTTGACACTGAATATAAAGTACTGGATGAGATACTGACCTACAATCATGTCTGGCAAGGACAGGACATTCAGAAGCTGTTTAATAGCAAGTCTGCTTTCTAGTGAGATTTGAATATGGAAATTTTCTGCATGTTTAATTAAGGAAAACCTCATAATCCCACTGAAAACATAACTAAAGTTATCAGAATATTTGGTAAAGGCTGATATGATAGTTGATAGGGTATCCAATTAAGCAAATCCAGGGCAAGACAGTGATGTTACAAAAATGATCCCATTAGCCTTTAAGTGTGGAACATATTGAAAATCATTCAAAGTTGAACCAAATTGAATGGCCTGGCCTGGATTTTACAATTTAGCTAATATTTGTCTCAGAATTTTTACAAGCTTATTCAGGAGTCAGAAAATCCCATACTTCCAATGAATGAATGTCCAAATTCACAGCAGTGTCTGGAAGAAACAAAACAGCATCAAGAATAAGGTGACTGAAAATAATCTTTCTGAGCTATGATGAGAACACCTAAGTGAGGAATCCTATGTTGTCAAAATATTAACAAAGATGGCAAACAATGGTGCTTTATGAATAAAAAATCTTTCAAAATAATCAAGACATATAAGTAGAGAGCTAGTGAGTGTAACTTCGATGTTGACAATTACATCTTATTTCGTGGTATGGCAGATTTACTTCCCCCTTTTGACTTATACAATAATTCTTTTTTTTTTTTTTAAATTTGGTTCTTTTTTTCTTTTTTTATTCATACAGAACGGGTACAGCCCAGAGATGCGGAGGGTGAGATGATTCACCAGAGACAGAGTGGGGAGCACAACAGGCAGATCGACGAAGTACACTCCTGAGGGGAGCAGCGGGCGGGTCAGGAGAGGTCTGCCGCACCAAGTGGTCACCTCCGGGGCAGGCGGGTATTGAACTCAAGCGGAAGCGGCTTTAGCTTCTTAGTGCTGCACTTTAACCCGCTGTGCCACCAGGGAGGGCCCATACAATAATTCTTAAGTGATTTTTGATAAGACTGAATGTAATCAGGAAGGCACCCTAAAGATTTCCTTTTACTCAAGGCTATAAAGTCTTGTGTTTGAAGCCATTATTCTGAGCTTGTTTTACATATATATATATATATATATATATATGTATGTATGTATGTATATGTATTACATAGAATGCATTTCTAAAAATAGAGTATGCCATCAGTGGAAAATTAAGCAGAAACACGAGATGTCTTTGTGATTAATGTTCTAGGAGTCAAAATATGTGCAAATAATTAGGGAAGAAGTCTGAGAACTAGCACCCCCTCATAATGGGAAAGATGGTTTCCATTGTCAGCCCTTTCTGACCTTCTCAGCAGTCCTCGCTCCTCCTCCGGTTCAACCTTCAAGTGGCTCCAAGATTATTTGCACCGGCAGGTCTTTTCCTTCTGAGAACTCCTGCAGTGTCTGTTTTTGGTACTCAGAAAGCCACGCTCATTAGGACACATGAAAACTCTATAATCTGGCTTGTGAGTTTGTCTGTTGTCCTTATTCAACACACACCCTATGCTTTCTGTGTCTTTATATAAGAACATCACACAGAGCATGGCCTGCATATGTCCTCACACTTTTGTATATATTTGTAGCTTCTACTTGAAAAGTTATTCAAGTAGCACCTTTTCTGGGAAATCTTTTCCAGTGCTTCCAGGAAAAGGACAAGTCCTTCTGCTTAAGGGATCTCTTTTGAAGCCTTTGTTAAAATCATCATTGCTATTTGTTGAAACTAAATTTTACCTTTTCATACTTTATTTTCCCCCAAAACTCAAGACCTTGTGTTGGAAAAATTGGAGGCCAAACTATCATATTCCTAAGTAGGATGCCAGACCCCAGGTACTGGGATTGCAAAGGAAATACTTGAAGCTGCTTTTGTCAGTTCCCAATTTACTTCTGGGAACAAAGGCTGAAGGGTCTTAGGATGAAAGGTGGTTTTTTCTAAGAGCAAGAAGAATTTCTGCCCTATGTTTTCTCTCCCAGCTGATAATGAAGGAGTTGAGGGAGTTGAAGGAGTAGCGAGAGTTCCTTCTCTCTAGCCAAGCAAGAGGGCTTTAACAGGACCATTTAAGAGAAAAATAAAAAAGTCCTGGGGTTGGAAGGCAGATAGTTGTCAATTCTACTGAGGGTTAGCATCTGGAGCTGAAACCACCCGGCTAATGGCAGAGCAGAGGGAATGTGTCTTCACTGATGACTGTTAAAGTGTACTCCCCTGTGGCCTAGTGTCTCTCTTGTCCAGATGTGGGACGCATAGGAGCAAAACAATTTTGAGCCACTTTGTCTCCTGTTCCAGCAGATGGTCAGAGGAGAGCTGAGTTCCAGTAGAGGAGATCTGGGTAACTGGAGGTTAAGAAAGGAATGAGAAGTCAAAAGAAAGGCATTGCCTGTGGTAAGGGGGTTATTCAGAAACCTCCAGTGGGGCTACTTCTGTAGACCTTGTAAAAGGACCTCATAAAAGAAAAAGTCAGGTCTAAAATGTTAGTGCCAAAACACTCCATGATATACACATCAGTAACATCTTTAAAGACACATCACTTGAAGCAAAGAAAATGAAGGAAAAGATAAATAGTTGGGATTACAGCAAATTAAAGAACTTTTGTACAGCACAAGAGACATTAGCCAAAACAAAGAGATGTCCCAATGATTGGGAGAAAATTTTTGCACACAATACTAATGACAAGGGACTGATCATAAAGATCTACAGAGAGCTAATGAAGTTCAAAAAAGAAAAAGTAAACAAGTCAAAAAACGGGCAGAAGAGCTAAAAAGACACTTTTCCAAAAACAAAACAAAACTGCAAATGACCAACAGGCATATGAAAAAATGTTCAACATCACTTGTAATAAGGGAAATGCAAATCAAAACACGAGATACCACCTTACATCAGTGAGAACGGCACATATTTAAAAAACTAGCAACAACAAATGATAGCGAGGGTGTGGAGAAAAAGGAACCCTCTTACACTGCTGGTGGGAATGCAAACTGGTCCAACCACTATGGAAAGCTATGTGGAGTTTCCTCAAACTACTAAAAATGGAGCTTCCATATGAACTAGCAATTCAACTTCTAAGAGTCTACCCAAAGAACACAAAAACATTAATTCAAAAGGACACCTGCACCCCTATGTTTATTACAGCACAATTTACAATAGGTAAGCTATGGAAGCAACCCAGATGCCCCAAAATAGATGACTGAGTCAAGAAGATGCGGTATAGTTATACAATGGAATATTACTTGGCAATCAAAAAGAATAAGCTTATGCCCTTCACAGCAACATGGATGGAGCTGGATGGGTTTATGTTCAGCCAAATAAAACAGAAAGAAAAAGAAAAATATCAAATGGTCTTACTTATAGGAGGAATGTAGAGAAAACAAAAAAGGAATCAGAAAAAAAGTGATTATAATAAAGTAAAAAATCAAAATCATCAGGCAACTATAGATTCAGAGACATTCTGCGGGGAAGGAGGAGGGATAAGGACCAAGACAGGAGTGAGAAGACCACAAAGGACTATGATGATGGTGCATGGGTGAATTGGTGGTGACAGTTTCATGAGGAAATTCTATATTGCCGACAAATAAAGGATATGTAATGAATATATTGAAAAATTAAAACAACAAATAAACCTCTCCAGTGCCAGAGAGCAATGACAACACTATTTGATAGGATAAGAAACACTATTTGAGACTATAAGAAAACTTATACTCTCTCTGGGAAGCAAAGATGAGGATGAGAAGCAGCACTAAGTAGGGAGATAGAGACGAAGCTCATTACGGTCCTTTCCCACTGCTTGTGCCCCATCCCAGCGCAACCATAAGCTGGGGGAGCTGAAACACTTTCACTCTGAATGAAGTTCAGATCCTTAAACTGAACTAATATCAGACTGTTCTTGTGACTAACAGAGATGGAGGAAATTTGCACTTATAGAGTGTTGAGAAGAGTTTGTGGAATCTGTCCAAGATTTCAACCACTTGCCATGTGGAGAAGACAGAATCTACAAAATGGTGCTTCAAAGAATTGAATCTCCACTCCAGTTCTAGTTTGGGGACTATTTGTTCAATGTAACAATTACATTTGTTTATTGATATGTTTCCCCTTTAGACTGAGAGCTTCTTGGGGATAGAGACCACATGATATATTCACCTTTATTTATAAATGTTATTGTTATTTATAAATATTTATAAATATTGTTGAATCAACACCTGTCAGAGAGCAAATGTTGGTTGAATGAACATGTAAATAAACTAATTTCAAAATGGGGGATATCTAGACTCAGGAGTCAAACTTGGGTTTTGCCACTTACAATTGTGAGTTCTTTAGTTACTTAACCATATAAGCCTTGTCCGCCCGATATAAACCTTGGCTTGTTTGATTGACTACCTTTTAAAGGGGTGATAAAATAGTATTTGGCTCATAGGATTTATTGGAGGAGTAGATGTAAGATAATGCATTTAAATACTGAACACAGGATTAGCACATAGTGAATGCTCACTAAATGAGAATTGTCACATCATTGCTCTGGCAGTGCTGCAGCTGCATGATTTAGTGTGTGCTGACCCCTCCCCTAGCCAGCTGGGCTCAGTGTCCTTGACCTTGAGAAATGTGTCCTTGATCCCATCTGGGCTTGGTGACTTTGCTGTCTGCCTTCCTCTGTTTTTACCTCCTAAAGAGGGAAGCTTGGTTTTCTATTAGGTTGGTGAGGATCAATTGTCCTGACATAGAAAAGAATTCTGACTCAGGATCAAAGTCCATTTTTAATCTCATGAAGCCCCCATTGTCAAAGGCTTCTGGAATCTCATTCTTGAATTTCTCCAGAGTTCTGTAGCACAGACCAGTTCTTCCTTTGAGTTTTCTCAAAGCAGTCTCAATTCCTTGGTTTTGCTAGGACAGTTATCACTGATCTTTTTTTTTAAATCATGCTGTATCATCTTTATTTAATCACTGAGTTTTTAAGTCCCAGAATTTCATTGTTTTTGCTGATTCTTTGTCCTTTGCGTGTTTAATGCCTCAGAAGAAATAATTTTATCATCCCTTGGGCAAGGGAGATTAGGAAAAACTTAAATAAATATGAACACTTAATCTGCCATATATATCTTAAACTTTTATAAAAAGAAAAAATAATTGTGGTTGTAAGAAAGAATTGAGTTGGAGTAACAACAAAGACATATCCATGTTTTATGCATATGTAGTTAACTATATATAGCAATCCATGCTAATTTGCAAAATAAACCATTTAGATAGTAAATGCTTCAGCTTTTTGACAAAGATGGTGGGGGTATTATCAGAGAAGACTTCAAGGTCACGGTGGCAATTTTCCTAGACTCTGAATAATAGGTGGAATTTGGATTTCCTCCATGAGTGGCTCTCCATTTAACTCTGATTTATTAACAACCATGTTATTCAGGATATTATCTACTGCAGTGGCCATTGCTTTGGGCTTCTTAACATGTTAATTCCTTGTTATTCTTCATTTAGATAAGACAAATTCTTACTGGGAGAGAGAAAAACAAGTATAACAGAGGGAGGTGGACCTGGAGACAGAGAAAGAAAACAAGGTTTGAGCCAATCCAGCTACATCAAAAGCTAGACCAACTTTGGTCTTCCGTTAGGGTCCGAGAACTCGATTATCGCGAAAGACAGAGCGTCACACAAGAATGCAATTCACAAAGTAGAGTTTATTGGGCTGGCTAGCCAGGGTCAAGCCATTCCCTGCCGGACACGCAGGACCTAGAGTTCCGGCAAGACCGGGACCAAAGGAATGTCAGGGAATATATTGGCCTTATTGGCCGTTACATACATCAGAGCCCGTGCAAATTCAACTTAGCAAATGGATTCAAAGATTAACAGACGTCACAGCCTGGGTCACAGTTCAACCACCCAGTGACAGGTTTCCAGGAATAGATGTCTCATTTCCTGGTGCCTCAGGTCCAATCAGCCTGGGCCACACCATTCCCATTATCCAATCAATTTAAATGTACACTGTCCCTCTTCAACCTATCCTGCATTCCAGGGATGGGGGTGGGGTGCTTGCCTGGGCTAGTTTTGCTCAGGCCTGTGTTACTTCCTCCATTCCTTCACTTCCAAATCACGGAAGTCAATAAACCCCTCCTCCCCCAACACTTGCTTTTGCTTTAGTCAGTTCAGTAGGAATTCAGTGCATCGGAAGGTGTCCCAACTAATATAATGAGGGTAATGAGGCTATGTTCAACTCTGAATGTTAGAAGGACACCACAGTAGGTACAGAGATGTTTCAATAGACTAACTTGAAATTACCACGTGCGGGTTGATTCTCATTAAGCTTATTGGTGGAAGATTAATCTTCTCTTTTGACTCCAGGCAGTGCGGAATCACACTGGTGTCTCCTTTGCCCTTTTGGAGCTTGTTATTTTTCTCATAAAAGATGAATTATTTGTAAGCAAAAAGTAAAGATAAAAATCAATCCCCATCTTCTTGAAATAAATGTGGCAAGCATATCCCAAGAATTACGAGGGCTGCAGAGTCATTCATCTGTTGAGCACTGCAGAGAGCCTGAACCCATTCAGCTCCCAGATTTCAGGCTTAAGGGAACCAATGGCTTTATGCTTGTAGATTAGAAGGTTTTTACTGTCAGGGGAAAGATAACAAGTCTCTAGGTGATTTGGTAAATTACTTAATAACAACTAGGTAATATCAGCTAATTAATAAATTAGTACACACTATAGATGTACTAATGTTTAAAGCACTTTTTTTGTATTACCATAACCTGAGCAAGTACTACTATTGTTATCATTCCCATTTTGCAGATGAGAAAACAGACCAAAGTGGTGAAGCCATATAGGCATATAGGGTGTCTGATATTGTCATAAACTGTTGTTGTCTCGAATATTGCTCTAGGAAGTCAACTTACAAAAACATCTTTTGCTGTACTAGTAAGACTCAGGTCTCCACTGACAAAACACAGCAGTTAGGGCTTGGAGCAAGAGACACAATTATCTGGATAATAAGACAAGGGAAAAGATCAATTTCACATGAGATACTTCCTCCATTTGTTTTCATGGTTGTGGATTTTTCTTGTGAGTTTGAAATATTGTTACTAAAAGAGAAGAGGCTTAATTACTATAACATTTTCAAAGTTACTTATCTTTGTGAGGCTAAAATCCTTTTGTCAACTTAACCAACTATTGAGCCAGAATGTTTATTTCTGACTGGCAATCTGTTCCTGCTGCTGTACCTGTAACTCCTACACTGTCTTTGATAACAGATCCTGGTTTACACTGTCTTTGATAACAAGTCTTGCTCTTGGGGATGTTGGCATCCCATGTTGGTTTCTTGCTCTTGGGGATGGTGAGTGTAGGTAAAACCTTGCAATGGTTAACAAGATCCTAAAGGGTCCGGTTCTTCCAACACCTTTTGGAAACACTCATGTACCACCGTCTCTCTGATTCTTGTTGCTCCAGATACACTGGCCTCTTTGCTGGACTTTGAATATCCCAGATGTATCCTCTTCGCACTGACATACCCCTGTCTGGAAATCTTTTGCCTTAGGTAGCTTCTTCATGGTGTGAACATTCTATCATGCTTTGGGAATAGTAGACAAGACAATAGTAGACAAGAGAATAAAGCCATCTCTATGAACATGAAAAGTATGAAGCAGTTATACAAAATCTGCTGTTGGAGGTAAAGATAATCTTTTCAACCCCCCCAAACTCATTAAGGAGTTAAGGAGAAGAATGAAGGATTTAAATAATGGGGACCCAGCGTTGCATCTATACAGAACATTCTCTAGAAAGAAAGAGATTATGTCCCAGCATTGTCTTCCTATATATTTAGGTAGTGTTAATAATCTGTAGGTCAAATCAACTTGAAGCAGAAGCTCCCTGCCAAGAACAATTACATTTTTTAAAATAATCATTCACTGTTCCTACTTGTCTAAATTAAATTCAAACTCATCATCGCTGGAACAGCTCTCACAGAGTAAAATCTGTCAGACTGCTTCCCAGGTTCAAATCTTCACTTTGATGATCTAACAAATTCTTTATCTAAGTATTATTGAGACTTTTATTCTAGGTAACAAAGACTTTGTACAAATATTTGCTTTTCAGAACTCTCCTACACTGCTGGTGGGAATACAAACTGGTCCAACCACCATGGAAAGCTGTGTGGAGGATCTTCAAATTACTAACAATGGAGCTGCCATGTGACCCCACAACTCCACTCTTAGAAAAGTGCCCAAGGGACACAAAAACATTAATTCAAAAGGACACCCTGCACTCTGAATTTTATTACAGCACTATTTCTCACAGGTAAAATATGGAAACAACCTAAATACCCCAAAATAGATAAATGGATCAAGATGTCATATATATACACAATGGAATACTATCCAGCAATCAAAAAAGATAATTTCCTGCCATTTGCATCAACATGATGGAGGGGGAAGGGATCATGCTCAGCGAAGTAAGTGAGAAGGAAAAAGAAATACAGTGATGGTTTCACTTATAGGAGGAGTATAGAGGGACCAAATAAGGGGTCAGGGGTAAGAAAAGGCAAAACTAGGAGGCGACTATAAGTTGGAGACATTCAGCAGGAGAGGGGGAGGGGGAGAGATTAAAACAGGGGCAGAAAGAGCACAGGGGCCTATAGTGATGGTGCACGGGTGAATTGGTGGTGGGAATTTTATGGGTACTACACCTGAGAGGGGAAATAAATATTTTACTACAATGCTGTAATATATATATATATATATATATGTGTGTGTGTGTGTGTGTGTGTGTGTGTGTGTGTGTGTGTGTATGGAAATAAATATTAAAAAAAAATCATATTCCCTTTTCATGAGGTCCATGGCCACCCTATTTAAATTTATATTGTTTCTCCTCCCACATTCCTAGCCTCTCTTATGCTCTCTTTTTTTCTACTTTCTCTCAAACATATCAATTCTAACCCACTGTCTAATTCATTTATTATTTGTACTTGCTGAGTCTGTCTCCCTGCTGGAGCATATACTCTACGACGCAAGGATCTTTGTCCATTTTACTCATGGAGGTAGCTCATGCTCCCAGGAGAGCATGGAGTATGCAGTAGCCACAAAATAAATATTTGCTGGGTGGCTTAGACAACTGAATGAATAAATTCTGGGGATTCTGATAATACTTTCTCTCAGGAGAGGAAAAGGTAGAAATGCTTATACCCCTTGACACCTGTTTTCTGCTCTTGAGGGTATCTCATGTTTAGGATGCTGCTGCCTTCTTGCCCCACAGGGAGAGCCTGGGAGAATGGTAACCCTGCCCCAGAGCTCTGCCTTTGCCGAACCACTAGCAAAAGTCTGTCTCCAGATTTCTTGTATTTGAAAAAAGAAAATTCTTTACAGTACCATTAGTTAGGCACATTTTTACTTGCAACTCCAACCACACTTAACAGATGAAATAGTTTAAGTCACTGTATAAAATCAAAGTTCCTAGAGCTTTGTCCTTATCTCTTGGCACAAGCTTAAAACTCCTGGAATTTCCTTAGTGATAAAGGTGATAGGTGTGTCTTTTGTTCTATGAGGTGACTGCAACCAGGCGTTATGGAATGAAAGAACGGTCTCATTTTGTGGACAAGTATCCATTTTCTAAAATAACCTTTACTGAATTGGCATGTGATTGTGATTAATTTGTTGACAACATCTTTGATTTTGAATGCTGCTGAGTGGAAGATCATGTTTGATTGGAGACATAAAAGAAGAACAGTCTGGTAAAAAAGAGAAGGGTGTGAAGAAGGAATTCTAGGCAGAGGCGGTAACAGAAACAGCTACTTAAAAAGACATATTGAGCGAGTGCTTTCTGTGCTTGGTGCTGCGGTGCTACTTAAACCGTAGAGTTTAAAGTACTCCACGGAAACTATGAATTGCCATGACTATCATCTCAGGTGGCAGATAGGAAACTGAGGTTAAAGTGTCTTGCCTGAAAATACTCGTTAGGTGCCAGGCACTGTTAAGATGTAGGCAGTGGTGCAGCAGACCTCCCTTGTCCCACCCACTGCTCCCCTCAGCAGTGTGTTTCAGTAGATCCACCTGTTCTGCTCCCCTCTCTGTCTCTGGGGAATCCTCTCACCCTTTCCTCACACCTCTGGTCTACACCTCAGTTCTTCTATACATAAATAAATAAATATTTTTTAAAAAAATGAGATGCAGGCAGCAATACACAAAGTGTACAATTCACACCCCTCCCATGGAGCTGACATGTTGTATGACAGAAGAGAATTCAAGGCAGTCACCTGGTTTATTCAGGTGCTTAGGACCTTGCAGCCTTCGGGTGGATATCAATTGGACTGTTGGGGTGCCAAGTTTGGCTCCCTGAGATTGACTTTGAGCTTTGGGGACATTTATACCATACTTCCTAAAACTGATGAGGACCTATTTTTAAAATTTCTTGTATTTCATCTGTTAGAGAAAACAGAAAACCAACAAGTTCCAAAGGGGAAAATGAGCACATTGTTGTAACCCATGTCTCAAGGAAATGTGAATACTTATCTGCTTAATATGTTTAATTGTCATAGACAAAAGAGGTGCCATTTAAATTATAATTTTGCATTTCTGGAATTTTTCATGCTGAAACTCTGTAGCCATTAAATGCTAACTCCCTTTTCCCTCCCCTCCCAGGCCTGGGCAACCATCTTCTTTCTGTCAATACAACAACCTTAGCTATGTCATGTTAGGTGAGTCCATGTGTGTCTGACTTTTTTCACTTAGCATAATATCTTCCAGGTCCATCCACATCGTAGCAAGTATCAAAATTTCCTTCCTTTTGGAAACTGAATAATATTCTTTTGTTTGTATGTAAAAAAGAAAAGAAATATGATTTTGTAAAGTTTAAAAGGAAGTGGACATGATTTTGAGTGGTCAGAAATCTGTTTCAGG
The DNA here is from genome assembly GCF_000260355.1 of Condylura cristata. Lineage (NCBI taxonomy): Eukaryota > Metazoa > Chordata > Mammalia > Eulipotyphla > Talpidae > Condylura > Condylura cristata. The sequence goes on from NW_004567105.1 coordinate 32,605,891, forward strand.
AATTAAGAAAATACAACTGAGTTTGTTTTATAAAAAGAGAAATTCAGATACAAGGATGGAAATATTAGGCCCTCCCTGGTGGCACAGTGGATTAAAGCACTGCACTAAGAAGCTAAAGCCACCTCACCATGAGTTCGATCCCCGCCTGCCCCGGAGGTGACCACATGGCACAGCAGACCTCTCCTGACCCACCCGCTGCTCCCCTCAGCAGTGTACTTCGTTGATCTACCTGTTCTGCTCCCCACTCTGTCCCTGGTGAATCCTCTCACCCTCCACATCTCTGGCCTGTACCCCTGTTCTGTATGAATAAATAAATCTTAAAAAAAAAAAGAATGGAAATATTATAATAAAATTTTCTGTAGTTTTAATAATGTGGCTTTTAAAATTTGTCATTCTTGCAAAGCAGAGAGGTAAGTTTTTATAGTAGTGGGCATAACTATTTTTGGCTCTTTGGTAATATTATTTAAATAGCTTCCCCTTTTCTAGTTATATTTCCAAAGTAAATATATATCAGAAGATTAATGTACTTTTTCTCATGTAATAATACCTTTTATCGAATGGGCTGATCATACTTACACGATATTTATCTAAATCCTTTCAAGTCTATGAGATGTAAATTATAACCTACTTGACATGTAGTATGTGTTAAATGAATTGTTAGTATTAATGATGAAGAAAGAAGAACAAATAAAAATAACAGCACCTTCTTAATTGTAAGGAAGCATCACATTCAGATAGTAGTTCTTGATTCAGGGGAAGCTTGCTGCTCATTAGACATTTGGAAATGTCTAGAGATATTTGGGTTGTTACAAATAGGAAGTACTACTAATATTGAGTGAGAAGAAACCAGGAATGACATCCTACAATTTACAGGTCAGTCCCCATAACAAAGAATTTTCTCACCTAAATGCAGTAGTGTGCAGGTCAAAAAACCCTCTGCTAAAACAACAAAGATTCATTGACTGTGAACACAGCATTTCCCCAAGCACAGAAGAACTTGCAAGCAGGAGACAATCTATTATCTTGGCAAGTACAGAACATAAAAATAAATGTAAGGAAATGACATAGCTTAGTTGTACATACAAATAGAATGATAATCTTGAGTTTTTAATTAGAAAGAAAATTTATCAGTTTATTAAACGTTCTTTTGTTTTAAGGGGAACAGTTTCCCAAATTGCCAACGTAAAGACATAATTATTGAAAAATAACTTTCCTAAGATGTGATAGCTTAAATCCATTAGCAAATGATCTTAGCTTTCCATCATTATTTGAATATTGTCCAACTGCTAGGGCTTTATTAACACCATCAGACATGACTTAATGGAAAAAAAGGGGAATTTTAGCTAAGGGGATAAAGAACATAATTTGGATTTATTGCAACAAAGTCCAAAATACAGAATTCTCCTACTTAGAAATCAAGACACCCAGTACTTTTCATGATGATCTTAGTCTCCTTAACTTGTATATTTCAAAACTTATATTATGAAAATTGAAGCTCACACACCAACTGTTTTAGGTTGTACTGATCATGGCAAACTAATTTCTTTAGATTTATGGTTTGAATAATTTATTTTTTGGAAACCACTCCACATAGTATGTTTGCAAAGCAGTATAGAAAAGCAACATTTCATCAACTTCCATTCATGTTAGAGAAGAATTTCCTTATGGATGTCAAAATCTGTCCCAACAGAGTCCAGAGATAATCATAGAGGCATAGAGAACACTTAGAAGGGGAGAATATATTTTTAATACAAAATTGTAAGGAAAAACGCATTGTTGCAGTGAAGCCAAAGTCTTACAACCTAAATGCTATTTCAGAAGGACCTTGAAGGAGTCGTCCACCTAGTCAGCCATAGCCAGAGCACACATCTCTCATCCTACCAGGTCTGGCTGCCTCACAGTTGGGGGTGAAGACTGGGTGTGGCAATTAAGGAAGAGTAGGGTGGGAGAAGTTAACATTTACTTGTCTGTCCATTCAGATGTCTTTTTTTTCTTGTAAATTTTTATTGAGGTGGGACCTCCCTGGTGGTGGAAGGGGTTGAGTCTCAGCATTATGA
>NW_004567105.1:32609377-32653104 GCF_000260355.1 Condylura cristata
AAAGAAAAGAAGATTGCTTCAGAAGGAGTCACCTGGCTTTCTCCTGCCCTCGTAAAGTTTACAGGTAGCTGGAGGAAACTATTAAGTAGATAATTAGACAAACAATTTGTTACACTGGTCATAAATACAGCAATAAGGAGTACAGGCTATTATGAGAAAAGCACAACTAGAGGAACCAATTTAACCTAGGTGGTCAGGGAAGGTAGCTGGCAGGTCAGACTTCTTAGTGTGCAAAACCAACCCAAACAAAAATAATTGCCTGGCTCATCACTGATAAACAGCACAATTCAAGTGCATATTTTCCTACTTAAGTGTGAAGCACTAGACCCTTAAACGACAGGGAATCCTGCAGGTGGTGGTTCATTCTTTACTAAACTGACAACAAATCAGGGTCAGCAGAATATTAAAAAGTTCCTATTGGCCTTAGTCAGCTCTGAATGACTACTATGAAAGAGGGGTATTGAGGAGGGGGAGGGTGGCAAATGGGGCAAACAGCCGGGAGAGGACGCCAAGCAATAAAGAGCAAGCAAAAGGCTAAAGCGGTCCTGAGTCTGTGAGGACCTGGCTTCGGGGTCACAGAAAGTGGAGACAGCTTGGAGGCAGCAGGAAGAGGAGCCTGGGGTGGACCTCCTGCTCCGGACTCTGACCTGGACAGGAAGTGAAGGGCACCATCTAAGGAACAGGAAGGGGAGATTGTTATTTTTTTCAGTGCTGGTCTTAATGAGGAAAATAAGTGTCAGTAACAGAAACCTTGCTAAAGCTTCTATCCTGTTTTGGGGTGTTAGGCAAATCTGACCTTCTCTAACAAAATAATCTAGACTTCTGGGAGGTGTTTGTGAAGAAGAAGATGAGAAGGAAGACTGGAGTGTTGGAATTGTGTCTTTTGGTAAGATTCCTGCCTTCCACCCAAATCAGAAGAAAGTAAGTCCCTCTAGCTCCCTTCGCATGGCTAGATGAACAGATGTGACTTTGGTTGAGAGAAATCTTATCTTTTTAAAATGTAAATACACTTTTTACATTATTCTTCATTTTGTGCATTTTTTCATTTCATTCGTGGACTTCCCACCACCACGTCAGCCACGTGCCATCACCACAGTCCCATGTGCTCTGTCCACCCCAGTTCTGATCCTGTGCTCCTCTCCTCCCCCATGAAATGCCTCTGGTTTACAGTTGCTAGTTGATATTCTTTTTTACTTTATTACAACTACTAATTATTCCTCCCTCCCCCAATCCCTTACACTCCTGCTATGAGTAAAACCATCTGGCATTTTTCTTTTTCTTTCTGGCTTATTTCACTAAGAATGATCTTTTCCAGTTCCATCCATGTTGCCACAAAGGCATGAGTTTTTCTTTTTTGACTGCTAAGTAATATTCCATTGTGCATATGTATGACATCTTCTTGACCCAGTCATCTATTTTTGGGCATTTGGGTTGATTCCACATCTTCCCTATTGTAAATAGGGCAGGAATAAACATAGGGGTACAGGTGTCCTTTTGTGTCCTTTGGTTAGATATTTAGGACTGGAGTTGTTCCATTTTTAGCAGTTTGAGAAACCTCCACATAGCTTTCCATAGTGGTTGCATCAGTTTGCATTCCCACCAGCAGTGCAGGAGAGTTTCTTTTTCTCCACACCCTCACCAACATTTATTGTTGCTATTTTTTTTTTGTAATAGTTTATTTTTACAACATTTTATGCCTTTTCCCATCTCACTTGTAATCTCTGTGGATGTCTCATCACTAATTCACCCATGAGTCTTCACCATATCCCCATGCACTCTCTCCTCCCCATTTTTCATTCCATTCCGCCACTCTATCCCCATAAAATGTCACTGGTATATAGTTGTTCATTATTATTTAAAAAATTTTTCCTCCTGGTCCTTCATGCTCCTATGAGTCAAACCATCTAGTATTTTTCTTTTTCTTTCTGGTTTATTTCACTAAGTATGATCCCTTTCAGCTCTATCTATGTTGCCAGAAGGCATAAATTTATCTTTGTTGATTGTTAAGTAATATTCCATTGTGTATATGTACCACATCTTTTTAATCCAGTCATCTACTTTTGGGCATTTGGGTTGATTCCATGTCTTTTCCTATTGTAAAAAAAGCATGTTGCTTGTTTTTTTTAATATGTGCCATTCTCACTGGTGTGAGGTGGTATTGTCATTGTATTTTGATTTGCATTTCCCTTATTACAAGTGATGCTGAACACTTTTTCATATGCCTATTGGCTATCTGCATTTGCTCTTTGGAGAAATGTCTTTGTAGCTCTTCTGCCATTTTTTGATGGTGTTGTTTACGTTATATTTATTGAGTTTTGTCAGTTCTTTGTATATCTTTGTGATTAGTCCTTTATCATTCATATGATGTGTGAAAATTTTCTCTCAGTCAGTGGGGTGTCTGTTTTATATAGTGTTTCTTTACTGTACAGAAGCAATTTGATTTGATATAGTCCCAGCTTTTTATCCTTTCTTTCACTCACTATCCTTGGTTTGGGTGATTTATCTTTAAAAATGTTACTGAGGTGTAACATTTTGTAGTGTTTTGTAGTGTTTCACCAGCATTTTCTTCTATATATTTTATGTTTTCAGATATTATTTCCAGGTCTCACATGCATTTTGAGTTGGTTTTTGTGTATGGTGTGAGGTAATAATCTAGCTTCTTTTTTTTTTTTGCCATAGCAGCCCAGCTTTCCCAGTACTATTTGTTGAACAAACCTTCTTTGCATATTCTTTGCTCCTTTGTCAAAGATGAGCTGTTCATAAAGCTGTGGGTTTATATCTAGTTGTTCTATTTGATTCCATTGATCTGTTATGTCTGTTCTTGTTCCAGTACCATGCAATTTTAATTATTATGGCTTTGTATTATAGTTTGAAGTCTGGGAGTGTAATACTGCCATTCCCTTATTTCTTATTTGGAAGAGCCTTGGCTATTTGAGTTTTTTTGTGGCTCCATGTGAATTTCATCAGTATTTTTTCTATTTCTTTGAAAAATGTCATGAAGTTTTTGTAGGAATAGCATTGAATCTGTAAATTGCTTTTAGTAGGATGGCCATTTTAATGATGAAAATTCTTCCAATCCATGAGCAAAGGATCTCTTTCTATTTCTTTTTGTCTTCTTCTATTTCTTTTAGCAATGTTTTATAATTTTCTTTGTAGATGTACTTCACCTCTTCGGTTATGTTATCCTTAAGTACTTGATCTTTTTATAAAGGGAATGATTTTCTTGATTCCTTCTTCAGAGTGATTGTTTATGTATAGGAAGGCTATTGATTTTGTGTGTTTGTATCCTGCTACTTTACTAAACTGGTTTATTATTTTGATAAGCTTTTCTGCAGAGATTTTTGGATTCTCTATGTATATTATCATGTCACTTAATATATTTTTGTGATACATTTTTGTGTTTTAATAAAACCAAAAAGTGAAGTCTGAGGAAATAGTTATGAAGCTGCTTGTTGGAGATTACATTGATAATTCATCTTGTTTAGACCAAAGAAGGAAAATGAGAACATAGAACAAAACAAACAAATAAGCACCAAAAAATCCCAAATACCAAACCACCCTAACAGGGTAAGTGGGGGAAAAGAACACATTGAAAAGTTAAAATGAAGAGAGAGTATATGAATGTAGACTTAAAAAAAAAAAAACTAGTTGTAAACAATGTGGTATAAAGGAAGATGATGGGAAGAGATGTAAAAATAACCAGCATTAAGTTAAAAGGCATAATTTGAGGAGCCAAAATAAGAGGTGAATGTTGAGGCAGCTCCAGCATAGAGACCCCTTTTCAGAGCTCCCTTTTCAGAAAACTGTGGGGATTTTAAAATGCTAAGTGTATATGTCTTAAACACACACACAGTTTTTGCTTTTTTTCCTCTGAAGGGAGGAGAGATGAAATGTGTTCTTGGCTTTCATTTGATGAATAACTACTGGTACATTTTATTTTCTGTGAAAATTCTGGAGAACAGTTGGCAAATAGAAGTTGGTCCACAGAAAAAAACATGACTTCCTGGAACTTAGGGGGGAAGGAAATGGGTGGTTTCTTTAATTACTATAGTATTTGTTTGTATGTGTGTGTTATAACTAAAGATAGCATTCTGGTTAATGCTCTCAGGAGGAAGGTGAATCTGGAAATTGATGAATTTGGAAGTGTACACTGTTGTGTTAAATTTGCTATGTTAAGTAAGACAATAATTCTCTTTGTTTTCAATATCCTGGATATATCAGAACGAAGTTTGAAATTTGCTTTCTGATATTTAATCCGTTTAAATTCAAGGGTATTATTATTTACATATGTAGAGCTAATGACTTTAATATAGGCAAGAAAGCTTATTTACAACAAAGATGTGATGGTGGTAACAAGAGGAGTGTCAGTAGAGCCTTAATTAATTGATTTGCTAATTATTCTTTTCTGCTGGGTGTTATAGTACTTTTACTAATGAGCAGCAGAAACAAGAATACTGCAGCAACTTAGTTTAATTTGGTTGTAGTAGCAATAGCTTCTTGGCTATTTTAAGATATTTGGGGATTTTTATTCTGGATTTCATAATTTTATGCTGGATTCCACATAATTGTGGATTTCATAAAACCGAAGAATTAAATATATTCCTATACAACACTATGCGATTTAGCCCAAATCTGGGCAGAAAAGGCATTTTAGTGAAGCTGGAAAAAATTAGATGACAGGCTTAAATTTAAATAAAAATTTACAATATGTTTCATTGCAGTGTCACATATTTATTTCTTCAGGTTTCTTACAGATACAACTAGACCGATATAGTCACCCTCTTTGCTGCAAAAATTTCAAATTTTGGGTAGGCTTACATTCATCTGCATTTGCTTAGAAGTCATGATCCTAAAGGAATTTGTATGACCCAGGAAGATTCTATACAAATGCAAACTCATTTTTATTCTGACACATGCATCTCTCTTAACTCCTTGACCTGAATCCTCACCTCACTGAGTTTGGGAGTCCTGACTTCTCTTCCAGAACCTGCCTACTCTGGACTAGAACCAGCTAGCTCAGGCTGCGACTCCTACCTGAATGCTGTCTTTCTCCTCATCCACATTCTCCCTCTATCTCATGTCTGTAACATGTCTTCACTGATTTGGAGCAGCCAACATCAATTAATTATGTATCATGCTTTTGGTGCTACAATGGCAATTTACATACACCGATTAGTGCCCCCCATTCTACAGATGACTCAGGGAACATCAATGGGCTCTAAGTAACAAGTGGCATAAAGCTAGTTTTTTTTTTTAGCTGTTTCTGGACTTAATCTTATAGTACCTTGAAAGGCCACAGTCTTATTTCCCTACTCACATTGTCAGCTATTAGAAGGCAAGTCCTTGTCCTTTAGACTAGATAGAGTAGCACTCAATAGTTATAGCCTTCTGTTGAAATGAAAAATAAAATGTAAATGTTAGAGAATTTTATAAATAGGTTAAACATGGGAAAAAATGAAATCTCAGGAAATTAGTTTTTCAAAAATCACTACATGAAACCAATTGCAAGACACAGGTTCTGTGTGAGCCAGCGCCGCCCCCACGAGTGTCTGGAGACATGTGGGGGTTTTCTTAGCTGTCAGGATTGGAGGTATATTTGCACCGAGTGGGTGGTAGACAGGGATAGAACGTGGGACAGTCCCACAAAATTACAGTAGTGTCCCTGAGGAGAGGCAGCACCTGGCTTAGCAGCTGCTAAGTTCTAACCCTGCTCCACCTTTTTCTAGCTGTGTAATTCCCATCACACTACCTACATGGCAGCTACTCCTGGTGCACAATTTGTGTCCAATAACAGCAGCTTTTTCTCACTAGTCTCCAGAAAAACAATCTCTGGTGGCAAGATGGGGCCTGTGAGGAGTGACAGGATTTACTGGACTAATAGTAACACTGGACAAGGCACTCTTGTGTGCTGGAGCAGTGCTTCTCAGACCTCACTGGAATCTCCTGGAAATCCTGTTGAGAAGCAGATTTTGATTTAGGAGATTTGGAACGTGGCCTGGGTCTGCATTTCTGACAAGCTCGTGATGGGGGTGCTGATATGTGTGGAGCACAGGTTGAGTGGGAAGAGTCTAAAGTTCCTAGGGGGAGAAGCTTGAGCAGTTGAATATTCAAGCTTTCATTGTATGTCCATTGACACTTGAAATTATAGAGGTAAAGGGAGTGTTGGTTGCATATCTGAAGTACGGAATTTTGTTTCTTCACAGAAGGAACTCCATCTGCTTTGCTACTTTAAGGGGGGGAGAGAGAGTCATTTTCCATGGATAACTAATGGATAACCATATTGATTGTGGTTAAAAGGCAGGGAAGTCTATTCCATATGTATTTCCTCTCTAAGAGACAAAAAATCAATTTGAGTCCCCAAAATATTTTAGAGGCAAGATTATGAATAAACAAAGGAAACCATGGCCACCACTCTAGTGTGGAGGGTATAAGGCACGCATCTCTCAGAAATAGTGTAAGTGGTGTGTTTGAGTGTTTCTGTTGTGCTGTTGTATATGTGTATATGGGAATTGGGAAGTGTGTGAGGTCATTGCTGGCCAATTACTTTCTTAAATAACGCTGGAGAATGGGGATCTAAAATTTCCCTCTCCATGTTCTAGTCCATGCCTCTCTCCCTATTAACCCCAACCCAACCTCCCAAGTTTAAAGCTAGAAAGAAGTTCAGGGGCAGGAGTTTCTAAGGCGGCCTTGACTGGGGAACTTTGCATATTTTAGGCAGTGGAAGTTATTTGAATATAGTCATTGAAAGGAGACTACTCATTATCCACTTAAAATACTTCCCGACTTCAGCATGGTACTGTACGGAAGCCAAAGTAATTGGCTTTGCAGTTGGCCAGCTGATTTAGCAAGAAATCCTGCAAATTAGGCAGTCCTTACAGATGGTACTGTTGGACTTGTTAGAATGTTTTAAAACATGGACACACTTGACCACGAACTCAAATTCTTGCTTCTTCAAGTTCCCTTCAACGAAACCTAGACTTTCCATTGGTAGCCTGAGACCAGAAATAGAAATTTCCCACAATAATAAATGATGATCTCCTTTAAAAACTATTTGTAGGGCCCTCTCTGGTGGTGCAGCAGGTTAAAGCACAGCACTAAGAAGCTAAAGCCACTTCCACATGAGTTGGATCCCTGCCCTGGAGGTGACCCACATGGTGCGGCAGACCTCTCCCAACCAACTGCTGCTCCCTTCAGCAATGCACTTCATCAGTCAGCCTGTTCTGCTCCCCACTCTGTCTCTGGTAAGTCTTCTTACTGCCCCTGCACCTATGGCCTGGACCCCAGTTCTGTATGCATAAATTTATAAATCTTTAAAAACAAACAAACAAAAAAGAACTATTTGTATAAGAAAATAATTTGTTGGTAAGCTTGACCAAGGGAACATCTGGTTCAGGTGTCTTTACTTATATCTGAGTTTCCTAAGTCCTATCGTAAAGTGTTTCTTAACTGACTTTCTGTTGCTCTGCCTGGAGGTCAAGGGGGAGTCAGGATTTCTAGAAATGGGTGTCCCCAAGGTGGCATGACATGATGGTCCATACCTGAATGTATAGAGAAAGAACAGCTGGAGAATGTGGCTTTATCCAGAAAGAAACTTCTAAATTTGCTTCTTAAAAGTCATCAGAAACATCACATGCTCTATCATTTTTATAGGACCCATTTTTGCCTTATCTTTGCAACAGAGACGACTTGTTTTCTTGTTTTCTATTTGAATAGTAACCTTTTATCCACCTCCCTCAGTGTCCTCTGGTTGTGCTTTTTTTGACTGTATGTAAGCAGAATCTCTAGATGCATGAAAGAGGCAGATAAAATCCCCCAGGGTTACTGACCTGCCCTGCATCTATTTTTAGCACTGCATTGAATTTGTCATACCCCACAGCATAACTCAATCGCTCTAAGGCAGTGAGCAAATTCTGAGTTTTTTTTTAAACCTCTCCCTGTGGCATCTGCCATAGGTTAAGCTGAGAGGCACATGACTCAGACACTGGTTTTCCAAGATATGTCATACTTTGGTGTCTGTAGTTACCAGATTGGCACTGACAACAAGACATTCAGTTCTGGCTCCTAACTTTGTGTAGGAAGTTGCACAAAGCTTATTGTGTCCTGCGTGTTTGTGGCTCTATTGGTGCAGAAATGGCAACAAGGAAGCGTCTAGTGCCCACGAAGAGACCACTAACAGCCAATTTGTTCTCTCTCAAAGGGTATTTCCTAGAAGAATTTTTGGTTTATTTGCAGCCGGGGCTGTCTGATTCCTGTACATCTCCATTTCCGCCACATCAGTAGCCCTCCATAATGTGAGGACAGTGTGACTTGTTTCTTGATACCACTATACTCTGCAGATTCAGATAGGGCTTTAAACACTTCTTAATTGATGAGTTGGAGGGAGGGGGGCATTCATTTGTTGATTGATTGATTCAACAAACGTTCATTGATGAACACTTGTGCATTCTAGCTTGGAACCCTGGAATGGCTCTCTACCTCGTTGGTTAGGAACATATGCTTATCACCTCCCCCCTCCACCCCCATTTTAACCATGAATGCTCTCCATGCCATCTTTACTTCAGGAAGCATGCTCCCCCATGATTGTTAGCCAGACTTCCTCACTTCCTTTGTCTCTGCAGGGTCAGCACTACTACAGCTGGCAAGAAGTCCCTCCCACTTCTGAATAGCCTTACTTCCTGCTAATAATGTATTTCATTCAGGCTCGAATTGGAGGTGAAGGACATACTTGTCCTACGATATGATCTCTCATGGCTCTGCTATGTGTTCATCTGCCTAGACTCTGGCTAGACTGAATTTTATTCCTAGAGTTCCCTTGCAAGTAGGTGACTGGCTCTAGTGGGCTACCAGGAAGGTTGTCTTGGAAAAATGGGAGGGGTAGGTTTTTATGTAGCACTTTTTTATTTTAAAGATCCATAGATGCTTTTCAACCAATGTAGCACCTATCTAGATGCCGGCATGAGGGACTTTACAGATGGAATTAAAGTCCCTAATCTGTTGACTTAATAAATCCAAAGGGAGAGCATTCCAGGTGACCTCATGGGTATTAGAAAAGTATTAGAAAAGAAGGTCTGTATCCTCTTTGAGGTCTGAGAGGTCAAGAAGCAGAGGAGAAGGAAGGCTAGAGAATCCTTGTCTCCATCTTGGACAACATCTTGTGGTGGCTGATCTGCTGATTTGCCTCACTGGTGTGAAGAGCAGCTGGGCTTTCATTTGCTTTTCTTTCCAGCGGAGTCTTGCTTTCACTGGCACTTGGACCAAGTGTGTACATTCACCCTTTGGGTAAAGAGGCCTGGCTTCTGCAGGATTTCCCTTATTATGAGACTTATCCTTGTGAGATACTAGGTTGGTTGGGATCTTCCCTTTCTGTCTACTGGTGAGAGGATGAAGGGCCTGCTTAGCCAGCTCCTACAACTGAAAAACAATGCCTTGTAATAAATAAATGGATAGATTAAAAATATACAGCTCCTACTAGTTTCCACTTTAAAAAAAAAGATTTATTTATTTATACATATAGAACTGGGGTACAGGCCAGGGGTGTAGGGGTGGTGAGAGCTTTCACCAGAGACAGAGCAGGGAGCAGAACAGGCAGATCAACGAAATACACTGCTGAGGGGAACAGCAGGCAGGCAGAGAGGTCTGCCGCTCATTGTGGGTCACCTCTGGGGTGGGCGGGGATCGAACTCATGCTGAAGTGCCGTTAGCTTCTCAGTGCTGTGCTTTAACCTGCTGCGCCACCATGGAGGACCAAGTTTCCACTTTTCTGCTCACATCCTGGATGATTTATGAACTAAAGAAGCATTTGTTAGCCTTCCATGTGATGAAGCCAGGCAGTTTGAAACCTGGATGTCTCTAACATTCATTCATTTTTCATCACCGTGCTGGGTTGGCAACATAGCAGTAAACCAGGCAGATGGACGCTGCTCTGGGAGAGTGGATCTTCTCACATGAAAGTAGCTGTTAAGCAATATGTATAAGGATAATAATGTCATTGGAACGATTAGCTGGTATAACTGGGAGACCCTGCCTTGTTGGAGGCGTAAAAGAAGGGCCTAGGAGAAAGTGAGCGAGCATGACAACAAATGTAAGGAGTCCAAGCAGCTCTTTAGAGGTTATTGTTCATGGTGATAGAAGCGATGAGGCTGGAGACTTAAGTCACCGAGTATCCTGCAAGCCATGACAATTGTGTCTAACTTTACCCAAGGGCCAAGTATTTTTATTTAAAAATCTTCCTGATTTGGAGGCTTGCATTTCTTTTTTTATGTTATGATATCACAACAGTTTCATTTTGAGTCTTTAAAGATCCATTGGTGTCAGTATGTTTCTACCTCTTATTTTTTTCAGCTTTTCCCCCTACAGTCCTCTTGTATAATCCACAATGCTCTTACTTTATTGTGTAATTGTCATACTATTTTTATTCTGCTCTCCTGCCTTTAGGCTTTCAATTCTCATGGCAAACCTGTTGAGGAAAAAGAAAACAAAACCTAAACTTTTCACATTCATTTACCCAGACCCAGACAGTTCCCTTAGCTCAGTTCCCGCCCCTCCCCCCGTCCCCGCCCCCCCCCCCCAAACCCCCCATTAAGATGGAAAAGCCTTCTGGTCGGCAGGTAGTTCACTTGGCCCCTGAAGGGCAGGGTACCCCAGCCTTCCGTAGGCTGTTGTCCTTCCTGCCTTCCAAGCACCCTGATGTACCAAGGATTTTCTTAATTAAGTTATTGAGTCACATGCCACCCTTTAAAGTGGAACAATGAAAACCATCAACCCCATGTGCCAGGGAGCTAGGAAAGGCTGAAGTGCAGTAGATGGAAGGTACATGGCAGAGACAGTCACAAATCAGAGTTAGGCCAAACAGAACTTAAATTTGGTTCTTTGTCTTTTTAAGCTTTCTTCATTTTTTTAAAAAAAATCCCCTCTTCAGTTCTCCTGATTTTTTTTTTTTTTTTGGAAAGCAGCTAGGTAGAGAGAGCTAAGCAAAAATTTAAAGGCAAAATGATTTGGTCTGAAAGTCTGGTTCCATTGTAGCCTGTACAATGATGAATGAATAGTGCCTGGCTTAGTACAGGTACACAGAAAGGAACTTAATAGATTGGGGATATTGAACATTCTGATTTTGAACAAGGCAACTTTCCTGAGGAGGGGACTTAACCACTCACTTTTCCCTATGACGAGTAAGAAGCCTCAGTTACTTTAGGAGCAGGACCTGCTCTCTCAAGGTCTGAGTTAGGAGTCAGGAGTCATGATAGATGTCTGCTTCACAGTTTATGAGGACACTTGGAAACCTCCCCAAACTCATTTCAAAGTATACTGCAGCTAATAAAACTTATTTTGGTAATCAATTCATAATATAGTCCTACATCAAAGGTATGCCTTTAGTACCATGTTATATATCAATCACATCTTCATAAAAGTGAGGGGAAAAAGGAAGCAATTCTTATGAATAAAAGTGAATTGGAGTGAAAGGATTTTTGGAATTAGTGATGACTAGACCTTATTGTGAATGTAAGTAATGCCAATGCACTGTATACTTAAAAATGGTTAAAATGGTAGACCTTCAGTTATACACATTTTGCCATGACAAAAATATATGGGAACCCACAAGTGAATTTTAGAGAGTCCTAATAGCTGTGTCAGAATAACCCCTCCTCTCACTCCCCAGCACTAGCTCAGTGTTAACGTGACCCATTTATGAACTGAGCTATACAGGGATGATTGTTGTGAAATGATTCCAGAATATGAACTAGAAGAGTCTCTATCAAGCTCCACAATTTAGAGGGATTGGCGGCCACGAAAGTGTGACACACCAAGAATGACATAGCATCCACGCCCCATGAGGACCAGACCAGTGCTCCTGTGTTCCATGCTGATAAGGAGCCCTCTAGAACTTTTCAGGGGGCCTCAAGTGAATCCTTTTTCTTCTTCCATCCTTTCTCCAGGTGCTGGTTACTAGTCTCTAAGAATCTAGTTGCTAGAGTTCTCAGATTGTCCAAGCATGATTTAATGCTACATCAGTGTCCTCTCCCAGCTGAGAGCTTGCAGACAGTAAGTGATAATTTCAGAGCTTTTTTCTTGGTGTCTGAAGGTCATCACTAACTCTCATATGGCCATGCTTTTTCTCATGTGAAGGTCTTCGCATATGCTCTTCCCTCTGCCATGATATCCTTCTTCACTCTGGCAATTCTTACTTATTCTTTGGTTTCAGATGTACTATCACTTACCCAGAAAGTTTCCCTGTCCTCCCAGCCTGTTAGCTCATCCTGTTGTGTGGCTTCATAGTAACTTATCCATCTCTCCAATTCTGTCACACTTGTAATCATTTGTATTATATCTGAGTTCCATGCATGGGTCAAGGTCTCAGTCTTTCCTGTCTACCATTTGTTCCCCAAGAACTGAGCATAGGGCCCTGGCACATTTGTATTCATTAAGGAAATAAAACACAACAACCCTATCTTCTCATGAAGGGAGAATGAAGTTAATGATATTCCTTTATATGCATTAATAGGCAAGCGAGAAACTGACCTTAATCAGTAGAAATGATTTAGGTACTAGCAGATATTCCAAAGAAATGCACAAAATGAGCAGAATGGAAACACTGAGGATTGTTCACATACAACACCAAATGCTGGTGAGAACGTATGGTCACTGGCAGAAGGGGCACAGGTTTGAACACAAGGGTGTGCTTTCTGATATGACATTCAGGATTGTTAAAAATGGGTCAGATTACCGAGGAAGACTTCCCTAGAGGTTTCAGAAAACAGGCCAGAGTTCCATTTCAGCTGGCTATTTTAGTCCTATCACAGGCAGCAGGGTAGACTAGATATCACCTTTGGGTGCCATGGTTCCCTTCCTCTGACCTATAATAAAGCTATAAGCATGCTTGTTGCAATAAGCATGCAAGGGCACACATAAATGGGAAGCGTGTGGTCAGGCCTGTGCCTATAAATGTTGCTAGTTTCTTTTGTATAGTACATTCTGAATTCACTTTTGTTGTAGAAAATTATCTCAGTCTTTAAGCATGCAAAGTCTCTTTCTAGACAGGACTAGTCCCACATTTCAAAGTGAGAACTGCAGTGCATACCAATTTAACTCTTGTATTGACATTCACCTGAAGGGGTGGGGTGTACAAACTGGGCAAGATGATTAAAAACATAATCTCTACTCTCATTCCTAGCCTACACAGAAAGTGATCTGGACATCGTGTGTCCTATCCAGCAAGGAGGGACACATTTTCTCCTTTTCTGGTTTTAAAGTGAGGGAAGGGAATAGACTTGAATATGCAAATGAGTCTAATTTAATTAACTTTTATGACCACAGCTTCTTTGAGATAACCATGGGAGCCAATTAGAGTCCATTAAAATTCAGTTACATCCCTGAAGCTTCAATGAGACACCCTTATCTTCTCTAAGAAAAACAAAACAAAACAAAAGCAAAAAATTGTGAAAAGATCTAATCAGAACAACAGAAAAGAGTAGGTTGACTGCCACAGCCCTGCTCTTGGTCTTACCAGAAGCTACTTACAGTCATTTGCTCCAGTTTGTCACCCCGAATCTGGTGCTGCATGCACGGAGCAGCGTGAAATCATTGCAGGTCAGTCATGTAACTGCTGACCCAGAGTTATCATAAACTGAAGCCACGAAAGGTAAAGGTAATGATATTTCATATTCCAGGGCAAAAACTAAAGTCCCATGAGGTGAGAGAAGAATTGCTTTGACCTCAGGCCTGAGATGAAGAGGAATTTATGCCTCTTACATTTTCGCTATAATCCATTTTGTAATATGCTTTGCTTTTTCTTCCCTGGATTACAAATGCAATATGTATTTATTGTAAAAAATGAAGTACCGAATAGTTGAAAGAGGCTGCTCCTATCTAGAAGAGCCTGGCAGACTCTCTTGTGTGATTTTGTTCCCTTCTTTCTCTTACTATACAAGTTTTAGAAGATAGTGTTTGGCAGTGATGAGGGCTGGCAGAGGTGGAGGGCAGAATGATGCTTAGGTGTGAGTATCTCATTCAAGTTTCTTCCTTCGGTAGCACATACAGCTCACTTTGCCTGCCTCTAAGGCCATGCGATTACATAGCTGCCAATGGTTTTGAATTGTTGTCCCTAAACCATTTTCCATGGTTAGAAAAATGTGTGGTAGGTCATTAATTGTTTGATATACCCTGAAAATGCCTTGAGATGGGTCTAACAAAGTGTGCAATTGAGTTTCTGGAGCTTTTTTGCTTGTTAAAAGTATTATCATGTGACTATATTATTGCAGTTGACTTTACCATGGACATTAGGAGTTATTTTGTTTCTCCATATAGGAGGGCTGTGTCTAAAATAAATATATCCTAGGAGTAGGTCACAATGCCCAGCGTTATGTGACTATATAATTATGCAGCCTAGTAATTGGGAGGTAGAGTTACAGTTGTTATAAGAGGTTTATTAACTGAGTAGATTTAAGAACTCAATTTTTATATTTTTTAGTTAGATTTTTGAAATAATAAATAACTAAAGTTCAACAAAGGTACACGATTGGAAAGAAAAAATGATAATGTGGAAAACAGATACACAAGGGAAAGCAGAAATAAAGGTAATAAACAATGAAAGCCAAGCCTTTGTCTTTTGCCAACAAATTCATCTGCCTTTGTTTTCAAGACCTTTAGCTTAGTTGGGTCTGAAAATTATTCCCTCTGGCAGGATTGAATCATTTTGTGATTTCAATAGCTAATGTCTATTGAGCACTTATTACATGCAGACTCTGTAACCTAAAGTATATATTAGCTTATTTTAACCATTATACTGATATTTTGAAGTTGATTGTACTAGCTGGGGAAACCAACCACCTAATATTCATTTTCCTTTTTTTTTTGTTTGTTACTAGAACACCCTTTTGCTTGGGGTGTCAACATACCCAATTAAATCCTCTCACTGCCCTTGCACCTCTGGCCTGCACCCCATTTCTGTATGCATAAATAATAAATCTTAAAAAAAAAAAAGAACCTGGGGTCCTTGGACAGCTAAACCATTCCAAGTGCCTGCGTACCGTATACTTTTAGTTATGTGAGAAACAGATAATTTCTAAGTCTATTGTTAGGTGGTCATTCAATGATTAGCAGGTAAAAAACATACCTACTAATAGTTTCAATTTTTAACTAAGGAAATTGAAAAAATAAAAATAACTTTCCAATACATATAGTCTTGTAGGTGTGGTATGAGGGTTTGAGCTCCTTATTCTGACTCTCAAATCTAGACCTTTTTCTCTTAGACATGATTCTATAGTACATCTGCTTTCTGTTAGATTGCAAGGTCTACTTATTACCATTTCAGGAAACTTGAGCTTGATCTATTGTCTTCTTCTGACTTCTCTTTATAAAAATACCAGTGTGATATATCTAAAATCAGATCTGGCCATATTGCTTTCTTGCCTAACTCCTCAGAATTATTCCTTTTCTAGAGCAGGGATGTTACCTAAACTTTTTTAAAGAGACATATCAGTAACATAATTGTTAGAGGCAAGTAGATTGTAAGAAAATCAGTTGTTCAGGTGTGATAGTATTCACTACTGTGTAACAAATGGTCCCCAACCTTAGCAGCTTAAAATATCAAACCCAATTTCTGGACCCTCCCTGGTGGCACAGCAGGTTAAAGCACAGCACTAAGAAGCGAAAGCTACTTCATCATGAGTTCAATCCTTGCCCCAGAAGTGATCTACGTGGTGCCACAGACACTTCTGACCCTCCCACTGCTCCCCTCAGCAGTGTACCTTATTGATCCGCCTGTTCTGCTCCCCATTCTGTCCCTGGTGAATCCTCTCACCACCCCAACACCTCTGGCTGGTACCCCAGTTCTGTATGCTTAAATAAATAAATCTTTCTTATACAATTTCTGAGGGTGAGGAATCAGAGCAGCTTAGCTAACTGGCTAAGCTGTTTAAATGAGATTGTAATCAAGATGTTGATGAGGACTTCAATCATCTTAATACTTGACTGGATCTGGAGGAGCTACCTCAGGTAGGTTCCTGCACGTGGCTGTTGAAAGCGTTACTTCTCCTCAAAAC
This sequence comes from Condylura cristata, assembly GCF_000260355.1. NCBI lineage: Eukaryota > Metazoa > Chordata > Mammalia > Eulipotyphla > Talpidae > Condylura > Condylura cristata. The sequence goes on from NW_004567105.1 coordinate 32,625,415, forward strand.
ATGTAAGCAGATTTCCTCTGAGCAAGTGATCCAAGAGAGGCAAAGTCACAGTGTTGCTTATGACGGAGACTTGAAGTGACACCTATCATTTCTGCCCTTCTCTCTCCATCACGTGTACTGACTCTGGTAGAATATGGGTGGGGCTACACACAGGTGTGGACACCAGGAAGTGAGGATCACTATGGGATATGTGAGACTGACTACTTCAGATAACTATGGGATAGAGTGGTGGTGTTTGCTTTTCAGCTTTAGCCAGCAGCTACTATGGTGATCCATGGGTCCAGTTGCTGGAATTTTTCCATTTCTCAGTGTCAAAAATATGGATTTATAAGTTGAGTCTCACAATAGCAACTGAATTTAAAAAAATTCAGAATTAAAAAAAATTCCCATGTAAGGAGGGCCTTCCTGGTGGTGCAGGGTTTAAAGTTAGTGATATCAAGCTATTGACAGCCACTGCAGCACAAGTTCAATCCCCGCCCAGGGAGCTGACCCACATGGTGCCGCAGACCTCTCCTGTCTTGCCTGCTGCTCCCCTCAGCAGTGTATTTTAGTAGATCTTCCTGTTCTGCTCATTACTCTGTCTCTGGTGAATCTTCTCACCCCCCACATCTCTGCCCTACATCCCAGTTCTTGTATGTAAAAATAAATTTTAAAAAACTTTAAAAATATTCCCATGTGAGCCAAACAAAATACAAATGCAATCCAGATATACTGGTGAGCTGCCAGTTTGCAGACTCTCTGGCCCATGCCATGAGAGCTACATGAGGGCCAGTTCCAGTCTATGTGGTAGTTTTAGTAGGAATTTGAACACAGACCCAGGTTTCATCAGGAATGGGTACCGGGATCACTGTCTGCCACAGTTGAAGCTGAAGGTTGGGGGGCAGAGAGTGACACATGTGCCGTAGCATTTATTTCCCCAAACTAAGAGATTTGTAGAGTAAAATATGCTATATTAGTGACACTAATGTAGTAGCCATAAATTGGAGTGGACTCAACACCCACACGGCCCATCAGGAAATCACCATGGCATCATCTCACTGTCTGTTTCTATTCATTAGAGCTACACCACCTTTCTCAGAGCATGAGCAAATTCTAAACCGCACTGCCTACACTTTCCGTGCCTGCTTATCTCATCTTCTCCTCATTCCCACTCCCTACTTCCCTTCCCTTGCAGACTAACTGCTCTTTCACGGGGACTTGTGGCCGTTCGTACATCACTTTAACACAGACTCTATCACAGTAACCCACAGACTGGGCTGCCCATTTTTAGCAGAATTCTCCTTGCTGCTCCTACTCACAATATCTGGCACAAGGTAGGTGGTTAAATCACTTACTGAAAAGGTATTCTGAACCAGCCTCCACTCTTTTCTTTAACACAGAAGAATACAGTGAATAATGAAAATGCCAAGGAGGCACCCACAAGGTGGTTAAATCACTTACTGAAAAGGTATTCTGAACCAGCCTCCACTCTTTTCTTTAACACAGAAGAATACAGTGAATAATGAAAATGCCAAGGAGGCACCCACAAGGAGGTAGTGTAGGAGCAGAGAAAATCCACAGACCACGTCACTATTTCTTGAAAAAGTGACCATTAATTTAAATAGGACTTGCAGTCATTTCAAATCCCCATCTTCCTTCTCATTTCCAAGCGAGCAGAAGCTCTTTCCCTTGAGATGGAGCTCCGATATAGTACTATCACTACGACTGTAGAGACAGCGTACTTGTTGTATGTGTGTGGTTTATAGCTATCTTTCGCAGAAGTTCATAACTAAGATGTGAAAAAAAAATCAATCTCAGTCCTCCCCAGAATGTGTAGGACTTATTCTCTTATGCACACATCTATCACTTACTAATACTTGTGTGCATTGTGTATACACCTCTGAGGGCAACATAGAAGCTGCTGGAGAGCAACGTTCTCTTTAAACTTCATGAATGAAATGAAATGACAAGGTGTTAAAGGGCTAGTCCTGTGGGACTGAGATGCGTTTTTCTTGCAGGCAGTTAGACTTCATGGTAGGACACCATTAAATCCGACCGATTGCTATTTATTTTAACCCTAGTGTCTGAGAAGAAGCAGAGCTCATTCGTTGGCAGCTTTCACTTGGTTTCTTTCTCAACTAGAAGACCCAGGGAACTTGGATCCAGTTCTGGTTCTGGTCCTTCTTGGCAGTGTGATTTCAAAAAAGTCAGACCCTTCCTCTGAATCATCTTCCTACTTAAAATGGGACTACTAATAACACTTATTTTACAAGTTACGTGAACTAACGTAATTGGAAGGCCTTGGTAGACTGGGGTGAAGTCCACAAATGGCAGTGAGCACTATTATTAGGCTGATTTGCAGGCAGTGGTGACAGAGGAGAGTGGGAGGGAAAAATGGAATGGAGAACCATACTTAAGCCACCCCCAAGACTCCTCTGACTGAAACCCTGGCTTAGCCTATGATAGCAAGGTTACTAGTAATATCCAATAAAGCATAAACACTTAAAAATTAGCCTGGGACCAGATTAGGTTAGCCAGGGAGAAGGGTCCTGTTATCACACGCCTGAAAACTGTAGTGGGCAGTCAGATTGTTGCTCTGTTATTGCCTGCTCTGGAAAGGGTGAGTTTAAATTGGAACCCTCTTTCTTCTGTTTGAACAGTTTCTGCTGAGTCTGTAGCGTTGATTATAGTTCTTGCTTTCTGCAACTGTCTGTTTCCTTCTTGACTCACCTCCAGGCACATAAATATCCCACAGAAAACACAGCACTTTTAAAAGCTGCCTATTTCTTAACCTTGTCCTTTCATGCGTCCTGTAAAATCATCAGGACATAGTTCCCTCCCCCACCTTATTGTCCTTAGACCTCTCCAGAAGCCAAACCTAGACTGACTCCCTTTGGATCTTTCCTAAGAGAGACAGGCAAATGTAGGAGAGTTTTTCTGCAGTTGTATGACCTTGGGCGTTGTCCTCAGCCTCACTAACGTGGAGGCTATGATGAGCATGGACAACAATGGAAGGAAGAGCACCTGGTGGTGGCAAATGTCTAGTGGACATAAATCGCTGTGATTATTATCATGATGATGATTATCACTATTACTGCTAATAATACCAAAGTTAACAAAATTCCACTTGAGATGGATCTTGGTTCATATAATTCTGGTTTCTAGTCAAGAGGCCATCTATCAATAATGTCCATGTTCCGACTAGACGGTCCTGGCCCTAGAGGTAGACAAATGTCAATAAACAATCTAAATAACAGTACAGTAGATAAACAGTACAGTAGTAAATTGAAAAACAAGAAAACAGGATAATCCAAGATTAATGAGGGTAACTACAGTGATGTTTAATTTTTTTTCCCCCAGTGGAGTAGCTGCCTGGGGGTCACTCTACTAAAATATAGCGAGAACAGCAATACTTGGCAAGGCGATTGCATCCAAAGCCACCAGCTCCCTAAGTGCTCACTGCTGTCCTGCCCAGGAGTCTGCAAATGCAGAGCGGGATGTCCTTAGGGCTGACCCAATACCCACTAACCCTGCTCACTCACCGAGCTAGACCCTGTTCTAGGAATTTCATTATTTAAAAGACTTGATCCCGTATCAAAATAGTCATAATGTTGTTGTCATCCATCACTGACACATTAGTATGAGTGGCTACAGCTCCTGTTCCAAGAGTAAGCTTTCCTGGAGGAAAAAAGCTGCAGAGGGAAGGAAGTCTGGAGGAAGCAGGGCGGAGGAGGGGAACAGCCATTCTAAGGTGTCCTCCACAGAGAAGAAGCCACTCTGACCTCTGCTATTATAATGCAGCTTTATCTCCTGCATCCTTTCTGGTTCGGTAATGCCTATAGAAAAAGGAACAGTTTCCCTCCTTAGTCTGCTCTTTTTTCTAGGAACCAACAAAAACAGGTGTTAATCTTATCAGTGAGGGAAGGAGGTAAGATATTTCTGGCTTATTTGTAAGGCCTTATATTTTGGTGTTGTAAATTATCTCTGGGGATTTAAAATATTGAATAAAAACAATTAAAAAGTAATAAAAAATTTTATAGCACGAAGTAGATAGTACAGTTCTGGTGGGAAAATTATTATATGATGCTAAGTCGTTCTTCATGAACATATTTTTTTAATGAAGCAGGAACTAACAAAGACTGACTCGAGAACAAAACTATTGTTGAATAATATATGATATTGAGGTTTCATAGGCTTTAGGAAAGAGCTATGAATAAGGGGATATGAGAACTGAAAATGAATTTGCTATTCATTTTTGCTAATCATAGTCTGAAATTATTTTGTGTATTTTTAACCTTGTGTGTTATCAGTCTTCTTTGAATGGAAACCAACACGGCAGCGAAGGGCCATCTCTGTCTCTGCTCTCCATTCTGTCACCTGCCATCTATGCAGAGCCTGGCATATATTTGTGGAATGACAATTTTATATTCCAGCTCCATCCACTGGTTCAAAAAAACTTTTCTGAAATTCACATTATTTAAAATGAGATATCTGAAGATTGTTTAGGAAGCAACGCAAAATTCAGTCCTGACTTGAAACCACTCATGATAATCACAAATACTGTATATTTTTCACTAGGCACCAATTAGTATGGTTCTATACTTTCAACATCTGTCATTTTAAAATAAATTATTCAACATGATTAGATTACTTATAAATGACATCAATCAATTAGCTTTTCAGAGCTGAGTCTTCAAGAATTTTATTTTTAGAGATTAGGTTGGTAAAACTTTAACTCTTCATATTCTGAGAAAGGATGAAAACAACTTGAGCTCTCACCACGCTCCCTTCCTCCCACCCCTATTGAAGATTTAATTTGTGTGCACACTCTTTGGGCCAGCCATTCCAACGCTGCTGGACACTGCAGAGGTAAGAGTGTGAACAAAAAGTGTGGGGCTGAAGCACACCCCTGCCCCTCCCCCACTAAAGCGTGAGCAGTGGTACTTCCTTTCACTTAATGGACATGAATCAAAGACCACTGTGCTGACTGCTCAAGACTTGCCTTTTTGTATCAGTCCCCACTGGGTCCTCACATATTGAAATGAATTATTTTCATCTGTGTCACTTTTACTCTTCATTTGCTTGAAGTATTTGGAGGTACTTCAAATACTTCTTCATTTGCATCTGCATTTGGAGGTATTTAGCATCACTGCTTGAGTTACTGTTTTCTGCAAACCAATAAAAAAATATGATGCTTAAAGACATTAAAGGACTATTAGTATCCAATGTCCTTGATTCTACAGGTTTGATTATTTTTTAGAAAAAGCCTCTATAGTAGGTGACTGACTTAGCCTGATTTGCCTAGGACATTCCTGGTTTATAAAGGAATGCCCCACATCCTTCATAACCTCTCAGTCCTGAACAAACCGAAAAGGTTGGACACCCTGTCTCTAGTTGTGCTGTTGAGAGACTCTTATCAGGATTTCTTGAAGCCAGAGCATGCAATTGATTTGTAATCTGGCATTGCACCTTAAGGATAATAAATCTCTACCATGGCAAAGAAACGCAAGTCAATAGGCACTAAAATATACACGTTTTAAGGAATTGCAGAATTGTGCAAGAGTGCAGTTCTTTGAAGCGCTACCCTTAGACATTTGTGTTCATTCCTTTTTGGTCCCAGAAATATAGAATCAAGTTATTCAGAAGCATTTGAAGTTGTTTAGAGAACTATGAAGAATTTCTCCAGGCTAAACAAATTATATATGTGTTTAAGATCTATTCCAAATGGGGGGTGTGCATATAAAAAAATCTCTATCAAAGGAAGAGGAGTTGCCTTTGACAGAAGAGATCATTTCTGCAGAACAATCTTCTGTGAGAATCACTTTCCTTCTCCTGCAAATGGATTGATTTTATGCAGTGGGAAATGCTTCTTTCAATCCTTTTGCTGTGCTGGAGACATGGATGACAAGAGAGGAAAGTACTAGAAGCCACAATTGTTAGGGATTAAGGACATTGTGTACATGGTTTTAGCACCTAGCTCCTCTATTGTACATGTTATTTCCCTGAACCTCTGAACTTGTCAGTCTGCTTTTCCAGACCCCCCCCTTTTTTTTTATGATTGACACTGTTTCCTAGAGAGTGCAGGTGGCATGGTATAGCAGAAAGAGCAGGGGGTTAGTGTCAGTCACACTGCATCTAGATCCTGCCTCTGTCCCGTACTCACTAAAAATGTAGGCAAATCTCCTGACTTCTTGAGTCTCAGGTTCACCTATGAAACAGGTGTAATGATTTTTTTCATGATTGCTGTGAGAGTGCTTAGTAGGTATTGAATTTATGCTAACAAGAACAGACAAACCCACATACTGTAATGTGTAGACTATCTTTGGGGACTTGCAATGCAAAGGTGGATTAAAGGGCTTTTGGTTTGGTAAATGTTAAGCAGGCTGTAGGAAAGCACTGAGTAATATCTACTCTAGACTCCACCTACAGTCCTCTTTAGGCTTTGGGGTCTCTTTTTTTGGGGTTTCCATTGGATTTAAGTGTGAAAGTTGTGTCCAATAAGTTCTAGACTCTCTTACACTTCCAACATTCAGTGAACTACTGTGAAGCCTGCTGTATGTCTGTATTCTGGAGAAGCTATGGTTTCTCGGGAGACGATGGACAACAGAAGGTGCCATGCTCCAGCTTTGAGTTCTGTCTCAGAAGTGCCCCTCACAACCATCTTACCTACCATTTAAGATGACCATGTGCATCTTTTTCTCATTAGCCCACCATGGCTGTTTCAATGAGAGTGGAAATCTATACTCAGTGGGCTGATTAGATTCTCCTGAAGAACTTTTAGGCTAAGAATGTGGAGGATCAGTTCACAGATGGTGATACTGGGCTTGGAAAGTGGATGTTTAGAACTGGAGGGTACCACTGGGTGCTAGATCAGATCACGTGAAAGCAGAGTGAAGGAAAGGAATCTAAGACTGGGCCTGAGGGCAAGAGGGAAGTTAGGGAGGAAAAGGAACAAGAATGAAGAATAAATTTTTTAGCCATTCTCTGTTCTATCACCCACAGACTTTCCTGTTCTTTCTACATTTGACTTCTGTGAAATTTCCTTGTATTCTCTTTCACCTAAAGCAGAGTTGAGTGACTTTTCTGTTATTTATTTGTTTGTTTGTTTGTTTATTTATTTATGTTCAACCATTGTCCTAAGACTTGTGGAAACATAGGCCAGACATTGGTAGCACACTGGAAAATTCTCCAGTGGCAACGAGTTCATCTCATTTCCTTTTGGAACAAATGTTTGGCGTAATGAGTCACAGAGGAGGTACTCAATGAATTTATACTGAAGTGACATGAAAATCATTTATCTGTATGTGACTAGTGGCATTTTATATATGAGCATTATTGATGGCATTTATCTAAAAATAATTAATTATAAGGATAATGATGTTTCAGGAGGCATTTTCCTTGACTCTTTCCACTGGTCTACCAGGATCATTGAGCCCTGTCATCACTGTGTCTCCAGGACCTCTACAGGAACTAGCACACCATGAGACTTGTTTTAAAATGTCTTTTTAGGTAATTGGCCCAGGATTATTTTACATAATGTGGAGATACAAAAAGATATATAACTTATGGTTGTTCTACATAAGCACCCTCATGCATAGCTGAGAAGATACAAGGAAAAAATAACAATAACATCAAACATGGTGATGTGCAGTAGATTTCAAGTAATCAGGAACAGTATTCCATTGTGTGTTTGTGTATACCACATTTTTCTGATCCACTCAAGATATTTTTGACTGTTTTGTTCACTGGTGTTACCCCAGGCCTTATAGAATAGCACCAGGCTTAGAGTAGGTGCTCAATAAACATGCGTTGAATGTGTGAATAAAAAGCAGCAGATTCATTGAATTAGGCTGGGTGTATCAAAGCCAGAAGCTGCTTCATTTATTTCTTACATGGCTATCTCATGATCTATTGTCTAGTTGACCACATTGAGGCATAGAGGTAATGAACAGCACGAAGCTGGTACATGACACTGTGCCTATTCTCTCTGACCTTGAAGTGTAATGCCCACCCCACTGTGCATGGGTAAGATAGAGAGGAGTTGACAAGGCACACATGTTTCTAGAACAACAAATTGTTAAGGGGAAGGATGTCCTAAAGGAACTCTGCAGAGTCGTGTGGACTTTACCCTCTACTCCAGTGATTGGAAACTACAACTCCCAGTAGTAGCAGAGAGAGAACTGTGAGGACCCAAGGGCAGAACTAAGCAGGAATTCTGGGACATTGGGGGATAAATAGGGCACTATTGTGTCTCTCACTCTCTCACGTGACCCTGGGCTTTCAGTTAGTTTGTTACCAGAGCTCCAAGTCAGCCCAGCTGGTAAGATATTCCACTTGTTTCCATTTCTTTTCCCCTTTTGTAAATAAGCCCATTATTGACACTTTTGTGTGCACCTGCAGTATAACTGAATTTTAAGCATGCAGGTGAGGCCTCACAGACAGGCGGCCCACTTCACACTGGGCTGCCCTGTAACAAAATGAGCAGCATTCACTAACAGAATTGGGAATATTGGGAAAGAAGGCTAGCACTTCAGAAAAAGAAGTTACACGTTAAATCATGTAAATATTCAGAAGAAGGAAGTCCTGTTCTTATGGAGGTGACTGATATATTGTCCTAGATCCTTTGGAGATTACAAGTTTGGCACTATTTTTTTTTTAAAGATTTATTTATTCGTACAGAATTGGGGTACAGGCTAGAGGTGCAGGCAGTGAGAGGATTCACCAGAGACAGAGTGGGGAGCAGAACAGGCCGACTGAGGAAGTACACTGCTGAGGGGAGCAGTGGGCGGGCCAGGAGAGGTCTGCCACGCCATGTGGTCACCTCTAGGGTAGGCGGGAATCGAACTCAGAGGAAGTGTCTTTAGCTTCTTAGTGCTGTGCTTTAACCCGCTGTGCCACCAGGGAGAGCCACAAGTTTGGCACTATTAATAAGCTGGAACAGTGCTTTAAGTGGGACTATTCCAGCAAGGGGGCTGAAGCATCCTGGATTTAAGGAACTGGAGAGTTGATGAAAGCTCATGATCATGATTTGGGTGTCTTCCCTCAAGAAGGACAAAGGGGGAGACAAGGTGGTGGGGTATCTCATCATCAGGTTGAAGGAAGAAGAGAAAGTCAAGGCCAACTTTCAGAACTTCCCACAGGCAAGAGTGGGAGAGAGAGGATTCTGTGAAAAGAAAAGAACCAGAAGGAAAAAGAGGTGCAGAGATCAGGAAGATGGTGGACAATAAGGAGGGAAGTGGCAGCCACATTTTGCAGGGCGACTCACCAAAGTAGGTCAGCTTGGAACTTAGCAACAAAAAACGAGATGAGCGAATCACTTGCCTTTTGATTTTGTAACAAAATCTTCATCTATCTCAATGAAGTGCTAAAAGGCATTTAATTAAAGTATATTAAAATTAATTTTGATTTGAGAATGTTCCCTTCTGCCCTCATTATATTTTGAGATGCTTTGGGGGTACTTTTAAAGACAGGATCAAAAATGAGGGTTTGATGCCCCTGCACCAAGTTTTCTTGTGCCTCTGCATGGCCTGAATCACTAAGAAGTCCTATATTTAGAGTGTCATTGACACAGATAAAATCTGGGCCCTAGCTGGAAGATACAAAAGCATGAGGGGATACTTTTGTGCTTTCTATGGGGTCAGGAAGATTGAAAATTGAATTTGGGGGCTAGTATAGATGGTATCATCTGAACTCTGCTTTTACTTGGTAAACTAGAAATTTTGATGATTTCATTATCTGTCCAAGCAGATGTTTTCCTAGTCTAGCTTCTAATTTTAATAAGGAAAATGTGTGTGTGTGTGTGTGTATGGGGGTTGGGGAGGGAGATTGGCAAATAAACAAGCCCCCAGTTCAAAATAGCCCCAGTTGAAATAACAGTGACAAAAATCCTAGTGGAGTGCAACTAATCAACTAGTGGTCTTTCATGTAATGGTTAAGAAGCAAGAGCTCGGTTATTAATCACAATGGTTTGTCTGTCTAGACATGATTTGTCCACTTGGCTCTAGCCAGAAGGGCTAGAGAATGTGTGAATAACATGTGTTTAGAGCGCTCCACTTAGTAGATGGTGAAGTCACCTGACCAGGCCCTGGAAGCAGACTCTATTTCTTGCATTCTCTGAAGGCATAACGAGCTGTGTTGGGTAGCAGCATCAGATTGAGGATAAGCACCAGGCTTTCTCCATAGTTTCCTTTCATCCCAGCAAAAGTGTTTCTGGGCTGAAATCACCGTGGCACAAAACTCTTGGAAACCAAGAAGAAAAATAATCTCACAGGAATTCAAAAGGAGCAAAATCATTAGCATGGAGCCAGACTCCACTGGCATGCATCACAGAAATCAAACAGATACAAAATGCAGGGCTCCAGGCTTCCCCATCCCCCACAGAGACAGAGCCCAACACCCACAGCAGCTTTCCGAGGCATTCAGCGTGTCCAGACTTTTGATGTGTGCAGCCAAGGCTGACCCTAAGCAGAATGAGGAAGCTGAGGTTTGTTTTGGTACACTGCACCTCTGTCCTTCTCTCCCCCACCCTAAACATTGGGTCCCCTTAAAGAACCTCATGAGGGCCCTCCTCGGTGGCATAAGGGGTTAAGTGTCAGTACTATGAAGCCAGGGAAGCTACTGCAGCTTGAGTTCCATCCCTGGCCAGGGAGCTGACCCACAGGGTGCAGCAGACCTCTCCTGTCCTGCTGCTCCCTTCAGCAGTGGATTTCAGTCAATCTGCCTATTCTGCTCCCCACTCTGTGTCTGGTGAATCCTCTCATCCCCCCACACCTCTGCACTTTACCCCAGTTCTTATATGCATAAATAAATATTCTTTCTTTAAAACGAGCCTCATGAAAGGCTTTAAATTCCCGACCATAATTTATTAGAGGTCTGTGCATGACGTCACTGTCGCTGATACTCCCCTTCTTTATCCTTTGATCACCGCCCATCCGCCTCCTTTTCTCTTATTTCCATCTGTTTTATTTCCGGGACTTCTGCCCCCAGTCCCTCATTCTGTGACCATTCTTCTTTTCTTTCCTGAGATATGAAATCAGGAGATAGAGAGAGAAGACAGGGAAGGAGGCTGTGTGTTATCTGTGGAGTGTAAATCTGTGAAGTTTACTCATCCCAGGGGTATCTCTGTATGCTGGTTGTTTTCATCTCATTGGATTGTTGGAAATATTACTTGTGGGTGGGGAGCTTCGAGCTTGCAGTAAGGTCTCAGTAAACACTCGTAATTAGCATTTGTAAGTTTGCCTCTGGGATGCATATCTTTGGATCTAGGGCATTCCATTTGGAAGAGGATTTCTTTAATATTCCTCCTCTCACTGTTCTAAAGAAGGGGAATCATCCAGGAGAAAGCCAGTACTCACCTTGGTCTAGCAGAAATGTTTTCAAAAATTTTCATTGCCACAACTGCTACCCACACACGTCTCTGTCATCAGACAAATGTTCTCAAAACTGTCACTGGGTCAGAACATCTCTCGCTGGCTCTGGGTCCATCCACCTGCTGCTACAAATGCATACAGAAGGGGCTTTCATGAAGCAAAGGAAATAAACATTTATTTTAACCCACAGGGTAGAAGGAAGGAAGAGGGCTGTCACTGATGAATGGTGTGGGGCAGGGTGCAGCTCTGGAGGCCGGCAGGACCCTCTTAAAAAGGGGTTGAAGGGCAACTCTGAGGCCCCTGACAGCCTCCACCCTTTAAAAAGTTCCCCCCAAAATGCACTGTGCCTTTTGTTCCTGTGTGTGTATATGTCTATGTGGAGGAGTATTGGGTGTGGTGGGAAATTGACCTGATTTGCATCTAGCTCAGGAGGTGACCCCAGGTCCAGTGGTGCAGAGATGCTCCAATACACATAGAAAAAAAGCCAAGATTTCAAAAAATAGTAATTGTCTTCATGGTCCTACTGTGGTCTGCTCCGTTCCACTCTCTTCCTTCAATTAAATGTGATGTCATATGTGAAATTAATTTCATGACCCATAATGGGTTGTCATCTGCAATTAGAGAAACTGCTCTCAAAGATCTGTGGACTTTGCTGGATTCTACTAGCAATCTCACCCTGGACCTGCCCTGTTCCTCTGGACTTGTCAGATTCTTAATTCTTCCAATATCCTCCTTTTTGTCAAATTAAGAAATATCATATTGGAAATGCTTTTTCTATCTTTTTTCTTTTCTTCCCCTGTTATAGCTCCCTTTCTTTTTCTCTCCCTTCTACCTGCTTTCCAATCGCTACCAAGAAATGGTAATTCTTAATTGCTGCTTACCGAAGAATAATAGTAATAACAATAGCAGTAAAGACTGGAGTAGCAACAGTCATATTGGCAATGGCAGCGAATGTTCATTTCATGCCTGCTCTGTGCCAAGCTCCCATCTAGTACTTTTATTTTCATTTTTTAAAAAGATTTATTTTATTGGGCCCTCCCTGGTCATGCAATAGGTTAAAGCGCAGCACTGCAAGCTAGCTGCGGCCCCTTCACTTTGAGTTTGACCCCCCTCCCAGTCCTGGAGGTGACCCACATGGCGCAGCAGACCTCTCCTGTCTCAACTGCTGCTCCCCTCAGCAGTGTTCTTTGTGGACCTGCCTGTTCTGCTCCCCACTCTGTCTCTGGTGAATCCTCTCACTGCCTCTGCTCCTCTGACCTGTACCCCAGTTCTGTATGCACAAATAAATAATTCTTACCAAAAAAAAGATCTATTTTATTTACTTATGCACATAAGAGCTGGGGTAAAAACCAGAGATGAGGGGGTGAGAGGATTCACCAAAGGCAGAGTGAGGAGCAGAACAGACAGAATGACTGAAATATACTGCTGAGGGAAGCAGTGGGCGAGACAATTCCCTGGCTGGGGATTGAGCTCGTGCACAGGGTTGCTGATAGCTTCATAGTGCTGAAACAACCTCTTGTGCCACCAGGGAGGTCCCTTGATCTGCATTTTAATACTCTGTTTAGTAAATAATTTAAAAAACTTAATAAATAACATTGTCTTCTCTCCCAAATTCTGTCACCCGAAGTTAGCAACGATTCGCATTTTGGTGTAGTGTATGTGTTAAGTCATCAGATATGTTCTATTTGGCTTACATATTATTTTAAAATGTTCCTTCTCACATAAAAATGTAGATTTTCAGCATATCTAGAAAAAGATTTCAAGATCTGACAATGCTGGGCCCACATCCTTAATTTTTTTTTTTTAGTTAACAATGGTTTACAACACTGCATGTTACTAAAAGGCAAAGGATTGCACCTCCTCAGATGCAGGTCACCCCACCACACCCTCTAGCAAGGCACTGATATCCTCCACCATAATCACTGTGCTTCTTCTCTGTTTTTCCTTCCCTGTCAGTAGCCTCAAGACCATAATCAGATTTCCAGGACTTATTGTTTTGGTTTTGCCAGTAATTTCTCTATAGTCTACATATAAGTGAAATCATTAAGTGTTTTTCTTTTCTTGATTTATTTTGCTTACTATCCTTCCAGCTCCATCCATGTTGTTGCAAATGGTACGAGTTCATCTTTTATATAGCTGAGTGGTATTCCAATTTTTTTTTTTTTAAGATTTATTTTATTTGTACATACAGAACTGGGGTACAGGCCAGAGGCTCAGGGGTGGTGAGAGGCTTCACCAGAGACAGAGCAGGGAGCAGAACAGGCAGATCGACGAAGTACACTGCTGAGGGGAGCAGCGGGTGGGTCAGGAGAGGTCTGCCCGCCATGTGTTCACTTCCGGGGCAGGCGGGGATCAAACTCATGCGGAAGTGGCTTTAGCTTCTCAGTGCAGTGCTTTAACCCGCTGCGCCACCAGGGAGGGCCCTCCATTGTGTTTTGATAACACATTTTTCTGATCTACTCATTTGTTCTTGGTCACTGAGGTTGTTTCCATAACTTGGCTATTGTAAACAATGCTGCAATGACTAGTGGTGTCTTTGCATCCTTCAGGTAGATACCAAGGGGTAGAATGACTGGATCAAATGCTAGATCTATTTTTAATATTTTGAGAAATCTCCATCTTATTTTGCATAGGGACTGGGCCAGTTTCCATTGCTAACAGTAGACAAGGGTGCCTTTTTCTGTACATCCTTACCAACAATTGTTGTTTCGGGCCTTTTTGACATGGTGTCACTCTTGCGTGGCAGAAGTAAAGGAGGTTGAGATGCCTCTGCTCTTCTTGAGCAGGGTGGGACAGACATACTATTTATCGTAGCACCCACCATTTCCACTTTTCATACACGTGGCTAGTTTCATTCCCTTGTTTTTCTCAAGATGCGAAAGGCATTTGCATTTCTCTCTCACCCCAATTTCAGACTCAAATTTTACTTTTTGTGGTAGTTGTGATGATACAGGGTGATGGGTAGGTGGGAGGTCTTTTTCTGGTCTTTTGTTGGAGAAGGTTAAGAGAGCAGAGGTCTTTGACTTCTGGCTTCTGTTTATGTTTCCTAGTACATCTGAAATTCAATCTCTTCATCTAGTGGATTCATTGATTTACTTCCCTCCCAAGTCCATTTTGCATGTTATTTCTACAGCTTTGACTATATTCCTTTGAACTGACTTCACTGGAGACAGTACTCTTCCCTCTTTGCTTAAGGAGTCTGGTTAGATCCAAATCACTTCTCTCCTAATCCTTGCTTTCCATTTAGGGTTAGGTTTTTGCATTGGAAGCAACTAAACTGTATGAACTAAGCTTTCCCCTTGTCATATCAATCACTTATGAAAATAAATCTTATGGATGAACAAGTACATGAATATGTTACATTTGCTCGGCCTTCTTTTCTAATGGTGAGAACTCCATGAGAGTGAGTCCAGTGGAAGACATGACTTCTGCTTGGGAAGAGGGAGAAAGGGCACTCAAAGGGATTCCAGCATTTTTTCGTTTGTTTTTGAGATTTTTATCATTCATTTATTTGCTGTACCTTTTTTAAAGAAATAATATGTTTAGGGGCCCTCTGTGGTGGCACAGCGGATTAACTGCAGCACTGCAAGCTGGCCGCAACCTCTTCAGTGCGAGTTCAATCCCACCCCGGAGGTGACCCACATGGCACTGACCCACCTCTCCTGACCCACCTGCTGCTCCCCTCAGCAGTGTACTTCGTCAGTCAGCCTGTTCTGCTCCCCACTCTGTCTCTGGTGAATCCTCTCACTGCTCCTGCACCTCTGGCCTGTACCCCAGTTGTGTATGCATAAATAAATAAATCTTTAAAAATAATATGTTTATTTTACATCATTTTGTGCCTTTTCCCACCTCAGTTGTAATTCCTGTGGGCTTCCCATTACCAAATCACCAGTGTGTCATCACCATAGTTTTTTTTTTTTTTTTAAAGATTTTATTGATTTATGCATAAAGGTGCAGGGGTGGCAAGAGGATTCCCCAGAGACAGAGTGGGGAGCAGAACAGTCAGATTGACGAACTACACTGCTGAGGGGAGCAGCGGGTGGGGCTAGACAGATGAGGTCTGCTGCGCCATGTGGGTCACCTCTGGGGTGGGAATCGAATTTGTATTGTCATGGCGACAGCTTGGCTTAGCTTGCAGTGCAGCCCTCCAACCAGCTGCGTCACCAGGGAGGGTCCCGGGGCTTTTCTTTTAACAGGTCTAAGTTTAAGATGAGCAGGCTGTCTAAAAACTAGCGTTTCAAAACCAACAGAGTAGGTGACAATTGGGAGCCCGAGTCCCCTGCCACACACCTGTGAGAATGTCAGGGAGATGGACCAGTGAGGAAGCCATTGAATGGGAAATTTGAGCAGGGGTGCAGTGATTCTTTGTAATTTTTTTGTTTTGTTTTTCTTTACTAAATAAAGCAGTTTTCCCATAAAATGAGATTCCACTCCTGCTAGATAGATTTAAGAGCTGAAACAATAATTGATCTATTCCATTAAGTTGAACATTTAGGTATTTCCAACTTTCTACTTTTATAAATAAATTTATGCCAAAAAAAACCTCAGTGTGTAAATTGTATATTTTGAGTTATTATCTCAGGATAGATTTGTGTAAATGGAAGTATGCTTCTTTTTAAGAATAGTGGGATATGTTGGCAAATGTTTCTGTAAACATTGTTTGCCTTTATACTCCTATCAACAGAATTTGTGTGTTTGGTTCCTTTAAACTAAGTTTTGGTCCACCCCCATAAATTTTTGAATGAAAAGCTGCCACTAACATCTGTACTCCATATCTGGAATTTTTCAAGGCCACTGGCTTTCAAAATTTTTTGATCATGACACACAGTGAGAAGTAAAATTTACAAAGTGACTCAACACAGATGTGTGTGTAACCAAAACAAATGTTTCGCAACACAATCACTTGCTCTTCCTCTATGTCATGTACTCAGTTAAGTCTTTTCTCTTGTTTTAAAAATAAGCACAAGATGAACCATTAAAACGATGTAATGACTGTCAATGAATCCTTGCTTTTACTTTGAAAACCACCATACTTGGACAATTTCTTTTTTATAACTTGACTTCCTCCAGAGTTCTATTCTTCCATGATGTCTTTACATGGCTGAACTGTTCTGAATGTGCTCATCAGGATTCGAACACGCCACCCATTGAGGGATCACTTCCAGAATGTACTATCTCAGGCACTCAGTCTGCTGTGCTCCATCCAACTCCCTTTGGGGCCTGTCTTGGGCTCCCTTGACTATGACATAGTTTCCATTTGACAGAATGACACATTTATAAGGAGCAAGAGTTCATTTCACTTTTCTTTTTGAGTTCTTTTCAAGGGACTAGTTACACATTGTTTGGAATCATAGAATGCAGAAACAGGTCCCCCCCCTGATAGCACAGTGGGTAAGGACTCAGCACTGCAAGCCAGCCACAGAGCCTCAGTGTGAATTCCATCCCTGGACCTGAAGGTGACCCACATGGCGGGGCAGACCTCTCCTGACCCACCCGCTGCTCCCCTCAGCAGTGTACTTCATCCATCTGCCTGTTCTGCTCCCCACTCTGTCTCTGGTGTATCACAGTTCTGTGTGAATAAATAAATAAATATTTAAAAAAATAACATGTAGAAACAGAGAGATGCAGTTTTGGTGCACTCCCTAATTTTACAGAAGAGAAATGCAAGAGGTAAGTAAAGAGAGGTAAGTAAAAATTCCATGGCAACCTAATGTGCTCAACACAGCTGAGCTAGAAACCAGGGCTCTGGTTGTAAGTTCTTCATGGGGATATAGTACAGTCCTAGTACATGCTGTGGCCTTTACGATGAGGTTTTTGTGGGTAATTGTTTCACAAAAAGGTCTTACATGTATTGTGTTAAACTCAGTGGTAAATAATAGTGTGAAAATGTTCTCATGTTTCTTACTGGAAGTATAAATTACTTAGTAAAAAAAAGGACTTCTGCTTCTCAAGTAGAATTTTCAGCATCAGATTCTTTATGCTTTGTTCATCTGCTCCCTTAACTCCTTTCAGATTTCATTTCACACAGAAGGAAAGCGAGGCATAGAGTAAACTCCAGTTAAGCTCAACTGCAATATCAAAGGGGATATGATAAGTGCAAAGATGCAGTAGAATAACAGAGCTGGTAGCTAGAAATTCTGTACAGACAAAGACTAGAATTTAAGAGTCCAACAAGAAAGAAACGGAGTCTTACGTCGTAAGATTTGATAAAGGAGAGTGAGCAAGGACGGGACAGTGTAAGAAGGGACACCATTCATTTTGGGCAGTAGCTTCCTGACTACAGGGTTAGATTTGCCTGTCTAGCCAATCTTCTCATGGTAACTTTTGTACCGTGGCCTTTAGGGCTTGGGGGGAGTCAGTCCTAGAAGCTCTTCCATGAAGTACTTTCCTTTTGCAAACACCTCCTATAATCCCTAAATGCAAAAGTGCTGGTGATGAGTGGAAATCCCTACTTGTATTTTTGTCAGTCTATAGTTGTTGTGGCAATGAATAGATTATTTTGGGGGAATGTTTTCTTTCTCATGGTTTGCATTCTGGTGGATTGTTAAGAACTAAGATGGCCTGATTACCTCTCTCCAAGAGCAAGGTGTGAGGTTAAGTGAACCTAGGCTTTGTTCCTTCTGGAATCTGAGTCTTGATCATTGTGATACCCAGAGACTGGAAACAGTGGTGCTCATTTACACTCTTTTTAGACTATTGCAATATTCCTGCTATGCACCCAGACAGAGCACGAATTTCTGGCTTCTGCTGGACCTGATTCTACAGCTTTCCCTTTGATTTTGTGAATCCTCCTATCCATAGCCTTCTAAAAAGGTTTTTTGCTTATGTTAGTTGGAGTTGAATTCTGATGCTGACAACCAACAATCTTACACAATAGTCAGCCTGACTTGGAAATTCCAGCCACCTATTTCCACCAAAAGAATATTAAAGGGCATGTCAATAAATATTTGTTCATCATCCACAATATGCTAGGCTGTATGCTTTCATCTATGCTAACTAATTTGTCCTTTATTATAATACTATAAGACAGGAGATCTATGATTTCTCCCCTAAATTTTTGAAATTGTAGTGATATAGAATGATTAATATATTAGGGATCATGTTATTAAGTAATATAAATTTTACTGTCATAACCATTTTCCAGGATACTGTGTAGTAGTAGTAGTAAGTACATTCATAGTGTTATGCAACCATCACCACCATTTATCTCTAGAACTCTTAATTTTATGAGACAGAAACTATCAACCCACTGAAAAATATACACTCATTGCTCACTCCCCCAGCCCTTGACAACTAGCATTTTACCTTTGTCTCTGTGATTTTTGGAGACTGTCAGTATTTCATAAAGGTGGAATCATACAGTATCTTTTTTAACTGACTTATTTTATTTAGAATGTACAAGGGTTCCATTTTTTCTGTGTCTTCACCAACACTTGTTATTTTCTGTTTTTGTGACAGTAGCCATCCTAATGGGTGTGAAGCAGTAGCTATTATTTAATTTTAGATGCTAATAAAGAGTGAAAATAATTTCCTAAGGTCAAATAACTTTGTAAGTAAATAGCAAAGTTAGCATTTGAATATATGTCCAGTGGTCTTTCAATATGCTTGTCTGTCCCTTTTCCTATTCCCTAATTATTATACTATTGAAGGATTCTGTAGATATTCAATAAAGCTAAACTTATTCTTTAGAAAAAATCTTTCAGTGATTAGGAAGATTGAGGAACCAAAAATAAATGTATTGTCAGTCAATATCATGGAAAGCATGTACCTGAAATTTAATCGACTACCAAAAATTTTATGGAATTAGAGAGTCATGACAAAGGCAGTTAATCAAATCACTTTTCCCAACTTGCATAAAAGAAAATGGAAGCCACAGATTTCTCTGTTGTCAAGTGTTGCTGAAATGACTATTTGCCAATAATAGGTTTAGATCCAAACCAATTTGGACAGGTGGGCTGTGTAAATTTATGTAGCTCTATTAAAATCATAGAGCTGAAAGGGACCTCCAGTTCTCTTATTATAATGTATCCATCTGTCTCTATCATGGTGAGTTAAAACAATATCAGCAGGTTGTCTTTCTCTTTACAGCCTACTGAGAAGGCAATTCAATCACTTCCTTTGTAAAGCATTAAGCATCTTTCACACCTTTCAATCTAATGACATTTTTACATATAAATGTGGAGCACTTTATATGTATGTTTAAAAACTAATATATTCTATTTAAAGGTATTTAAAATAGTTATTTGAAATTTGAAGCAGCCTTAAAAGTAAATCGAAGCATTACTAGGCAACTGAAAGGGTTGTAATAAGTAACCTTGAATGTACTTTTACAATTGGAAATAACCTAAGCCCTTGGTTTCAAAAATAATATCTAGGTTGAAAGATGGTCAGATAAAGGAAATATTTCCTGCAACCTGGGAAAAGAACAGTTCTAGGGGGTCTGTACAATACAGGGCGAGCTTGTTAGACTCGGCATAGGATGCTCCAGATAGCAATTCGATGTAGCAAATGTTTCCTCAAAGTTTCTTACTTGTGAGGCACCTGGAAAAAGCTTTGAGAACACAAAGACAACCAGATATAACTCCTCACTTCAAGGGGCTTGAAAACTAGTCAGGGAAATAACAGTAGGCACACAAATACCTCTGAAAGTGAAAGTGGTGTCAGGTCCACTGAAATGCACCGAGGGAAGGACAAGGTTATACCTGGCTGGGTGGCTCAGGGAAAGCTATTGAGCTGCCTTTTGAAGGGTGACAACCATTTGACAGGGCAGGGAGGGGTCAGGGAATGTACAGTGTAAATAGAGATTTAAAAATGAGCAGTGTCCCAATAGAAACTTTTCTATTTCAAGTCCTGTGCATCGTTTAGGAACTGAAATCTTCTCTTTTGAATGTCCCCACACTTGGCCCCTCTATCAAAGTTCTAACTTCCAAGGACTTATATAAGTATTAAAAATGGTCATATTGGGCCCTCCCTGGTGGCGCAGCAGGTTAAAGCACAGCACTGAGAATCTAAAGCCACTTCCGCATGAGTTCGATTCCCGCCTGCCCTGGAGGTGAACACATGGCACGGCAGACCTCTCCTGACCGGCCCGCTGCTCCCCTCAGCAGTGTACTTCGTCGATCTGCCTGTTCTGCTCCCCACTCTATCTCTGGTGAAGCCTCTCGCCACCCCTGAGCCTCTGGCCTGTACCCCAGTTCTGTATGCACAAGTAAATAAATCTTTAAAAAAAATGGTCATATTAAATGATAAAGCAGGTATTTACCCAAAAGACACCAAACAGTGATTCAAAAAGATATCTGCACCCCCATGTCTATTGCTGCTTTATTTACAATAGGAAAGACATGGAATCAACCCAAATGCCTACAAGTAGATGGCTGAATTAAAAAGATGAAATACACACACACACACACACACACACAAACAGAGAGAGAGAGAGAGAGGGAAAGAGAGAGAGAGAGAGAGAGAATGGAATATTACTCAGCAGTCAAAAAGATAAATACATGCATTTTGCAGCAACACGGATGGAGCTGGAAGGGATCATGCTTAGTGAAATAAGTGAAATAAGCCAAAAAGAGATAGAAAAATACCGAATGGTTTCACTCATAGCTGGAGTATAAAGGACCAGTGGTGTGTGTGTGTGTGTGTGTGTGTGTGTGTGTGTGTGCACGGAAATAATAATAATAATGAGCATCTATATACCAGAGACATTTTACGGGCATGGAGTGGGGAATGGGATCAAAAATGGGAGGTGGGGAAGGAAGTGCACTGGTCTATGGTGATGGCACACGGGTGATTTGGTGATGGAAACCCGCGGGGATTACAACTGAGATGGGAAAAGGCACAAAATGATGTAAAAAACACTATTACATTATTTTAAAAAATATGTCATTAAAAAGAGATAGATTTTGGTAAATTTATTCTCTTTGCTTTTTTATTTTCTTTGGAAATGTGATTATATTAGAGAAAGATTTTATTTTTAAAGATACTGCATCTATCTCCCAAGGGCTGTTCAAGTCCTTGCTCCTCCTACCTATTCCTGATTAACCAATGATGTTTATTTGCCTGGGGAATGTTAACAAGGACTCTTATTGGGTATGCACCTATGTGCTCTGACCAGGGCGTCTGTAAGTGCTTAGCAGCCCAAGCACCTCATCAGCTGGCAGTGAGTAAGCCTTGTGTGTGGTGTTGCTTTCTAAATAGCATCTTCCAATAAACTGAGCCAAGGCTCTTTGGAAAAGATCTGGGACAAGGAAATATAATTCAGTCAAGGTGAGCCTAGGTCATCCCATATGTCCAGAAAGAGAGGAAATCCTCCAAGACTGACGAAGGTCTATTGTGTTAGTTTGAAGGAGTTCCTACTGGAAAAAATCTGGGACAATTTTTGTCATTAAAAAGAAAAAAATGTGGAGATGGTGGGGGGAGTGGAGAGAGAGAAAGAAAGAGTGAGTGAGAGGGAGAAAGAGTGAGAAAGAGAGAGAAAGAATGTGAGAAAGAGAAAGAGTGAGAGAAAGAGAAAGAGTGAGAAAGGAGAAGGAGAAAGAGGGGGAGGAGGAGGAGGAGTAAGAGGAGGAGAGGCAGAAGGAAAAGAGGTTCATTCCACATACAGACGTTTGTATAATAGTTTAATATCCTGACGCCGCTTTGTGCCAAACATAGGCATATGCATTCAGAGAGTTTCTATTTTTGTTTTCATTAATGGAAGGGAAAAGGTGTAAGAAAGTGTATGGGATACAGAGAAAGGCAATTTAGACATTTTCTTGCAATTACAGGGCAGACGTCCTTCCTGGGGGCAGCTAAAGCCAGCCTGCATAGAGCCAGCCCGGATTATGACTTGTCACAATGTCATGGAGAGTTTTGCAAACTTAGGCAAGTCCTTGAAGCTACTGACTCCAAAATAAGATTCAGGTGAGTTTAGATTTTTGAGTCTGCTCAAATCAGTGAGAAGACCAGGATTAGGTTAAGTCTGAATTGAGAAAAGCTAATTTTGACAGAACTACTTAATCCTCTGTTTATTTAACTCAATTTAAAATGCATGTCTGGGCCCTCCCTGTTGGTGCAACAGGTTAAAGCATAGCTCTGTGAAGCTGTCACAGCCACTGCAGCACGAGTTCAATCCCTGGCCAGGGAGGTGACCCACATGGTGTGGCAGACCTCTCCTGACCTGCCCGCTGCTCCCCTCAGCAGTGTATTTCAGTCCATCTGCCTATTCTGTTCCCCACTCTGTCTCTGGTAAATTCTTTCACTGCCCCTGCCCCTTCCCTCTGACTTATACCCCAGTTCTATATGTACAAATAACTAAATCACAGATTTAAAAAAACGTAAAATGTATGTCAACACATTAAAATGAATGGTTAAATCCATTTCTTCATAGGAAAGGCATTATCGGGTGGAAACACAGGACAATTTTTATTCACCTGATGGCACTTGAAAGAAGCCAGATGTTTTTGAACTGCTTGGGTAATTGTTGGCTTAGGTCCTAGAAAAAATTCCCTGTTAGTGAATTCTATTGTTTTTATTCTTCTTGTGAAGAAGTCTTTCAAATATCTCAGCTATCATAACCTACATGCCCCATAAGCCAGAGGAAGCTCCAAGATGGGTCAGATAGAGATAAGTGAGATGGCTCCCAACTGTGTGAATGTGTAGATGTGTGTGTATGTGTGAGAGAGAGAGAAGAGAGACAGAGACAGAGGGCTCTGCGAGTTGCCCATCCATTGGTCATCTCCCAGCTTATTTCTAGCTAAGAGAGCCCCTGTTTGCCATATCCGGCACTCAGCATGCTTCAGAGGAGTATACACATCCCCATATCCACTGGCCAGTCTTTAGTGAAAACATGTACTGTGATACA
The DNA here is from genome assembly GCF_000260355.1 of Condylura cristata. Lineage (NCBI taxonomy): Eukaryota > Metazoa > Chordata > Mammalia > Eulipotyphla > Talpidae > Condylura > Condylura cristata. The sequence continues at coordinate 32,648,608 of NW_004567105.1, forward strand.
GTCAGGTCAAGGAAGCATAGAGTGGGGGAGGGGTGGGCAGATTTCCTGTGAGGCTTCCAGAAGCGTCTTCAAACAAAGACACCCTTGAGAAATAATTTTTTTTCTGTCTGTAGATATTATTTTGTGGAAGGGGGTTGCTGAGTTAGCCCACTCTCCCAAACCAAAAAGGCCTGACTTCTACCTTTTGCCTATCCCCATATCCGTGCTTCCTATTCTTGCATGATAGCCAGCTTCAAGCTACCAAAAGCAAGCAGCTGGCCAATGCAGCCTCTGGCTCCAGGAGCCATGGGAGTGGTCTCCTGCCCACCATTGATGTCTTCAAGCCATCTTGGGAAAGCAATAGCAAAGAGGGCAGAGCAGAAGCTCAAGAAGCTCTAGGTCTTTAATGACACTTCAAGTCACAGAGTCAGTCAAGCCCAGAAGCCTCCTGTCTCTGGACATCTTGTTCCATCAGATCACAGATGTACTTATTGTTGAAGTGGGTTGACTTGGTGCATGTGCGTGATGAATCCAGACTTGTCTGAGCTGGGACAGATGTCCACAGAGTCTCATCTAGTTGGGGGTGGGGGGGTGGCATAGCGCGGGCAGAACTGAACTGAGCACTGGATAACAGTCAGTCAGTTGGTGGTCAGGAAGAAGGGGTTTAGTGGATGGTGGGAGGTGGTGGGGAACCCTGGGGTTGAAATGGGATCTAGGTTGTTGCTGAGAGGAACAGGATGGTGGCCAGAGGCCAGTTGAACTGTCAGTGCCCTTGCCAAGGAGGCTGAAGTTCAAGGCAAAGTTCCAGAGAGAGCAGGCGCCAGAGCGTGAGTCAGGAAGCCAGGCAGGGGAGAGCTGCCCCTCTGGCCGCACAACACCGTGCTTTAGGGTGGAGAGAAGGGGGAGGAGGGAGAGAGTGTCAGCAGTATGAGCTGCGCTTGAGACTATTCACTCATCAATGTGGTCGGACAATGTCCAGCAAAGCAGGATCAGAATTTGTGCAGACACTGAGGAGCTGAGAGCGAAGGTTGGGGATTTGCAGTAACTGCCTTGGATCAGGCTGAGAAAGGCAGAAGGAACCAGAATCTCCTTCGAAGCTGTCTCAGCACATTTTCTTGGTGACGTTAGAGAAATGCTACTTATAGTCTCCATTCCTTCCCTCCCCACCTCTCCTCCCCCCATATGTCACAGTCTCTGGGATCTTGAAATTCACCACTGAGACTGATGTATGACGTCCCCAGAGGGCCCCACCCTCCCTTGTCTGCCGGTGACAGATGCAATTTCACTCTCATAAAATGTTCCTCACTTACAGTATAGTGTCTCCTGTTATTCATTCACTCCTTTTATTTTCTTTTTGCAGCGAATAACCTAGCCACAGTTCCATTCTTCTTCAGTTCAGTCCTGTTCACTGAATAATATCTAGGAAGGAGTTTTATCATTGAATTGTGTGGAGGAAGTAGATTCAGAAAGACCGAAAGCTGGTGTGTCAACAACATTCTCTGGGGCTTTCCGAGCACGATTTTCCTCGCTGATTTAGCTGGGAAGCCAAAGGACAGGAAACTTGGCTTCCTTTGCACTATGTCACAACTGGAAGTCAGGGGTAGTCATTTTGATTCTCTTCAGAGGGGTGAATTCTATGACAGTATTGTTATCAGAGAATAATTTAAGAGTGCAATCAAACAGGAGAGGAAATGTTCCAGAGTGATGTTCTCCCAAGTTCAGGCTTTTTTGCTACCCATCGAGCAGTTTTGACTTGCTTAAGGAGCGCCTTCCAACCAAATGAGATACATTAGTGATCTAATAAAAGGAATGCTTTTCTGCAATTCCAAACTCATCATAAGTACAGTCAAGAGACAATTCTAAAAAGGGGAAATATTTGCAATTAATTTAATAAATAGAGACTATCTATATATGTGTATACGCACACACACACACACACACACATATATACATAAAACCATCCTTCAGATCAATCAGCAGAAGACTGAGAGCCAAATAAAAAATGTGTAAGTAGAAAGCCTGCAGAGAGGGGAATGCAAATATATCTTAAATATACTAAAGATAGCCAGCCTCATAATAAGAAAAATAGAAATTATATGTACACAGAGATCCATTTTTCATGTATTAGATTTTCTATGATAAAAGATAATACATTGTTTCTGGTAAAAGTATGAGGACACAGGTGCTCTCAACTGTGACTAGTGAGAAAATAAATTGGTACAATCTTATGAATGGTTATTTCAAAATGCCCTTCAAAATTATGAGTATCTATAGGTTTCGATGAGTCAAAGCCATTTTGAGGAATTTATCATAGAAATTTATTCATATATATATATATAAGTATATCAGTAATGATAAGTTCAAAAGTTTATACATTGCAGCATCTTTTAAAAAAGATTTATTTATTTATGCCATATAGAACTGGGGTACAGGCCAGAGGTGGGGGGCAGTGAGAGGATTCAACCAGAGATAGAGTGGGGAGCAGAACAGGCAGATGGAGGAAGTACACTGCTGAGGGGAGCAGTGGGTGGGTCAGGAGGGGTCTGCTGCGCCATGTGGGTCAGCTCCCTGGTGGGGATTGAATTCACACTGAAGTGACTGCTGCTAGCTTTGCACCAACCTGTTTCGCCACCAAGGAGGGTTCCAACCAAATTTTAAGAGTCGTTGTGAGATTCAAAGAAATGATGTATTTAAGAGCATTTTATAAATACAAAGGAAAGTTTAAATAATAGTAGTTACCAAATGTAATAATGAAGATACTTTGTTGTGCTTAAGTTTCTTCACACTGTGAGCCAACCTGCCTGGGGCTTGGGAGACAAAACTGGTTGAGAGAAAACAGGCCAAGGGGAGGTATTTTTGTTCACAGTGACAGAGGCTAGAGCTATGTTTGATGAACATTTGTGTATAGGTTGCCTGTGTGTTTTTGTCATTGGTTTTTTACATGTTAGTTATTTTAATCCTTTTAATAACCCAACAATGTAAATAGTATATGGCCAGTGTTACAGATGAAGTAATCAAATCTGGGCGTGGTTAAGTAACAAGCCCAATGCCACATATTTAGGAAGTTGCAGGCCAACATTTCAGTCAAGCCTGTTTATCAAGGCAGTTAAGTCATCAACATTTCAGGCAGGAAAAAGTGACCACCCAGGATTCCATAGCTAGGTGGACTAGCTTTAAAAACAAGGCGACATTCTCTCAGGGACTTACAATCACTATTTCATTTGCTTGTTCCTCCAGCAATCCACAGACATTTTCTGAGCCCCTTTCGTACAACAGGAACTGTGTTAAAATTGGAATAAAACAATACATAAAATATGGTTCCTGAAGGGTTCAAGAAATGCTGTGCTATTTTAGCTTTGTCAGATGTCCCATTTATCCTCAGTTCAATCCTGTTAGGAAAATTGCTTCTATCGCTTGGACAATATTAAAGTTTTAAACATTATTGTTCTGTAGAAATGATCCGCTTACACGGCTTCCTGCCAGAGAATGGCAGAAGTCCATAATAACTGAAGATCATATAACCCAATGATTTCGTTTCAGAGGCAACTGCACAATGGTTTTGAAATGGTAATAATTGCCTATTGCTCTGGGGATTATCTTATTGTCTGGCAGTGGGATTTTAAGAGGCCATTCAATAAGAGTGACAGAAGGAACTATTTTTTATTTTTCTCTGAATGACTCTCCTAGTGAGAATCTAATTCAGAGTCCATAAAGGTCTAAAAAACCTTGTGTGATGAACTCAGAGTCTTAAAGCTGAATGGAGACTGAGTTACAGAACAATACAGGAAACTGAAGGTTGGCTCAGACAAAAGTGAACTGTTGTTTGCTTTCAGAGATCCTGAATGAAATGGAGATGAGCTGGATGAGACTCACAGTTAAAATAGCCACTGAAATGGTGTTTTGCCTCTTGATTTCAAGGATCACACTCCCTCTTCTTACCCAGGTATTCTGCAAGTAAACATTCCAGTATGAATGACCCTTTCATTTTGTCTTTTCATGCCAATGTTATTCGACGAAAATTTCCTTTCTGGGGGAGAACCATACTTTGTTCATCCCTAAGGAGAAGGCAGGCTACATATTTTCCTCATTTAACACTCTCTACAACCTTATGAGTTGTTTTGTTTTTACCACATCACAAAACTTTCCCTTACTCAGATTCCTTGTTTCAGTCAAGAACTATTTATTCGGTGCCATTATGTCCCAGGCAAGATTTTTTGGTGTGGGAGATGTTGCAGTGAACAAAACTGACAGATGTCCCTGCTCCCATGACACTTTTATTTTAGCAGGTGGAGACATAAATGAACATGTAAACAAACAGCCAAATAATATGTGACACTTTAAAGATCAGTGCTATGGAGGAAGTAGTGGAACAAGGGTGATTGGCAGATGAGATAGCGAAGGACAGGTAGAGTTTATGAACTTGAATTTATGTAGATGGTCAGTGTATTAGTTGTATGTGTGTGTGTGTATATATGTGTGTATATATATATATATGTGTGTGCATATATATATATATAT
>NW_004567105.1:32653204-32700884 GCF_000260355.1 Condylura cristata
GGGGTCCTCTCCATATATTATATATCTGCACCCCTGAGAGGAGAAAATACACATTGTACAAGAAAGATGCAATATATATATATATATATATATATATATATATATATATATATATATATATGCAATATATTACCCCAAAACAAGTGGCTGAAAACAAGGAATATCTACTGTCATCATTTCTGTGGATGAGGAATCAGGGTGTGGCTTAGTGGGTGTCTCTGCTTCAGGGTCTTTCAGGAAACTGTCTTCAGCTGGAACAGTTGACAACATTTGGTTCATTTCAGGCTGTTGGGGTGAGGGACTGAGCTTCCTCCTGGCTATTCACTGCAGGCCTTCCTCAGTCTCTGATGTGTAGTCTCTCCATGGGGTCTCACAAGATGACTGTAGCTTCTTTCGGAATGAACAGGCAGGTGAGAGAATGGGAGAGTGTGCCGAAGATGGAAACAACAATCTTTCTGAAAATTAATCTTGGAAATGATAGCCCACTGTCACTGTCTAGCTTTATTTGCTACAGAGAGGTCACTAAATTCAACCCACATGCATGCATTGTGGATTATTGAAGGTGTAAAGATCAGGAAGTGGGGGTTACTTGGGGACATCTTAGAGGTTGCCTACTTCAGGGCAAGCATGTACTCTCCAGGAGATGAGCATTTTAGGCAAAGGGAACAGCTAATGCAAAGGCCAACAGAAGAATGGTATAAGATGAAGTCAGGGAGGTAGCGCTGGATGAATTAATAGTTTCCTGTGGATCTTTGTGGGGAGTTTGCATTTTGCTGTGAGAAGCAAAGGTTTTTCAGGATTTTAAGCAAAGGAGTAATGATGAGGTTTGTTCTGGTTGCAGTGTGGAGAATAGAATGTTTGTGGGAAAGGGTGCAGGCCTTAGTATGGTGATGGGGCCAGTTAGGAGACAGCTGTCATCATCCAGTTGAAAAATGATCATGGCTTGGACCATTAGCAGATTGCAACTGCTGTGAAGTGGTTGGATTTGGATATATTTCATTGTAGAGTTGCCTGGGTTTGCTCACGGTTGATCTGTGGAATGTGAAGAAGGTGAGGAGTCATGATTCCAGGTTTTGGAATTAAGGAACTAGAAGAATTGAGATGCTGCTTATTAAACAGGAAAAAAAAAAAACAAAAACAGTGATGGAGAAACATGTTTTGAGAGGGGAAGTATATATCTGGGCTTTCATACAGGTTAACATGTGCCAGTTAGACACCCAGTGGAGATGCTCAGTTAGTAATTGCATATGTAAGTCTGGAGCTTCTAAGAATGAAGTGGATTATTGATACAAATTTGGGGATTCCCTGCATTCACAGAGTATTTAAAATAATGGGCTGGATGAAAATATTGAAGAAGTGAGTATAGACTGAAAAGCAGAAAGACTTGTGGGTTGAAATCCTAAGGCACGCTAAGGCTTAAAATTTGGGAAAATAAGGTCAGCAAAACAGACCAAGAAAGAATAACTGGAGAGGAAGAAGGAGAACCAAGAGAGATTTTAGCCCTGGAAACCAAGTGAAGGTAGTATTTGAAGGGGGAGAGAGAGATCATTTGTGTTGAGAATCACCAAGGTCAATCAAGGTGAATGGGAACTGATCATTTATTTGGGGACATGGAAGTTATCGGCGGTTTCGACAAGAGCTGTTTCTAGAGAGTAGGAAATGAAAGAGAAAGCGAGGAAGTTGAGAACTGAGGTTCTTTAACAAAATTGGTATCTTTTGAGAGTCACTGAACCACCTGGAACAAACTACCTGCTGTGCTTATTAAAAACAGATTTGGACGGCTCCATTGCAGAATCTCAGGGGATAGGCCCATGCGACCTTCATTTTCAGCAAGTTCTAAAAATGATTTTGAGGCAAATTAAATTTGAGAACCAATATCCTGCTCTCTGCACTTTATCTTCGATCTAGTATAGCCATCGTTTGATTTCAGATATGTGCTGCTACTCTAGCCCAGATAAACATTTTGTGGATAATCAGCAGATGTGGAGCCATCCCTACATTTACAATTAGCCTTTTTATTTCTTAAATTTTAAGAAAGATTTATTTATTTATGCATGCAGAACTGGGGTGCAGGGGTGGTGAGAGGATTCACCAGAGACAAAGTGTGGAGCAGAACAGGAAGATTGACAAAGTACACTGCTGAGGGGAGCAGTGGGTGAGACAGGAGAGGTCTGCTGCGCCATGTGGGTCACCTCTGGGGCCAGGGATCAAACTCACACTGAAGTGGCTGTGGCTAGCTTGCAGCGCTGCGTCCTAACCTGTTGCACCACCAGGGAGGGCCCTATTTCTTAAAAAGAAATAGAAGAGAAGCTAGACAAAGCAATTCCACAACCTCAAAGGATAGTAGTAGGCCATACATCTCCTTTCCATAATGGCTCCAAAATTTTGAAATCCTCAGAATCATCACATTGGCTCCCTGAGGGCTCTGAAGACAGAAAAACAAAATTTTATGCAGAGTCAGGAAGAATTCAGTATTTCATGGATCACTAAGTGCTTACTTTACAGTTTTAGTTAGCACTGTTTGGAGGGCTGGGCCTCTGAGGCTTCCTTATCACCAGCGCAAAGACTGCACTGTTCAGTGATAACTGGAGAGTGTTCTTTTCTACCCTGAGACTTTGACCAGACTAATCCCTATGACCAGATAGGTTTCAGAGACAACAGTGTGTGGGAGAGAAACAGAGTCAGCAACAACCTAAAATAACCCCTGTACATTACATAGAAGAAGGGCCACACAGGCTTTGGAAGAGGTGTCTTAGGGTGATAGTTCTTCTCCCCCCCCTTTGCCTTTCTTTTCTTGTAGTCCCCTTCCAAGCCCACAGACACATATCAGTGTCTCTCCTTTCTGGATTCTCCATCCTGCTCATAAGAGAAACTTTTGCCCTTTGGTCCTTTTTCATACTTCGTATACTCCAAAATGTTGGTGCCAAGCAGTCCTTGCTGCTTAGACATTTTGACTCCAGACAGAAGTAGATGAGCTGAGATAATCTCATTAGTGAAGGTTCTGAATCAGCTGTAAGAGTCATTGCTGAACTTCTCTCTATTTTGCTTAAGAAGCAGGAGACCACTGACAATGTTTCTCTTAAAAGTAGACCTACATGCGAGGATGTGGAGAAAAAGGAACTCTCCTGCACTGCTGGTGGGAATGCAAACTAGTACAACCACTATGGAAAACTGTCTGGAGGTTCCTCAAACTGCTAAACATGGAGCTTCCCTGCGACCCAGCAATCCCACTCTTAGGTATCTACCCAAAGACACAAAAACACTGGTTGAAAAACATACCTTTACCCCCATGTTTATTGCTGCTTTATTTACAAGTGGAAAAACATGGAAGCAGCCCAAATGCCCAAAAGTAGATGACTGGATAAAAAAGATGTGGTACATATATACAATGGAAAATTACTCAGCAACCAAAAAAGAACAACTTGGATGGAGCTGGAAAAGATCATGCTTAGTGAGATAAGCCAGAAAGAGAAAGAAAAATACTGGATGGTTTCACTCATAGCAGGAGTATAATGGACCAGGCGAGAAAATAACAAAAATGATGAACAACCATATACCAGAGACATTTTGAGGGGGTGGAGTGGGGAATGGGATCAAAAATGGGGGGGGGGGAGAGAAATGCACGGGATTATGGTGATGGCACATGGGTGATTTGGTGATGGGAAACCCGCGGGGATTATAATCGAGATGGAAAAAAAATGTACAAATTGATGTAAAAATAAACTTTTGTAATTAAAAAAAAAAAGTAGACAAACATGGCTAACAGGTGTCTACAGATATCCTATTCCAGTTCATTTTTTAAATGATTTTTTCCCCAAAGATTTATTTATTTATGTAGTCAGAGCTGGGGTACAGGCCATAGGTGGAGGGGCAGTGAGAGGCTTCACCAGAGACAGAGTGGGGAGCAGAACAGGCAGATCGATGAAGTACACTGCTGAGGGGAGCAGCGGGCGGGTCAGGAGAGGTCTGCTGTGCCATGTGGGTCACCTCTGGGGTGGGGATCAAACTCACACTGAAGCAGCTGCAGCTAGCTTGCAGTGCTATGTCTTAACCCGTTGTGCCACCAGGGAGGGCCCTCCAGTTCATTTCTATATGGCCAGAGCAACTTAAAACATGGAAGAGACTGATGAAAACTGTCAAAATGGTGCTCATATGTCTAGTTGTGGGGTATGTTTAATTATAACTTCCTGTAATGGGTCTAAACAATGGTGTAAACATTTACACCACATAACAAACACATAAATGTACATAACAAACACATAGATATAACCGAAAATTCCAGCGAAACCCTGTAAATGTAGAAGCTCTGGGACAAACATTAATATCTGCCCATCGAGCAAAAATTGTACCTGTGAAAAAATGGAGAAGCCTAGGGAGGTTTGCTGATGATATTACATATGTTCTGTGTAGACAGAGACAAACCCTGTCAACATCCCAAGAGCAGAAGATGTAAAAAGATGGACAAAAATGGAACTTTCCCAAGGATGTCTCCATGTGGAGCAGAACACCAAAATTCTCCTCCTCTGTGGCCACCAGGGGTCCTAGTATGCACACAATGAATGTGACCTCTGCAGATACATGCATCATGTGTGAGTGGGAGTACATGTTTTGAGAATTCTGCAACATCTGTAATTGGTGTCAACTTTCTTATCTCAAACTTGAGATCATTCCTTCTTCCCATAATAGTGGTGACTCTTTTAGAAAAATCTTCAGGAAGACCTGAGATCTTTGATATTGTTCTGTCATGATGTCACCGCCATCATGCTGTCACAACAGGGGTAGTGCTCAATTTCAGCTGCATTTTTTCCTTTATATAGTTTTACTTAGTGCCTCTTAAACTGAAAATGCAAATCTGCAAAATATACAATGTTAAAAATGATAGACAAACAGGATTAGAACGCTGGTTCGAGACACTGGAAACTGAAGTGTCTAGATAATCAGTGTCTTTTTTTTTAATCAAATGGGGTAATTTAGGTTCTTTTAATAACACTTGTAGTTTAAAAACTTACAAAATTCTAACCTTGTTTATATTTGGTGAGTAGATTTGTCAAATGTTTCCCAAATGTACCTCTTTCCTTTAAACGATGCAGCAGTGACACTAAACAGACAGTAATTGCTGCATAATTAATGTGTAGCAGGTGGACCTGGCAATTTCAGTTTGGAATCTCTGCTCCTTAAGCCTTAACTGCTTTGCCCTGTCATACTCCCACCACCTCTCCCATCATGCCTGAGAACCTCCCCTGACACTTGTAAATAGCGCAGTGGACACAATTTAATTTACTTTGGAGGACAGCTCTTAAATTGACTGCAAGGGGGAAGACAGGCACCCTCAGCTAAGTACGCGTGCGGATGTAGACACACATGCATTCGTTTTCCTCAAACCTCGTGATTAAAGCTCTTTATTACCTGCGCGGTATAATACACCTTCACTAACATTCTGCATTCCCATCTAACACCTGCTTGTTAATTTCATTCAATGTGTAGCTAATCGTTTAGAAGGTAAAGGCAGCCCACTCAAATGATATAAAAGGGCTTTTGCTTTTTATTTTGTCTCTGATCCTTTTACTAACAGTAATCACATACCAACCATATGCTTCTCAAGATACTAGTTACCATCCTTTTGTTAACTTTTCTTCTCTATCACCCAAGGTCGAGTTTCCTTTGTTTGGTAAGGACAATACCACAGGGCAGGGCTGGGATGATATGGCATAAACAGCTGAAAGCCACACTTCCTGCTTTCTCCAAAGCTCCTTTCACTTGTATGCCTGAGAGCGGGAGGGAGGCCCAGCCAGAACCGGAGCCAGAAGCAGAAGGAGAACCAGAACCAGAACATCCACAGGCTGCTCTTTCAGAAGTGGCTGCTCTTTTATTTATACCATTACTTCCTAGTTGAGGGAGCTACCTGATGTTTCACTTTTATTTCTTCTTAAGAGTTCTTCCATTTTTAAAAAAGATTTATTTATCTATGCATACAAGAGCTGGGGTACAGGCCAGAGGTGCAGAAGGTGAGAGGATACTAGATACAGAGAACAGAAACCCACTGCTGAGGGGAGCAGTGGGTGAGACAGGAGAGGTCTGTTGCGCCATGTGGGTCAGCTCCTTGGCTGGGGATTGAACTTGTGCTGCAGTGGCTGCAGACAGCTTCATTGTTTTGTGCTTTAATTCATTCCATTGAGCCAACAGAGAGGGCCCAGCATTATTCCTTTTTATCTCCTCCTTGTGGTTTAAGAAGAAAAAAATTAAGTTACAAGTCAAAGGTCTGATTTTGCTCTCCTGGTAACTAGCTTTAAAGTCTAGAACAACTCATGTCATTGCTTTAACTCTTAATTTTCTTACATGTTAAATAAAAGAGGACTAGGGTCCCTCCCTGGTGGCACAGCGGGTTAAAGCACAGCACTAAGAAGCTAAAGCCACTTCAGCATGAGTTTGATCCCTGCCCCGGAGGTGACCACATGGCCCAGCAGACCTCTCCTGTCTCGCCCGCTGCTCCCCTCAGCAGTGCACTTCATGGATCTGCCTGTTCTGCTCCCCACTCTTTTTCTGGTGAAGCCTCTCACTGCCCCTACACCTCTGGTCTTTACCCCAGTTCTGTATACATAAATAATTTAAATCTTTAAAAAAAAAAAAGAGGACTAGACTAAATCATTTCTAGTATTACTTTCAGGACTGTTGCTTTGAGTCAGAGGTAAAATGGCTCTTTTTAGAAGAAAGATTGCCATAGAGCTTGTCTTAATTCAGCAGTACAACCACAGAAATGTCTGCTCAAACCAGCGACTGCTTATTGAGCACCTACTGTATGTTGAACACTTGATCAGATCTTTACATGCACTCTTCATTTAATTCCAGTAGCAACACCAGAAGGCCTGCACCATTGTCATTTCTAAACTTGCTTTATAGATTAAGACTCAGAAAGGATAAGCAGCTCTATCAGGATAATAGGGTCATGGAACTAGCTGGAGTTTGGCCACCAAACACATTTTGTAACCATTCTGTTTCCCTTTTTCCAGTTCAATCGCCAGTCTCCAATAGCTGCTTGGCAGCTTCCATGTTGGAATGAGAAGGCCTGAGACCTAGTCCTGGCTCTATTGTCTGCTTGGTCTCCCATCAAATCGTGTAACTCTGCAAGGCTTGATTTTCTCCTGCAAAGGAGAAAATAACACTTACCTCCAGCACTGTGGTGGAAATAGCTCCACAAGGTGTGTCAGCAGTTGTCTGATTCCCTGCCCTGCCTCCCTCTCGAGGGCCCTCACATAACCACTGCCCGCCCAGCTTGGCCCGGGCTCCAACACCCACCCTTTCTCAGTGGGGAGGACTTCAGACAACCTTGAGTTCAGTGCTGGAGGAGAATCACCATGGACTGTGTTTGCTGCTGGCGCAGATGGCTGAGCTGTGTCAAGTGGGCCTCAACTCCAAATTCAGCACGGCCTAACATTTGGACTCTGTCCCCTGTTCTAAAGGCCTGGTGAGAAATTCAACTTGTCACTTCTGCAGTTTTCAGTTGAGCTTGTACCAAATTTTAGGCCCTCAAGCAGGGCTGAAACATTTCAGGGCTCAGGAAGGCCTCAGTTTCTGGCCACAAAACTACTGCTGAGATGTCACTGTCTCTGCCATCCTGGTGCTCCAAGGGCCTCCCCTCCGCTATCTTTGTGCCACGTTGAGTGTGGGAACTGCAGTGGTGGGGGAAGGCTGGGATCATGTCCTGCTGCTTGTGCACCATGGCCAAACCTCCCTGCCCTGCTGTGTCCTTCCTTGCTCAGGTCGGGAAGGCAGGACTCAGGGAAGGCAGGACTCAGGGACCCTTGACTCGGACTCTCCAAGGCCGGACAGACTTTCACTCGAGACAGAGGTTATTCTTCTCCAGGATTAGCTAAGTTTGTTGATGCTCTCAGGGTTTGAAAGCAGGAGGCAAGGATTCCTGAGGCAAAGAAGTATGGAGTGTGGTACTCACAGGAATGGGGCCCTCAGAGGAGAAGGGTAAAACCCAGTTAATCGAAAAAACGTTATCTTGTGTCGGCTTTCATTTCTCATTGCTCAGATCTCTGCAGCTGGCTATGTCTGTAATGCATTTGAGCCTTTTATTCCATTATTTCCTTTTCTTATACCTCAGTCCAGTCACTCTGAACTCTTTCCTGGGCCACTAGCCCATCTGTCACTTGTCTCTGGCAATGTTCTAATTCATGCAAGCCCCTGTTTACTCATAGGATGATAGGCAGTAACGGGCCTCTGATGCTTGAATTTTCACTTAAATTGTGTAATGAAATTTTCTTTTTCATGTGGTAAAATGAAAATGATCTCATCTATGCTATTAGAAAAGTTAAAGCACACATTTGTATTATATATTTCTATTATACATTTCTATTTCTTTTATGTATTTCTATTAGTAAAGATTTCTATTATAACTAGTGTGCCAGTTTTTCGCCTCAGGATTCCAGAGATTTTTATCTGGATTTCATCTATGAATATTAAGAAGTGAGACATTGAAACAAGACATGTTAAAAATATTATTCATTTGAAAATAATAAACAGGTTGTATAAGTAACCTATATTTACAAAAATGTAATTACTATCTATTTTGCAAAACAAAAACAAATGAGTGATTCATGTTCCATTGTTTAATTTTTTTTGCAAATCTTTTTAATGTCTGACTTAACAGAAGGTAGCTGGTCTCGCCTATAAAGGCTTCTGTATTCAATCTGATATGTTTTTTTGTTGACATATATAAAGGAAACCACCAGAGAGGTAGTTGGAAAAGGGAGGAGTATGTTAATAGACTTTTTTTGGTCATTGTAGATACTGTCTCAGACCTCAGGAAGAGGTAATTTCTTTAAGATTATCTGGTAACAAAAATTGCCAGACCTCCTTTTTTTGTTCATTTTCAAGAAAAATATCTGCTGAATATCTAAAGTTGACTAATTGGTCTTTCAAGTAAAATGGTATTTGAAAGCACCAAACTAACAAAATAGGTTAGCTTGCAACTTAAACAAACAATAACAAACACTTTGCTGGTGGCAATGAGCTACTTCCATGTGGAACAGAAGCACTTTCTGTAGTCATAGAATATTACCAAGACTGAGATGTTGAGCTTTAATGAAATCAGCAATTAAAAGTGCTTCACGAACAACTTGAAATGACATCCCTAGGGCCCTTCCTGAAGGTGCAGGGGGTTAAGTCTCAGCACTATGAAGCTACCTGAAGCCACTGCAGCACAAGTTCTATCCCTGGCTGTGGAGCTGACCCACCTGGCGCAGCAGACTTCTCCTGCCTTGCCCACTGCTCCCCTCAGCAGTGTACTTCGTCGATCTGCCTGTTCTGCTCCCCACTCTGTCTCTGGTGAATCCTCTCACCCCCTTACATCTGGCCTGTATCCCAGTTCTTATGTAAGTATATACATAGGCAACATTGGATCAAAACAGGGGAGGGAATGTGTTCTTACAGAAGGGACTATGGTGACAGTGTGTGGGTGAGTTGGTGGTAAAACCTCAGTGAGGACTACACCTGAGAAAAGAAAGTAAACATTGTATAAAAGTGAATAATGATGTAAAAAATATATATATATAAATAATAATAAAAAAAGTCTCTCTGTTTTTATTCCCCAGTGATTTTGTGCTGCTGATGGATCCGGTCACTACCTGATACAGTTTGGTGTCACGGCTTTGATGCACACTAAGGTGCTGGGAGTCTGACCCAGCACTGCTTTTCCATAACCAATATAACTGTCCATGGAGTGAGCAGGACAAATCATTTAAAAAACATTACTATGAGGGGCCTCTCTGGTGGCACAATGGGTTAAAGCACAACACCATGAAGCTTGATGCAGCCATTTCAAGAGCTCGATCCCCAGCCCTGGAGGCGACCCACAGGGTGCAGCAGACCTCTCCTGACCCACCCGCTGCTCCCCTCAGCAGTGTACCTTGTTGATCTACTTCCCACTGTCTGCTTCCCACTGTCTCCGGTGAATCCTCTCACCGTCCCTGCCCCCTCTGACTTGTACCCCAGTTTTGTATGCATAAATAAATAAATTTAAAAAAAACATTACTATGAAAGTCATTTTGACTCCAAGGACCCTCTAAAAGGGGTGTGAGAAATTGGCAAATCATGCTTTGCAGAAATGTAAGGGTCAAGGGAAGTGTGTGCTCTTGCTGTCTGTTTCTTTTTACTGCCTGAGACCAGTGTTCTCTGCATCTCCTTTTGTCCGGGCTCTCCATGAGGCAAGGGAACACATCTCTGGGAACCGCAGGCTCTGAACCTTCTTACTAGTTCTGCTACTGGCCTCTGTGGCAGTGCTGGGAAGGACGGGGGGTGTGGGGCTCTTTTTTCCTCCCTTTTCTTCCAACTCTAAGAATTTACTAATGAAAATACTGGTACAGTCCTATAAAATCTCCAAATTGCTGAATAAACCATCTAGAAATAGAAGTTACCAGAAATGTATATTCTCTTCCTTGTGGTTTTAAACACATTTGTCCCTTAAGGAGGTTGTATTGATGACTTTGAACATTTTTCCTACACACTTTATTTTCACTGGATTGCAACTGAAGAGCTTGGAAAAAACTCCTGGCTTCCTATGCTGTCTGTAAGAATAGTCTTAAGGGTTAACCTTAAGGGTCAACACTACCGCATGTAAGTGGATCTGAAATTGTTCAACTGTGAGTCTACTGGGATCCCTTCCAAATGCCTGAGGGCTTATTTTATGTGAAAACATGACACTTGGCTACCTGTATCAAGGATCTAATCCTTTATTATGTTACTATAACTAAGTTAAAGAGTATATGTGGCAAGCAACAATTTTTACCTGTAAGAGTGTAGTTAATAAGATTAAGTACATTTGGTTATTTCTGAGCCAAATATGCTGGAATAAGCCTTTACTTAAATCTAAAATTCCATTTCACTCTTGGAGATTTTACACAAGAAAATGATATGTTTTCAGAAATAGAAACTTGGGCAAATTTAGAATTCTAAAAGTCCAGGACTGTGTGTTGGCATCTAAAAAATTCATCCAGTTGATAAAAAGCCAATATTTATCAAGCACCTGTGTGAGACACTATTCTAGATAGTGGGTGGGGTGGGGCAGTGATTGAGATAGACATAGTTGTGTACTCATGAAACTTAAGTCTAGAAAGGGAGAGAAAAAACAAGTAAACAATGAAGCACAAGACGAAACTTTAGATGGTGAACATGTGAAGGAAATGACCCCAGGGTGTGTGATAATGAATCACAGGACAGTCAGGGTGGAGAGAAAGCCTGCCTAGGGAGGTGATGCTTGAACTGAGATCTGCATGATAAGAAGGAGCGGCTATGGGAACAGCCAGGTGGAACAGCATTGGGAACAGAGGGAACAGTCAGCACAGAGGCCCTGAGGTAGGAATGCACTTGGTGTTTTGAGGAATGAAGTGAGTGCCCGTGAGCAAGGTGGGGGTGGGGAGGGTACAGGAGCGCTCAGCACATGCAGCACCTGCAAGCCAGGGTAATCATGTGGCTTTTATTGTAAATAAGATAGGGAGTAGTCAACAGGTTTTAAAACAGGGTGTGGCATGATAGGATTTTTTTTTTTTTAAATGACTGTGCTGGGTGCTGGTGCAGAGTAGACTGTGGTGGGAGCAGAATGGCCATGGAGACAGCAGTTGAGAGGCTATGGTATGGAGAGAGGTGATGGGTTTCAAGAGATAGTTCAATGGTAGAACCAAAGATAGACTCTAATTGATTTTTTTTTTTTTTTTGCTTGAGCTACTGGGTGAATGGTGAAATAGAAACTGAAATATGAATTGATGAATGGCTGGGAAAAGATCTTGGACAAGGCTAAGAAAGGTCCTCAGGTGCTCTTTGAAGATGAAAATCTGAATTTTTGTTTTGGATGACATGTCAGATAAGATTGTGTTCAACTGCAGGGAACCAAAAGCCCAATAGACCCTATTTTAAACAGTGAGCTATTTGATAAATCAATGAATGAACTGATTAATTTTCCACATAACAAGCTCTGTGCAAAGATAGGCAGCCCTGGCTGGCACAGTTTGCCAATCTGTCATTCATGAATGCCACTGATTCCGGGCACATTCTCTCTTCTCCGAGCCCCTGTGTGTCCTTCAGCATTCTGGCACTACAAGAGTGAGCAGTTCCAGACAGAGCCAGTACTCCAGATGGCAGCAGGAGGAAAGCTGGGAAAAAGGAACTGGTAGTGTCTGGGTCAGGCAAGCAAGACCTTTTCCAGAAGTCCCCAGCAGACCTCCACATCTTTCTCCTTGACCAAAATGATATCATGTGACCATTTCTTGATGCAATGGGGGGCTGAGTTTTTTAACTGGGCACACTGGCTCACTCAACAAGAGTAGTAAAGAGGAAGGGGTAAATGGATGTTACAGAGGGTAGCACCAGCAGCATGACCAGGGATGCATTAGGATTAAGGTTCCTGTTGACATTCAAGTGGGAAAGTCAAGTAAGGTTGGAATGGATGAGCCTGAACTCACAGGAAGGGTGGAGGTGGTTGTAACAATGTGTGTCTAGCATGTAGACCGTATTTAAGGCTAAGTAGAAGATTAAGTCAAGTAGGGAGAGAGAATAGTTGGAAACGTGTCATTTTTGTATTTATTACTGTGACCTCCTTTAAAATTTATTAAAGATTTATTTATTTGTGCATACAGAAATGGGGTACAGGCCAGAGGTACAGGGGTGGTGACAGGATTCAGCAAAGACAGAGTGGGGAGCAGGACAGGCAGATCAATGCAGTACACTGCTAAGGGGAAGAGTGGGCGGATGAGGAGAGGTCTGCCGTGCTATGTGGTCACCTCCCTGGCTGGGGATGGAACTTGTGGTGAAGAGGCTTTGGAGAGCTTCATGGTGCTGCACTTTAACCCTTTCCGCCACTGGGGGGGGGGGGGCTCTGGCTCACTTTTTAAGTGAGAATTTAAGTACTTGAGGTCCTCTAGTAATGTTGTCTTCAATGTTATTTCATTTCATTTCATTATAGCACTGACTGTTTAAAAAAAACTCAACCAACATGGAACAAAACAATGCTATCAAAGACTTGGTTTCCTTCTACTTTATGTAGTAGTTTTCAAGAACCCATCAGCGTTGTCAAGTAAGGAAGGACGTACCGCGATTTACCTTGAATAAATTGGTTCACCTGTCTACAGGTAAATATGCTTATTTTAATTTGGGAGATGCATTAAAGAAAAAACCCCAAGATTTTGAATAAGACTAAATGTTTATAGTTAACTTGCTGTTAAAATTAACATCTGCATTATTAGTCTTAATTTCACTTGAAAATTTTCAAGTTAAATGATAAGAGAAGGATCTGGGATGGTTAGGGAATTGTCAGAGATCCTGGTTTAGATTGGGGCTAAACAATGGCTTATTGTCTTAATTGCTACTTATAATTTCACTTGGTAGTCTCCTGGGTCCATCACTCATCCCTACCCTTAATCATGTTTTTTTTTTTTTTTTTTGGTATGCCTTTTGAAATGAGTGGTACTACTCTTCTGGCTAAGCCAAAACTCTGGGAAAATTCTAGAGCACTGTCTCCCTCCCTCCATTCTATCAGGAAGATGAACAGATTTAGCTTCCTAACTAACTGCTGAATCTTTCCATCTCCTCCATCCTAGGTTGTCACCATTTTACTCACATTCTCCTGTTATACTCCTTTAATCCATCTCTGTAGCCAGCATGGTTTTTTTTTACAAAGCTAGACTGTCCAGTTCATTACTTTAATTAAACCTAGCAAAACTTCTCCCAACATTCTGTAAAAATGTCCTGTGGTAAAATCAAGCACAAAAATATTGGGCTAACTTGAGATGAAGAAGTCCCCTGTTCCAAGACTTCCCAGGGCCTTCACTAAGCTAATATATGCATGTGAATCACTGAGAGGGGATGAAATTGAAGATATTTTTCAGAGGCAGCTCCCAGTGAAACTATTATTTTGTGGAACACCAAGGGCCATTTCATAAAATACCTTTATGAACATTAGTACTTTCTATAGCTTGGCTTATGGGTCCTTGCCCCCTAGTGAATAAAGACTGAGAGACCACGCTGAGGAGATGATGATGATAAAGGAGAGCGCTAAGTGTATTGCACTTACTAGGTGGCCGGCTCTGTTCATGAATTATCTAACTTAATATTCACCAATCTCCCATGAAGTAATATCATTAACTCGCCTCATTTTGCTGATAAAGTAGGGCCTTGCTCGAGGAATGAAGGGCCAAACTGTGAATTTAGACAGTCTGACAGTCTTTAGTCATCTACAGCACCAGCACAGCAACAAGAGAAATGTTTCTTGATCTAAACTCAGTGGTGTGTGTGTTTATGTGTGTCCTACACATATCCCCAAACTACTGGCATTGACGAAGAGGAACACAATCTAGGAAAGAGAAGCATTTGCTGTTAAATTTCATTTCTGGTGAAGTTCAGAAAGGGAAGCATGAAACGGACAGCCAGCTCATGCACCCAATTACCTTCAACTCACTTGTCGTGTTAGACATATGTTCTGGGGGTGGCCAACCTCTGTTTTACATCTGTGTTAGTCTTTGCAGAATAAAAAACAAATTAGTGCTTAATGGGAACTATTAATCTTGTCACCTAATTGAGTAATATCTAGTAAATCTTTTCATTCAAGACCCAATGGGAATTGCTAGTTAGAACTCAGTGTGGGCAACAGCCCGTTTCAGAAATATTTTCATACTTGAGGAATGTGTGTGTGAGAGATGGTGACTATCAGTGAAATTTAGTAAAAGTGAATTGAACACTAACCCTGAGCGTAGAACTTCTGTGAGTCATAAATAAGTTTCTGACCATGCCTGTACTTTAAAATTTTGCTATGTGATGTACTTAGGAATATCTAAAGTATCTTATAGTAGATTCCTAATCTGTTACTTTTTTTTTTTTTAAAGATTTATTTATTTGTACATACAGAACTGGGGTACAGGCCAGAGGCTCAGGGGCGGTGAGAGGCTTCACCAGAGACAGAGTGGGGGAGCAGAACAGGCAGATCAAGGAAGTACACTGCTGAGGGGAGCAGTGGGCCGGTCAGGAGAGGTCTGCTTCGCCATGCAGTCACCTCCAGGGCAGGGATGGAACTCATGCTGAAGAGACTTTAGATTCTTAGTCTTGTTCTTTAACCCTCTGTGCCACCAAGGAGGGCCCTATTTTGCTTCTTAATTAAAATTTTCAGAGGATAGAAACCTTGACAGAATATTAGTTTATAAATGATAAAAATGGATTTACAGCTCCTAATGATAAAAATGGATTCATACTCCAATGTGTTTTATGATTTTATGTCTAGTTCGTATTTGTTTTAAATACAGACCTACATAACTTCCCATTCCAAGTTAAACTGTAAATGGGAATGTTTGCAAATGCTTGGCAATTTTTTTTCTGTTTAATATGTGCTATGTCATGTTGGACAAACTATTTAATTTCGTTATGTCAGAATTCGTTCAGTTTAACAGAAAACATTTACCATTTCCCTTTTCTTTTTATTGGTGAATTTATTTATTTATTTCCCTATTGCAAGCTGTAGCATTGAACTTGACTGGATTGTCTCACTGAAAGAACATTCCTTCTACTCAGTTCTCTGCCTTAAGCACATGTATTCATGAAGTTTTTGTTAATTTACCTAAGAAAGTTCTCTGACACCAACAGAATCACTAAATATAATTTTTAAAAAATGTCTCATGCTCAGTCTTCTTTTGTTGGGGTGATGTTCTAAGGCTCATATGAGGAAAATACCAATGGCAATTTCTTTTTCTTGTGAGACCACCAACTGTGACAGCAGACTGGGTCTCTGCTTACATGGAGGACAGAGAGAAGATCTGAAATATAATAAAGCTTAAATTTGAATTATTGTTGCAGCTGGGTAACTAAAGCCCATCAACTCATAGTGTTTTCCTTATTTGTGTTTGAAACCAAAAGTTAAATAAGAAAAGGAATGTTTTATTTTTTATGTTTAAAATTTAGATTAGCATTATAATAGTTCTTTCTTTAACTTCCCTTCAAAAGTTGTTTTGGGCTCTGGGCCTCTGAACCCAGGGTAATCTGCAGGGCAACTCTAACATCAGCAGTCAGCGGTCTGGGGCCTCCTTAGTGGTGCGGGGGTTAAAGACACATCATCAGCCACTGCAGCCCCAGTTCGATTCCCTGGCTGGGAGCTGACCCACATGGTGCAGCAGACCTCCCTTGTTCCACCTGCTGCTCCCCTCAGCAGTGGATTTCAGTAGACCCACCTGTTCTGCTCCCTGCTCTGTCTCTGGTGAATCCGCTAAACACCCGCCCCCCCCCCCCCCCCCCCCACCCCCTGCCTCCACACCTCTGGCTTACATCCCAATTCTTGAATGCATAAATAAATAAATCTTAAAAAAAAAAAAAAGTCAGTGGTCTCTTTTATATCCTCCCTATCTTAGTGGCATATGTAGTGAACCAGTTTCTCTTCCTGTTTAAACTGTAGAAATAATTTTACTTAATTCATAATCTATCGTTTGATTCTATTTGCAAATATGTAGTGAAAATGATTCCATTCATTATTTGATGCATTTTTCCTCTGCTAACCATCTCTGGTCCTTTCACTGTTAAGTTTAGCTGAAAGAGCAGTTTTTTTAAGCTTTCCTCACTCATGCTTTTACTGGTCTAATGTGGAGGGCTTTTAGGGCAGATGCATGGCTTGGTTGACATACTGCCCATTTCTAGATTTTTCCACGCTTGACTACCTCTGTAATAGAGGCTGTAGGGAAAACTAGATGGTCACTATTCTAACTTCTCCCTAATCAAAGAATGGCTTATGTACAGAGTTCTAGACAACTGGGCATAAACAGAATTCTGCTGAGGAAGGTTTTGGAAAGGGTTTTTATTTCCTGACAGAAGGGGCCAGTAGCTGCTAGCGCTAATTATTCTACTTCTTTTGGCCTTGAATCTTGTTATGATGTCTGGATCTGAAGCAGTCATCTTGCAGTATTGAGTCAATTAGCCAGTCTACTAAAAATGGTAGCTCAGAATTCTAGAAAAACCTTGGTTTTTATGATATCACAGAACCCAACTCTGTAATGGATTGCTTCCCTCTAGATATTACATATGAAGACCAAATCCCTATGAGTTGGTTTTAAAGTATGACTACAAATTCCTTGAAGCATCAAAAGATGTAGCTTATTCCCCTTTTCTTCAATATAGGTCTCCTATATGACTTGCTTATGACAAATAGGAGATATGGCTTCTGCTCTATTATTTCTGAGTCTGACTCAGGAGACTTGAGCCTAGAAATCAGTCCTCATGGGCTAGTGGGACCACATCAAATTAGAAATGCCTGAAGAGCTCCAGTATCACCAGCCCCAAGACTCTCAATCTTTTGATCAAGAACCAAAAACATGTAAATGATCTAGGTTTTGGAAAACTCTAGCCCCCAGTTTGCAAGCTGCCCTAAGCTGATGTCAGTGGGGAACAGGCCAGCTACTTCCCCATCATTTCCCTCTCATTTCAGATTTGGGAGTAAAACAAATGCTATTTAAAAACACTCCATTTTGGGGTGGCTTCACAAACCAGGGCGTCCCATTTTTCTTATACCACTGTTATGTGGATGTTCTATTACTTGCAGCCAGAAGTATCCCACTTGAAACACTTGCCAGTAGAAAAGATTGAAAAACTGCTAAAATGACCTTTTGAAATAACTAGATGTGCTGATTATCTGCTCTATTCCTCTCTTAGCCTGGCCATTTTAATCAAATCTAATTATAGTATTGACATCTCCATTTTCCATGGAAGTTGATGATGCTCTAGTTATATAAGGGTTTTATTTACAACAGAACTGGCTAACAGAAATGTGAAATGGAAAAATTTCAATCTGAGACACCATATTGCTATTTTCTTGTTCTTTTGACATTTTGGTAACAACAAAAATAATATCATTAGCTGTCTTACCAGCAGGTAAATCTTATCTGTATCCCCAACTTCATCAAAATCCCATCAGTGTGGGGCTATTTTCTTAATGAAATTCTTCTAGCATTTGACAGCTTTGTTCTTTCATTGACATTTGCAGCTTTTTTTTTTAAAAAAAAAAGATGAATATTTAATGTCATGTTTAATAGACCAGATTCTTTGAAGCAAGATTCCATTAGTTAGTTCTCACTTTTTAAAGACTGACTGGTCACTAATTATTGTTGGAATTTATTTTAAAATTTAATATGTAGTTTTATTCATGCACTCATTTATCAATCTAGTATATAGAAACTGGTAGGATGTTCTAGATTAATAGTCATATCCTTACCATGAAGCTGCAGTATAAATTAAAAATCTTTCATCTCAAAGTGATATAGTGCTATTTCTAGTGATGGAAATCCCTAATCAGCATTGCAGGATACTTTCAGCAATTCTCTTTTCCCATTGCACTGAAATTCTGAACCTACAGGAACTGAGCTGTAACTCCTGAAAGCCAGTTGCGCAAAAGCCAATTTCATTTTTGTGTGTTTATTTACTCAATGTCCACATCCTTAAACTGTTGGCAAACTGACAGCCGGGTGGAGTCGCCCATGTGTCACTGGGCTAATGCTGTGGGGCGGGGTGGGTGTGGAGGGGTCCTTGCAAAGAGAAGTTACATAAGTGATATCATATGCAGAAGCAGCCCCTGGGATTTAAAAATAACTGGGCAGGGAGTGTCAGTCTTTCTTGGATCTGACTCCCTGATTCACTATGGTTAAGGATCAGACCTGTATTCCTGGGTGGGCTGGAGAGTCTGTTTAATGCACTTAGTTCCTAAGAACAAACCCACTTAATAGCTTAAAGAGCCTGGGAATGTTTTTTTGTCTCAAGGCAGCAAGGTGCTGCATACAAGAGCTGAACTAACATTTCAATGAGAAGCCACAACAGTGCAGATGTTTCATGCTGTGTCTCAAATGCGGTTGCTTCCAGCATGGTTTCCTAAAATGAACAGGAAACAAAAAAAAAAAAAAAAAAAGAAGAGAATTGCTTTTCCAAAGCAGATTAAAATAAGCTTGAGTTTCCCATCCTGTTCTTTTCTTTACCCTTTTTTTTTTTTTTTAGGGAACTGAATTTTTGATATATGAGATAACACTTTTTTCAAGCTACCTTATATTTTTATTTTTTTTAACTTGTGGAAAATAATCTGTCACTGCATATGTGCCCTGGTGTTAGAGAGTCTTTGGGGGCCAATATCATAATTTAACTGGCATTGAGTTGCCATCTAGCACCTGAGAAAATATATGTACAGCAGACCCTCAATAAACAATAGGACTGGTGAAACTTAATAATCAAAAAGCAACTTACACATGTATCAGGGCTGCCACTGCCTGTGGTAGCCCTGAACCCTGAACTCCCTAGACCGTCAAGTAGCACTTGAGACCCTCAGTCATCACGGAGCAACAGCTCTTTCTGGGTTTTGGCCATCGTGCGCTCTGAACCTCACCTGACAGAAAACTTAGCTTCAGCGCTGAGTTCCTCTGAGTCTTCTCACTCATGACTTTCCTTGGATTTCCCAGATGTCTGCAGCATTCCCTGCTTCCCTGCCCATCTTAGTGTTAGCAGATGGAGCCCCCAAATTCCTCTCTAATGTCAGTATCTCTTCCTGAAATCCTACTTGCCATCAGAAATGACAGCAACCTCTCACCCACCTGAGTGACAGCTTTTAGAAGCCTGACCTATTCAAACTGACTCCTTCCTGGGGCTAGAGTTTTTTTCATTCACTCAAGTGGTGTTTCTTAAAATATTAGAATCATCTGGAATGCTTGTTAAAATACAGACTACCACAGAATCAAGGGCTCTCAGGGTGGGGTTGGGAGTCTGCATATGCAAAAAATCCTTGAGCAGAAGGCTGATTCCATTCCAAGAGAAGGTGCAGTTAATTTCATCCCTATATATCAAGAGAATTCCTTTTCATTCTCACATTTGGAAACCTTAGGAAAATTCTGCCCCTTTCAAGCTCTGGGGTATCACCCAACCCCTTGAACTTGTTAATAGTCTCAAATCATCGGCTGCTGTGCTCTGCCTGGCCTTCTCTGGCCTCAGCCAGGCTCCCCATGAGCTTCCTCCCCACGTCACCTGTGTTCTCGTGGACTCTTGTACAAGCAGCTCTGTGCTTCTTCTCCCTAACCACTCCAGTTTTATCACAACCCATGTTCAGTCTCTCTCTTTTTCTGTAGTCACTTCATAGTAAAGCTCCTTTTCTCAGCTCCCTTAGTGCTGAGAGCACTCAGGAAACATACGGTCCCGGAGGGTCCACACCCTAGAACTGATCAATCACAGTCTGCATCATAGCAGGATCCTTAGTGATGTGTGTATATTCAAGTGTGAGAAGCCCTGGTTTAGATCTGGAGTCCATAAATCACAGCCAGCCCATGGGCAAAACCAAACCCATTCTGTGTTTTTGCGTGGCTCTCCCTGGGAGAGCACCCTCCCCCTCAGTCCTCCTTTCCTCCAAACCCCAATATGAGCTACAGAGTTGGAGATGGCAGGAGTGGGACAGAGTTGGCAAAGAGCCCACAAATTTATTTCTGTAAAGGACCAGAGAGTATATATTTTGGGGGTTGTACAGTCTGTAATAACTACTTAAGTCAGGTGGCAAGAAAAAAGCAACCAGACAGTAAGTCAACAGATGAATGTTTCAATTAAACTTTATTAATGGACATTGAAGTATGAATTTCATATGATTTTCACATGTTACACACTACTTTTTTTTTTAAAGTGTCAATGATGGAAAAATGTAAAAACCATTCTCAACACTGAGCCATACCAACACACGGAATGGATTGATTTAGTTTTGCCCATGGGCTGTGATTCATTGACTCCAGATCTAAACCAGGGCGTCTCACACTTGAATGTATTGTGAGTGAGCAGTTGTGGTGTGGAACCTTCGGTATGCTACATTACCAACAAGCTCCCTGGTAATGCTGCTCTTGGTTAGCACACCACATTTTGAGTAGCAAAGTTCTCCATTCATGTGTAGAGAATTTTATCTTATACACAAATACATTAGGGTTAGCTGAATGATATGGTCAGATGCTCATACTGTCTAACTCGTGGCACGTAGAAAATGGGTAGCTGGGAGAGCAGGTTTTCCACAAGAACAGACTCCCACTTACCAGCTGTTGAATCTGGACACACTCCTTAACCTTTCTCAGTTTCCTTTATTCCACTAAAATGAAAGAATAATAACCTCTACCTCAGATGGTTGTTTTGGACTTTAACACATTAAAGTGCCCTTAGCAAGTGCTCAATAAATCTTAGCTATTATTATCTTTTAAGTTGAAGGAGCTAGGCATAAACCAGTAGATCACAAAACAATAAGATCTTTAATTTTGAGTGCATCGTGGGGTTTCCTTGTTTTTTTTTTCCTTAGAAAACAGCTTCGAGGGGCCTGCCTATTCATTCATTCAAGAAACATTTGCTGAGCTGCCACTTCTCCTGCCAGGCAATGTGCTTTGCTAAGATGAATGAGATGTAAGCTTACAGAAGTGGGGGAAGATGGGAGTAAAACACAATTTCAATGTAGAATAAGTGCCTTGGGAGAGTAAGTACACAGTGTGCTGAGAGAAAGGGAGGAAAGAACCCTCAGTCTTCTGAGAGAAGAGGCCACAGGGACTCCAGGTGACTCTCGGGCTTCATTGACGAATAAGAGTCTGCCTGGTGGAGGGAGGAGGAATGCCTGAAAGTGGAAAATTCAGGAGAACCCCACATGCATGTGGGAAAGGTCAGGGGCAAGACTCTGACCCATCAGCACTGCCATGGGCCTTAGTGTCATAGAGGTTTGGACTGATGGATCTCAGGCCTACGGCGGTCGTTTTCCTTTTCAAGAAACATCCTGACAATGCTCTACTATGTGTCAGCAGGCTGTGAGAAAAGAGTTCCAGAAAATCCTCGACCACCTCTGGAGTCAGAAAGACTGAGAAGAAGCCCTTAGGCTAAGCCAAGGAACCCCGGCTTCTGTGGCATGACCCCAAGAAGTATAGTAGACAGGATGTGAATGCACTGCTTGTCCGACAGCTTGTACCCAATATTAGGGCCAAAGGAAAATGGTGCAAAGGACACTGTCCCAGGAATGAGCAGTTATGGGGGGAGACTGTGGTGCTGCAGGGGCTGCGGTGACGAAGGCTGGTGTCTGCCATGGAGTGTTGGGCCTCTATTAGAGAAATGGACAAGTGATTCCATTTGGAATAACCGAAGGCAAGGGTAACAGAAGGCAAGAACATGTCTCATAGAGCTTCATGGGAGGGAGGAAAGGAGCTCAAGGGGCCTGGATCTGGGAGTGAGAGCTGCAGGTGTGCTTTGTGAAGGAGGTGGCAGTTGAGTTGGCCTTTGAGATGATGTTTCTGTACCCGGATGCCTGCCTCAGGATCTCAGCTTCTTGTGGGTGGGTGGGAATAGGGTCTATTTATATAAAAAAACTAACTTCAATGGCCCTGGAACTGACAGTAGGTCCTGCGCTGAGCTTCCAGTGCTGAGTGGGGATGGCAGCTGCCATCTGAAAAGAACTTGAAGGAAAACTTGCTTTCAAAGAAAATTTGAATCACAAACCAATTTGGTAGTGGCTCCCAGCAGTTATCTCTTTGAGCTTCTCTTCTTGATTCCTTGACGATGTTTGTTTTCCAGAGCAGGGCTTCTAAATGGGGGTCCTGTGTCAGGTATATGGGCCAGTAACAAGGAGAGTGAAATAGGAGGAGGCAACTTGCCGGAACTGGTACACTGGCTTCTGCCCATGGCCCTTCAGTGCATGTTACTCATCCTAACCTGCTCTCCACACTCTAAATTCCTCCTTTAGCATTGGCATGGGATGGATTTTTCAGCCCTAATATTCTTCTGAACCATCTTTGATATTTTTGAATTGATTTGTCTCCATTTCACCTGACTTAAACTGAAATTAGACCTATGGTCCATGGGCCCTGTTGAGTTGCTTGGCATGAGGAAAGATTTTTGTTTGGGGCCTGGAGTTGTGAAGAGGGTGTGGACAAAGCCACCATAGGGTTGTTCGCTCACGCAGCCTATGGACTAGGTTTGTGTTCAACAGACAGAGATCTGCAGGGAAAAGCCAATGGGACTGCGAGTTTCCAGTGAGACAGGAGAGGTCTGCAGGCCTGTGTGGGTCAGCTCCCTGGCTGGGGGCCAAACTCAGGCCATAGCAGTGATCTTGTTGAGATTTAACCATTGGTTTGTATCTCCTGGAAAGATTTAGGTTCCTAGGAAGCCCTGTTTTGGTTTCTTTTTGACTGAGAACTCTGAGGCAAGGGCCACAAGCAATCTGAGTTCAGGGGGCAGCTGAGAAAATGCTCCTTAGAGTGCACCAGGCTATTAAAATCAATTTTAGAGTAAGTGCTTCTAAGTCCGGAACAAAACATGCAGGTTCTATTGGGGAGGGGATATTTTTTCCTACTGAAAAGAGTTTGCCTTCTCAGCAGGAGAGCTAGGAATCTCTGTAAATTGCTTTGCTCAGGGTGCAGAAATCTTTTTTTTTTTTAAGGTTTATTTATTTATGCATACAGAACCAGGGTGCAGGCAGAGATGCGGAGGGTAAGAGGATTTGCCAGACCCAGAGACAGAGTGGGGAGCAGAACAGGCAGATCGACGAAGTACACTGCTGAGGGGAGCAGCGGGCAGATCAGGAGAGGACCGCCACGCAAGGGGATCACCTCCGGGGCAGGCGGGGATCGAACTCATGCTGAAGTGGCTTTAGCTTCTTAGTGCTGTGCTTTAACCCGCTGCGCCACCAGGGAGGGCTGTGCAGAATTCTGATGGAGGACTGGGGAAAGATACTACTTCAAATATTTGCCTTTGTACTGTTCATCACCGAAGAGGGTGGGATGCAAGGACAGAGAAGTCTGTTTGTGAAACATGTACGATGTGGATGCTTCCAAACATTGGCATGGGAGAGAGGACTGTTGATTTTCCTTCTGAGCTGGTTGGGAGAACACAAGACTAAAACGTGACTTGCTATTGCTGATGTCACCTCATTCGTGCCCACTGGCTGGAGTGTTGGAGAAATTTGAAAACACTGTTCAAGGAATGGGTCACTCAACCCAGTCACAAATACTGTGGCAATGTGAGTCTCTGTGAACAGGTGCCATACTTAGTACCATCTGGATTAGCAAACCTGCAGTGATTTCCGCTTCCTGAGTCACTCTCATCAACAAGGGGACAGTTTGGCACAAGCCTCCTCCCTATCGGAGATCCAGTTTGCAGATTTTTTTTTTTTTTACTTATTTATGCTTATAGAACTGGGGTACAGGCCAGAGGTATAGTGGGTGAGATGATTCACCAGAGACAGAGTGGGAAGCTGAACAGGCAGAGCGACAAAGTACACTGCTGAGGGCTACAGAGGGTGGGTCAGGAGAGGCCTGACATGCCATGTAGGTCAGCTCCCTGGCCTGGCATCGTGCTGCAGTGGCTTCGGAGAGCTTCACAATGCAGTGCTTTAACCTGTTGCGCCACCAGAGAGAGCCCAGTTCTCAGATTTTTATTTATGGATGATCTGTCTTCTCTTCTAGAATGGATAACTGGGACTTTGACATTTTGTTCACTTTTGGATATGAAACCCTGGAATACTGCCTGACACATAGTAGGTGCTAAATATTTATGAGTGAGTGAAAGACAATGAATGGACACTGGCTTTTCTACAAGGCGGAAGCCACTTCTTTCCATTCTCAGTTGCTGTTACGTCTGCCAAATCTACCTTGGGTCCTGGCCTGTGGAAAATTCCACCCTCTCAGTGTTCAGATTATGGGTGGTTCCCAGGGCATTGTGGGTCAGCATCTGGGTGTGGATTCTTGTATAGGCGCAGAAGTTCCAGGCTAAGCACATAGTCCCAAAGGTTCAGAGGTATTTTCAGGCAGAATACTATAAAGTTCATGTTCCGTAAAACATCTTATTTTATTCCAATTATGAAAATAACACATGCTAGCTAAATTTAGAAGGGAAATGCTAGAAAAATACAAAGCAGAAAAATTAACCATGATTCCTTTATCAAAACACAAATCCATCCTTCTCTTTCCCCTGGTTTATCAAAATAGCTTTTTTTTTTTCTTCAAAATAGCTTTTAAACCTGCCCCTTTCCTTCATCCTTGCCGCCCCCCAACCTCGCAGGGATAGGGCGAGATATTTCTAAAACACAGATCTTAAAACACTTCAAAGGCTTCCTGCTGCCCTCAGCATCCAAACCACTCAACAGGGTTGGCTCTCTTGTCTCTTCAGCTTCCTATCCCTCTGGGCCCCTATCATATTACACTCGTGCCAAATGGAATTTCCTTCAATTCTTGAAACAAGCGGCATCTTCTCCCACTGTCTCTGGTCTTTTTCACAAGCTGTTCATTCTGCTGGGAACTCTCTCCAACTTGCTTTCTCCCACTCTTTCTCTCTTTTGCTCTGTTTTCTTCTCTGCGTTTATCAAAGTCTTTTCATCTTTTCTCTCCCAGATTCAGAATTTGCATACTACATTTCCCTAAAAGCCTTCCTAACTGTCCTGACCCCTTTCCCTAAC
Organism: Condylura cristata; assembly: GCF_000260355.1. Classification (NCBI taxonomy): domain Eukaryota; kingdom Metazoa; phylum Chordata; class Mammalia; order Eulipotyphla; family Talpidae; genus Condylura; species Condylura cristata. Next base: position 32,678,649 of record NW_004567105.1, read on the forward strand.
AAATCTGAGATTTCTCCCATCATGTAGCTTATTGTAGAGTGTTTTACTATTGTCTGTGAGGGCATCTCTTATTCCCTGGGTGGTTCTAGCCCAGTGCCTGGTTCCTGTCAGTCACATAGCTCATTAAATACTTGTCAAAGGCCCTCCCTGGTGGCACAGCAAGTTGGGATATAGCACTGCAAGTGAGCCACAGCCACTTCAGTGTGAATTCAATCCCCGCCCCAGAGGTGACCCACATGGCGCAGCAGACCTCTCCTGACCCGCCTGCTGTTCCCCTCAGCAGTGTACTTCATCAATCTGCCTGTTCTGCTCCCACTGCCTCAGCACTTCCAGCTTGTGCTCCAGTTCTGTATACATAAATAAATAAATCTTGAAAAAAAAAAAAACTTGTCAAAGTGAATTTAAGTCAAACTATTGTTTACATCTTACAAACACTTCCTCTTAGTCTTTGCTTTCACTAAGTTATAGTGCTACTTTACAGATATAATTAGTCCTGTAGATTTTATGTTAGAAGCAGTATTTTTAAATGCACCCAGGGGTCATAAACATTTTAACGACAGCATGCTATTCCATCAAGTGGATGTACTATTCTGGTTTATGGTAGATACACACACACCCCTGAGGGTAACATCCACAGAGATCACCTTCCTAACTTTCCACTCACCTTGCCTCTTTCTTGGCTCTCAGATTCCTTTGCTTCCTAATAGTTCTTTTCCTTCCTTCCTTTATCCCTGCCTTCCCTCTCTCTCTATCTCCTCTCTTCCTCCCTTGCTCCCTCCTTCCATCCCTTCCTTCCTTTCTTCACTTATTAAAAGAATTTATCAAGTACATGCTTGGCCAAGCATAAATGCAGGCATGTATGGAAAATACAACAGTAGTTCCTGCCTCCATGGAGTTTATATTTTAATTCTGGGGACTAATTGGCACTACCACAAGAACATAGCCTTAAAATGTTATCTGTTATGGCCCTCCCTGGTGGTGCAGCAGGTTAAAGCACAGCACTGAGAAGCTAAAGCCACTCCCGCATGAGTTCAATTCCCGCCTGCCCCGGAGGTGACCACATGGCGTGGCAGACCTCTCCTGACCCGCCCGCTGCTCCCCTCAGCAGTCGATCTGCCTGTTCTGCTCCTCACTCTGTCTCTGGTGAAGCCTCTCGCCACCCCTGAGCCTCTGGCCTGTACCCCAGTTCTGTATGAACAAATAAATAAATCTTTAAAAAAAATTGTTACCTGTTATTATGGGCAATAAGAAGGAAACAGACCAAAGCTATTGGAGAAGGTCTTTAGGTAGAATAATACCTCTTTCCCTTCCCTTTTCTTCCCCCTTAAGACCTTATGGTAGTTTTTTCCCTTCTCTACAGCAATTATCACCAACTGACTGAATATGTATAATATTTCCTAGTTTATTTGTTTATTGTCTGGCGATCCCAATTTGAATGTTTGCTTTGAGTCAGAGTATGCATTTCATTCCATGGACAATGAGGAGACACTGAAAGTTTTGCTTTGACATGACTCTGGAACTTAGCCCCCCAAATTGGCGTAGTGTAACTGAAATACTTGTGTGCATGTGGGAGGGGTGAGTTGGGGAAAATTCAAGTGGTGAGTTCTGTCCACGGCTTTGTTCTCACCCTATGACCCATATTCTCCCTGCTGGGTGTGGAGGACCAGATGTCTTCCAAGCCTATTGTTTGAGATCCTATAATTATCAGGCAACAAACATGTAACTACCCTCCCCTTGTTATCATGCTTCCTTGTTTTGATAGCCAGCCTCTAGTGGTTGACCCAGATGGGAAACGTCACTCCTGAGGGGGTCCAGAGCTGCCTGCCTTTAGAAGGATGAATGTAAATTTGACAGAACTTTGGCAGCCTGAAGGAACGTGTTTTATATTTTGTGATCTTCATGTAAAAAGTGGAGGACGGCTTCCTCTTGAACTCTGACTTTTGGTCTGACAGTATGGAACTTTGACAAATGAGATCCTATGACCTTCAGGTGTGCTGGGTGTGCACAAATTGTTTGGGTTCTGGTGGAGAGTCTGACTGTGAGGTTTCAAGCCCTATGAGAGCAAGAGATACCCCCCACCCCAACTGGGTGAGCTTCAGAGAGCTGGGCTGATGGAAGGGACTACTGCTTTCTAGCTCTTGTCATCCAGTAAGCTTCTTTGGGGTACACCTTCCTTAAGACCTCTTATTCCAGGGACGTATTTCCATTTGCCAAAACCTGGGAATCCACAGGATCCAGCTGGAAAGAGTGTGAATAGCACAGAATAAAAGAAGGCTGTGAGTAGACATTGGGCAGTGACAGACGATAGCTTTAGCACACTTTTTCTCAAAGGTGTGGGGGATGGAGATAGAGGAACCCTATATATATTTATATATTTACATATTTTATATATTTATTTTCTGATTGTGATCCACTTATTGTAATTTAGTTAAATTTACAACAGACTTAGGTCTGGCACATATTTAATAGAATGCCTAATTGTTACTGGGTGGCATGACACTTGGGGGCACCCTGAAAGCAATTTACTGATGTATTATTTCTTTCATTCAGTTAAACCCTACTCAGTGGCTCCAATCTCACTTCTTTATCATCTATATTTGGCACTGATGATATTCCCTGATGGTGCTGTATTTCTTGCACATGAGCTAGTCACTCTTTATAGCCTTTATTCTCCTGCAGAAAAAGCTGGACACAGAGTCCATACAATGATTGACGAGTGGAAGGGGCACCAATTTATGTTCCCACCAATGATGTATGAGGGTTCCTTTTTCTCCCTTCCCAGGACTCACTGTTTTTTGTACCTGATGATTGGGGTCAGTCTTATTTTGGGAAGAAGGAGATCCTAACCAAAAATTGACCCTTTTTCTTATATATTGGCCAAACAGATACAGCATTTTAGTTTATAAAGTAAAATGGCATAAAGATGGGAAAAGATCTAAAGGAACGAGCCTTTGGTATCTGATAGTGGGGGGCTGGGGAAATGCAGTAGGTGGATTGGGAAGCAGGTGAAGCAGTTAGTGGGAGGCGCGTGGGGGGAGGAAACCGAAGGATAGATTGAAGAGATGACAAACGTTCTCACTTTCCTGTGTTTCCAAAGAGTCCTGCTGGTTACAAAAAAATTAATTTTCTCACTATTCTATTTTATAGTTTTGTGTCTGTCCCTTTGGGAATAGGAGTTTTCTCCACTTCCTTGCATGGAGTTGCCATTGATTGCTTGCCAAGGACAGGGATTCACGTTATCTCCGGTGGCAATCAGACCTGCTTAGTGGCTGATGAACTAGGCTGCTACTTCAGACAGATGGTGCAGAAGTGGGAATCTGTACTCTACTTCGTGGCAGTCATGTGACCGCTGTATTTTTCTTGGTCATCGAACCTTTGTACAACTGCAGAGAAGGTGACATTGAATTGAAAAGGTGCTAAGCCCAGTGGAGCAATCTGTTTTTTGCAGGCTTAGAGCCCTGAATGAAAAGTTACTTCAGAACAGGTCAAATGGACAGCTGGCCAGTCACAGTTGCTATGGTAACCAGCAAACATGTTTGGCTTCCAGAGGCCCTGCCTTAAGAGAATGCTGGCTTTTGTATGAAATTTATGAACTTCACTTCATCAGTTTCCCCCCTATTTGTTTTCAGAGTTGTTAATAGTAACAAATACTCCTTACTTGCAGTGCATCTCAGCTGAGGGTCAGGCCTAACCCTGGACCTCATGTCCTTCTCCGCTGTGGTCAGTGTTGGTGTGTGGTCCTGGCCTCTCACAACCTGCAGAGGTTTAAAATGGAAACCTCTGTGTGGCAAGACTAGGTCTCTGCTATGTGATTTTAACCACCTGCGGCCCTCAGCTCCATTAAAAGATGATTATATTTACCTGATCCTTAATGAGGTTTAGTGAAGACAGAAAATTTTGATGTAAAAAACCTTTTTGATGTAAAAACGACTTGAAAATGTTTACCACATTATATACATATATATGTATATGTATATATTACATTATAGTCTACATAATTATAGCTATATATTATATATAACTATATTTACCATTATAGATACTGTATTTAAGAGGGTACCTTCTTAATTCTCAGAGAGAATGCTCATTACAGATGATAAATAGATTTTTTCTTTCATGTCAATGCCAACTGGACGCTTAGGAGTGGCTGCCTCGATGTTAAGAAAGATTCTGCATCCAAGCTTAGCTGGCAGTGGTGGCAATCATTTAGTGATGTCTGCTGTGTGTGCAGGAGGGAGAAGCGGCATCATAAGTGCTGTGTGTTTTCTACCAGTTCAGGGTAGTCCTCCACTGTTCTTTATTTTAAGACTTGAAGGCTGAGTACTCATTGCTATAGCTTGCTTGGTGCTGGTCTGGAAGAACTGATTCATAGGAGCTTAATTCCTAACACTCTCTACTGACACCTATAATGATATTATTTATTCAAAATAACATTTTTGTTTCTTGCTGGCAAACATGGAACATGTTTGTTGTTGGTAATTTGACAAATAACAGAGAAGCAGACAGAGAAAATAAAAATAAGAATAGCCTATGATCTCAACATTTCTGGATAATGCTTAACATATTGTTAGGAATTTCTTGCCTTTGGATCTGTTCAGTTATTTATTTTAAGTGCTCAATGGCTGTTGTGTAGAGACTGAATTGTAGGCAGGCAGTGTGGATGCAGAGAAGCCAATTAAGAGGCTTTTCTAGAAGTGTATGGATGAGATTCTGTTTGCCTGGGCTCGGGGCTGAATGGTGGAAATGGTGAGAGTTTGTCGGATTTGGCAGGTATTTTGCACATAGGGACAGCAGCATTTGGTAATGGATATCAGATGTGAGTTATGAGAGAAGGGAGACATGACAAAGATGATCTCTGGGTTTCTAGCCTCACGGATGAGGAAATGGTGACCCTCTGTTAGAGCTGGGCAACCATGAGAGATGTGTGCGTGCCTATGTGTGTGTTTGTGTGTGTGGATGTGGAAGAAATCAAGAGTTGATCTTTGGATACAAGAAACTTGAGTAAAAATTTCATGCCCCAGTGAAGGTACATTTCGAAGGTACATTTGGATATAGGTTGGGTGTTTCAGGCAAGAGGACTGGACTGGAAGCTTTAATTTGAGGATTGTCATCACTGAGAGGATGAGACTTAGGAGATGGCACTGAAGTGAAAAAGGAGAAAAAGTCTGAAGACTGACACCTGAGGTCCTCCAAATGTATCTGTTAGAAAGAGGAGGAAAATGCAGGGTGGGAGACTGAGTGCTTCAGACAGTGACTGAGTGCTTCAGAAGAAAATGCCGTGGTTGGTAACCAAGGGTGGAGGGTAGCTCAAGAGAAAGAACGTGCTCTCTCCTTCTTTGTACATGCAAAACACTTCTATATGTATCACATGTATGTACACACATACATTTACACATGTTTATTACATTGTACACTGTCAGGTAATTATAAGGGATTTTTCATTCATTGTGAGCAGTTTCTCATGGCCTTAAACAACTTCTAAACATTCCTTTGGCTCACTCTAGAGAACTCCATCCTTATGGATGTATTCTTGGAAGAACATCCATGTGTGGACAGCTTTCATCCTCATAGTGGAGTTACTAAAACGGATAGGAACATCTTTAAAGCTTCTGAGGCATGTAGTCAAATGATTTTTCAGAAAGGTTGACCCAAGCTGTAGACTCCATCAGTGGTCAACTGAAACCAAGTATTGACAACGATTGTCACCACTTCAAAAAGGCTACCTAATTTTTCCCTCATTTGCAGAACAATTAATGGAGGTTGGGCACACCTGAGAGGTGAGCATTTGATCCCTGCACCCAAACCTTGCGAGGTATGAAAAAAATGAGTGTAACTCATTTAAGTTAGCCACTCAGGGCAAGAGGCCTGGAGAGGAGGAGAAAGAACAGTTCTGAGCCAGTTTCTCGGGTGAGAGGTGGGGGTCATTCTTGGTCACAACACAGGAGATTTGCTGGTTCCCACATGCACCTCTCCCTCCTTTTCTTTGTCTGACTTCCTGTGGGCCCTACCTGGAAAAGGGCATGGTCACAGGAGGCAGAAGTAACTCCCCTCAGCACAGCTAAAGCAGCAGAGGGATCCCAGATGTGGGGTGAGGGTGGGGGAGTCGTGGGGGGAGGGGAGCATTGTTGTCTGTGCACCACAGCCCTCACTGCCAACCAAACAACAAAGAAGGCTCAGAGGAACTCAGGCAGACTGCCCCACTCACAGCGTCCTCTGCTGCCTGGGTGGAGCCACTTGAGCCCTGAAAGTGCTGTCTCTGTGCTGAGACCTTCAGAATCCTCCGCCCAGCCTTTCTGGGCCTCAGTTCAGCTGAAGCGGAAAGACCCTGTATGTTGTGAAACACAGCGGGGCATGGCGTTTTTCTGTTGGTCTGCAGCATTGCAAAGGACAATTGCATCATGTTGTTAAGGCTATCGATGTGGAAATTGCAGATACCGAGGTGATAGGAATCTTAAGAATGTGTGGGACCTAAAGATAGGCTGAAAATGGGAATTGTGACTATCTTGTATGTAATTACTTCTTATTTTGTAATCGCGTCAATTGGAACGAGAAACTTAAATAAATAAGTAAATAACCCTAAAGAGAAAAAGGAAAGCACCCTAATCCTTTGCTTTCTGGATGGCACTGAGGATATTTTCTATGGTAGCTGGGAAAGGGTTCCTGAGACATACAAACAGGAAAATAAATTAGCACTGGTTCCAGCTCCAAAGGAAACCTTTTGGTGAAAAGTTATAAACTTTTTAATAGAGATAAGACTGATACTCAGTTTCTTTACATTTTTCTTTTTTAATTAAAGATGTTATTTTCATTGTAAATCATTCAGCTTTCAATAGTAAAGAAATGTCTGACATAGAAGCTAGTTTTCTCTTGCTCCCTCATACTCCCACGCTCCATTGTCTGGTGTGTGTTTTCCAGAGCTTTGTTCGTGCTAAATATAAAGGAATTTATGTAAGAGTATTTTACACAGTCCATGTATAGGATGCTTATCAAGCTGCCAGCACATTGCTAGTTTTCAATAATATATACTCCAATTTATAATAAAAAAGGTGAGCTTAAACTATACAAATTCTGTAACACATTTACATTTTTATTTAGATGTAATTTCTCTTTACTTCTAGGCAGGTGGTTTAGTTTGATCTGTGCTTCATAAAAACAAAACCCCAAAAACTGTTTGAGCCAAGTTTCATTCATTACACAATTATTTCTTGCCTGCCAGCTTTGGGTCAGGCACTATTCAAGCTGCTGGCAGTAAATGAAATGACAAAAATCCTTCCTCTTGTGGAACTGACATTTTAATGGAGAGAAGGAGACAATGAACAAGGATCGATAATACATAGCATGTGAGAGATGTTGTTAGCAAAGCTCAAGGGTTAGGACAGGCTCAATGGAAAAAAAAAAAAAGACATTTGAGCAGAGATCTGAAGGTGTTCAGGAGATCGCTGTCTTTAGAAACGGTTTGTGGCCCTCCCTGGTGGCGCAGCGGGTTAAAACACAGCACTGATAAGCTAAAGCCACTTCCGCAACAGTTAGATCCCGCCTGCCCCGGAGGTGACCACATGGAGTGGCAGACCTCTCCTGGCCCGCCCGCTGCTCCCCTCAGCAGTGTACTTCATAGATCTGCCTGTTCTGCTCCCCACTCTGTCTCTGGTGAAGCCTCTCACCGCCCCTGGGCCTCTGGCCTGTACCCCATTTCTGTATGCACAAATAAAAAAAATCTTAAAAAAAAAAGAAGAAAGAAAGGGTTTGTGTGGGGTGGAGTAGGGACAGGAATAAGAACCCAGGGGAAAGAGGTGCCTGCCTCACTCAGAAGCCGTAAAGAACAGTGGAGAACAGTGAGAGCTGGGAGAGCGGAGCACGTGGTTGGAAAGGGCCTGCTGGGCGGTTTGGAGACTTTGCTACTGCAGGCCTGAGATGCCAGTGCCCTAGAATTACTCCCTAGAGTTGCTGAAGCACCTCCATACTTCAGGAACACGTGTGCCATGCTGAGAGGAACATGTGACAGGCACCACACCCGAAGATATTCTCTCGGGCTTTTCCATCTCTATACATGGTAAAGAATCTTCGAAAGGAAATGCGCATCTTTTCCCTTTCTTTTGCCTTCCACATTCTACCCTTGTTGACTTTTCCCCTCTACTTTCACATACTCCTCTTCATGTCGTCTTATGTTACAACCCAATATAACAACTCCTTCCAGGAAATTCTTAGAACAGTATTTTCTATGGCATATTCTAGGAAGAAAAAACCCTTGGAGTGAGAAAAGTAGAGGCCTGGAATCAGACAGCCTGAAGTCTGAATGTGGCTACTGTCATTATTTGATTGTAGGCAACTTCCTTGATCTCCGAGTCTCTAAAACAGAGGTAAAGTGAGGCTGGCAGGATGAGGGCAAGGAAGACACAGGCATTTGATACATGCTCGTTCCCTTTTGCCTCTTAATTTGTCACTTTAAATATTCTACGCTGTATGATGTTACCTTTTGGATTGTCCTATGTTCTACCTCTTGAACTACATAAGGAGCCCATCTTCTATTTCATGACATCCCCAACAGCCTCTATGATGGTGCCTTGAATGTGAGAGATGATTAATCAGTGTTTGCTGATTGATTGATGGGTTTCTTGGCAAGGTTAAAGCTGAGGCCCTCATGCTGCTCTCTGGTGTCAAGCACAAAGCAATGAACTTCAAAGAGGAAAGCGCCAGGCATTCAGGAGGAAGGTCGTTGCTTAGCGCCTCTGAGAGTCGTGTTGCTCATGCATGAGGACGACTCTGAATGACTGCTGTTTGAGTCTCAGACCAGCTACCGAGTGGTTACCCTGCTAGAAAGCGAGATCCAGATAACCCCACCACGACCAAAGTCATTTAACAAAGCATTTCAACAGGCGGTCACTGTGGCACATGGCTTGATGGATTGCACAGCTGTTATTGTGTGCTTACCAGGGAAATTAGGAGTAATTAATGGGCTGGGGATCAATAGCAGTACTATATTGCAGAGAATGATTTAATTTTCTTTCTGAGTGATGAGGGAGCACCAGGAACTTACATAGAGTGGATGAATCAGTACTACTAAAGTGAATTTCTTAGTTTATATAAAAGTTTTAATATTTCGCTTCTATTTACTTTTTTGAAAAGGTAATACATGCAAAGGCAATGCAAATGGTACAAAATAGTATAATAACGTTGCGCTATAGGCAACCATTATTGTGTGTCGTGGGTGTGTGTTGTGGGTGTCCTTTCAGAGATGAAGCCTGAGTGTGTGTGTGCGCACAACTTAGTTACAAGTAGTTTCTTTCTTTTTTTTTTTTTAAAGATTTATTTATTTATGGATACAGAACTGGGTACAGGCCGGAGGCTCAGGGGCAGTGAGAGGCTTCACCAGAGACAGAGTGGGGAGCAGAACAGGCAGATCAACGAAGTACACTGCTAAGGGGAGCAGCGGGCAGGTCAGGAGAGGTCTGCTGCGCCATGTGTTCACCTCTGGGGCAGGTGGGAATAGAACTCATGCGGAAGTGGTTTCAGCTTCTTAGTGCTGTGCTTTAACCCACTGCGCCACCAGGGAGGGCCCCAAAAGTAGTTTTTTTTTTTTAAGATTTATTTATATATAAAGAACTGGGTTATAGGCAGAGGTGCAGGATGGTGAGAAGACCCACTAGAGAGCAGGCAGATCGAGTGAAATACACTGCTGAGGGGATCGGTGGGCAGATCAGAAGAGGTCTGCTGTGCCATGTTGGTCACCTCCCGGCAGGGGATTGAACTCGTGCTGCAATGGCTGCGGTAGCTTCATAGTGCTGTGGTTTAACCTGCTGCATCACCAGGGAGGGCCCAGCTAATAGTAGTTTTAAGAATCCAAGAACTTCCTGCCAATCTGCTATGTCTATATGGTTTATCCCTTTTTTTCTGGTGACTAACTTAGTGGCTAACCTCCATAGTCCAAAGTTCATGGCTAGGGCTCTCCTTAGTAGCACAATGGGTTAAAGCTCTGTACTATGAAGCTCTCAGAAGTCACTGCAGCACAAGTTCAATCCTCTGCTGGGGAGCTCACCCACGTGGTGTGGCAGACCTCTCCTGACCTGCCTGCTGCTCTCCTCAGCAGTGTGTTTCAGTATACTTGCCTGTTCTGTTCCCCACTCTGTCCTGGTGAATCTTCTCATCCATCACACCTCTGGCCTAGACCCCAGTTCTGTAAGCATAAATAAATAAATCTTAAAAAAAATGTTCATGGCCAATATGTATTTGTTAATTGACTGATTATATCTATTTTATTCAATGACTGACTAAGTCTATTTTAGCAGTTTTTAAAAAAATGATTTGCGTTAGCTTGGTAGATCTTTATTATGAATTAACAAGAGGCATACAACTTGACATGTCTAGAGAATAGAACATATTAATTAATTCTAAAATGTACTGGTACAATAATTTAAATCCGCTGATGCAGAAATTGCCTTTTCGAATAAATATTCTCCACTGACTGGAGAAATTGGAAAATTTGTGCCACCTGACTTTAAATAAAGATTGACTAATAAGTAAAGAAAATTAAAAGAATATGTCAGAACACACATGCTAATTAGTGTGGTTATTGACTGTTGCTTGCTACTTTTGAGGTTGTATACTTTTTAAATTGCCTTCTTGAGTGAATAAGTATTTTATTGGCTGCTACTACTTTCATTATTGCCATTGTCACTATTACTATTTATTTAGTAAAGTATGTACCAGACTTTGGAAATAATTTTACATGCACTATCTCAATCACACAGCAACATTATCAAGGCTATGATTATCTGCATTTTTTAGATGAGGAAATGGGGGCATGGGACATTTCATAGCTTGCTTATGAAAGAACACATATTCTTAACACTTTAAAGTCATCACTCTCTTTTTTGTAACCCAAATTGGAATAATCTTACTGATTATTTTTCCATAAATTTACCAGATTTAGTGTGGTTAAATTATTTTTCCATAAATTTACCAGATTTAGTGTGGTAAAATTCATTTACCAAATGAATTTTGGTTCTATCAGCATATGAAATCCATCTTCGGGATGAATGGATTCTTGACACTGTGACTTTCAAAATCAATGTTGGTTGCTAAAAATCAATTCCAAAAAGGAAACGTCCCAAATGTTCACCTATATGAGTGGTCGACTTCCTACAGTTTTTGCTTTCAAAGGGATGGTGTTCATTTGTGTGTATATAAATGTGTATCAGCTTTAAGAAAATCTTTTCGTGGATATATTATCACATCTCATATATTTAATTTATTTAAATAGCAGAGAATTTGAAGACTTTCTTGTTGTTGTTCATAGTGAGAAAATATCACTTCCCATATTTCTTCATATTTCGTCAATATGGCTTTATAATCCAGATACAGTCCTGGGTTAATTTTAAAATTATGCAAAATGTGTCTTGCTACATCCCTATCTTTCAGCACTTCCCTTTAATCATTTCTCCATCTACTCTCTTCCCTTCTCACTCAGAAATGCCAAGAGTTCAGTGAACCTCAACAGTCACATGCAAAGCTCTCATGTCCATCCTGTTTGTTCTGTTCTTTCTGGAGGTCCTTTCTTGTGTCCCAAAGTTATTTCTCTCTTAAGCTTTCATACTCAAATCCTATTCTTACAGAATAAAACATAGCAGGTAACTTTTAGGATAAAAGGCAGCAGAGGAAACTAATCTGCTGCAAAGTGTAAATGACTGATCGCTCCAGCTAAATATAGAAGTCCTAACGTAGCATTCTTATTTAGAAAGAGAAGCTTACTGGATCAAATGGAGGATATTCATTTTGGGTCGAGTACCACTTCAACTTTAAATGTTCTTCAACTTTAATAGCTCCAACATAGGGACTTTTCTGGTCTCCTCCCACTAATGCTGATGTTACATTTGTAGTTGAACAATATTCTATGACACCAGACAAACTCCTTTCACTTTTGAAATATTATAGGGGACATTTATTTAGTTTGTTTAGCAAAGGATGGGGTTGTTGGAAATAGACATTGATGGGGAGTAGAGGATAGCCACTTTTCCCAAGGAGCCTCAGGTGTGTCCACTGGATTTCTTATTCTGGAGAGGGGTGTGTATTATGATGGTGGTGGTCAGCTGGAATGTTTTTATTTATCTTGACCGGGAGAAACTGAAAATTTTAACACGTCTACACCTAATTGCCTCTATCTTTTGATTTAAGAGGGTGTCTGGTCTGACACACCCACTTTTCTGCCAGTTTCAAATTGAAATAGTATTTGGGGTATGCCACCTAGTGGCCATAGGTTTTGGTTTATTGTCTTTGGAAGAGAGTAGTCAAACCCTTGTAAATCAAAGTCTCCTAGGCTCAAAAGCCCTATGAGAGGTCATCTAGGTTATCTTGTAGTTTTTACATATGCAAGAAAGTAAATCGGGACCGGAAACAGAAAAGGTTGGGAAACCACGGGACTCAGAAGCTCCGAGGTTCCCAGTTCCTGCTGACCTCTGAGTGCTAGTGGCCTGCATGGCTGGGGTGCAGTTTTATCTCCTGAGGCTCTTTGGCAGTCCCTGCAACAAATGCTTGGAAAAAGACGAGGCTCTGAGTGTCAATCCTGTCTTAACACGTGTCCTTTCTCTGACCTCTTTCCCTTCCTTTCCCTGACGCCCTGCCTTGGCGGTTTCTTCCTCCAGCCTTGCTGCTACCTAAGAATCACCATATCATACTTTAAAAAATTACCATAGTTTCCTTTTTTTACTATTTCTCCCCTAAGAGGAAAAGGATTTATGTTCAGCGCAGAAGACTTAGGCAACAGGAACTCACGTGCGCATGCACACACGTGTCACATGACCATCACCTAGGTATCATCATTAGTCACGGTTGGGCAAACATCTATGCAGTCCCCTTTCCGTGTGTGTGTCTGGGTGTTTTAAAAAAACAATCCCCTCTCCCCAAATGATATAAAATACTTCTTTCCACTTGGTAACAGATCATGAATATTTTCTCATTTTCTTTGACCACATGGTTTCAGAATCTGCACAGGATCTTGAGGCTCCTGTGCAGGTCTATATAGGATATATCATGACTTAATGAGAATGGCAGGAGATATTTTAAATTTAGAGTCACATTCAGTTCCCACTTCTGAACACCTACTGTGTGCTATGTGTCTACATAAGCCGATTTTTCATAAGCTAATTTTACAAGGTGCCTATGATCACCTATGAAGTAGATGTTGTGAGGTCTTTTTATAAAACAGGACGTTGCCTGTCTGAGACTTTAGGTAGCGTGTCCAAGGTCACATGATTTATATGAGGCACAGTCAGAAAGAAACTTTGCTTTCTGGATCTACAGTCTGTCAGCTACTTTCTGAGGTCCTAGATGTTGTCAAGCATGGACATAGCTCTCCTGAGCATTCATTCCTTTTCTCCTCAAGATATGAATAGAGAGAAACTCCCCAAAAGACGTTGGTGTCGAAAGTCTTCAGAGCTAAGTGGGGGGGGGGGGGAATGTGGAATAGGGTATGACAAAGTAGGAAAGCCACCTTTGGGGGAAAGAGGGGGCTCCTGGGTCTTCAGAGCCTAGGAGTAATGATTACTAATGCTTTCTATCAGTTGTCCATTTTTGTTTTCACAACAATCTTATGAAGTACATGTTATTACAACTTTATTTTAAGGTTAGAGAGGTAGTTGGCTCAAGGTCACCGTGCTGGTAGTAGCAGAAGCAGAATTAGAATCCAGTTTGCCTGACCTCAAAGCTGCCGCAACTGCAAAACAAACTTCCTTTCCATGTTAATTAGTTCTTCTAAGAATATTTTAATGATATGGTCATATGTTCCATCTCTGGTTTTGATGGTATGTTTATTCATTTATTTAAAGATTTATTTATTTAGGCATACAGAACTGTGGTATAGGCCAGAGGGATGGGGTGGTGGTGGTGAGAGGACTCACCAGAGACAGAGCCGGGAGCAGAACAGGCAGATTGACTGAACATACTGCTGAGGGGAGCAGCGGATCGTCAGGAGAGGTCTGCCACGCCATGTGGTCACCTCCCCAGCTGGGTATTGAACTCGTGCTGCAGTGGTTGTGGTAGCTTCGTAGTGCTGTGCTTTAACCCGTTGTGCCACCAGGGAGGGCCCAATGGTATCTTTAAAGGAGACTTATAATGCAGATGATTTTAACCTAGTCAAAACCAAAAATGTACAGGTGACAAGCACAATCACATGAGCAAAAAAAAAACACAAAAAACAAAAAACAAAAACACACGGAAAACAAAAAACAAAAACACACGGAGGTTATTCAGATGACCCAGAATGCACTTAAATATTTATTCATTTTTTTTCTTAATTTGTATGAAAATAAAAGTATAAATTTTTGCCAGGCCTTCAGGGTCTCGAAAGCCTACTTAAGAAGTAATAATTTATAAACTTCTTTTGTACATAAACCCTCATTAAAAAGTATTATGTGGAGGCCCTCCCTGGTGGCAAAAGGGGTTAAAACTTGGTACTATGATGCTATCGGCAGCCACTGCAGTATGAGTTTGATCCCCGGCCAGAGAGCTGACCCACATGGCACAGCAGACCTCTCCTGACCCGCCCTGTCCTCCCCTCAGCAGTGTATTTCAGTCAATCCACCTGTTCTTTTCACCACTCCATCACTGGTGAATCTTGTCACCCCCCACACCTCTGGCATGTACCCCAGTTCTTGTATGCATAAAGAAATAAATCCTTAAAAAATTGGTAAGTATTATGTGGCATAAAGTGACAGGATGTTGCAGTTTTGTTGCTTGCTATTAACAATCTTAATTCACACTGGAATTGTAACAGATACAGGTTTGATGGACTCTGCCCCCAGAATAACATTCAGAGTAGATTATTTATGAACAAGTCATCAAAAAAGTCATCACAAAAATTGGTAAAGACAGCATCATTCTCATTTTTGGAAAAGTGGTAGCAGCTGAGATACTAGATTGTTGATTCACATGGTAAGTCATTTGAAGTCCATACCCCATCTCTTTCTTCTGTATCTCTCTGCCCTACCTTTCCTAAGTTTTATAGATCAGGAGCCTCGTGCATTTGGTTGGATATCCTATGTGGGACTCCCTACGGGGATGCTGGGGTTGGAGAGCCTGCATCCCTATAGAAGGCCCAGGGAAGTGATTCAAACAGCAGCAGAATTCAGTTCCTTGCAGCTGTGATAGGCCTGTTTTCGTATTGGCTGTCAGCTGGATGCTGCTCTTTGCTCCTTGAAGCTGACTGCATTGCTTCTCATTTCACTTGCGTACCACTTCCAGACTGGGTTTTCTGGTTTCTCTTCAGCTGTATCTTCCTGACATTTAAAAAAAAAAGTTTTTATTTATTTATGCACACAAGTACTGGGGTACAGGCCTTGATATACACTGCTTAGGGGAGCAGAGGGCCAGACAGGAGAGGTCTGCTGCACCATGTGGGTCAGCTCCCTGGCAGGGATTGAACTTGTGCTGCAGTGACTGCTGATAGCTCCCTAATGCTGAAGGTTTAACCTGTTGTACCACCAGGGAGAGCCCTTCCTAACTTTCTAAATGAAATGCTAAGATTTTATTTACATTTGCTGTTTTATATAATAGTCATTTCACTATATCAAAAGATTATCAACCATGACAGTTTTTGAAAGTATGTTTAAAGAGGCTATGTACAGATGGATGAAGAGAGAAAGAGATAAAAGACTAAAGTGAAAGAGAGATTGGAAAAAGTATGAAAATCCTACAAAAATACCAGTCACAATAAAAGTTACCCATGAAGAATACAGACCAGCAATCCTTGATGTAAAAAGTTTGGAAAGCATTGTTGAGTTATTGAAAATGTTGATTTTTCTTTAACATATTGTAAGCACAGGAGAAACATAGGAACAGGCTGTTTCCTCCAAACAATACTAGTACATTTCCCAAACATTATAAACTCAGTATTATGATTACTTATGAAACCAGCAAAAGTTTTCATATTGACTGTTTCACAAATTCATATTTCACAGTGAAAGATGAGCAGCAATGTCTATTTAGACATAACCATTTACAACCTCCTGATTTGGTTTCTTAATTGCTGAAATTAACTGAATGATTTTCTACTTTACAGGGTGTTAAAATTAATGAGTAAGTGCTAGAGCTTGGGGAATGTTAAAAGGGACATGTTCGTATATGCTACTATACACACATTCTTATTCTGAAGTCATAATGTTCTGATGGTGACACTGTTAGTCATCACCATGGAAACCAATGACACATGCCATCTTTTTCCCTGGGGGCCTCTCTCTGAACCTTTCAGATAGTTCTAGAAGCTGCCATAAAAATAAGATCAGTTTCCTCTTCTTACTATCAAGTTTCTCCATGGACTTGCAAATGCATTTGTCTACTCAACACTTCCTTGAATGCATTCTATTACTTCTACCCAACTTCTATTCTCCTGTACTGTTCCCTATTCATCCCTACAACTGTGGTTCTGTTAAGGGGAAGGATGTCCTAAAGAAACTCTGCAGAATTTTGAGGGCTACACCCCCTACTCCAGCTTTCTGGATCACCCCCCCCCCCCACTCTAGTGACTGGAAAACTACAACTCCCAGCAGTACCAAGGAGAGAAATGCGAGGACCCAAGGGCAGAGCTAAGCAGGCATTTGGGACTTTGGGGGATAAATAGAGAGTGGTTTTCCAACTGTCGCTCGCTCGGGAGAGGTAACGGCTCCCTCTCTCTGGAGCAAAGGCTCTCAGAACTTGTGACTGGGGGGTAGCAGTTAGTTTGTGACTAGAGTTCCAACTTAGCCAGCTGGTAAAATATTCCAGTTACTTAGTATCCCTCTCTCTTCCCCTAGGCTGTTCCTTTTCCTTTCCCCTTTTTGTAAATAAACCCATTACCCTTTTGTGTGTGTCTGCAGAAAATTACATTTTAAGCACGTGGTTGAGGATCCACTGGGCTCTGGGCTACCCTGTAACAGTTCTGGGAAGCACAGCTTTCTATTCCTTTATTTTCTATTATCGTGCTCTACCTTTCCTCCTTGCATGAAGGAGTAGCCTTTGTTGACCCAACAATTTGTTTCTTCTTCCTATCAATCTCTGCATGGAGAAGCCAAGTCACCTTATAGTTAACAACGTTGTTTTTGCTGCCAGTTCCTGAAATTTCAATATTTGTGCAGTGCTTTGCTTCAGTGATAAAGAAGTCATCCTAAGTGGGTAATTTTTTTCTTTTAAAGATTTATTTATTTGTGCATACAGAACTGGGGTACAGGCCAGAGGCTCAGGGGCGGCGAGAGGCTTCACCAGAGACAGAGTGGGGAGCAGAACAGGCAGATCTACGAAGTACACTGCTGAGGGGAGCAGCGGGCGGGTCAGGAGAGGTCTGCCACGCCATGTGGTCACCTCTGGGGCAGGCGGGAATCGAACTCATGCGGAACTGGCTTAAGCTTCTCAGTGCTGTGCTTTAACCCGCTGCGCCACCAGGGAGGGCCCTAAGTGGGTAATTTTAACTGTTGTTCTTGCAGAAAAGTGAAATCAAATGAATAGCATCAGTTATCCATCCATGGGATAATCGTATGTGGCTATTATACCAGGTTTGTCTCTAGTTAACATTTTATCAATGAATTCAATTAACTTTTCAAAAGTCTGCTATCTTTGTTCTCTTGAGAGAGATTTAGCATATGAAGAATAGCCAGCCTCATTGCAACACTTAATCTGGGGGCAATGAAGCATGTGAATCCACTAATGAGTATTTTATATAAGTTTTCCATGTCACCAAGTAGCTTTTAGTTATCAAACTACTACAGTGAGACCTGAGCCTACAGTAACAGAAAACAGAATTACACTTTGAAGAGAACAATCAGATTCTATGCCCTTGCCGTTTTCTGCCACTGGTCATTTCTTTCAGTGTTGAATCGATCCCTCTCCTTCCTCCTTTCCTTTTGAGTCACTTAAAATCTAAAACAGGAAAATATACTTATTCATGGGTTTTCCCGTCTTCCAAATAATCTCCTTTAAATTATTCTTTCTCACTTTAGTTTTTCTTTTCCAGCAGGAAGCGAAGCATCTAAGTGCCTGATATCTTGCTACAGAATGGCTTTGACTATGTGAGAAGCGCCTGCAAAGCTGTGGGATGGGCTGGCTAAGCCTCTTTGACAGGGAGAAAGAATTGCAAGTGTGGTTGTGAAGTGGGTGCCCTGAGGAGAGATATACCTGTCTCACAGCTCTAAACACACAGATGCACACACGTAAATACACTCACAGGTATACATGCACACGATACAAAGCTCTGTACTCTAGCTGGTTCTGACTCATGTTCAGGCCATAGTGGAAGTGGGCCAGGAAACTATTATCTAGTATCTTCTCAAATTCCATCAGCTTAAAATATTCAATATGTCACATCCTCTATTTTGGGGCAGATTGTCCCGAACTTCATTTGTGAGGGGGCTGGGTGTCCAAGGTAAGTATAGAATAAACAGGAAAAGCTAGCAAGACCTGTTTGTTAGGACTCTTGGCATTTGTCTTCAGCGATAAGGATGCTACTTTCTCCTGGATATAGGGAGGGCAGCTTTTTCATGAGGGTTTTCTGACTTGGGGATAAGGCTGTGTGTGTGTGGGGTGGGGGTGTAAGGGGGTGGGGAGGGCAGGCTTGAATGACCTTCCTGCTTCTGTTATTTTCTCAAATTCCTTCAGCTTAAAATATTCAATATGCCACATCCTCTATTTTGAGGCAGGTTGTCCTCAACCTCATCATGGTCAGTTTTCCTTCTCTTTGCTGCTGTTTAATTCTCAAAAGACTGGAACAATCCATCTGTGAAGTGAGAATGCTCCTTATAGACTCTGGCATCTTATAAGTTGTGGATGGCAGTATTGCTTGCAGATCTCACGTGTTTCTGCTGTCATCAATCGAGTTTACTACATTCTAAAAGACAAAATTTAAGACACTTGATTGCTCTTTAAAACATCTTCAAAAAATCATACTGACTCGACACTGAAAAGTTTACTATGCAGAAGAATGTTATGGCAACAGAGTGGTGGGTGTGATGTCATAGCAGCAAACTTTCACCGCCGCAGAATTGATAGCAATCACATATTTCTTCACAGTAATGAAGTGCTTCATAGAACTTGAGTAGATCCTTAGTAGTTGAGGCTGTGTTTTGTTACTGAGGTAGGTGCAAATGGATTGCCTGTCACGAGCCTCTTGGCTCGCAATGCTGAGAAACCAGGAAAATTGCCAAGTTCCTGGGAGCACCCTGTATCCTAGTTTAAAGCACTGCTCTGCTCTTTCTTTTACTGGTATAGAATTGATAGCTTTGTAGATGCAGTGATACTATCATTGTAATGCATTTCCAGTCTTACTTGAACACAGACCCTTGTTTCCTGAGAAACTAGTATCCTGTGGAATAGAATCATGAAAATAGCTCACTCTTATGATTAGGAATATTTAAATTTTTCACCCATGGTAACTAAATGAATCTTCACTACCATCTCATGGCTATGCAGGGAGTCTTATTACCTCCATGTTGCAATTGAGGAAACTGAAGCAGTGGAGATTGAACAACTTAGTTAAAGTCACACAACTCATGTACTAGTCAGGACTCAAGTCCTGGCTACAGAATGTACATTATATATTTTTAAGATTTGTTTTTTAAAAAGGATTTATTCATTTATGCATATAAGGACTGGGGTATAGGCCAGAGGTGTGGGGGGTGAGAGGACTCATCGGAGACAGAGTAGAGGCAGAAATACAAATCCGCTCCGCTCTGCTGAGCAGAGCAGTGGGAGAGACAAGAGAGGTCTGCTGTGCCATGTGGGTCAGCTCCCTGGCTGGGGATCAAACTTGTACTGCAGTGGCTGCAGACAGCTTCACATTACTGAGCTTTAACACCTTGCATCACTCCTTGCACCACCAGGGAGACCCCAGAATGTACTTTCTTCACCACTACAGCATATAGTTTGGGAAATGCTGTTCTCCTCAGAGGAGGATTGTGCAGCAAATCTGACCCATGAATAAACAAACGAATGAATACCTCCACCTCACTGAATCTTAAAACATTCAGCAGGAATCTACAGGGAGAAATAGAAATTTTCCTGCCCTTTGTTTATATTGTGAATACATGACTGCCTTTTGTATATATCTAAATGATTTTCATTCTCTGGGTTATGAAAATTAAGAAAGAAGTTCACTTTCAGTGGAAGACAGAAGCAAGTTAAACCTGTACAAAAAACAGGAACAAGCCAGATAAATATCAGCACCAATTTAGGACGTATCAGAGTGCTCTGGAAGGCTCTACTAGTTTACAGGGTGCTGCTGCTGTGAAGAGGAAGCTAGCTCTTCTTTTCTCCTCACAAAGTTGGGGAGGGTTTACAGGAATTAGACACTTTGTGCCAGTCTTTCTGTCTTTTGATCAGCTGCTATTTGTGAGATCAATTTCAGTGAACCAGAAAGACTGTGGATAGATATAACTATCTCCTGTTAGCTCAGCCCTGAGGGAAAAGGCAGGTGACGGAAAGACCTAGGCACCTGAGAACACAAAGTGGTGTCATCGCTTGGAGTGGCAGTGACACTCCAACTTGAGGCTACTTGGGCTCAAGTTTCCTAGGCCGGTGATCCTGGGGACGATTCTAAATAATCCATCTTTTTTTTTTCTTTAAAGATTTATTTATTTATGCACACAGAACAGGGGTGCAGGCCAGAGGTGCGGGGCTGGTGAGAGGATTCACCAGAGAAAGAGTGGGGAGCAGAACAGGCTGACCGACGAAGTAAACCGCTGAGGGGAGCAGTGGGTGGGTCAGGGGAGGTCTGCCTTGCCATGTGGGTCACCTTTGGGGTGGGTGGGGATTGAACTAGGGCTAAAGTGGCTTTGGCTTCTTAGTGCCTTGCTTTAACCTGCTGCACCACCAGGGAGTGCCCACTCCATCGTTTTCAGCAGGTTTCCTCCACTCATGCTGGGTGTGTCCCTCGATCAGTGTGGCCTCCCTGAGATATGCCTGGCCATATAAAAGCAGTGAGTGAAGAAGACAACCAGCGCCTTATGGTGATTTAAGTAAAGTATACTTTCCAAGAGACAAGTGCTACTAAGCTTCTGTTTATCTGTGCCAGTTGGGTAACTGGAATTCAAAGCCCAGTTCAGTGGGACCAATGAAAGGCTGCTTACACCTTGGTTCTGGGCTAGCTTGTGGAGCAAATGCCCTGTCATTCGTGGGTTCCAGATGGAGTGGAATGATCATACACAGTGCTAGATTTAACCAGGGATTGGTTCTTGTGAGAGAACATGGAGATATTAGAGCAATTGTGAAGAGGATCTCTATTCATCATCCAAGGTGGATAACAATATGGACTCCATGTTCCTATGTGAAAAACAAATTCAAACCAATCAGATGGGGCTATTTTTATGGCAGCTGGCTACATGGGCAGCTTTCTAAGTAAAAACAGAGGAGATATCACAACTCCCGGGGCTGAGAGAAAATTAGCAGATAGAAAGTTCCAGTACATTAAAATAGGTCATCCTTGTATATAATAGCTGATCTATACATGTATTATGATACCCACCAATTGGTAATAAAATTTTGACAGGGTTTATTACACTAAGTTTATAAATCAAGCTCTGGGCTTACATATGAGAGATATACTTTTGGTTCTGGGACCCTGCAAACTAGGAGGTAGTTGATAAGAAAGTGCTAGAAAATTCCAGCTCATAGATATTATCATGTTTCTTTTGAATACACTATACAAGGCTTGTATAGTTAGAGAGAGTGAGTACCTGAGGAGACTAAAAACCGCAGTTACATTAACACACACCTAGCTCAGGGGAACTGCATTCATTCTTCTTTCACAATGTAAGCTCCCTGCCTCATCCTTGCCTCATCCACAGGCTGCCTTTGGAATCAGTGGTGCCTCAAGTCACTCTTAGGTATTGGAGGACAGAAGCCATTTTTAAGGCAGAATAGATGCTGTTGGCAAGGCAACTAAAAATCTACTTGAATGCTAGTCAAGAAAGTGTGTAGTGGCTGAAACATCCTCCTCAAATATTTTGCTGGAGGTAGAATGACATAAAGATGACTTTTTCTAAGTCATGTTAATTATCTTTAATAAAATTAAACCTGAAGTCTTCCACCCACATGGAAATCATCCAAGTTTAGACAAAACATTTGAATACCACTGAGGTACTATAAAACATTAATCACTGTACAGGTTTTTGCAATCCTTATTTTATTTCTGTAGCTATCACTGTAAGCAGAGAGAACAATTTCAATAACTTTTTTTTAAAGATTTATTTATTTATGCATACAGAACTGAGGTACAGGACAGAGGTG
>NW_004567105.1:32700984-32782144 GCF_000260355.1 Condylura cristata
GAGAGGTCTGTTGCTCCTTGTGGGTCACCTCTGGGGCAGGGATCAAACTCATGCTGAAGTGGCTTTAGATTCTTAGTGCTGTGCTTTAACCCTCTGCGCCACCAGGGAGGGCCCTATTTCAAGAACTTTTAAGCAAAGATTGTAAAATGTCTGTGTGGCAACCAGGGCAGATACTCTGAAAGGCCAGCCTCTCACTTGACAGAGTTTTCTGAGGTAACAGGCTACTTTTCTCCCCTTCTTTAATAAAAAGCCAAGAGGTACCGATTTCCACTTGGATGACAGGATAACAATGGATTTGTTCAACATTTCAACTCAGCACCTTAGTTATGTGTGGGAGATGAGCTCCGTCTCTACTTCACACTCAGAAGGTGATGAGTGTTGGGGGAGAGCGCACCTTCGGTGTTGTAGCTGTCAGTATTAGTGCATAGCCTTACAGAGCCTGTTGTGGAGGATCACTGAGCCCTGCCACTCGTGAAGGGTGAAGACACAGGTCAGGTAGGTACCCACTAGCTGTTATTTGTGGGGAACCTCTGACTGATGTTCAAACAGACATGAGTTAATACAGCACCTCATTATTTCTTCATATGCAAAACTGTCTCTGGCAACAAGGTACAAAAAAGATGTGCTGACTTTCTGGGCACACCATGTGACGCGGGGCAATTGCCAGTTTATATGGACTGGCATTTCTGCCTGGGTGAGCCCTCAAAAGCAATCCTAGTGACTTTATGAAAGGGGAATTGGGGAGGGCAGTAGGTGGAGCCAGATGTTTTCGCAGGTCTCTTCTGTGATTCATTTAGAATCAGAGTAATAAAGACATGACAAATTGCATCTTTTAATGAAATGTAACCCCTACTTAACCCATCTTACCTTCACAACTTAGAAATAGTGAAAGTGAGCCCAAGGATTTTTTCCTCTTGAGTCTTCAATATAGCTTTTTATGATATAGTCTTCCTAAATTCTATTTTATAGAAATGATGATTACTCTGTGAAGACTGGGATAAGGGAGACTCAAGTTATTTAACCTCTCTGTGTCTTAGTTTCCTGTGGTCAAATGGAGATAGTATTTCTAATTTATAGAATTATTGTGAGAATCAAACAATTACTAAATCTCCTTAAAGGAGCATTTGGCATAGAATAGTAGGCATATCTCTTCCTCCTCAATAGGGTTTTCTGAGTCTACCATTAATTTATGGCCCTGGGCCTGGATAGAGAAGGTGCATAGCAGGAACACGGAAGTTTAAGAAACACTACAACCTACATTACAACCTTTTAGGATCTTACGATATAAAGAAACATTATAAACTTTCAGGATATTATAATATAAAATACAAAGATGATAAAAAATATTACATGGAATAATAAGCTATATGTGTTGAGGATCAAATGCTGGTTTCAGGCACTGTAGTAACAGAATGAGATGAAGTGGGTTTATGCACCTTAGGGTGAGGGCGTACACTTAAGAACAGGGAAGATATTTGAGAGAAGTGGAGAAAAGTGAGGATTGAGTTCCAAATGAGAACAGCATGTGAGAAAGCAGAGAGGCCAGAAAGAGTGTGAGATGACCTCAGGAGAGTGGGGAGATACAGCAGATCAGATCAATGGAAGGAAATGAGATTGTATAGAATGGAGCTTTATTAGGGAAATTCTGGAAAGTTCTCTCTCCTTTTAGTATTCGGCACCTGATGGGAATGTAAACAGACAAGAACTGAGTATTTGTGAGTGAAGGAGAGACCAACAGACAGGAATTTAGAGAGGATTTCCATGGTGTGGGGGTTGGAGGCTGGGTCCACGGACACTAGAGAGGAAGCTGCTGCTCAGATGTGTTGTAGTGAGAGGAGAGGCTGGTCTGAGGTAAAGCAGAAGGATGAAAAAGAAAAAATGATGGACATGGCATTTCAAGGAAAAATTAGTGGGAAAGTAAGACCTATATGTTAATAGAGTGAATAAAGGAATTAGAGTAGAGGATAAGTCAAAGATCATTACAAATGTTCAAATGTGTGGGTCTGGAGATTAGAGCTACTATGAAAAAACTGGAGGAGAACTAATTAATGGGGCAGAGAAGCAAATGAGGAACTTGCTGTTGTATAAATTGAGTTTGTAGTGATAGTGTGATCATCAATAATGACAGTTACCTTTTACCAGTGGTACCAGGCACTATGTGTTACATACAGGAGCTCATTTAATCTATTAGAAGATAGTGGTAAGATTCACATTTAATGAAAGATGAACAGATAATCATAATCCCAAGTTTATACAGTTAATTTAAGATTTAAAGCTGAGCCAGTAGATTCCAGTGCTTATGATAAACCATCAGTTTCCCTTACAAGTCCAGAGTGTGACTGGAAGTGAAGACTGAAAATAATAGCTGGGAGTTATCAGCACAGAGGTGTTAACTATAGTTATGAGGATGGAATTGGAAAGGCTTTCTGAGGGAGAGTTATGCAGATAGGAGAGCAGATGGCCAAGAAGGAATCCAGGTGAGAAGGATAGGGATGGGGTAGGAGAGTGCATGATAAGTCAATCATGGAGAATGGCAGAGAGCTCCAGTAATGATGGAGGAGCCACAGATTTGGTTTGGAAAGGGCTGGTGAGGGAGCAATACAAGGCAGAAACCAGGGTGTAAGGAGAGACAGCTTAAACAGGCATGGGAGCAAGTGTTTAGTCAGCAAAATGAAGACAGAACAGAATGGTCAGATGAAGGATATGGGTTTGAAATGGGTCTTAAAATCTGGTGCTTTTCTGGTCCTTGAGATAGATGTATTGTAGTTAGAATAAACTTGAATATACATGTCCTCTAGGCATCTCAAGAGTAGTAAGACCAAAATAACTTCTAGTTTCTCTTGATTTTGGTTCTTGCATCTACATCTTATAATTTCTTCTTCCATCCATCTAGTTGTTTTGGTGGAAAACCTTGGCTTCATTCGTAACTTTTCTATTTCTCTCACATATGACATCCATCAGTAAGTCTTGTTTGATGTAAGATTTAATCAATAATTCAATCATTTCCCATTCTCTCCATTGATATTACTTTACTCTTAACCACTGATAATGTTCATCTAGGTTGGTATGGTCTCTCTGCTCCCATCCTGATTCCTTTACAATCTATTTTCCTCACAGAAACTAGGGGAGTTCCTTGGCAAGATCAATTTTATCATGGCACTCTGGGGTTCTGAACCCTGCAATGGGCTTTCACAGGCATTAAAATAAAATCCAAAGTCCTTGCTCAAGGTCATTATCTACTGATCCCTACAATCTCTCTCTGCTCCAACTACAATAGCCTTTTTCTTTTCTAAACTGTATTTTTTTAAAGTGAGGAAACATTGGTTTACAACAATTTAGGGGTCTAAACTCATTCTTCAGGTACATATGACTGCACCACACCCACCACTGAGGCAGCCACAATCCTCCACCATAGTTACAATGGCATTCTTTATTTTTATTTTTTTTAAATTATATATATATTTTACATCATTCTTCATTTTTGTACAATATGTTTTCTCCTCTCAGGTGCAGTCCCTGTGAAATTCCCACCCCCAATTCACCCATGTATCATCACCATATATAATGGCATTCTTGAGCATGCAAAGGAGATTCTGACCTCAAGGCCTTTGCGTACACTGTTTTCAGCGACTAGATTCATTCATTAGCAAATATCTACTATGTTCCAGGCCCTACCCTAGGTTGTTGAGCTACATCAGTAAATAAGGTAGATGAGGAATGTTGCTCTTGCTGTATGTCTGCATTCTCGCTCTCTCATCTCAACTGTCACCTTCCCTGACCACCTGGTCTAAACTAACAATCCCTTGCTCCCACTCCATTGTTTCATCTCCCTTTCTCTTGCTTTATTTTCCTTAATAACACCTGTCATCATCGGATCTATGATGTCGGTTGTTTCATTGTTTACTACTTGTCTCCTCCCAGTAGGATTCAAACTCCTTGGTAAGGACTTTGCTGTGCTTCCAGAGCAGCCTGTAAGCACACAGGGCTTTCCCTGGATGTATTAATGCATCTGCTTTTTTCAGTTCTGGGGCTATTTCTTGCTTTTTAGGGTAATTTCTTTTGTTGCTTTTTTGTTTTTTCTTTTTCAAATTTCTGTTATAATGTCAGATTTTGGATCTCTTTAACAATTTAGGATTACAGTATCTTTATTTAGTTTTATGAATTTTTAAGACTGTAACTTCCAGAAGATGTCTTCACTTTGTCTTCTAACTCATATAGAATTTTCAATTTTTCTTTTTTTGGTAAGAATTGTGTTCACCCATTACACTTTAATATTGGTATAATCATTTTACTTATAAGCTGAGCTGAAGAGTGTGAAGCACAAAGCAACTTAATTCTTTTCAACAGTCTGTTAGGTCCCATTGCCGGATGCTATCTCACCTAGATCCCAAACTTTTTCACTTGCTCTTATATAGGAAATATAAATTGCTTGGTTACTTTTAGCCATCTCCTGTTGGTGATTTTTAAAGTCTCCACACAGAATAAACTCGATCCAGTTTCTTCTTCCCCCTCCTTCTGTGTCTCGTCCACAAACTGCCCCTGACTAGGGAACAACCCTTCTTCAACTGCTCTACTTCGTTGGTTACCTTCTCTGTCTCTCCTTATTTTCTAGATGCTGTTTCTGGCCTTTCCAGGATCAAGCTCAGGAGAGAGGATTAATGAAAAAGGACCTTTGTGTCTTGTGCTGCTGTAATCTGATGACTTCCTGGGGTGGCAGGTGCACAATTGTTAGCTTTGTCCCTTGAGGGACACACTGGAGCTGTGCCCACCACTGACTGTAGCACCATTGTGTGGGTGGCTGCACCTCAGTGCCCGCCACGACCCTGCCGTCAGCACCTGGACTCCTGGCGATCACTGGTGGGTCACATTTCCCCTCCAGGCAATACTGAGGAGTGAATATGAGTCCAGCTTGGCTCCCTCCCATCTGCCCAACTTGGCTCACAAGGAAATTCAGACGTTCTTGCCCCAAGGTGGGCAAAAGTGTAGTTTGTACCTAATGCACCTGCTTCTTGCCATTCCAACATTACATCAGCAACTCCAACTAAAGTCTTTCACCATGGCCTTGCCTGCACTTCCAGTTCCAGGGAGTTTGTGTAGAGTTCTCCAGATGACCCCTTGAGGTTCTTCTCACCTGACTAGAGGTAATGGAAAACATTCTTCTCTCTCCTCAAATGGAGAGTTCAAGGGAATGCTGTGTACATACACTAATGGAAAAGATGGAGAACTGATGAGTATAGATATCAATGTTCTCCAACTACAGGAAGAAGAGAGACATTTGATAGTGTAACTCCATCAACCGCCTGGTCATGCATCTGATCTGTGAGCAGCAAAGTTTAAGTTTGGGCCCGTAGGAGACGTGTGTTCTTGGTACAGTGCTTTAGGTTAGCAATGTTCTGGAATATTAAAAATATTTCCTTCTGGAACTCACAGACATAGGACATAGTATTAAAGGAAATATGACACTCTCAGTATTTATTTACATTGGTGAGGACCAATGATAAAGATATAATCATGGACATTCAATAGTTCTGGGCTTTAGTTTTTAGCTCTGCCTCTTATTAGTCTGTGACTTTAGGCAAGCGATTTACAATTTTAACTGCCAAAAAGTGTTAACAGTAACTCTTACCTCCCAGATACAATGCTGTCTGTGTGCTGCATTCCCTGTTGATGCCTGGATGCCACTGATATCACACCTATCTAAGGCTGAGATCTACCTTTCTTTCCCAGAGTCCCCTTTCCTTTGCAGTTCTGAGTTGGAGTTGTGAACTCATTAGAGTTTACCTCTTGGGCAAGACTTCTTCCCAATCACATTCCTTTGTCTGCCCTTGCACACGTGTCGATCCCAAGGGCTCCTACTAATAAACATTTTAGCACATTCAACTTCATCTCAGAGTATGCTTCCCAGAGAATAGCCTGCAAAAATCTGGGTTCACAACAGTTGTTGATATCTCTATTTTGCACTTTTCCCTCTGTTGTTCTTTTTGATCTCATTGACTTATATCTGTTTTATTCACTTACTGTCTTTTACAAAGTTTTAAGAAAGAATAGAGATAAATGCATAAATAGAGATAAGTGTCTAGCCCACTACAGTGTTGGTCAGAGTTAATTTGCAAAGAACATGATTTACTCTAGTTACTTGTTAACACACAGGCATTTTCAGAGTAGTAAGTTTGAGGCAAACTGATTATCATAATGCCCCCAGTTTTTCATTCCTCTTATATAATGTGACATTCTAACTCCTCCTATCAAAAAGTTGAATCAATTTCTCTATCCCTTTGAATGTTGGCTAGCCTTTTGATTTGCTTTAGCCAATAGAATGTGGTAGAAGTAATGGTGGGCCATCTCTAAGCCTAATTCTTAGAGGTCTTTTATGCTTTGCTCTTTTTCTTGGAATCCTTCTTCTACCAGAAAAACAATTCAAGCCATGCTGCTGGAAGATGAAAGCCCACACGGAGCAGTGATGACTTGTCCAAGTTGAGACCATCTGAGATCAGACCGTCTCTCGCTAACCCACCAGATGACCTTAAATACATATGTAAGCTTAATCACATCAGTCAAATTCAACAGAACTTGACCAACAGAACTAACCAGCTATGATATGGTATGATATGATAAGCAATAATAAATAGTTATTGTCTAAAGCCACTGCAGGATGCTTGTGTTGCAACATTCTTGTGTGATAGATGGCGTATAGCATCAGTGGCAGGACTGATGGGAAGGCCATATGCTGGACTCACTAAAGGCAGGAAGTTGTAGAACCAGGAAACTCCTTTGTTAAACTGAGAAGTCAACAAGATAAGCCCTGGTTTCAGAACTCATCACTTCTGCTATCACCAAGCAGCCACTGATAGAGCTGCCAGTTCAGAATCATGCTGTTGTTGCCATTGCTGTGATTTAAATATTATGAAAGATACCACTGCTTTGCCTTCATTCCATCTAATCCAGTTTATGTGAATGCTTTCCCACAGTGGAATGTAAGTTACACCTGTATTTCAGGTACATAAGGGGTCTAGGTCAAGGGTATTTTCAATATTTTAGCTTTTGTAGTATCAAGAGAAGGAAGTTGGGATGTATTTAGTGTGAATCAGCCTCAGTATCTGTCACAACTAGGATTAACCAGCCTCAGTATCTGTCACAACTAGGATGACTCCTAAAACTTACTCCATAGGTAGTGCTACAATACTGAAACAATCAAAAAAATTTTTGTGTGTGTGTAGTATTTTGCAGTTGGGCATATCATTCTCTACTCTGTCAAACATCATTAACTCACTTAATAGAAATTGGGAGACTGAAGAACAACATAGTACTAAGATTTTATGGACTCATGGCACTAGCAAAAATGCAAATAAAAATTTCATAAGGGAACCAGTAATTATAGGTCACCAAGGAGAGGAAAACAGATTTATGATCTGAAAAATTCTTTGTCTCTTATTGATACTTGATAGACCATTACTAGTAGAAAGAACCGTGATTTCAGTAGTAATTTAGTCTCGACCTGCATTTTTTAATGTGCATGTACATTAACTATGTGATAAAAGAATATTTCAAAATTTACTTTGGCACAGGGTTGAGATTTACATGACTCTTAGGAGGACAGTAGCCTGTGATCTGACTTCAAGGCATGACATTGGATTTTGTTGTTGTTGTTTATTTTTACATCATTTTGTGCCTTTTTTCATCTCTGTTGTAATCCCTGTGGGCTCCCCATCACCAATTCACCTGTGCGCCCTTACCACAGTCCTGACATTGGTTTTTAAGTGGTCAGAGTTATTGATTCTAGAAAAATCTGTGCTCCTTGTGAATGCTTGTTGATTTAAAACGGTGAATAATCAGTGCAGAAAAGGGAAGGCAATTCTTAGATCACAAAGTCATGAGCAGGGAAAACATTATTAAAATGAAAGAACTTTTGTGCACCCAATTTTGTCCCCTGGGTTTGGTCTACAGAGGCATAATATATTATTATGCTGATTTATGTGTTACTGAAAACCACTTCACTCAGCCATGGCCTTGTATGGCAAGGAGTTCCTAAGGCTCACCAGAAAAAAAAAAAATTCTGAGTTGAGAAAAGAACCTGGAGTCCCTCCAAAAGGTGTCCCACTGATTCAAAAGGTAGGCACTTCTTTGTCAACAAAGACATCCCGAGGCTAAATAAAAGTCAGGGGGCAAACTGCACATGGCTCATTGGTAAGTCTTAATTACAGTCCCTGCTTATTTGATCCTCACTGACATTAATATGAAGCATCAGCAATTTTACTTCCAAGACAGAATCCATTGATTTCATTTTGTCCCTTTCTTCTACTGAGCAATCAGCAATTCATTCGCATGATGAAAAAGCAGTTAATACTTATGGAAAAATGCCAAAGAAAGTATTTGACAGACTAATTATGGATTGGCAAAGATTGAACTCAAGATTTACCAAGGAAAGCCCAAGTGAATTTAAAGCCCAAGTGACCTGATGAAAGCCCCCATGCTTGGATCAAACTTTCTGGCATGAGATTTCACAGCATCCTTGGGATCCTGGGGTCCTCACATTTAGTTCCTTCTTTGCTTCCTTCTTTCTATTCATTTCCAGTGTTCTGTCAGTGTTCCTGTCTGTCCTGTTTGACTGGAATCAGTTTAGAAGACAGGGGTTGTGCTTTATTCATTTTGTATTTTCTTTTTTTCAATTCTGGTTTCCTGACAGTGTTTTAGCTATATATAATACTTTTTTTGTTGTTGTTAACAAATAAGTATAACTAAAGGCAAATACAAATTCTCTAATATGTTAATTATTACTTAGAAAATGATGGGAGATTTTGGGAAGTGATCAGCTTCCTATTTTAATACAATAAGTAATATGCAAGCATATTTACTTTTCAAATACAAATAAAAATTCCCTTAAGGGATTTTGCTATGTATTTGTCTCTAGAAGTAGTATTGTGGTATCTCTAAATCAAAGTGAATCTAGAAAGAGTTACTGGAAGGACTTCTTTTAGGGTAGCTACAATGACAACTGTCAGTACTTTAAAGTTTCTACATATTCATATCATATTCATATGTAAGTTGAATAAAATGTTCTTCACTTTCATAGTTCTCTTCTCCTCCCCTCCCTGCCCTTCTCTTATCTTCCTCTCCCAACTCCTCTCCTTCCCTTTTCCTCTCATTCCCCTTCCTCCTCCCTCTTGTTATTCCTAGAAGCGACCTCATTCTGCCCCCCAGAGGTACTGGCGCCAGCACCAGCTAGTGCCTCTCTCACAGGTCTGACCAACTCCATGGAGCCTCTTGGCAATTTTCTTTCCAGTAAGCTTTATAGTCTTCCAATCTCGGGGTGTGAGCTGGGATTATTTTCTCTTTCTCCTTTTGCATATTTTTCAGATTTTATTTATTTATGCATACAAGAGCTGGCGTGCATGCCAGAGGTTGGCGGGTGTTAGAGGATTCACCAGAGACAGAGTGGGGGGCAGAACAGACAGAGTGAGTGAAATCCATTTCTGAGGAGAACAGTGGGTAAGACAGGAGAGTCTGCTGTGCCATGTAGGTCAGCAACCTGGCTGGGGATCAAACTCGTGCTAAAGTGCCTATAGATAGCTTCATAGTGCTGAGACTCAACCCCTTGTGCCACCAGGGAGGCCCAGATGTTTTTTTTTTTTTTAGACATATACTGCCTTTTAATTGAAAACATTAAAACAGATCAATCACTCATAAAGGATTATAAAACTTAGATATTTATAGTATATTAAGTATAGTATATAGTATTTATTATTTTTATAGACCCAAAAGAAAACTTTGCATAGTTGTGTTTTCTGGCTTCTATTTTGCAGGATGATTATGGAAATAGTTATAAATCAAAACCCAACTGAGTTGAAAGTGGGAAAAAAAGAGACCAAATCTAAATATAGCTTGTGTTGTAAAAGCATAGGTGGTTTTTAACTCACATTTTGGATATGAGAACAATTTAAACTCTCACACACAAAAAGCAGGCTCAGTAACAAAAACCAAATTATGAAAACCCAAATCAATTATTTTTAGCATGCCTCTTAACTTTTCTTTCTCTGGTTTTTATCTCCTGCGCTTTAGTCTTGGCCAAGTTACTGCTCAAGGTGGGCCAGAGATCAGCGGACCATGGAGGAAGCATCAGCAAATGTGAGACAGCAAATCCGACCATGACTTTATAAGGTAGTTCACCCCAACGGTTCAGCCACATGCCTGCAGATAAATTCAACTACTCTAGAAAACAAAAGAACAATTTCCCGAAACATGTATTCTGTGAGCTTCTAGCCCTTGTAGGCCATTTGTGTGGGTCGCGGCTCAGATGCTCCAGCATGACTAGCCGAGAAGGCAAATGGCCAGCAGAAGGGTAAAAGCATGGTGAGTCTCAGGAACCCTAGCAGCTAGCAGCTAAGGCCTCCTTGCAGCTTTTCAAGTTCTACGATAACTAATTAGCCAATAGCTTGTATGATGCTTTGTTTATTGGAATGCCCTGGGTAGGCTGTTTTCCCAGCTGAATTCAGATGGATAAAGTACCTGAAGGGAGGTGAGTCCACCTGCAGGAGCAGAGTAGCCTGCACTGCCTTCTGACTCACTGCCTGTTCTTCCTCTGGGTCCTAGAGGAACCAGAAAGTATGTTATTGGTACCTTACTAATAGTTGTTTACATTCCTTCCAACTTTTGTTACTAGACACAATGCAGTACACAAACAAGTGATTTTTTTTCTTTACATATGGGTAAGTATATATGTAAGACTAATTTACTAAAATGGAACTGCTAGGCGAAAAGGACTGTAAAATTGACCTTTATAAGATGTTATGCCAATTTAGTCTCTTATGAGCAATAAACAGAAATTTATTTACATGGAAAACAGAGACATCAACAAAGGGAAGAGGGAGCCAAACATGACAAACTTGCACCAGAAAGGACTCAACATGCATCTGAAAAAGTGCTGATCATCACTTATTATCAGCAAAACGTAGATCAAAACCACAGTGAGATATCTCACATCAGAGAACATGACCCATATCAAAAAAACCAGACACAACAAGTCTTGATGAGGATGTGGAGAAAAAGGACCCTCTATGTGGGAATGTGGACTGGTCTGGTCCCTATGGGAAACAGTGTGGAGGTTTCTCAAAGTATTCAAAATATATTTACCATGTGGAATAGCAATCTTGCTCGTTGGGATTTATCCCAAAAAATGTAAGAACACTAATTTGAAGGGATATATGCACTTCTTTTCTCATGGTAGCACTATTTACATTGTAGCCAAGTTATGGAAATGATCCAAGTGCACAGTGACAGAAGGGTGGAGTTGTACAAAATGGAATACTGTTCAACTATTAAAAGGTGAAATCTGGCCACTTGTGACAATGTGCTGGAACTGAAGGGGATTATGTTAAGAGAAATAAATCAGAAGAAGAAGGACAAACACTGGGTGATTTCACTAATATGTGGAATATTAAAAAACAAAGTGGGGCTCTCCCTGGTGGTGCAACAGGTGCGCTGCATTATGAAGCTCTCTGAAGCCACTGCAGCCAGGGAGGTGACCACATGGCGCCCGCAGACCTCTCCTGACTCACCTGCTGCTCCCCCAGCAGTGTATTTCAGAAGATCTGCCTGTTCTGCTCCCCACTGTGTCTCTGGTGAAGCCTTTCACCTACCACAGCTCTGGCCTGCACCCCGGTTCTGTAAACATGAATAAATAAATCTCTAAAAAATACATATATATGTATAACATTAAAACAAACAAACAAACAAACAGAAAAAACCAAAGTGAGGTAGCATTAAAACAAAACAAGAACACATCCTTGGAATCTGACAGCAGAACTGAGGCTACCAAATGGGGAAAGTTTGGGGAAGGCAGACAGAGGATCAGAGGGCCATGGTGATGAACAGGACTTTGGTGGTGAATGTGTTATGATAACATATAGAACCTGTAACTCTAAAACATATATGTATAAGTTAAGCAAAAAAAAATATGTTAGTGTTGTAAACTAACATCTCAATTAAAAAATCATAATAAAAAATAAATACATTAAATAACAAATAAAATTTTAGACCAATAAGAGGGATTTACCTGGTGGAAGAGAGAAGCTCAGCTAAGCACAGAATGAGCTCTAGCACTTGAGGAATTACTTTCTGACCTACATTTCCTGGACTTTTTGTTTGTTTTTTTTTTTTTTTACTATAGAACCAGCATATCTTGATTTTATTTAGTAAACTGAGCGAGTTTTAATACAAATAGGCATGGTGTTTGAGAAATGATATCACTTTTGATGTCTATCTTCCCTGTAACAGAAATAAAACTTTTAAAAGCAAGTGAATATGAGGTTTTCTCTCCATAAAGATCGTATGTACACCTTCTCTATCTGAAATACAAACTGAAAGTCAATGGAGGTTATGTATGACCTACCTTACCTTGGCCAGTGTGCATTCTGGAAATTACCACCCCCACTTAGGATCCTACACTAGTGGTCTGGGAGTCAAGCCTGAGCTCAAGCCGCAGCACTTTTCCACAAAAGTGGAAATGTTCTCTCTTCTTTGGTACCCAGTTCATAAAGTGCAACAAAAATAAGCAGGGAGGAGGGAGAGAAGCACTAATTCACAGATCCAGAGCAGGGCTGGAAATCTGAGGAGACCTCATGTTTGTCCAGTAGAGACCCAGTCCTCAGTAAGTGGGCTGAGCTGGCCAGCAATCTCAGCGACCCCTACAGATGTGTAGCTATTCAAAAAGAGGCAGGACTGCTAGGCATGCTATAATTGGCAGCCATAAGCACTTGTGAGAGATGCTTTCTGGGACTCCCCAGACCACTAGGGTGGAACTTTGTAGGGCACTGGGTCTGTTCCCTGCCGTAGCAGAGAAAATAAGGTTTGGTAAAACACATGCTACAAACTGTAATTTACTAAGGTTGCCTTTTTAAAAATATCTATATCTTTGCCTCATAAACTGGGGTAGGTTTTTGTTTAAAAATAAAATATTATTCTTCCTTGAGTTCCTATAACATGGCTCGGCAAACTCTTTACATTGGCACTAAATTATTTCTACCATCTACTGCTTGGTTTTCTTATCATTTATTTCCTGCTTAGCAGAACTCTACTGCAATTATCACTGCCCTTGCTTAGCAGGCAGGCTACATTCTACATGCTTGCGTTTGCTGATTTCACTTTAGAATTGTGTGGTCCAAAGCTGTGTGTAACTAGAGAGGTTCCTTCCCCACCCTGTAAGATCTGGGCTGCCTTCCTGCAGAGGAGTAGTGTTTGATGTTTTACAGTGTCTTGTTTGTGCCATCCTTAATTTACATGACAGAGTTGCTGTCATCACCAATTAACATTTATCAAGGCCCCCCACCCTCCTGCATGGCTCCATAGGGACTAATTTAATATTCTCTTTGTTTCAGATATCAGGTAGCTCCTTCAAAATGAATTTTTCAGTATCTCAGTGATGATGAGGAAGAAGAACAGAGACATCAATTAGAATTCAGAAAGACAAGCCTTTGCAGAAAATGCTCAAAAGAGAGCATCAAGGGTTGGTATTAATTTTTGAGTTTAAAAGAGGGTATTTTTTTTTTCAGTCAACACATGACAAAAAATAAAAGGCACCATATTCATTGTTCCTGGAAGAAACCTGGCAGCATTCCATTCAGACATCTCTCTTTGATCTCCCCATTTTTCTTTTTCTTTATTTTTAATCTTCAAGGCTGAGCCTGGATGTATATTTTCCTGAGGCTTGTTCTGACCGTCTCTGTTCTAAGGGATAATAGCTCCATAGCCGTTATCACTTACATTTCTTATTGGAAATTTAGCATATCACTTGTTATATGATTAAATAAACATGTGTTCATTTTGCCCAAATATACTAGAGCACTGTCTGGATAGTTTTTGTTTCCCACCCTCAAGGTCAGCATAGTGTGCTGTCAGTGGTAGAATTTCATGAGATATTCGTGATGAGCACAAGAGTCCATTAAAATCAGAATTTTACTCTTATTTATCTTTCCGAATTTTAATTTTTAAAATGACTTTTAAAAATAAGGCTGGAATTTAAGAAGTTGAGACATAAGTATCAACGGTCTCTAAGACTATCTTTTTTTTTTTTTAACTGGGGAGGGGGTGTGAGGGAAGTTGTGGGAAGCAGAGGCAAGAACAAGAACATCACTGGAAGTCAGTAGTAAGCCTTTCAAGAATCAATATTTTTTTCGAGCCTGCCTAAGCCATTATATATATATATATATATATTTTTAAACCCTTTTGAGAAGAGAGCTTGGAGCATGGAGCATGGTGGCTGTTGGCTGTAAGAACTGATGGTGAAATGGTGAATAGATCAGAACATTTCATTTCAGAATAACACACATTCGGTTCCGCATACATTTTGGAATTAAGAACACACCTTCATGTTTCATGACGTCAAGGACCTAGGTCCAGGGAGGCCTGGGACACACGAATGTCATCAGTACGCAGACCTATTGTTACGCATGAGCCGCTGCCCAAGCGGCCTTCGAACCGAGCTCAGAACGAAGCTCCCGCGGGGCTCCGCCCACCTAAGTTCCGGGAGCCTTATTGGCCGGTCTTGCTCCCGCCTCTTTTTTCGTCCTCTGGATGCGGCTGCCGAGGCCGGTTATCCTTTCGGGCATTGATTGGTCAAATCTTAGTGACGCAAGGGATTCTCCGAGTCACGATTGGTTTGTTAGCTTCAAAATGGGAGGGGAAAGGCAGAGCGACAGGACTCAAGGAGGGAAGCACGGATTGCGTCGGCGCGTAGTCTGGGACGCCCGGCCGGAGCTTTTGCTAGGGAACCGACTGTTGTCGCCCCGCCCCCTCGGGGCTTTTTGTCCCGTTAACTGTCGGAGTGGCGGGGGCTCCAGCGCCGGGCGACATGCCGGTGCGCTTCAAGGTGAGGCCCAGGTCTCCGGACCTGACTGTGGGGAGCCGTGGCGGGGCGGGTGCTTCGTGCCGGGGCCGCGTTGGCTTTCCGCGTCGCGCCCCTGCGTGCCACGTTCTCGGAGGATGTCGATCTCCTCTTACATAGCTTCCTCTCAGCTCACACTCACTTTCGAATGACCGTGTGGAAGAGCTAAATAGTGTTGACATAGGCTTATTGTGTAGGACTGAAAGGAGTGGAGAGAGAGGAGGGCACTTTGAAATCGTGCTGAAGGGGCTTCAGTTTGGGACATCTGTGATCATCTCACTGTTTAGCGTTTAACCTCCTCCCTTCCCTTTAAAACTTGAAAACGTGTGTCATTTGAAGACTTGAGAAATGAGATCATGACAAGATAGATAGGATAAAAGAAACACGTTTTTCATTGTTGTGCATGGGCTTAGGGTGAGCTGTCAGGGCCAAGCAACCCTTCAGTAAGTTGAGAGCAGCATTCCACAAACCCTGCCTCCTCTTCTAAGGGCTTGTATCCAAAACGGGAGGGGAATTTGCCCGTCTTTAGTTGACTTTAAAAGTTGGAAAGCTACTAGGCACCAGACATAATTTTGGGGACTTGGTGAGAATTTAGGGTAGTTTTAGTGATTGTCACCTGTTTCTAGACAGGAGCTCAGGTTTGGGGATCCTGGCATCTAGCTGAAAGGGCAGCCACTCTGAACTGTGGATTTCTGCCAACGTCTGCCTGGAGTGGTTGTGAGGGTTAAAGGATAGAACTTGTGTAAACCACTTAACGCAGGGCTGGGAAAATATTAGCTATTATTAAGGAGCTTGTCTGTGTTTATCAATCTTAAGTCCTTCAACTCCTCTTAGGGGTCCACAAATTATTTTTACTATGACTGCTTTGAAACTATGTTTATCAATTGCATTGTACTCAGATTGTACTTTGCATTACAGGGATTGAGTGAATACCAGAGAAACTTTCTGTGGAAAAAGTCGTATTTGTCAGAGTCCTGTAATCCCTCAGTGGGGCAAAGGTATCCTTGGGCTGGACTTAGATCAGATCAATTAGGTAAGTTGAATAAGCTAAGTCATTATAACTTTATAAAACTTTTGGGTTAAGTTTGTATAGCTAATTTTTCAAAAAAAAAAAACTGTAAAGCATTATTCAGTTGTCCCGATTGACTCACTGATTTATTAAATAATAATTATTGATAGTTTCCTAGAGGCCAGGATCATCCCCAGCTTCTAGGGAGATAGCCTTGAGCTAGACAAATACTCATAACTGTGAGGAAAAATGGTAAACAAGAAACTGAATAAAACGAAGGGATTTTTGGTTATTATATAAAATTATAGATTTATGTGATTGATACTTAAGGGATGGGTGGACTAGAGGAAATACACTTTAGCTTGATAGCCAGGAAAGTCCTTTCTGAAGAGGTGATGCTTGAATGGAGATGTCAAAGTTGAGAGTGGACAAGCCTGTGGAGAAGTATGCTCCCTTCCCACGCCGGGTTCTAGAAGCTGAGATAAACTGACTTGTTCGAAGTTCACAGTGACACAGAACCCTGATTTGAAATGGTCTGTTTTGTTCAAAGCCCATAAAACCACATTCTTGTCATACATGTTTTCTCCCATATCCCAGGGAAGTCATAGCCCTAGACCAAGACTTGCCAAAGCATGGTGGAGGGGGAGAAAAGTCAGTTCTTACTAGAATATAAGAACTCAGATTGTGACTCTGTCTTCACCTGCCCCTGCCCAATATCTGACACAAGGTCTTGACACACTTTAGTGTTTATTATACCTGATTTTTGAATAAATGAATAAAACCTGAATTTGAATCCATATTATCAGTATGGCCTTGGGCATATTATACCTGTTTCACCAAAAGGGAATTAGGATGCCCATTGTGCTAGACTGTTGGAAGGGATTAAATGAAGTGTTGCCAGTTAAGTCCAATGTGTATATACAGAAGAGTGCTTCATGTTCCATATGTGTTGCGTTTGACAGTGCCTGATGCATGTTGTGTAAGGCCCTCAAATGTTAGATGTTTGAATCAAAGAAAAGACCCATGTGTGGGTGCCAGGCCTGGAAGACTAGTCAGGTGAAGAGCATTTCCAGCATTAGATGTGGAGAATGAAGGGAAGCGTGGACTAGAGTGGGTAGTTCTTTTCAGGTTCCTTTGAAGCATCAGGATCCTTTGCTCAGAGTCTGACTTCAAAGGTTGAGAGTCCTTCTGTCCTGGGCAAGGTGGTGCTTACAGTTCTCTCCAAATGACCACAAATTTGAAACTGCATTAGCTTAAGAATCCAAAGTTCAACTCTCAAATTGTAGATAACCCACTGAGGGCCTAGCAAGGGATATTATGACACTGGGGATTTGCTTAACCAGATAGTTGTCCCCATAACATTTGTCTAGGCTAGATACAGTTGAGGGTAGTGGTGATGAAATAAGATGGTGGGAGCAAAGCTACTTGGGTTCTGGTTCATTCTGAAGGAAGGAATGGTTTGGGAGAGGCCTGCTAACAAGGAATATGAGGTGCGTCTCAGTGAGGTTCCCAGATGTTGAGAAAGGAGGTGGCGGCCCGCAAGGTTTAATAGCAGTGTTACCTAGGACTGGCAGGGTGTTCTTTTAACACAGCGTGCTTTTCCCCTGCCATTTGCTGGTGCTGGGGACAAGGACAGGCCACCTGAGAATTATCCCCTTTCCTTTGCTTTTCTACCGAAGCTTCGCTCTGTGTTAAAACAGAAGAGAATTCTAGGGCAGTGATCTTAAGATGCTTTTGATTTCTTACTCCATAAAAAGACTTTAGAAAATCTTTGTATCTTTTTACATTTTTCAGTTGATACTGAATTTTTTTTTTTTTTATGAACATGAATAATTTCACACGGTAGTTTCTAGTATATTCAATGCTGAGTATGTTATATCCATACAGGTAGTTAAAACTTTAGAGCTGCCAATTAAGTTTATTCAGCCCGTGGTAACTATTTATCATATAATTGGGTATAATCATGACTAATTGGTAACACTAATTAGGCAAATTATAATTTTTGTGAGAAGTGGTCTAATTTTGTTTTTCAGTTCAGGTGGATATATTATTGTTTATATACATATCAGGTGACAAGCCTCTTTCAGATGATTTTAAATACTAAGAAAGGTATCTGGGGAAGTTGTGGAGCTGGGTGAAATAGAATGCTCTTCCTTTGTAATTTTTTTTTTTTTTTAATCTCTGCCTTCTGTGCTTTGTTGTCAAATATTCTCCCTTAGGAGTTAATGCTTTCTTGTATGGCTCCTTTGTTCTTCCTGTCTACCTATGACATCTCTTTTTTACTTCCTGGGACTGCTTGACAGTGTGCCTACCTTGTGTGGACTGGGGAAAAGGTTACCAAAGGGGCGGTGAGGGATGAAACTCCAGATGGCAGATGCAGCTCTTGGGCAGATCAGCGTCAGGAGAGAGCACATATGGACGCCGGATCTGGAGAAGGATCCCTGAAAGCTGCTTGTTTGCTCCCTGAAATGTCCTTATATGCCTTCTAGTTTGAAGCATAAGGGTGGGGACCCTTGGTTCAGTGGTTAAGCTCTATGGTAGAGGCCAAAGAACTGGAGGCTACTTTATGCCAAATTTTCTGCCCACCTTCCCTCTCACCCCCTTTTATTCTTAAATGTTTCTTCCCCACCCCACAGAGTCTTCTTTCTATTCTAGGAATGGCCTCAAACTGGAGCAGTATCTCAGTGACTCATTCCACAGAGCTCCTCTTACTTGGGTAGAAGGTTAAATTTTTGGACATTTGCTTGCCAGACAGAAATATAGAGACTCGTATCGTAGTTCTTGCTGAAAGGATCCATTCTCATTCATTCTCAGGAAATCAAGGCAAATGTAGAACTAAGGTCCAGCCTAATGACATCTCATCCCTTCTCATCTTAGTCTGCTCTACATAAGAGAAGCTTTGTGAAAAGTTCCAAATTTTGACAATACCAAGGCCCATCCATTGTTCCGATAAGTAGCACAGGAAAGTAATTAGAAACGGAGACAACAGGTACTGACTGGCTTGCCAGGCCCATCACATTGCAATACCTGTGACTTGGTGTTCAGGTAATTCAAACATAGTGACCCCAATTAAAAGAAAATTAAGTCAAACTTTTAATAATATTTCTTTAAAGCAAAATATGTTTAAAAGCCATAGGTTTTTAATCCTGTAACATGAAGGATAGTATATGTATCTCAACTGAATTTTAAATTTCATTTTTCTTCTAGGTATTATTCAAGTTGCCTATATAATTCTATGCTTTGATAGCTGCTATGTTTGTGTATTATATTTTGTAGGAATCACAAGAGAACCAAGTTTTATTTCAAAAAGAAGAGTTCCTTACCATGACCCAGAGATTTCAAAATCTCTTAAGTGGAATGGACCTATCTCAGAGAATGATGTTATATCACAAGCCCCAGAAACACCAGAATCACAAGAAGCAGAACAAAAAGATGATGTTAACCAAGAAAGAGTCCTTGCACTAGAAGCCCCCAGGGTTCCCAAGAGAACCAGACCTCACTCTGCAGACTCCAGTGCTGATGGGGCTACAGCTGTTGTGGAGAATAATGAGGATGTAACAGCAAACCATACGCCAGTTAATGAAAATGTGGAACTGGAACATTGTACCAAGCTTCTTCCAGCAAATACAGATAATGGGGTAGGCTTACAAGCTTTTTCTCTTCAAAAGCACAGAATTCCTTGTGGATTTCATCACTATTGCTTTTTGTGCTTAAAAATTTCCCATTGTTTTCTAGTCTAATGCCCATATAATTGTTCATAAGAGGTTGTTGACTTTAGTTATTATGAATTAGTTCTATTCTTAATAATTGCCATTTTGCACTGGTTATTCTGAGATATCCTTTCATTGCCTGGACATCCTTCCTCTGGATTTTATTCTTCGTATATCAGCACCTGAGTCCTAAGGGAGGGATCAAGTTGAGACAGAGAAGGGGGGAGTAAGCCATTACATCTGGCAGCCGTAGTGAGCTGACTTCTACCTAGGCTCTTTTCAACTTCTTTTTGTGTACCAGCGAGAAAACAAATGGAATCTCAGTTGATAAAATGAAAAAGGACAGAGTGTTCTGGCTGGGTCTCAAAGATCTGGCAGTTCTGCTCTCTTATGTCACAGCTGGCCTGCAGAAGGACCGTGCGAGCACATAAGCAGAGGCTGCAGGGGCCTGTGGAGACATCTCACTTCCTCCTGCCCTCCACTGCCTCTTCCCCACTTCATGTCCACCGCTGACTGGAATCACAGAGAGACATTTAGAAGTGAAGAAGAATCTGTGGCTTTTTGCAAAAACCAGGGGCACAGGGGAATGAAGGAAGGTGATGTGTAAGTCTGGTGGCAAGGAAGGGGTGTCCCAGAAACAGTGTGTGCATCAGGCAAGGTGCTGTTGCTTTTAGTTATAGATTTAATGGTGATTAATTGCTAGAAAGGGACTGGGAGATGTTATCTTTTGGGGGGAAGCATAATAATGACTTGACAGTATTAAGAAAGTAGTTTTAGTTTGTGATTTGTGAGGGACATTATCAATTAAAAATGTGCATATAGTTAACCAGATCTTATTGACTTGCAAATTATTTGAGGTTAGACTTCATTTTGTATTTTTTTACTTAGCCACAGTAAATGTTTGAATAGAAATTTTTATGACTGAGTGGGATTTTTTTTTTTTTTGTTCCTAACAGTTGGATAGAGTTCTTCAGAGGAAAGCTGGATTAAATGTTGTTCCTTCACATAATGTCTTGAGAAATTCTGAATATCAAAGAGAGTTTGTTTGGAAGACTCCTAAAGGAACTGCTCCAGTTTTTGCAGCCAATCAGGTAGTTTAATAGATGTGTAATATATTTTTGAGAATCACA
Source organism: Condylura cristata (assembly GCF_000260355.1). NCBI lineage: Eukaryota > Metazoa > Chordata > Mammalia > Eulipotyphla > Talpidae > Condylura > Condylura cristata. The sequence continues at coordinate 32,721,709 of NW_004567105.1, forward strand.
TCTAATCTGGTTTGCAAATTTACATAGACCTAAGATTTGACAGAAATATGCGTAGGCCTGGAGGTAGGTGCTAGAAATGTGAAAATGAGAGTTTTGCTAAAATCATCCCTTTAATTTATAGCAGTAATATTACTCTGTCTGAGGCTGCTGGTGATCATTGTCAGATCCTGCACATACTGAAATAGGGACAAGGTAGTAAAAACTTGGGGACTGGCAAGTTTTCTCATGACAAGAAATATTTATTTAAAAAAATGATTAACCTGGTTTTTATTCTGAATATGTTTAGAATTAATATATTGCATATTTCCCATTTTCTAAGAGATGTACATATAACATTTGGGTATTTAGTAAATACAAAGTATGTTAAAATCAACCCATATCATTTTGGCCTTATGTCATTAATAAGACATGTTAGTTTAACTGTATATTTATAACATTGAAGAGCTATAAAGATAGCTAAATGTGATAGGAGCTGTCATATCTTTGCATAATTTAGTATTGAACTGTTTTATATCCTCTAGTCAGTCCTTAGCGTCTTTAACTCTCCTTTGTATTCTTAACTGTACTCCTAGACCAAGGAAGGAAATACTTCCATTTAGAATATATGTAAAGACCCATGACAACTTAGCCTTTTCTTTCTCCCAAATTTTGTGTTTTTCTTTATAAGCTCTCTCTCTCTCTTTCGCTCTCTCTCTCTCTCTCACACACACACACACACACACACACACACAAACACCCCTTTACATATCCTAATATTAGCTTTCTCCTGTATCTTTATGCATACTTTATGCACCTCTCAGAACTTGACAGGATATCCAGTTTAGTAAGAAAATAACATCAATAATCTTACACTAAAATAACAACACCAGTGATCGTATAGGTTGTGGTAACCTTCAGGTTTTAAAAAATCTGAAATTTATATAATATTTTAGAAGATACAAAATAACAAAGTGATGTATACCTTTTATTGACCTACTAAATAGGATCAGTATTTCTTTTGCTGGCTCATAAGTATTCTTTGATAGTAAGTACACTCCAAAATGTATGACCTCAAAATTATGATTGTTCAGTTTTGGTAGAATATATAACCTTTAAGCTATAGCTGATACAAAGCAAAACCAATTGACAACTTTTACATTTTTTAGTGAAAACATTATATAGAAATGGGATCAAAAGTATAACAAAATAAATCAATAACAATAGCTTCATTAGTTTTATTGCTTTCATTAGTGAAGGTTTCAAAGAACTTTTTTTTTGGCAACAAGTGTTCTTTATTCAAAGCATACAATTTCAGAGTCTGTAGATCAAAAAGCTTTGTGACATAATTTTCAATGCTTATTGATGTAGACCATCTTCAGTTCTATTTTATCAGACATGTGTTTTCTGAAAGGCTGTGTCATATTCATATGTAAAGAAGTCAGAATAATTTTTGGCAGAAAGTCCTTGAGATTATTCTGTACTTAAAAGGATATACGGTTTGGATTTGATCTGTATGAAGGTATACTATTGAGTGTTACAGAGCAGTAATATATCTTAATTGAGTTTCAGATCTTTTCTGTTTGCTTTCCTTGTAGTCAGCAATAATATATCATAAAATGGAAATCATGTTATTAGGGGTAAAAGGAACCTTTAAAAAATAGAAACAAATATTTCCTAATTTCCCCCTTGCTTTAAGCTAAAAATAAGCCAGTAAGTAAATAAACAAAAAACTGAAAAAGTGAACATACCAGGTATTCAAAATGTTAAGAATTTTCTATTGTTGCAGTCAGAAAAATAAATTTGTCAAGTAGGAAAGAACCTGTAGACTTGACTATAGTGCCTTGTAAATCTATTGGCTGTATTCAAATTATACAGTATCTATTACCCCATTACCAGACTGATGAGAGAGAGAGGAGTGGGGATCTTGGGTATAAAGATATAGTTCATTATTATTATTATTATTTTGGCTCAAACATTACTATTGACTACATTGCTGTTGTTCAGAATATAGTAATGAGTATAGGAAGCTGACCTTTGTTTTTTCCCCCTATCATTTTTGAGATATAATTGACAAATAGTAATTTATAGTGCATGTTGTGATATTTGACATATATACATATGTACCTGTATATACACATGCCTTAATCAAGTTAGTTAACATGCTATCTGTCAGCTTACATGGTGACCTGTTTTGGGTATGTGGTGAGAACCCTTAAAATCTATCCTCTTAGCAAATTTAAAATGTATAATATAATATTAAAAATTATAGTCACTTTGGATCTCCAGAACTTAATTACCTTGTTTAACTGAAGCTTTGTACTCTTTGACCAACAGCATTCCCATTTTCCCTGCTTATGAAACCACCATTCTGTTGTCTGCTTCTCTGAGTTTGACTTTCTCAGTTTCACATATAAATGAACTCATGCAGTATTTGTCTTTCTGTGCCCAACTTATTTCACGTAACATCTGTTTTCCAGGTTCATCCATGTTGCTGCAAATGACACATGTCAGGATTTCTTCTTTTTTTTTAAGGCTGAATAATGATTCATTGCATATTACACTTAGTATTATGGATACACAATGAAATATTGTGAAATATATGGCACATTTTCTTTATTCACATGTTGATGGACTTTTAGGCTGATTCTATATCTTGGCAATTGTGGTTAGTAATTGACAATGAACATGACAGTACAGATATTCTTTTGAGATACTGATTTTATTTCCTTTGGAAATATACCCAGAAGTGGGGTTGCTGGAGCATATGGTAGTTCTATTTTTAATTTTTTTTTTAAGATTTATTTCTGCTTGCAGAACTGGGGTACAGGCCAGAGGTGCAGGGGCAGTGAGAGGATTCAGCAGAGGCAGAGTGAGGAGTAGAACAGGCAGATGGACGAAGTACACTGCTGAGGGGAGCAGCGGGCGGGTCAGGAGAGGTCTGCCGCGCCATGTGGATCTCCTCGGGGGCCAGGATCAAACTTGTATTGAAGCTGCTGCGGCTTGCTTGCAGTGCTGTGTTCTGACCCATTGTGCTACCAAGGAGGGCTTCTATTTTAATTTTTAAGAAACCTCTGTACTGTTTCCATAATGGAAATGTATATTCTTAGCAGTAATATACACGGATTTCCTTTTTCTACAGTCTTGGTAACACTTGTTAAACTTCTATCTTTTGATACTAGCCATTATAATAGGTATGAGGTGATAGTTCATTAGGTTTTAATTTATATTTCTCTAATGATTAATGATGTTGAGCATCTATTTATGTGTGTGTTGATTTATATGTCTTCTTTGGAAAAGTGTGTATTCAGTTCCTCTGCCCATTTAAAATTTGGATTTCTTTTTCTGCTGACTCATATGAGTTCATCATTATTTTGGATATTAATGCCTTGCCATGAATGTGGAAATGTGGAAATATTTTCACCTATTTGATAGGCTGCCCTTTCATTTTATTGCCTTTTCATTTGTTCATTTTTATTTTCTGTACAAAAAGCTGAGTACAGAAGGTTTTTTTAGTTTGATGTAGTTCCTCTTGTTTATTTTCACTTTGGTTGCCTTTCATTTTGTTGTCAGATCTAAGGGATCATTACAAAGCCCATGGCCTAGGTTTTCTTCTACGAGTTTTAGTTTAGGTCTCATGTTCAAGTCTTTAATCCATTTTTTATTTGAATTTGTATATGCTGTAAGTTAGTGGTTTAGTGTGATTCTTTTTCATGTGGCTGGTTTACCCCACCATCATTTATTGCAAAGATGACTTTTTGCTCATTGTACATTCTTGACTGCTTTGTCATAAAGTAATTAATCAAATATGTGTGAATTTATTTCTGGGCTCTCTGTTCCATTGATCTCTCTCTGTTTTTATGCCACTTTGCCTGTTTTTTGATTGGGTTGTGTTCTTGCTCTGAAGTTGAGTTTCCTGTTTGAATATTAATCCCTTGTCAGATGTGTGACTTGCAGGCCCATTTTCTCTCATCCCATTGCTTATCTTTTTATGCTGTTGATTGTTTTCTTTGCTGTACAGAAGCTTTTCAGTTTGATAAATTTCCATTTGTCTGTTTTTGCTTTTGTTATCCTTTGGATGTTAGAGAGATGTGAAATAAAATTACAATCATCTGTAACTTTTGCTTTTTTAATTAAATGTAGTTTAACTTGACACGTGATTTTTTTACTTTAAGGACTTAAAGATGACCTGTATGTATCTTTAGCAAATGACAATACTAAAATAATTTTTGTTTTAAGGTTTTCCACAATAAAAGCAAATTCATTCCACAATTCAAAGGTAATTCAGTCATCCATGAAACTGAATACAAAAGAAATTTCAAGGGTTTATCTCCAGTGAAAGAACCAAAATTAAGAAATGATTTGAAAGAGAACGGAAACCTGGAAACAGTATCTCCTGAAAACAAGGTATTTGTCGACTCTTTTAAATAAACCTTCATGATTTTAGATTCTAAACATCTTTCACTTATCACCACCTGAGATTTATTTTTAGTTGGTTTATTAATTCATATGTTCATAGTGTCAGATGTTTGTTGGCTACTTACTTAGCGGGAGCTGAGCACTTGGCAGGTAGTGAGAATACAGTAATAACCCAGTAAAGCCTTAAGCAGCCTTTGGGCTAGCTGGGAGACAGAGATGTAAATAGCTAAATATGATAGTGAGTGATGAATACTTACCTCTACAGCAAGTAAGTCTGCTATAAGTACTTATATTTAACCTGTTTTGTTTTGGGGAAGAAAAAGAGTTGTTGGGTTACTCAGTATAGTAGTGTAACTCATCAGAATCTTGTTTAATTACTGTAGCACAGATTAGACTATCAAAGGCAAAATGTAAGACCATTGTTCAATAGGTAGTAACATCAAATTACTTATATATTATATGTTTATCAAAAATTTTTTCCTAGCTAAGGTCTAAGATTTTTTTTTTAAGATTTATTTATTTGTGCATACAGAACTGGGGTACAGGCCAGAGGCTCAGGGGCGGCGAAAGGCTTCACCAGAGACAGAGTGGGGAGCAGAACAGGCAGATTGACGAAGTACACTGCTGAGGGGAGCAGCAGGCGGGTCAGGAGAGGTTGGCCACGCCATGTGGTCACCTCGGGGGCAGGCGGGAATCGAATTCATGTGGAAGTGGCTTTAGCTTCTTAGTGCAGTGCTTTAACCCGCTGCACCACCAGGGAGGGCCTAGGTCTAAGATTTTTATTGTTAGAAAATGAAGCTATATACTGAGCTATATCTTAAAAGCGTGACTAGATTTATTAGTTTCAGCTCTTGCTTATGATTTCTGTTATGTTTAATAGTTAAAACAGAATTATAATAGTGTACCCAAATATACTTTATAGCATCAATGTTTCCACTTATAACATTTAAGCATAAAAAGTTTAATTTTCATTTTAGTGTAATAAAACAGATGATTCTTTAAAATTAGAAGCAGAGATGGAATTAAAAGACTCAAACCAGCCTAAAAAAAAGCTTACTCCTTGGAGACATCAAAGACTTGGGTATGTATTTTATGAGAAAAATATCATCGCATTTAGGTGATCACCATGATGAAATATTTACTTTCATTTCATTTCTGTTAGGAAGGTGAATTCTGAATATCGAGCAAAGTTTCTGAGTCCAGCCCAGTATTTATATAAAGCTGGGGCTTGGACACGTGTGAAGGAAAACATACCAAATCAGGTGAGTATATATAAGCTCAGTAAGTTGACATTTTCTTTGTGCTTGTATCATAGTTTAATTTTACAATGAGTTTCATTTAGCAAAAGGGACTATAAAGATAGATGATACTAAATGAAGTGCTAAAAGTATCAGGAATTTAAATTTGTATATATTGGGACATAACTTATCAGTGTGTTTACTTTTTTAATAAATAACTATCACCTTACAGGTTAATACTTATCATTAGTAAGGTCTTAAAAGTTAAAAATGTTTTTTTTTTACAACAGTTACTTGATTGTGTTAAATAGAATTATACTGTTAACCGATTTGACAGTTTTGTAATGTTCAATCCACCGCTCTCCACTCAACATTCGTGTTTAAGATTAGTTTGTCTGCCAGCAGCAGCCAGATCAGCAGATACTGTTACAGTCTATAGAACAAGAAAGGTGTGGCTGTGCTGATGGAGATGTAGGCTGTCATGCTGGAATATGTTAACATTGGAAGAAGTTCTGAGGATCCTAAAGAAAGGTTTGAGGGGAAGAATTTCCATAGAGTTGGGAAGTTCTAGTTCAGTACTTTTATAGTCACTGTGTAAACATTGGAGCTTTTTGATGATTGCGTAATTAACATCTTTTAAAGCTCATCTTGGTGTTCTGTCTTTTCTGTATGAGTAAACTAAATTAAAGGAATTTGTTTCATAATGAATCTCCGTATTTCAGGTACATTCTGTCATTTGGAAGCTACTGTAAAGGAGCACTATGTATAAAATAACTCTTCATTTTAGGGGAAATGATTATTTGGAAAAAAGTTTTTCTTTTCATTTTTGAGGGAATTTTCTTCATGTAAATTTTGAACAACTTAATTGAAACTTGAGTTGGGAAAAGAAATTCAGAAATGAAATTATATTATATAATCTGATGGCATTATTTAAACTGTAGAGGGGTGTATGTGTTGTTTTAGTTGGGTTTGGAATGGTTTATCTGTACCTTTTTAGTGGCTCTGGTTATCTGTTGGCATTTTTCACATTGATTTTTGGGAAATAGTAACCTAAATTGCATCTTAATTTAGGATTTTAAAAGTCTAAAGTCATGTGTTTGTAAAATATAACACCAGCACTAAGATTATTAATAAAAATTGCCAGTAAAGGAAAACTTTGAGTTTCTATTTGCCATTAACAAATAGAACTGAAATAACTGAAGTTTCAGAGTTTCTACAAGTATCTTCATCTTCTGATGCCAAAAAATTGACATCAAAACTGGATCACCGTGTACAGGAGGGCGTGTGCAGCCATCTCATCAAGTGATAAGGTCCTTCTACATGGGCACAATGCAGCCTTTCTACTCCACCCTGGGCGCTGTGCTGGCCGATAGGATTCCCTTTTGAACTGCTACTTCAGTTTGTCTCATTTGTTTATTAAGGCATACACCATTCCAACATTGTGATAATAATTTATCATAAAGGAGGTCTGTCTTTCCTACCAGACTGTTAGAACATTGAGTGCAAGGACTTTCTTGCTTATCTTTGGCTACCAGCCATCTAGCAGAGGCCTAGCACTTAGTTCACCCTTAGACAGTTTGAGAGTCAGTATTTAAATGTTACTTTCTCCCTCATCTCAAGGAGTGCACAAGTTAATGGGAGAGAACCGCTATTAATTCTGTTAGAATGAACTGTCAGTACTAATGGAGATAAGCACAAAGGGCTTTGACACAGAGGAAGAATTCCCATTTTTGAGGGAATTTTCTTCATGTAAATTGATCATAACGTGATGGAGTAGCCATGAAACATTTGAAGTATGGAGAGGCCTTACTAGAAATAAAATTTGGATCATCTTAAAGCACATAAGTGTTGTGCATACAAAATACCGTGATTTATAGTTCAGCAAATAGCCTGTGTCTCAGTTCTACCTGCTAAGTGAAAAATCACTACTAGTAATTTTCATTAATGTACAGGAATTGACAGAAATGATAAATGAAAATGCTCATTTTTTTTTTGGCTGTACAAAAACCATATTTTTGAATTACTCTAAAGCATGTATCAGGTTTGACTCATAGAGCTGTAGGACTTTTCTGGGACTGTATGAGTTCCTGTGCTACTATGGCAGTCATTGCCCTTCACTTTGGCTAATTCTCTAGAGATGTAGCACTTTCATCCTTTGCATTTAGTAGTGTCTCGTTTAGGCACTGATGGTGTGTTTCCTCACTTACTTTTGCAATGCTGAGTTTCATACTTGCTTTTTTTGTCATGAAGTATAAGAAAAGCAATTTTTCAGATTATGTCTGGATCCAGATAGTGCTAAGATTCTGTATTTTACTATAGAATTTTAAAGGGCCACTTAATTTGTTTATATTACAGAATTGTGTTTAGAGAAGCCAGCAGGTGGCAGTATGTTGTGTCAAATTAAACGATTTCAAATGAGTAATGAAAGGCTCCTTCTCATATGTTTAGGGAATTCATATCACCTTATAATTCCTTGGAACATCTTTTTTTTTTTTTTTTGTATATGTCACTGTTGAATACATTACAATTATTATCTTGTGGTATTAACAACAATTCTGTATTTAATATATTTTTTAAAGTTGAGGTTTTTGCTGATTCCAAAGAGATGTTGAGGAAGCTTCATGACTTTCTCTGTTGTGGAGACTATAGTAGTAGCTGTTGCATATAAAACTTGGAAATAAAGATGGGGACTAAGGTACTCTAGTTATCAGTACTCTTTATAGAAATGGGAAGTAGGATCAGTTACCTGTCACTGTGGCATCCATCATGCCAAAATGTGGCTGACTTTCAAGGTAATATTAAGATATCTTGGTTACTGAATTAAATATTAAAAAAATACTAAAAAAATATTGAGCGACAAGTTTGGTAGATATTTAGAAGGAAGAATATTAAGATATTTCACTGATTGCCATTAATATTCAATTATGGCATTAACCTGTCATTAAGTGTGTTTCTGTATTCCTCCCCTAGGATTCTGTAAATGCTGTGTGGTATGCGGAGGTTGGTTGCTTTTGACTTTTTAAAACCTATAATAATGCATAGAGCACTTGTGTAATTTCAGTTGAAGTAAGAAGTAGGTGTCAGTATTTTTCCTAGCTGCTGCAAACTTCCCCCTGCTTGCTGGCTTGAAATAAAATAAGTGTATTATGCTTTGGCTTAACAGTTCTAAATGTCTGCTTAAAAATGCACATGGTCTGATGAACATTTGTGGCTATTTTTGCCTTACCCTTGGTGTCTAGCAGTATTTATGTAACATAACTTTAACATACTATTTGGGTACCTCTGCAAAGGAGTATTTACAGTAACACAGGATGTTTCTCAACTCTCCTATGTAGGTTAAAGAGCTCCGAGAGAAGGCTGAGTTTTATAGGAAACGCGTTCAGGGAACGCATTTTTCTCGAGACCACCTGAATCAGATTTTGTCTGATAAAAACCGCTGTTGGGATGTCTCCTCAACCACAAGCTCAGAAGGAACCATTAGTAGCAACATTAGAGCACTAGATCTTGCTGGGTGAGATGTTCTCTGTGGACGGTGAAAGTATGTTGTGGCTTATGTAGATCACAGGATTACATAGGAAAAATTACATGACCACTCAAAATTTGTCCTCTGGTTAAGTGGAAATATGCAGCCATTTGTTAACATTCATTATTTTTAGTTTATTCTCTACAAAACAAAGCTCTACATACTTGATTTACACGCTTGTGGATAAATAATTCATAATTTGAGTCTGAAAGATGGTACTTTATAACATTGTTAACAATTAAAAATAGAATAGGGATATATGATAGATGTAAAAGAAACTTTAAAAAAGAAAGTAAAAAAGGAGCAATGGCAAAAAACAATTTAGAGAATGTAATCTGTAAGTATGTTCCTGTTACTAAATAGGATATTTATGGTTAATATGAAACATAACCCCTGATGCTTTGGGAGAATTCTCTGCTTTTTTGGGTCTTAAAGTGAACATGATTTAAATATAAGAGAAATAGCACATTGATTTGTAGCAAATCGAATAGTTCTTGGTTGTTACACTATATTAATATAGTTATGTATACCAAACTGAAATATCAGTTCAAATTATGTGACATCTTACTTTAAAAGTTCATTATAAAATCTTTTTGTTAACAATGTCTTTAAAAAAGATGAATCTATGTAAAGTACAGCATTTGAATCAGTTGATCAAATTACTTGATCCACAAATATACTTGAGCTTTGTGCAAATCCTGTGTGTGAAGAACTAGACAAGTTAGACCCTGACGGGTTTTGTTCTGGGTATAAATGCCAGTTTGGGGACTGTGTATAAGTTTTATCAGCAATGGTATAGGCATGTATATGTGAAGGTAGGAGTCAAAGGAGATTAGTACATTGGGGAATATTTCAATAGAAACTCCAGATTGTATCTTTAATTTATTCTACCATAAAATGAATTCTTCAAATTCTTCAATATCTAGCTGAAGCAGTATCTATGGGAAACATGGTTGTGAACAGTGGAATGAAATGACAGGCTCCCTAAACTAGATACCTCAAGCCAGTCAAATTTAAAATTAAACTCGTTTTGTTATGCAGAGACCCTACAACCCATAAGACTTTGCAGAAAGGCCCTTATACAAAACTAGAAGAAAAAAGTCCTGTCTTGGAAGAACAGCCCCAGAAAAATACCATGGAGAAGTTGGGTGTGACAGATATGCCCACCTTACCTGTGAGAAGGCGTCTGGCTTGGGATGCAGAAAACAGCAGTGAAGTCAATGAAGATGTACAGAAACAGCCCAGAGAAGAGGAGCAAGAGGAGAAAAAGGATGAGCAGGTTTCTATAGGAGAACCAGAGAGGTTGGAAGTATCTGAAAACTCTCCAGCAGACAAGATAAAAGAAGAGTGAGTGTTTTAAGCTAATTAGTACATAGAAATATTGTCTCCTGTCAATGTGTACTTTGTTTTTGCCACTAAAAATAGTGGTTTATGTTCTTAGTTTTATGAGTAATAAAGAACAGATTTTACTTTAATGTCATGAATTAGGTTTTCTGTTTCTAACTCAATTACTTAGGTAGTGAGTCACAACTAATTGGTAAGTATATGCTTGGGGAACAGGTAGTTTTTTCCATTTATGTTTTGCTAATTATAATTATGACTTGCTAGATTTGTAAAAGTGTCTGGAAGAAATACCAAAAATATATATAATGCTTTATAATATTAAAAAAGTGATTTCAGCAAATAGCCTATTCCTGTGGATTTATACTACAGATTGCCTTGGGGAATGATTTTCTATCATTGATAATTGAAATTGCTGTAATACTGATTTTTGTTCATAGTCTAAATCCCTTATCATCTATTCATGAGTTTTGCAACTAACATGGAATTTAGATCATCTTTTGTTTTTGGTTTGTAGTGATCTTCCTTTTTTCCAATATTCAGTTACTCAGCTGCCTTATTTTTTCCCCCCAGAAACAGAATCTTACCCTACAAATTGTATACTTTATTATTACATAATGATGACAAAGTGTTTCTTATATTTTCTGGAGGAAATGCTCTGAACAGATTGTTTTAATTTGTAGGTCAGAATCTTCTGTATCTTCAGGAAAAGGAGGTAGGCTTCCTACTCCTAAGCTGAGAGAACTTGGTGGAATCCAAAGGACGCATCATGATCTTACCACTCCAGCTGTTGGTAATAGGAGAACACCATGAAGTTTATTTAACTTTTTTCTATATGATAATTTAGTTTGAAATGTCATCATCTGTGTTTTCCTAGGTGGTGCTGTTTTAGTGTCTCCATCTAAAGTGAAGCCTCCAGTCCCAGAACACAGGAAAACAGTGGCCTCTCAGGACTGCTTAGAAACTCCAAAGAATGATTTTAGGAAGGTAAGCGGAGATGATAGTTATTAACCTACTTTAGTAAGGCAAATGCACTGAATTTTTTTTCTGGGAGTGGCCTTGTATTTCTGCTGATATAATTTCAAATCTTTTTGGTAGTGACTCAACAGGAAGAAAGAGAAGAAAAAAAAATACTGTTTATTGAGCATATATTATGTGACAGTCATGTTTCAGCTGTCTTCCAGGCACTGTTTCAGCTGTGGAGACATAATGGGGAAAGAGCAGGCAAAAATCCTGGTGGTCATTGAGCTTCTGTTCTAGTTGGAAGAGGGAGAATAAATAACTAGGTAAAATACATAATATTTTAGATAGTGATAATTTAATAAGAGTGAAAAATAATGCTAGATAGTGATAAGTAACAAGAGTGAAAAATAAAGCTGGGGAAGTGGATAGGAAACCTCACTGAGCGAGCGGCTGGCCTTGGAAGAGTTGGAAGAAGTGAGTACCCGGGACACAAAAGAATTGCAAGTGTAGAGGTCTCAAGGTGTGAAGGTACCTGTTCTGTTCCTTGAGGAACAATCAGGTGGTCAGTGTGGCTGGAGAAGAGAGCACAAGAGGAAGAGTAGTGTGAGCCATGAACTCAGAATTAATGAGGAGCTAAATTGTGTGAAGCCTGTAGTTCATAACAAAGGCTTTGAACTTTATTCTGAATGAATGAGGGACAGAGGAGTGAAGTGATTTAACTTCAGTTTTTCTAAGTTCCCTCTGGCTGCTGTATTGACAGTAGACAGTAGGGGTAAAACTAGGTCAGAGTTAATTTCAGTGTCCAGCAAGAGGTGATTATTGTGTTGGTGTTTGGTTTGTAGTGGTGATAGTGAAGGTCATGCAATGTAGCCTGATTCTGGACATACTTCAGGATTCACTAATGGATAAGATATTGGGCTGGAAGAAAAATAAGAGCTAATGATGACTCAAGATTTCTGCCCTCAGCCTAAAGGCTGAAATTGGTATTTAGCTGTTATGGGAAGACAGTATAAGGAAATGACTTATCAGGAATGGTCTAGAGTTCTGTTTTTCACATGTTCATTTGAGAAGCTTACTAGACATACAAATATACGTGTTGAGTAGGTTGCTGACTAAGAGTTTGGAGTTTGGGCTACAGATAATCATTTGAGACTCTTTTATTATAAAGATGGCAGAGGTATGTAAGGTCCTGGGATTAGGAGGGAACAGGGAGTAGGTGTAGAGGAGAATACAGGTAGATAGGTTTGAGCCCCAGGTTTTTATAGTGGCAAGTTGAGGAGTAACTAGCTAAGGGCCTGCAGAGGGGCAGCCAGTGTAGTGTCTGACCTGGAGGTGGTGAATCGCTGCCACTGCTGGGTCAGTAAGGTATGAGAATTACCGTATTAGGAACATGGAGGTTTTTATTGCCCCTTGACAGAGGGAAATTTGGAAGTTCAGATTTTGCCTAAAGACAAGTCATTTGGAAAGAATGGAGAAGAGAAGAATTGGAGATAGCTATCGCAGATAATTCTTTAGGTAGAATTTTGCTTGAAGGGGACCAGAGTGACAGAGTGATACCTGGAAAAAATGAGATCAAGGTGGAAGGAGGTAATAGTACATTTGATGAGGAGGACAGCTTTAAGAGAAAAAAAAGTACTACAGAAATTAAAAGAAAATTGTTGGAAAGATGTTCTTGAGTAGGGGAAAGGACAAAGGATTTTTATGAGCAGTGGGCTTCAATCTAACAGATTAAAGAAGGCAAGCAGACTACATGGGCTCTGCTGATGAACTATAGGAAGACATGGCAGAAGCTGGGCGAAGTCTCTTCTGATTCCTTCTTGACATACATAAAGAAAGAATGCGGCTAGTAAAGAAAATGTTGGAGATTTGAGGAAAGAGAACGTATCAAATTGTTTTTTCAGAGAGGGGAAGAGTGAGTGGGCCTAGAACATGAGAAATACTGCAGTGTAAGAGTATGAGGTAATTTTCAGTTTGTAGTCACAAATTTGATGTGAGACTAGTCAGGATGGGTCGTTTCTCTTCAGCCCAAATGGCATCTGAGGTGAAGGGTAGGTTGAAAGTTGGAGTTAAATAGGGTTCATAGTCTGTCCAGGGAGCAAGCCAAAAGAAGAAAGGAGGCTGGGGAACTAAGGTATATGTAGAGAAGAGATGATGACTGAGCATTGAAGTTGAATGGGTTACAGAGAGAAAATAGGACTTGAGAAGGTAAAATACTGGGCAGAAGTGACAGGATCAGTGGATGGAGGTCCTTGCAGATTGAAGGACTTGTGGCAGTTGGTGTACCTGGGAGATTAGTTTTAAAGGTTAGTAGGTGGTGGTCAGAAATTGAAATTATGGAGAGGTTGCAATTATAGTAGTACAAGGTTTAAATGGAAGTGACTGATGACTTGTTTTAGGGATTTTGCTGATCACTGTGGGTTCCAGAGAGCACAGTGGAGAGTTTTTAGGTGTCAGGGAGGGGTGAGAGACAGTGTGTGTGTACCTCTCTGCCCCCAGCTTGGTGTTTGGAACAGAGCCTCACTCATGACAGGTTATCATTAAATCTCTGTGGGCACTGGTCTGGATAATGGGGAATGGGAGACCATGAATGACCCCAGGTGTCTGGCTTGCCCAACAAGGTTGAAGGGAAAGGTGTGCCTTGCACCGAGTGAGAGAAGTCTGGACAAGTTATTCTCTTCGAGGAGACTAGCTGGAAGTCCATTTTCATGTATCCATTATTTAAAGTGTTCTTATTATATGCTAGGCACTATTTTAGGATTTGGGAATTCATTGATAAGACAAAATGCTCTCATGGAACCTACATTTTTTATTGGAAAGAATAGGCAGTTTTTTTTTTTTAAGATAATTTAAGGTAGTATTAAGTGCTCTGAGTTAATAAAACAGCAAGAGACTGTCAAGAGTAGATGAGATTGCTTTAGTTTGGGCCATCAGAACGGCACCTGCAGGGAGGTGACATTTTAGCTCAGACCTCGATAATCTCTCCCCATGCAGAGATCTGGGGCAGAGATTGTTTTCCAGGTAGTAAGAGCAGCAAATGCAACTGTACAACAGAGAGAGTTTCAAAGGGGATGAACAGGGAGGAGGACCGAGTAGGGAATGAAGTTAGAAAGGCGGCCAGGACGGGGAAATTCTTGGAAACAAATATGATCTGATTTATGTGATAGATGAAGTCAGTCTGACTACTCAGTAGAGATGTCTGTCTGTATTGGGGCGAGTGGGGCAGTGAAGCCAATAAGGAAGCTTTAGGTTCAAAACAGATCATGAAGTCACTGCTAACTTAAACTTGGCAACCCCATGCATTCAGATATTCTACAGATAACAGAGGCTTATTTTATAATAATAAAGCCAGAATGACAGTTTCCAAGTTCTGTACATATGCAGAAAGATGAAAAAAAAAAACATGAAGTTTTTCTAAGTGATTTACTTAAAAAGTCAAGAAATAGATTTCTGGTTTTCTACTAGGTAATGATCAAAATATACATCTGTTGGATGAGACCTTAGGCCATTTCCTCTTTGAAGCAATAAGCTCTCTATTTGAAGAAAATGGTACCTCAAATTTAGAAAGCAGTAACTTGAACATTGTGTTGATAAACCTAGAAGTTAGTAACTAAAGGCAACAATTATAAGGAATAAGCAAGAAAGTTTGAAACTGTATTTTTATTGGTTTACATTTTTCTAAAATGTAGAAGTACACAGAATTTAATGATGGTTATACATTATATTGTTTACACTAGAAAATGGAAAATACTGACCAAACTAAAAAAAAATAATAATTATAATGATGTCATACCTTCTGTTCAGGGCTATCTGCTGTTGAATTTTTGAGTTATTTATGTAATAGTGTGTTTGTATGTTTTGTTACACTGTAGAAAAGTCTTCGTAATCTATTTTGTCTTGCTAACAATGTATTGTGAACATACTTCCATTGTTAAATAACATTTATAATACAAATTTTAATAGTGATTTGATAATGCAATTGAGTTATAGTAAAGTTTTCCCCCCACCAGTTATTATTGAACTTGTGTTTGAAATAAGATGGCTATTTTTTTTGTTTCTTGATATTCATACCTTGAAAAAAATGCTGTAAAGAAATTCATCCTTTAGCGACTTTTTGTTCATATTATGTTTTTGTAAATATTCCCTAAGTATTAGTGACATTGAAGAACAGGACATTTTGACTCTTGCTGTTTTGGCAACTCCCCTGAAGAGTGCTTCCAGCACGAGTGTGTGAGCGCCCATTTCACTACTTACCGGCTCTAGCATTAAGTTTGATTTTTTTAATTAACTTTTTAAATTTGGTGATGTAAAAACTAGTGCCTCAGTGTTTTACTTTGAAATTATTTGCTATTAGCTCTTTATTCCTTATATATATGTGAATTGCTTATAAATAGCCTTTTTATTTTTTAATTAGGTTTACCCTTTTATTACTGTAAAAGACTTCTAGAGAACATGGTAATAGTTCATTGTCAACCATATAAATTGTATATTTTCCCTAAGTTTGTCATTTAAACAAACTTAATAATGTTTCTATTTTTACATAGCTTAATATATTTATCTATATTGGATATTAGGCTTATAAAATCTTCCCTACTTGACAGTTATGTAAATTTTCCACTTATATTTTCTCCTACTGCTTTTATTTTTTGTGTTTACATGTTTTGTCTATTTATTTATAAATGTACGCATGCATATGTATTTATCTTTATTTTATCATTTAGAAAGATAGTCGTATTATGTCTCTCCTGACTTCTCCAACTGCTGGTATAAAGACAGTTGATCCCCTGCCTTTGAGGGAAGATTCTGAAACCAATATCCCCAAATTTGCTGATGTACCTCTTCCAGTTTCAAAAACTTTACAATATCCAGCAAACACACCCCAGCAGTCTCCTCCTCCACCGTATACTTCATTCCACTGGAATCCCACCCGTCGAATTCAGGGCTCTCTGAGGAATCCAGAATTTCAGCATAATGGTAATTATTTTGATTTTAATGTTCTTGTCTTTTAAAATGAAAGTATTAGATTGATAGGTATAGTAAGCCTGTACTATATGTTAATAGTGTTATTTAGCTTTTCTAGTTGATGTGATAAATGTCTTTAAATAGGAAGAATCTCATCTTTGAATCGTTTGGTTGTGCTATCTGTGTGCTCACTTTTGTTTATGGTGTGAGCTGGTAGGTTTTGTCCTGTACGTGTGCAGACCACCCACTCGCTGCCAGTTGCATCTTTTCCTCTGGTGTGATAACCAAAATGGCTTTAGACATTGTCAAATGTTGCCTGAGTATAAAATTCAAGGTCATAAATTATTTTCCTTTAGTTTGTTAGACATGCCACTGCTCTTTTCTAACTTCTGCTATTACTGTTGAGAATTTGATGCTCTTTTAAAGATTTTCAGTCTCACATGTGGTTTACTTTTTTTCCCTAACATCTTTTAGGATCTTCCTTTTACACCTAATAATGCTGACATTTTAAAATGGCTCTCTTTTCATTCATTTTGCATGTCCTTAGTAGACCTTTACAATTTGGAAACATGTTTCTCGCTACTGGGAAATTTTCTTGTCTTACTAATTATTTCTTCCCCTTTATTTTCTGATTACTCATTCTGGCACTCTTGTTATTCTGATATTGAACATGTTAAAACTAATATTATTTTCTTTTCTTTCCTCCTATTTTCCATCCCTGTTTTTATTTTAATTTGGGAGGTTAATAATTTTTATCTTCAACCTCTCAAGTTTTTAAAGAATACTTGGCTCTGTTTTTAATATCTAAGATTTAAAAAAATTTCTATATACTCTAGATCGCACAGCATTATGTTCTTATTTCATGTACTGTCTGTTTATCTCTTTAGAATAAGAATTTATTGATATTATCATTGAAAAGGACTCAAAGAGGATAGCCACTATTCATTTAAATATTTATAAGCCCATTATAAATTAATGTCCTTTTGATAATAAGTTTCATTAAAGTTATAAAATTAATAAAATTTTTATCAGCATACTTTCATTATAAGAAGGGTATACTGTTGGGTGACTTTGAAGAATAATTTCTTCTGCCTTTTTTTTTTTAGTGGGAAAAGCAAGGACGAACAATTTCCAGTTACCTCAGCATGAAGCCTTTAATGATGAAGGTATTTCATAGTCAAATAACATGATAAAAGTTTGAGGTTTTAATATATGGTAGTTTATGATAACATAAGAGCTTATATTTTATTAGCATTTTATGTTTATAGCATACTTCCATAGACATTATTTCATTAAGTTCTTGAAACCTTGTGGCAAAGAATGAAATGATCCCCATTTTACAAAGCAGACACCTGGGAAACTATGCATTGAAAAATTATTTTAGGGCAAACAGATAAGAAGAGTGTGCCTTGTGTCACACTCCAAATAAGGGTTCTTTCTGTTTTTCTAGCCTGACTAGTTGGGGGCTCAGGAATCATGGCCTAGCATTATAGCCATCATCATTTTCCCCCAAATGCTTATCAATTTTCAGTTCTCAGAAAAAAAGTCACAGTGAGATTATTTTAGGACTGTGATGTGAATACCATGTTTAAGGAATGAAATTTTGTTTTTAAAAAATTTAGAAAGCCTTTTGCTCAGAACAGCTGTGCTTTTTAAAGTAGGACAAGATAGTATGATGATGAATTGTTTTCAAGTAATATTGAAATCATAGGCCATATGCATAGGTAGTGACATTATGGGATTTCAGGAAGGAAATGCAGAATGCTCATTTAACATCAAAATGTTTGATTTCTAAATATGGTGAATTTAGAAAATTACTATGAATTTCCTGGGAATGTTAATATCTTATATTTTAATAGATTACTATTTTCTCACAGCATCAGTATTGAATTTACAAATCTTAATGGTTTTAATTTTCTGCTAATATTATAAAACATAGTGCTTTATAAAATCTATATTTTTGCACTAAATATAATTCTCTAATTGCAGATGAGGACCGATTATCTGAAATTTCTGCACGTTCTGCAGCTTCTAGCCTTCGGGCTTTTCAAACTCTGGCTCGAGCTCAGAAAAGGAAGGAAAATTTCTGGGGCAAAACATAATTAAACATCTAGCTAGTTGAGTTGCATTTATCTATGGAAAGCATAGTTTTTCTTTATTGCTTTCCTATGGTGAGGCTTTTCATGTGCTAGGTTTTATCCCCTAACATTTCTTACTTTAAAAAATTGCTTTAAAAAGAACTAATTTTAAAAAAAACTGATTTTTCAATAAAGAATTGAATTTACTTGGAAAATTTTAAGTCTCAGACAAATTTAATTTTTAAAGAATTGTTTTTTATCTGTCCTGAAGTACAAAAACATAGATTATATTACAGTTCTTGACGTGTTCTAACTTTTGTATTAGATATCAGGGATAACTGATAAAGTTTTAAATGTCACATATTCAAAGAGTAGTCTAAAAAGTAGACAAAGTGAAATAAAAATGAAGATACAGGTACGCAGTTCATATTCCCCTAAAAGTATATGTATCTTTATAAATATCAATGTCATAAAATGAAATTCTCTTTCTTAAACTTTTGCTATAGTCTTTTTATTTAAGTACCTGCTGTATGTGATTGCAGTATTAAGTATTATACTTTAGATGAAAATACCAGCCATATATATTTTTCTTATTTATATAAAAAAATTTGCTGAGAAACTGTATATTTTGCTTGTTGTGTGTATTATTTGTATACAGACCTTAGCTTACATTTGAATAATGTCTAGATTTTGAAAAATTTGTATAATGGAGATTTGAAACTGTAGATATTTTGAAATAAAATTGATCGTGTTTCGATTTTGTTTCCAGTGTTTTCTTTCTTCATATGTTATTAAATGGAACAAATAATTACTTTTTAGAAACATTCTACTCATAACAGTTTAATCAAATGTTATGCTTCTTTTGCAGCTCTCTAAATGTAATAAAACCAAGTTCACTATAATTTTGTACAAATGTATGAAAAATGAAGAATTTCATGCAGATTCATTTTTTAGAATTGTAATACCAACTTTTTGGCTATCCATCTTCACTCATTGGACATATTCTGTTGTTTCACTTTTTATCTGGCAAATCATGATGAATTTAATTTTCTGAAAAATATGGATTTCATAAAATAGAATACAAAAATTTTATAACAATAAGTGCTGAAGATAAAAAATACAGAATATCTGTGTCTATTTGTTAGAAAAGTACCATTTGTTCTAAAGTGCTTAGTTTAATCAAGAGTAAGGTTGACTTTTGCAAGTCATCGATTGAAAGATAATTACATTATCATGAGGCCGTAAAAAACTTGTATGTATGTATTTATTTATGTTCCACTGATATTTTAAAATTGTTGATAAAATTACATAGGATTACTAACGATAAACTAAAAGATGTAATTAGCACATCATTGGATTTTAGAGTATACACCACTTATTCTTTCTGTGCACACATGTACAGAAACATATTGGATGCAAAATGAATTTGGAATTTATTGTCTCTCTAGAAGTTTAGAGGTCTAGTCTTCAGTGGTTGACCACTGATTTCTATACAGTAAAGAAAGGAATTCCAGTTAGCTTGCAGGAAATTGTGCATGACTCATTATTTTATCGAGTAAGCCACAGACTAAAATCTGGGTACATCCATTGGAGAAATGCATGCCACATAAACTTGACCTATCGTGTGAGGTGGGTTTGGGTGTGGTTATGAGACTGAGCTTATCAGTCATGTGTGTGACAATAGCTTTGGGCTACTTCTGCCTCCCCACCTCAGTGGTCCAGGGGAGAGTGCTCTGTGGCCATAGCTGCTCTGTCACTCATACTCAGGAGCATCTCAGATGACACACATTTGACCTGGAGGTTAAGTAGAGTTTCATGAGATTGCTTGCACTTAAGAACTGGGACTGTTAGTTTTCTTAAGGCAAACTTTTAGGAAGTCTAAAATGAGTTCAGAAAGATCCATCTGTCCAACCAGCACCATAACCAAGCTCCATTTCCCAACATCCTATGAATCTCCTTATTTCTGTCCTTCCATCTCTGGTACCCAGGACAATCACTCATTTGTTTGGTATAGATTTGTTTGTGAGAGTTTTGTAAATAGAGACATTTTTTTACATCTGGCTTTCACTCTGCATGCTTTTGAGGGTCATGTATGTTTTGGAACGTATGTTCCCTTTTAATACATTCACTCACTGGTGGACTTCGTGTTGTTTGTAGTCTGGAACTAATATTTGTGTGTAAGACTGTATACAAACATGTTTCATTTCTCTGGAAAATAGAAGGTAATATTTGTTCATTTTCAGTTCAACTACTTTTAGTATAGGGTAAACACCCAAATCAGTTTTATAAGTTGGAGGTTTGGTCTTTTTGTTGAAATTGGTATCATACAAGATAGACTTGGGAATAAAGATCAGAATCACAATGGAAGCTTTTCCAAACTACATACACCTACCACCTCTGTTCTCCCTCTCCTATATTTCTCCTCAGATATTGAGATTCTCATGTGTTCCCAGTTAGAACCCCGATAAAAATGTACAAATATGAATATGTGGAAAGGCTTTGCATGGTCATATCTGACTTCATCTCCTGATCTCTTTGGAAGCATGAATTCCAACTTAAAAACTCATAAAGGTGGTTGTAAACATTAAGGATAGAGAACAGAATATGCTTAGAGCATGGTCAGAAGTGTGCCGTGAAATTTAAGCATAAATATTCTCACTTTATGCATGAGAAAACACTCCTAAGTTACTTTACCAAGATCTCATAACTGGTAAATAAAATCTGATCTCCTTACTCAAAATCTACCCCATGATACCTACTTTGAAGCATTTATACTAAAATCACAAGTTCTGTGATTCAATTCTCTGATGATTCATTTGGGAGTTAAGTTTTTTTTAACTTCGCCTTTTTAGAAGATAGATGAAACATCTGTCTTTCTAGTTGGGAGAAGGACTATTTGGGCATTGAATTTTACAAATGAGTTCAACAGGAGTGAAAGTTTGTCTTTATATATTCAAAACATACTCAAAACAAGTTTATCCTAACATAGCGCTGGGTTGTGGTTGGCTACTCAGGAAGCCCAAGGATGACTTAGATACCCCAAACATATTTATTCCAACTTCTAGAAGATACCAAAAACAGTATAAAATGGTCAGTGCTTCTAGCATCATTGCATTTAGTTTTGCTACTTCTACATGTGGTGGCGTTTATTATGTTAGCACGTCCAGACCAAGTCAGTCAAACTGCCATCAGCAGTACCCAGTTTCCCAAGATGAGTGGGCTGCCCAGAAGCTCCTGTGCCAGGTGAAAGAACAGTCACTGACAATGAACTAGCGAGGGTCGTGCGCTGCTGGGTCTGGTCATGTGGTGGCCCTCAGAAGCCCATCTGTCCCTTTCACTTAACTCTGGATCCAAGGCAGACCTGTCACATCTTTAGCCTTCTGGTAGCAAACTACATGCTAATGTTGATCCTGCACTTTGATTTGACCGTCTGTGTTTTTCTCTTATGGGCAGAGGTGGTGCCGAAAGACCCAGCTCTCTTATTTCCTCTCAGGCTCAGAGCCAAGCTCTCTTAAATCATATTTCATTTTCTACTACAACCCTGGCCCTGCAAGTTCTGCTAAGATAATCCTTCTCTCAAGCATAGGGTGGCTCCCCCATAATCAGGCAGGTAAGAAGGCATGAGTAGTCATCCTGAAAATGGCACCCACTTTTATTCCACTCAGTGCTCCTTCCATGTGTCTCATCCATGGCCTTATTATGCCCTGACCCATATCAGAGCATGACCTTGAGGAGTAGAAGAGAAATATTTGGGGGAGTTTACAACCAATTTGAAACACATGAACAATCTGGATAAATGTGAGAAGATTGTTAGGCTCCCCCCCCCCCCTTCATCCCACAACCAGTAGAATGCTACAATCTGCTAAGGACCAACAATTAAGTATTCAGAAATTTGATCAGGTTGTTAAGCCAACATAGTTGGCTATGTTAGGAGTGTTTACACCATGAAAATCAGCAAATGCTGTAAAGCAGGCCTTTCTCCTCCCTTACACCCCAGGTGAAATTTACAAGCCCATCTCTGCAGCCATTACCCATTTGTGCTTTTCTTTCCAAGTCATCAGCCTGGGCAAACGATGCACTTCCGGAAAGAGTGGGGGCTCAGGATAAAATACTGTAAGATTGATTGCAGCAGCCCCATCTTTGGCTTGCTAAATAAAGCTATCCGTTTTCTTTCTCCACTGAAATCCACCTGGAAAATAAAGCAAGCCACAAGTAGCAGATAGTGGCCTGTAGAGGGAGACCACGAGGACCCCTGGAACTGCCCTGAGATAGCCTAGGGATCTGTGTGTTTAAACCAGGGGTGCTGACAGTCAGGCTTCGGATCCACAGGTTTGGAGATTATAGTAAACTGGTCTAATCCTTGCTCAACTATGAGCAAGTGGGTAGAACTCTTTGAGTTTGCCCTCCTTATGTACAAGACCTAAGACTAAGTGGCATGTGGTCTGGAAAGGGGTTTCAGATATGCTCCCCAAATGTTCAAAATGTTCTCTTATGTGGAAGGCAAATATTCATTGAGACTATCGGGGTGAGGAGGGGAAGGAGAGCTTTAGAGAGGCTGAGATTAAATGTGGAAAGCAGGAGGCAGTGGATCCTGAAATTGCAGCATCTCACCTCACAGGCCTGTCTGTGATGACCTACATTCAGCTCTCACACGGAGGTTTGGGGGCAAAGCTACTTAAATGATTTGTCTATTTCCATTACGTGGCCAAGCAAAAAGATCTGTGAATGCAGTGTGGTGGCTCAGTGACTCCAGACAGTGGAATCAGTTACCTGATAATATGCAAACTCTACTAGCGTGACCATGAGCCATGAACTCTGGAGATGTTATCAGGTATGAGTCAGGAAATGTGGGGATAAAGGACACATCATAATTACTAATGAAAGGAAAGATAAGCGAAGTTGATTCCTGAATGAATGTATGGCCAATATCAAAGATATCCAATTATTTAGTTATTTCTTTTAAAAGATGGATTACAACTCAAGAGTCTTGTCATCTCAAGAAGAAAATGTAAACTAACCCAATGATATACATCATGGGAAAATGTAGATCTTCACATTCATAAATTCGGTCAGGGTTTGGGCATGTCATGCGGAAAATTTTTGCCCACAATAAGTGCCTAAGTATGCAATGTTCCCATTAAAAAATTATTCAGATCAAGCAGTTTAGATTCTGGAGAAACCAAAGAAAACTGAAAATAGGTTTGTAGGACCACATTGATACTTTGGTTTCATAAAGAACCAATAGTGCTGGGAAGTTTGACTTGTCATCTTGCAAAGACAAAATATCCAGTTGTTAAAGCTTTGGTAGTTAGAGAGCTTAATTTGGCATTAACAACCTAGTCTGATCACTTAAATGAACTGCTGTGAATTATAGCTGCCAACACTTTAAAAATATAATGGATCAATGCTTTAAAACATGTCAATTTCTTTCATCACTCAGAATCAGAATGTGGGAATCCAAAAAAAATTATTCAGATTTGTTTTTTTAATTTGAAGAAATACAGGCCAGGGAAGACAAATACATCAATGTGTCACTAAATTAATTCTTCAGTCACTGAATTAAGTAGTAATAAAATAATAACATTAAAATTTAGACGCTGAGTACATTTTATTGGAGAAGCTCCTAGAAAAAGTCTGGTAACCCTCTTTTACAAATTTAGTATGTTCATTTATCCATCCATTCATGCAAAATTAAAGATATTTTCTCCTATTCTCAACACATTTATCTTGGTGTCTCTTTAGGTCACAGCCATTTAATCTTAAATTAGTCAGTCACAAATTGCAAAACAACCTACTGGACATTTAGCTATTATTTTCTGCTAATTCCTTATGATGAGAAAGGTCATTGTCCACTCATGCTTTATGGATCTTCATATTTCTATGATAGCTGGGTTTCCTTTTCTTAAAGAATCTGAATAATTTTTTTTGGATCTCCACATTATGATTCTGAGTGATGAAAGAAACTAACATGTTTTAAAGCATTGATCCATATTTTTTTTTAAAAAATTTATTTTTATTTATTTGTGCATACAGAACTGGGGTACAGGCCAGAGGCTCAGGGGCGGTGAGAGGCTTCACCAGAGACAGAGTGGGGAACAGAACAGGCAGATGGACGAAGTACACTGCTGAGGGGAGCAGCGGCTGGGTCAGGAGAGGTCTGCCACACCATGTGGTCACCTCCGGGGCAGGCGGGGGCAGGCAGGAATCAAACTCTTGAGGAAGTGGCTTTAGATTCTCAGTGCTGTGCTTTACCCCGCTGCGCCACCAGGGAGGGCCGATGCATATATTTTTAAAGTGTTGTCCAGTCAGCAAGCTGACCATTTTTTTCTGTGAAAGTCTCCCTTTGTTAAATTCTCTGTCCTAGTGGTTTATAAATAAATTCCCACTTAAGTTGCAAGATGCTCTTTTAGGTTTGCATGTTGACAAGTATGTTTGCATGTGTATAAATGATAATATGAACACATGAGCACATGTCATTTACTGTAGTTCCTTGATCAATACTGAGTAATATACAATCGGTCATGTATAGCTTTCTCTCTGCCAAAGCAACCAGCTTGAGGAATACTTGTTCTGTGTTGCTTTCCGGTTTTCCATGTGTCCAAGGCACTATTTTCAACCAAGGCCATTCTCTCCTGGGTCTCTGTAGAGTCGCTCATATATAGATATGCTGATGATAAGGACAAATGTGTTAGAACGTTATGATTTTTTCAGGATAGTGTGTGAAGGATCCAGTCTCTAAAAGTTTCCTTACAATAGTTTTTCATTAATAATCTTTTTGTACAAGACCACAATGAAGAGGGGGGAAAAAAGCACCCAGAATGTGTATGTGTGTGTGTGTGTGTATGTGTTTAAAGAACTGGGTTACAGGCCAGAAGTGCAGGGGCAGTGAGAGGATTCACCAGAGACAGAGTGGGGAGCAGAACAGACAGATCCACTGAAATCGACTGCTAAGGGGAGCTGTGGGTGAGACAGGAGAGATCCGCTGTGCCATGTGGGTCAGCTCCAGGGCCGGGGATTGAACTATTGCTGAAGTGCTGCGACCAGCTTCAGAGTGTTGTGCTTTAACCTGATGTTCCACCAGAGAGGGCCAGAGAAGATGTTTTAAACAGAGCTTAACAGGTGAAACAAGAGGATGCTTGAATCTTGGTTCTGCCACTTTTTGCTGTGTGATCTTTGGAAAATTGCCTAATTTCTCTAAACTTTAGTTGATAAGTATGTTCAAAAAGGATAATTAATCATAAGTTGTCTCAAGTGGTTATTAGGATAATTAAATAATACCATGCATATGAAGCCTTTAATGCTGGCACATAGCAGTTACAGCACAATGATTTTTAACTATTACTGTTATTTTCTATCTTTCTAAAATTACTTCATTGTATAGGATATGAGGAGTGCTGGGGGCGGTAAATTTCATTTTAAATTAGTATTTCAAAAATTTTAATTAGCGAGACAGGAAATTAGGGCAGTGGTTTAAGGGCCAGTAGTGGGCTCTGGAACAGTCTCACTTGAGTCACTGGCACCTTCTGTCCAGACCCCTAGCATGGTCTCCACAGTCTCATTCTACCACCTACCTACATGAGACTTGAACGAGAAGTTAGAAAAAGGAGAAAAAGGAGAAGATGCTGTGTATATTGAAGATAGCCACTGAAGCATTAGCTCATCGATGCTGGAGAGTAACCAGAAAGCACCTAGCCAAGACATGCATTCTTAAGCCAGATACCATGCAGATAACTGGACTTCAGAATAACTGGGAAACTTCAAGAGCTTGGATCTCAGCATGGTGGGTGAGGGAACTCCCACCTGCCCCTGGCTGCAGGGTGCTGGGATGGAGAGGGAAGTGGATAAGCATCATCAGCACCCATGCTCTGGTGACTCTGTCAGGAGAGTGGCGAGAGAAGGTTGCAGGTGAAGCCAAGCAGGTACTACAGGGGAGGGGAGGGGAATTGGGGTCTGGAGGGAGTCAGTCAGGGCACAAGGCACTCATGGTGTCTCTGTTGTGTTATGTTCTTTGTCCTCTGCTGTTCTGACTCCTGGAAGGCCCATTCTAAAGCCTGAGCACTGGCCCACAGTAAGTGCCATGTGAAAATGGCTTCCCCAGGGTTAAGTTGGTGTGGCAGGGTTGCCGTATCACCGTGCCATGGACTGGGTAACTCCAGTGACGGAAGTGGGTTCTGTCACAGTCTGGAAGCTGGACACTGGAGATCAAGAGGTTGGCAGTGCTGGTTTCTTAGGAGGCCTCTCTCCCTGCCTGGTAGGTAACTGTCCTCTCCCTAGGCTTCAGGTGTTCTCCCCTCTGGGTTTTACCACCCACCCAGATGACCTCACTTGTAAGCTCATTAGCTCTTTAAAGACCCTCTCTCCAAATGCAGCCACATTTTGAGGTGCTGGGGGCTAGCACTTCAACATATATATTTGTGGGCGACCTAGCCATCACTCAGCCTAATAAGTAAATATAAAAAATAGGAAAATGTGGGGGCATCCCTGGAGGTGCAGGGGTTAAAGATGCAGCTCTATCAAGCTATTGCGAACCACTGCAGTATGAGTTTGATCCCGTGGCGGGTCAGGGAGGTGACCCACATGGTGCAGCAGACCTCTTCTGTCTCCCTGCTGCTCCCCTTAACAGTCAATTTCACTGGATCTGCCTGCTCTGCTCCCCACTCTGTGTCTGGCAAATTCTCTAACACCACCCCGTCCCTGGCACCTCTGGCCTCCACCCCAGTTCTTGTATGCTTAAAAGAAATAAATCTTTAAAAAAAATAGGAAAAATTTGGGTCAAAATTATATTCATTTTAAACTTATTAAGCTGACCAAATTGCCATGCTGAAACTAATTGGGAACTATTTGAGAAGAAAGGGGACCTTTGTTTCACTTTCCAGGCAGACTCTAGAGAGGTGGGATTCCTCTGGAAAGCTGTGTGCCAGGGTTAAATTATGTGTCAGTGTTAGGAATGAAACATGTCTGTCCCATGTCCAGTAAGAGTAGAAATGTCTACATGGCCTAAGTTATTTGAAAGTTTGTAAGGCCGCTTTCAGAACCTCCCATGGCCACTGATGGGATGAAAGAGCCCTTAAGTTGCTCTTCTACTTTCAAGAGGTGCTCAGAAGCCACTGACATGGCGTTGAAGAACAATCAGTTAAGAAGATGTCATTTCAGCAGATAAAAGAGAGGACATGTGGCCACAGACAAATAGGATTCTGCTTCCCCCACTCCGTCCCCCCCGCATGCGTGGGAACATGGGAGCAATCCCAGCTCTTATAGATCGAAGGAGTCTCAGAGGAGGATACTTCTCTGAAGACAATTACCTGGAATTGACTCCATTTACCACCACCTGAATGGGACTTGAGCGAAAATGAAGTTTCCTTGCAGAGAAAAAGATGGAGCTGCGTTTTTCTTACTCCAAAATTTGTAGCCTGTGTTTTATACTCACTTTTTGAAATCTCCAGAAAGCCATGGCCTCCTCCAGCGTGTCTCTGCATGCACTAGTTGAGAATCACCTCTCCAAGTTTTTATTTATAAAAATTCTAAACGTGGCCCTCCCTGGTGGCGCAGCGGGGTAAAGCACAGCACTGAGAATCTAAAGCCACTTCCGCAAGAGTTTGATTCCCGCCTGCCCCCGCCTGCCCCGGAGGTGACCACATGGCGGGGCAGACCTCTCTTGACCCGCCTGCTGCTCCCCTCAGCAGTGTACTTCGTGGATCTGCCTGTTCTGTTCCCTGCTCTGTCTCTGGTGAATCCTTTCACCCTCTGCATCTCTGGCCTGCATCCCAGTTCTGTACGAATAAATAAATCTTAAAAAAAAAAAAAATCCCTGCTTCAAAAAAAGTTTGTTTAAAAAAATTTTTTCTAAACGTTTGCTAAATAAAACCAACGCAGTATGAATTCTTTTCTGAAAAAGCACCTTCAAGATAAAACTAGTGAAATTCTAATAAAGAATAGAGCTTACTTATAGCAGTAAGGTACCAGCACCAGTTTCAAATTTCAGTAATGGACGCTGGGACAAGTGGGTGAGGGAAGTGTAGGAACTCTCTACAGTATCTTTGTAACTTTTCCCTAAATCTAAAACTTTTCTGAAGTCAAAATTAATGTAATGATAAAATGGAAAAGAAAAGAAAAACCATCTCCTTGAGTGGGCAGTGTTACGCGCACATGAGCTGTGGATTAGCCTGATGGGTTCAGATCCTGGACAGGTTGATGGCATCTTTTAGGCAAGTTACTGAATTTCTCTCCACCTTGTTCCTCCAAGGATTTAGAAAGCATCGAAGGGCCTTACCCGGAACTCTGTATATAACAAATGCTCAACAAGCACTGGTAATTACTAAAAGGGAACAAAGAGTAATTTGATCTCAACTATGTTATGGCTGATTCCCATCTGCCAGTAAGAAAACTGAGACTGAGTTAAGTTGAAATCGAAACCCAGATCTTTTAAGTCTTTCCCAGGGTGCCTAAGTTTCTTTCAGGTTGGGGACAAACCGAATTAAATGTCAGGCTTCACCTGGCTGCAGGCGAAACATTAGATTAAGGAAAACAAATTTTACTTTAAATCAAGATGGTAGCGCAACCTTTTTGCTCTAAGAAAGGTATTATAATGTACCCAGGCATTTGTTTTTATCTAAAACAAATATCTTCAGGCGTTGTTAAAGGGAGATCACATGCTTCTAAAAATAAAGCTGTCAATGAACATTACTTCAATTAAAAAAAACACACAAAAAATAATTTTCTTAATATTTTACACTGTATATGTATTACTGCATTAGATCCTTATTGTTGATTATACTCATTGTTTAATGACGTTATCTTTTAGCTTTGCTGGGGAAGCTTGTTGCTGGTCTCTTTTGCTGAGGCTGGTGCCTGTTACTCATCGGGGACAGTTACATAAATGCCAAGGTGGTAACTTAGAAGGAAACTTCTGGTCTAAGGAGTTTGTTCTTAAAAGCGTATTACTATGACATCTTTGAGTTGCTCTGGGGAAAGTTCTAGAAGCAGAATTTAAATAAGAAGAGACTTAAATTATTCGGTTGAATGAAGAAATTGTCACTTTTGGAGACTCCAAATCGTCAACTAGCAGCAGTTCATGTAGTTTAAACTAATGATTGAATTAAATATTCAATTCCAGATGAACCTCCCTTCTTCCACAAAGTAAGTCTGGATCATTATCACAGCAACTGGAAAGGTCACTTGTCAGAAGCACTCACACTTATACAGCTCTAGCTGTGCTACCGCTAGTTCTTTTGCTTTAAGTTGATTATTTATATATATATTTACATCATTCTTTGTTCTAAAACAGTTAACTCCACCCCCTCAGGTGTGGACCCCATAGAACTTCCTTCCCCAATTCGCTGCTGCACCATCACCATAGTTCCCTGCTCCGCCCTCCCTTCATCTAATTCCTCTTCTTCCCTACTCCCAGGATGTCTCAGTTTATGATTGTCTGTTTTTGTTCAATTTTTGTTGTTATTACTTCCCCCCACCAGTCTTATTTGGTTCCTCTATAGTCCTCCTATAATTGAAACCATTGATATTTTTCTTTTTCCTTCTGACTTACTTCACTGAGCATGATCCCTTCTAGCTCCATCCATGTTGATGCAAATGGCAGGAATTTATCTTTTTTATTGCTGGGTAATATTCCATTGTGTAGATATGCCATATCTTCTTGATCAAATCATCTTATTTTGGGTGCTCCCGGTTCTAAGTGTTTTATATACATCATCTTGCTTAGTAGTACAATAATCTTATGAAGTAGGAACTATTACTATTTTCACTGTAAAGATTTATGAGATGAAATACAGCAGCTTTGAGTATTA
This sequence comes from Condylura cristata, assembly GCF_000260355.1. Classification (NCBI taxonomy): domain Eukaryota; kingdom Metazoa; phylum Chordata; class Mammalia; order Eulipotyphla; family Talpidae; genus Condylura; species Condylura cristata. The sequence continues at coordinate 32,752,007 of NW_004567105.1, forward strand.
TTCTAACTGCTCCACATGAAAGAGCTAATTAACTATAAGATAAATGCTATTATTTTCCTCATTTTTCAGAGGAGCACCTGAAGTGAGATGTTCGGACATTTTCAGTGGTTTTCAAAATTAGTAGAGGGTAGAGAAGGATTTGAAATGAGGTTGATCCAGTTCCCTGGTCAGGTATAAGCATTAAGCTATTCTATTTCCTTTCCTTTCTATTCTATTTCATTTTTTCCCATTCTGCTCTAAATCCAAATAGCCTCCCCCATCCTAATATTTTCAACCAGTCTTGTGAAGGACTTGATAAACATTCTTGCATGCACTTTGACTGCAAATGAGGCATTTTTGAAAAAGACAGCATCGCTAAGTTGCTTGCAAAATTGGGTCAAGCAGGAGCATTGATTTTGTTAAAGGTCTTACTGGATTTAATTCTCCCACATACAATTTTGAGTAGGTAGAATTTAGTGTGCTGGATTTCCTTATTCGGGATTCCCAGATAAGTACCAGTCTCTGAAAGCTTGCAATGTCATGAAAGATAACAGATAAATGCGTCTGCATGAAAGAAATGATGTGCCAGTGAGATGATTTCTCTGGGTAGTGGCCCACTTCTTGGTCACCAGCTAAGTGACTAAGTCATAGCATTTACTAAGCCTTCTCTAGGCTATTACTATTAGCATAAACAATGGATTGAGTCAACTGAAGAGCCAAGGTCATTATACATAACAGTTAAAAACCAAAATGCTCAAACCTGTTAGGATGACTACTAATAAAAAGACGAGAAACAATAGTGAAGGTGAGACCTTGGAGAAAATAGAGCCCTGTACACCATGGAGGGGAATGTACATCAGCACAGCCATTCCAGAAAACAGTATGGAGATACTCAACAAAGGTGCAATCCCGCAGACCCACTTCTGCTATCTATCTGAAGATGAAATCACTATCTTGAAATGATTATATATATTTGTATTAGTGCCATGCTTGTCCCCAAATACACAGATTTCTTCCAGAAAATTAAACATTTTTATTAGTTTCTCATGTATTCATCTTTTGCTTTAAAATGTAAGTATAGGCAAATACTAATTATATTCGAGTTCTATACCCCCTCCTTTTAAAAATTATATGATAGTTCATTTTTACATCATCTTGTGCCTTTTTCCATCTCAGTTGTAATCCCCATGGACTTCCCATCACCAAATCATTCATGTGCCATCACCATAGTCCAGTACACCCCCCCTCATTTTTGATCCCATTTCTCACTCCACCCCCATATAGTTGTTCATTATTATTATTATTATTATTATTGTTTTTGTTTCCACTCTCCATTCCATCTCTATAAAAATGTCTCTGGTATTTATTGAATTATTATTATTATTATTATTTTCTTTCCTGGTCCTTTATACTCCTGCTATGAGTGAAACCATCCAGCATTTTCCCTTTTCTTTCTGGCCTATTTTACTAAGCATGATCTTTTCCAGCTCTATCCATGTTACTGCAAAAGGCATGTGTTTATTTATTTATTTTTTTTTTGGTTGCTGACTAATATTCCATTGTGTATATGTACCACATATTTTTAATCCAGTCATCTACTTTTGGGCATTTGGGTTGATTCCATGTCTTTCCAGTTGTAAATAAAGCAGCAATAAACATGGGGGTGCAGGTGTCTTTTTGAATCAGTGTTTTTGTGTCTTTTGGGTAGATACCAAGGAGTGGAACGCTGGGTCATATGGAAGCTCTGTTTTCAGCAGTTTGAGAAACCTCCAAACAGTTTTCCATGGTGGTTATACTAGTTTGCATTTTCCACCAGCAGTGTAGGAGAGTGCCTTTTTCTCCACATCCTCACCAACATTTGTTGCTAATTGTTTTAAGATGTGCCATTCACTGGTGTGAGATATACCCCCTGCTTTTTAACTTAATAATATATACCAGTCAGAATAATTGTGATTTAGTTCTACCCATGGACCACTTCTCACACCAAATCTGTGTTTATTTTTTCTCCTTTAAACAATTCTGATGCTAACTGCCTAGAATTAGTGGAGGTTCCTGGGTTAGGGTTCCATCCTACGGGATTTTTCCTCACTTCAGACATCAATTGCAAACAGTGAGATTCCAGATTACGACATCTGGGGTAAGTGAAATGCTCGGGCTTTTACACCTCAGGGCCCCTTGGCGATCACCTGCAGCCTGGAAAGCTGGAGGCACTTGGGAGCATGGGCCCAGGGCACACGAGCCTGGTGGTGCACACCTGCAGTATGGTGTGGGCATTTGTGAGTGGTCACTGCTGGGCCTGGAGGCTGAGGCTTGAAGGGTGGCATCACTCAGAGCCTCCTGCAGTGGCCAGTGGGACAGGACTAGTGATGACAGAGAGCCAGAACCACGTGTGGATTACAGAGAGTGTCCAGAGAGAACAAGGAAAGGCCCTGCTGCCTTCTGCCCTGCCTGCCTGCCTGCCCTGCTCCTGGTCACCACCCTACACCACACCTCTGCCCAAATAGGTGTGATAATTTGCTACATCCACTTCTAGAACTCAGGAAACACAGTATTTTTTATTACTGGTTTATTATAAAGGACATGATAAAGGGTACAATGAAATACCAGGTAAAAATGAAAATGTACATAGGGGCAAAGTCTGGAAGGGTCCTGAGCTTCAGAGCTTCTGCCCCAGGGAGATTGGGGTACGCCCCCTCCTGGTTCATGGAAGTGCTCACCTGTGTGGGCATTGTCTGACACCCTGTATGTAGAAATTTTGTTATAGAGACATGATCAAATCACTGGCCCTTGCTGATTGACTCAATCTCCAGTCCCTCCTTAGAAGTCTGAGGAACAGGGTTTAAAGCTGGCTCTTCTGGTAGTCCCACCTCCATCTGGACCCCATCGAGGGCTCATCCACCAACAAAATAGGCAGTCATCACTCTGGAGACCCCAAGAGTCTTAGAAGTTCTTGTGTCAAGAACAGGGAACAAAACCCAAATAGTGTAACAAAAGATGCTTAAATCACATTTATTATTTAGTAAATTAAAAGGGCTTTAGATTCCTGAGCCAGGAATCTAAACGATATTTAGGACCAAATGATATTTCTTATTACATAACAATAATATAACAACTTGGCCATCTTTCCACAGCAATATGTAGAAAGCACCCACTTTTTACTCTTTACATCTCCGTAGTATTTCATTGTGTGGCTATCCCATTGTTTCTCTAACTAGTCCTGTTAAAGGACATTTGGGACAGCAAGATAATCTTATTGGACATAAAGATTTCTGAAATCTTGTCATTATAAAAAACATTGCAATGAATAAAATTTTACAGGTGACATATTTTCTCATGTAGCTTTAACTATAGGATAAGTTCCCAAGGTGGGATTGCTAGGTTAAAGCGTAACTGCACTTTTTGATGGTTATTGTCAAGTGGTCCTCAGACCTCTCATACCAGCCCTGCACAAAAACTTCTCGCTCAATTGTCCTAAAAATGGAGGCTGTTGTCACACTCTTGGATTTTTGCTGATCTGGTAGGGCAGAAATGGTTTCCTAGTGCAGCTGTGACCTACAGGGCCCTTTTGTAGCTGAGGTTGCAGATTCTTCCTATGTTTAAGGTCATTCATTTTCCCTTTCTATGAAAACAACATAGTAGGGAGATTATGTGGCCTGAGATATGTTACATATATCTTTCCCATGTTCTTTGCCATTACTCTTGGTGCGTCATTATTATTACCACATTGTAACTATAAACCACTATTTTGCCATTTGGAGAGCTTGTGTTTGTTTGCTATGTCGGTGAGTGCATCAATGTTCCCGCTAATAACATTTGGATTTGAGTCACAGTTATCAGGCCTTTTTTATTCTGATGTTATAAAAGGATTCACCTGCATTTTCTCCTGTTTTTATGACTTCTTCCCTGTTTAAGTCATTAATTTGGAATTTATTCTGATGAGTTTTATGATAGTTATGGACCTAACTTTGCCTATCTTACCTATGACTACACAATTGCTCCAGCACTGTTTTATTAAAAAAATTACCTTTAACACTAATGTGAGATGCCACCTTTATTAACACCCACTTCCTGTTGACATTTGCTTCTAATTCTATTCATTTCCATTGATCACGTCTGTCAGTGCATCAAGTGAAAACGTTGTTTCTTCGATTCTATCTCATCTTTTCTCAGGCATCTCTCAGTTCTGTCTCATGTCTCACTCATGAGGTGCTTTTCTACACTTTTTTACTGGGGGAGACAGGGAGTTGGGTATTGAGGAATGTATGGAGTTTGCCATACCAGGTATGGAGCTGGAAGTGAGGGGAGGCAATCTTCTTTTCTACTTGGATATTTGAAATAATCTAGGAAATGAACCTTATTGTAAGAGCAGTGAAAAACCCATGGAAGGAGTATCTAATTATTACCAAGTGATATCAATTGAAAGTCACATCAATTGAAAGTCACATGCTGTGTCTTACGGTTCTAAACACTTTGCTCAGTGACTTAAAGAGCCTTTTTATTTGGACCTGAAAAAGAAATGGCATGCCCTCTGACCCTAGGTCTATGAGCCCCTAAATCATCTGTCCACCCTGATCTCAAAAATCAGATCTGTGTGTGGCAGTTTCTCTACCATCATCTGCAGGCAGCACACCTGTGCATCCAACATTTCACATTTTCAAAGAAAGCTATGGAAGGCTATTTAATTAAGAGCAAGTAGTTGTGGGACTATGGTGATGGCACAGGGGTGAATTGGTGGTGGGAAGCCCATGGGGATTACAACTGAGATGAAAAAATGCACAAAATGAAGGATGATTTAAACAAATCAACAAAACCCAAAATAATCAACACATTTCTGCAAGATGTGTGCACAGTCAGGATTGCCTTTTCACCCAGCCACCATCAAAGCAGCTTACAAGTGTGCTGCTGGGCTTTGTTCTGCCTGCAACACTTCATTGCACCCTCCGACAGCCTTGATGAAGTTAGCTCGCAGGGCTTAGAAACTTGCAAGCTGTGCAGGCAGAAGGAACGTGGCAGAGCAATTTTTGCGTGCATGTGTGACTATGTGCTGGGCAAGGAAGTGGGAATGAGAGTGGGCAGGAAGCCCTCTGTTCTTGACACTGCAAGTCTCTGAGTCACTTCTTTCTTAGTATGTGCCCTGTTATTAATCCCTAGATTCTCTGTGGTTTGTTTTTTAACATACTTCTCTTCTTCCTTGTGATAATGTCACCTCTTTTCTTCCCACCACCTTTTTTCTCCTATCTTTTCGCTTTCTCTCCATTGCCATTCTTCCTTCTTTCACTCTCTGTCTGGATCCCTTTGGTTTTTGAAGAAAATGTCAGGGGCTGTTCTGAGCTCACACAGTTACCCTCACAAAATTAGTTCTACACATTGGCCCAACACCAAAGTCCAATGGCCCAAGACCACCAGTCTACATTGTACAGTCTTAACAGTGGTGAACTTCTCTCCATAGGTATTACTTTTATTTATTTTTCTCATAACAAAAGTAATATATAGCCTGAGATGAAATACAAACACTGTAGAAACAAGTTCACTATTCCTAGTGAAGGTCCCTACATCCAACTACAAAACTTCTGCCAAGTAAAAGGACATGAACAAAATGAAAAGACAGCTTACCAAGTGGGGAAAAATATTTATGAAGCTCATATTGATATGAAATTAATATCCAAAGAGCTCATACAATTCAATAGAAAAAGACCAAGCAATTGGATTAAAAAATGAGCAGAGGCTTTGATTAGACATTTCCCCAAAGAAGAACTATGGATGGACAACAGCTTTATGAAAATGTGCTCAATATCACAAATTATTAGGAAAAGACAAATAAAGACCACAATGAGATGTTACCTTACCTCTTAGAATGACTATTATCAAAAAGATTGTAACAAATGTTACAAGGAAACTGTGCATTCTTGGTTGGTTTGTAAATTGGTGGAAAATAGTATGAAGGTCTCTCAAAAATTTTAAAATAAAATTATATATGATCCAACAATTCCATTTCTGTGTATTTATCCACACACACACACATACACACACACACACAATCACTCAACTGAAAAGACAGCGTCACCGCCCTAGTCACAAAGGCATCATTTATAAAAGCCAAGGCATGTAAGCAATATATGTGTTCAAGGGCAGATGAGTGGATAAAGGTAATATAACATATTGATGGTGGAATATTATTCAGCCATAAAAAAGGAAATCTTGCTACTTGTGACAATGTGGATTGACCCAGAAGACATTATAGTAGGTGAAATAAGTCAGGCAGAGAAAGACAAATACGGTTTGTTCTCACTTATCTGTGGAATCTAGAAAGCTCATAAAAATAGAGAATAGAATTCTGTTTACCAGGGGTTAGAATGGGGGTAGGTGGGAGACATTTGGAGGGATGTTGCTGAAAGGGTACATACTTTCAGCTATAAGATGAATAAATTCTGAGGATCAAATAACAGCATGGTGCCTATAGCTATCAGTAGTGTATTATATATTTAAACATTACTAAGATTAGATCTCACTACAAAAAAATTAATGATACTGTGAGGTGATGAAAGTGTTAACTAATCTTTTTGAGGTCACTGTTTTGCAGCTGTATAAAACCTTCAGGTTGTACACCTTAACCTTAAATGTGGTGTAGCATAACTCTCTCAAATAAAGAGAATCAGCTGTATTTTAAATTCAGCTCCTTTATCTCTCTAATATTCCTTCAGTGTACTCACTGTTGGCCTCACTGTTCTCAGTGAGCAATTTCTTCAGGACAACCACACTTCTGTTAGAAAGGACTCCGGAACTTTCTCCTAACCCCCCTGCTTATATACACAAACGTTGAAGTGTATTCCAATTCAAATTGAATTCAGCACCCCCTCTTATCCCTCCTAAATTCAAAACCCAAACTGCACCTACTACCTCACTCTACTTCACCATATATTCTTTTCAGAATGGCCTCCAGCTTAACAAATTGTGCTGACAGGCATGTGAGCCAATGCTTCTTGAGATCTTTTATTCTCTACCCTTTATGTCCCGCTCCTGAATGATTGATTTAACCTCCTAATCACCCCAGTTAATTCTGTTTTTTCTCTCCTCTCACTGCAATCCTCATCATCACAAGCCTAGAATATATCACTGGTTCCTCAGTTCCTCTGCCTGCAGCCAGTACTGTACCCCGGCTCAATCTATCTCCATACAGTGCCCAGAGTGAGCATTCTATGGAAGTAAAACTAACATTTATTTCATGCTTCTCTGTCCCAGGCATATATCATGCAATCCTCCCAGTAGACACAGTTATGCCCATCAAAGAAAATCGAGATTCATAAGTGATGAAATCCTAACTCTTAAGCATTAGAAACTAAGGCCTTTATGACTTAGTGTCTGGTTACCCTGTTAACTTCATGTTTTGAAAATGCTTTCCCCTACATTTCTGCAAGGCTAAATTTGTGGTTTCCCAAACATTTTGTGCTACTCCACCTCCCATTCTATAGCTGCTTTTTGGCTTGCTCTGATCATTCTTCCCTCTGAGTCTCAGCCTCCTCATCTGTGAAATGCCTCTTAGTAGGATTATGGGGATTATAGTAAGGATCATATGCGGTTTATGGAAATCACCTAACAGAGAATGTTCTATGCAAGCAAAAGCTAAATTCTGGAAGTCAGAGTCTGTTTTCTTACAAGACAGCAGCTCCATATTGGAGAAAACGCTTATCTCGAAAATGGCAAAAATGCAGATTAATGACTTCTTTGAGTATGCCCCATTTTAATTTTTTTAAAGATTTATTTATTTATGCACACAGAACTGGGGTACAGGCCAGAGGTGCAGGGGCAGTGAGAGGCTTCACCAGATATAGAGTGGGGAGCAGAACAGGCAGATCAATGAAATGCACTGCTGAGGGGAGCAGCGGGCAGGTCAGGAGAGGTCTGTGTGCCATGTGGGTCACCTCCAGGCTGGGGATTGAACTCCTGCGGAAGGGGCTTTAGTTTCTTAGTGCTGTGCTTTAACCCACTGTGCCACCAGGGAGGGCCCCCATTTTAATTTTTAAAGCACAATTAGATGAATACTTTAGGACATGGGAAACAAATAATGGTCAAATTGTTTTCTGCTTTCTCCCCTCCTTTCCCTCTCTCCTCTCCCTTCCTCATTCCCAGTCTTCTCTTCCCACCCTCCCTTCTATTCTTGCATCAAGGTTATTGAGGTATAATTTTACATGTGGTAAGATACATCCTTTTGGGGTAAGTACAGGTCTTATTACCACTGCTAGTCGAGGAGTAAAACTTTCTATTAATTCTCCATTCATGACAACTCAGCAGTGTACAGTTCTTAGTCACACCGTGTCCACTCTTCCCCAAATCGGGTTCTCTAATTTCATGTTTCTTGCTTATTCTGTCAGTGTTTGGAGTCTGGGCATCCAGGGATGTTCCTGCAGTTTTGACTGAGTCTCTGCAGCCTGGAAGATGATTATTCCAGACTAATGTTGCTACACTGTTTCCCCATTCCTTATTACTGTTTCTTGGAGCAGAAATTGTGAGCAGCAATGGTTACCCTGTTCACTCTTTAGCTGTTAAACCCTGTTAACCCTGTTAACGGTTACCCTGTTAGCTCATCAGCTTCATTTGGGATCCTGAAGGACAAATTTTCTTCTTTTCTCTAGTCAAAATAGAAGGAAAATAAATGTCTAGATTTCTAAACAGAGAGATTCTTAATACAAAATTTGCACAGGTACATATTTCTCATTTGCTCTTAGCAGCAATCATACTTAATGTCAACACTTTCTGTAACTTGAATGTGGCTTAATTTCTTATTCTTTGTGTTTATCTCACTAATTTGATTATAAGATGAGTAACTACTCCTTATACATACATAAGACATATTAGAACAGAGGGTTACACAGAAGGATTAGCACAGGGCTGGATATACTCTGATCATTCAGTAAATGCTTTTGTGAGAGACTAACTTGTGGGGTGAAGTGGCTTTTGGTAAATCCATAGATTAACTTTTTGTGGAAAAAAACAGTATTTCAGGATAAAAATTTTATCAGATGGCCAAAACTTTTAATTTATTATCACGAGAGAAGTTCTTGTCAGTTTGCCTGTAATTTCACTAATTCATGAAATAAATCACCCAGCAACATAGTAATATATGTAGATATATCAGAAAGTGGATTAGCTCAAAAGATCAAGGTAGACTTTTGATTCTATCTGTGGGTACAAAAATAAAAAAAATAAAGAAGGGAAAATTTGTGGCTCTTGAGGTGAAACAATGCTTAAAAAAAAAAACACGTATTTCCTCCTTTGCAGTTCTTTCCCCCAATCCTCTTTATTGTCGAGAATTCTAAACCACGACCATGATACAGGGGAACCCCATAGGCAGATATGGTCTTAGATAGGTTCTCCGAATGGTCTCTGGAGGGGGGTTTCTGAATATCCTGAGGTAATTAATGAATTGCTATTTAGTAGTAAGTATATTGTAAAGTGCTTGAAATTCAAAGGGTGCCAGAGGACCATGAGTGCACATTATTGGATCCTATGCATACATATTAAAACTGCTTCTGCTTTCTCCCAGTCACAAAGCATGCAGTCAACCACAAATATTTTCCAAAGAGGTCACAGAAATCTTAATTCTGTGAGAAAGTCAAAGGGTCAAGGCTAGGACTTAGGCCAGAATGTATAAGAGGCACAGAAACATTTCTCTAAAATCCTCTCTAGAGGCCTGCCACTTAGTTCAAATTTCCCATCAGGCTTTCCTTTGAGCTAAGAGGTTAGAGAACCCAGCAAAAATGTCTACTTTCATTTAGAATTTTAATTATTTAGACCCAAGGATGGGTTAATTGGCCATCGTAGTCTCAGTGGTCTGAGACCACGTTTGGTAATGACAATATGACCAGGCACATTTTTGACAGGTTGGTAGCAGGATGTCAGATCCAAGTTTTGGGTCTTCCACTGCTTTGTGCCTTGAGGCACACTGGAGCCCTGTGCAGCCAGTGACCAGCACAAAGCTGGGACAACAGAAGTAGTCTGGTAAAGGAGACCATTGTGTCTTTTCACATAGAGTGCACTTGAAACAGTTTTGTGATTAGTGTAGAGATAGCAGATCAGGGAACTTGTGGGGTCACTGCCTTTGGGTCACGCTGAGGCACAGATGTCTGCTGGTGGTAGGGAGAAGTGGAATACTCTAACGAGGTAAAGAGATGTCACCTTTTCTGATCCAATCTTCCCTGAGTGAACTTTCCAGGCCTGACCTTAGTTCAAGGATGAGCCAGAAAGAGGCTCATCCTTAGTCACATGGATACAGGCTTTATCCATCACAAACTGAGGAAAGTGGCAGTTTGCGCCTCTCAATGCCACACAACACACTCCTATATCTTGCTTGCCACATTCTCTCAATTATTCTCCCTTTCTGTTCTTGTCATTTAACTCCAGGCAATTCCAGGTGTAGGATGTGATACATACACATACAGTATTTAAAGAGAGAGACACATACAAGCACCATGGTATTTAGTGGAATTACAAGAAGTAAAGCTGACCTGTCTTGGTAGTGTCCCTTGCCCTGAAGAAGCTGGTCATTTTAGTTGATAGATGAAGAAAAGAGATAGAGAAGTAACTAGCACATTTTAATTTAGATTGACAAAAGCCATGATAGGAGTGAAAACGTGGACTGCAGGAAACGCCCTTTGAAGATTAAGTATTTCCCTTGTCTGGATCCATCACAACTGAAATCTTATAATTGGAGCTGCATTTAGCTTGACACTTCATGCTGAGGTAGCATGGTGAAAGGAGAAAGATCATTAGATTTGGATTTGTCGTGTAGCCGTGTGACTTGGAGAAAGTTATTTCACCTTTCTGAGCTCCACATTTCTTATCTGCAGAACTGGAATAACATAATTTGACAGGTTATTATGAAGATCAAATGAGATAAAACCTAGGAGAGCAGCTTGCAAATTATGGGTGGTATTAGTTTCATGATTTATGAGTTTGTATGAATATAAAGCAGATGTTGGTAGAAGGTTGGAGCTGAAGAGAAGTACGGAGACAATTGGTGAATAGAGTGGTACAGAAAGGAAGAGATGAAGATTCCACAGAATGTTCTTGTTTTTTTTTTCCCCTACAGTTTTGCCTCAAAGAAGCCCTAAATAAGATAATACTTACTAGATATGGTCTTGGTGTTAATAAAGAAAAAAAGGGTTAGAATGTGTGTGCTCTAGTCAGTATCATCATTAAGACTCAGATGAGCCATCTCTTTTCCTTCCAGTGGGATATATATATTAACATCATCAAACTTTCTTCTATTTTCTAGCCTGAGAGGCTCTGGCAGCATCCCTGAATGCACAGCAGGAGCATATTTCTTGCAGTTGGCTGAGAGCGGTCTGGGAATGTGGACCTCATGATCAGAAAAAATCTAATTTACAGACCAATATGATGTTAAGAATGATGAATTTTAACTCAACTCGAAGGGAAGCTGAAAAGACAGGTCTGGGGTGGGGTTTAGAAAATTGGGAATGGGGAGAAGAGACCAATGGGAGTTTGCAAATGGGGTGTTTTTTGCAAGTGGGGCATTGTATGAAACAGTAAAAATGGTCAATGTCAAAGAGCTTCCTCAAGTGGAAACTTCTGAGTTACTTCCTTGGTGTTTTCAGTAAAGTCTTACCTTGAAGCACAATTCAGCATAAATCACTTTCCTGTGTGCTTCTCACATTGGTGACCCATGGAGGTGAGCGGAACTGGGGCTGAACTGGACATCAGTCTTCATCCCGCTGTTGTCTCTGTACTGTCTGAGTCCTTGAGGTATAGACATGTTTTGGTTTTACTCAATGCACAATCTTGCTTGGGCTGTGTTGACAAGCTGTCAAGACAACTAGCCAAAAGCAAAGAATCTTTGTCAGCCAACTTGTTATTTTGTTTTCCCCAGCAGTTCTTTAACCTCCGTGCATAGGCTGTCTCTATGAGGACAAAACCCATGGGCCACTTGCTTCCTTTTGCCTCTGTTGCAAATTTACAATCTCTCTAAGCCCTCAGCATAGTTATTCTCATCCTGTGCTCCCTCCCATCCCACAAGGGAGGTATTTGAATTCTTTCCCAGTGCTTTTCCCACCTGTTGTCTTCTCTGCAATAGGGAGGGAGAAGTGATACCTTGGGACAGAATATGATCCTTTGGGTCCTTGCTTTATTGGTATTTCTGCTTCGTTCCTCTTGGGTCCATTAATCCTTTAAGAGGCCAATTATTTGCGAGATCATTTGGACTGGTCGCCAGTACTCTGTGGGACTATTTCTCAAGGATCACAAGTTCCTAAAAATATATTAAGAAGTTAACTATTTTCCTTTGTGCCTCAATTAATATATTTTTAAAGATTTATTTATTTGTGCATACAGAACTGGGGTATAGGCCAGAAGTGCAGGGGCAGTGAGAGGCTTTACCAGAGACAGAGTAGGGAGCAGAACAGGCAGATCAATGAAGTACACAGCTGAGGGGAGTATTGGTTGGGGTTGGGAGAAGTCTGCCATCCATTTGGGTCACCTCCGGGGTGGGGATCGAACTCATGCTGAAGTGGCTTTAGCTTCTTAGTGCTGTGCTTTAACCCACTGCACCACCAGGGAGGGACCTCAATTAATATTTTGATAAAATATGTGACAATCTCAAACAAGTGTTAAGCTAAAAATTGACCTATTGGTGGTTAACATGTATTTGGGTAGTGACGATTGTCACTGAGTCTTACCTAAGTAGTAAAACGACATAACTCCTGTTGCTGGTGTCAGAAGCCTCCAAGCAAGCCTCACTGATGCAAGTCACTGCCTCTCTAATTCATACTTCAGATAAAATTCAAGCTATATTTTTATGTTATGCTTTATCTGGATCCTTTCTATGTGCAACATAATGGTTCTATTGGTTCTAATGGTTCTATTGGTTCTAATGGTTCTATATTGCCCATCATCTCAAGTCTAGACTATTCTGGCTGCTATTCATAACTGCTCTTACCTTTCCTACCTGTCCTGTTTGCCATTACTTCCCAGCCTCATTTCATTCTAATTTAACGATCATGTTTCTTTCTTCTACCAGATTATCTCCAAGCATCTCTTTTTGAAAAATTCTTCTTTCAATCTTTAAACTGGTCAAAAAAAATACTTCAAATTTTACTTGAATTCAACATCTTGAAACCTTGAATGCATTTTCAATATCAGTTTTTATTTAGGCACCTCTATTTTAGTTACTGTAATTCCATTATACCATGTTTTAGTCTTCAATCTCTATTTGTTGGCTGATGTGACATAGAATTATTTTTCTCTTTGAATAATCACTGTCTCCGTTATCTCTGAACGTTTCAATTGTAAGGAGCACACCTTATTGATTTGTGTATATCTGGCTCCAGTCCAGTGTCTTAGATACTGCAATTGAAATTTAAAGGGTGCTATTGAATTAATTATCTCAATAAATTCCTTAAGTACAGGGTCATGCGTTAGTCATTTTATATTCCACAAAGCATAAGACAGCTCTAGATACATGACAGATCTTCAACCATCGTTATTATATTGAGTACTCAGAATAAAAAGTGGGAATTATCATACTTGGAGAGATTAGGGTTGAGCAGTGATTGAATCTGGGTGTGTAGGAGTTCTAGAAATCAACAAGTGTGCCCCTAATTCCCTGTTCATATGTTTATTGGTCATCCTTTTTATATGCAAAAACTTTGTTCAAGTATTTGTCCATTTTTCCTTTTCAGTAAACTTTATCTTATTGATTTGCAGGAAACTTTTATATCTTTGATCTGAGTCTTATTAGATATATTCCAAATATCTTTTCTGTTGTTTTTAGCAACTCACAGTTGCAGTGATTCCAGTAATAGAAAATGTTAGTAGACATTTGTCATTGAAGAAGAAGAGTTCCTAAATTAAAAAAAAAATATTTCAAAGGAAAAAGCAAAAAGACAGTTTGACCGTTGGGGGTGAAGGGAAAGGAGACTCATGCCAGTTTCGAGTCAAGAACAAAATTTGTTATTCAATAGATGTGATCTCTGCAAGGTAAAACATTTAGTAAATTATAGAATTTCTATTTCCCAACTCTTGCGTAGCATTTGACTATTCCCGTCTTTTCCTTTGGTTGTTCCACATTTTGTCCAAGTAATGATTCATTTTTAGACCCTCTTACACAATTGAGTGGAAATGTAGATTGGGCCAGCCCCTATGGAAAACAGTTTGGAAGTTTTTCAAAATATTAAAAATGGTTCTATCCCATGATAAAAATTCCGTCCCTAGATATCTATCTGAAGAATTAAAAAATACCAATCAGAAGATAAATATACACTATTTGCAATAGTCAAATGATGGAATTATGGAAACAAGCTAGGTGCCCAAATAAGATAAGTGGATCAGGAGGATGTGGTATGTATACATTGTGGAATATTACTCAGCTATCAAAATAATAAACTTTTGCCATTTGTGACATCATGGGTGGAACCAGCAAGGATTACGCTAAGTGGAATAGCACATAATCAAATTTATATGTGGGATATAGAGAAACAAGAGAGGATCAGATAAAGCTATATGCACAACAAAACTTAGAAATCTAAGATTAAGGCTACCAGAGAGACAGGAGAGGGATAAGGGTGGAAATAAAGTAGGACCAGAGCACAAAGGACTATGGAGACGGGCAGTGTGTGCTTTGGTAGTAAGTACAGTGTAGTAACAATACCTGATGGGTGAGGTCCCATACCTTAAATATACAAACAGTAATGTAAACCAGTACTACTCCAATGAAAAAGAAAAGAAAGGAAAAGACCTCTTAGTGTTAATAGGTAATGTTTCCTGAATATTTACCGTCTTCCAGGCATTAACCCAAGTTCTTCATACAAATTTTCAACAACTCCTGTAGTAGGTATTCATGTTGTTCTCTTTTTTTTTTTTTTTAAGATTTATTTATTCATACAGAACTGGGGTACAGGCCAGAGATGCGGAGGGTGAGAGGATTCACCAGGGACAGAGCAGGGAGCAGAACAGGCAGATTGGTGAAGTACACTGCTGAGGGGAGCAGCGGGTGGGTCAGGAGAGGTCTGCCACACCATGTGGTCACCTCCGGGGCAGGCGGGGATCGAACTCATGTGGAAGTGACTTTAGCTTCTTAGTGCAATGCTTTAACCGCCTGCACCATCAGGGAGGGCCATGTGTTGTTCTCTTTTTACATTTAGATAACTTATCTAAGTTCACCTATTTAATAAGTGACAGAGTTAGGGTAAAATCCTAGCAGACTGACTAGAAAGCTCATCATCTTAATGGCTGTGTCCCTGTTACTCCATGCAATGAACTATATATTGACTGTGGGGCTTCAGTTCTTTAATTCAAATTGCCAGTCTTATCAAATATGGCACTTATGATGACTTGCAGCTTTGGGTAAGTAACAAGCAAATCATACCCTCTGTAGTTGTAAAAAAATAAAAAGGGATAAAAGTGCTTTTCTACATTGAAGGCTGTATCTCTTCTATACTGAAGCAGAAGTAGAAGTAATCTTTTTAATAGATGTTTCTTTGTCCCCTCAACTAAGAAAGCAATTGTTAAATGATCACAAGATACCAGGTGCTGCACTAAGAGCTTAACACATGGAATAGTCAAAAGGTAATTGCAATAATCATCAAGTCACTTTTATTTGTAATCCATTCAATTATCCAACTAGAACTTAGTGAGGATTTATGTTCTAAGGATTCTGCCAGAAAGAGTCTGTGCTCTTACTGAGCTGATGCTGCAGTGAAAGAATGAATAATTAAGTGAATAAAGCACATGGCCCCATCTTGCATCTGATCTCTCCTCCATTTCCTAGGCAAACCTCACCCAGATATTTCCTTTTATTCGGGTATTCATGCTCTCTATTATAATTGATGATCCCACTTGGTTACAGCTGTATTATTTATTGTAACTTTCCCTGACCCTTGCCAGTGTATTAAGTATTCTAAGCACTATTTCCACCTGCTTCTCACAATATATTTCTTCTCTGCTTAGTTAAGGGACTGTAGATAATTCCCATTGCTGTAATGGCATGCTACTTAGTTCATATGAGTACAACTCAAATTTCAGCATTCAAAGAAGAATTTAGGTACATTCATGTTTTGTCTTGAAAGTAATCCCCCTTCAGATTAATCCTCAGGTGACTATAATGCAATATGCTGTTTCTCCGTTTTCTTAAAAGTATTAAGCATAGGTCCAAAAGCCCCTACTTGGTAAGATATTCTAACAGCAACAAGTAGATATTTATTAGACAGAATGAAATATAATTAGTTGACTTAGTTGTAGGAACTTTGAGGTGATAACAATATAAGATCTCGTGTAAAACATACTGCCTCTCAGACTCACCACTGAGCTGGAGTAGTATCTTGTCCAACTAACCTAAATTAGTGATGCTTTACCCCAGTCGTAGTGAACACACAGCTTTTGAATTAGGACAGTGACAAAGAAAAGGGAAGAGGGGTTACTTTCTCAGGATTGAAGTTTGTGATATTTCAAAACCAATCACCTCGGAATTGGAGCTGTGGTTGATCTCTTTCATTTTAAAAAATCCAACAAGGTCATGAGAATGTAGGAAATATGTAGTCTACCTGACCTACAATTTCCAGAGACTAAGAAAGTCTAGGTCTGGTAAAACTGCACCAAGGTACATCGTTTTGATTATGACATTTTTAAAGTTATGTTTAAAAAAGTATTTAATCTTGGCACATGATTATGAGAAACATGAACAATTCTAAAACTGAATAGAGAATTGGGATAAAAAATTCACTGATAATAGTCAGCTAAGCATGGTTTTGAATATCTGGTGTCATAAGAAAGTGAATAATGATTTTATATTTACTGGTCAAAATAATAAGTGAAAAGAGAGACTGGGTTGGACCCAAAGTTTGCTAAGCTTGTTGACAATACAAGGGTGACATTAAGAAGCCAAAGTCAAATTCTGTTTCTAAGCCTCAGAGTAGCGAGGATTTGTGTAAGTTGCTTTTCTTCTGTCACTTAGATTGATTTCATTTCTTGGCATTACTATGCATCCTTAGTATGCTCGTTTATATTATGACACATTCCTTTGGATATAGCCTTCCTTTAAGATGAAATTCAGTATTGATTCACAATTTAAGTCCTCAGGAAGATGAGAAAGGGGACGATGGTTGACAAGAGTCTGAGCTGTGGATAAAGTATGACAGGAGTGGGGTGGGCAGGATCAGAAAGTTGTCCTGCAATCGACAGGGTTAGCTTCTAGCAAAACTGGGAAGTAAATAAAGTTCACACTAGGAACTCCAGTCCCTAGCACTGTTCTTGGTTGGATATAGCCCAACGACCCTTACCACTACACTCAGGAGAACAGTATTCCCATCATCTCTCTCAAACCAACTTGATGTTTGCTCATATCAAAGGTAAGTGATTAATAATAGCTCAATAGCTGTTTCCCTAATAAAGTAAGTAGGAATTAAAAATAATACAGAAGGTCTCAGTGGATAAAAATTTGAAACACTAGCAAGGTCTAAAATAAGATCTTAGGTGCACACGACTGATGACAATTCACTCTTGGATGGAGTGAATTCATATTATAAAGATGTTAGTTCTTCCCAAATTAATCTTTCAATTAAACGATAGCCCATTTTCTGCTTCATTTTCTAGCAACTTGATAAATGTATTGTAACATTTATGTAACATATGTATGTATCAAAGGTCCATGAATAGCTAAGTAAGCCCTGAAAAGGTAGAAAAAAGAGGGTATACTTTCTGTACAGACATGCAGGCTTTTCTCAGTAACACAAATATTATGGCATTTCCTAAGGAACAAGAAGAGTAATTAAGCCATTGGAATGAAACAGACAAAACAGAGACTATTTGTATTTGGAAAATATCACATTTGATAAGTAATTCACTGTCTCACAGTGCACTGGGTTAGAAAAATGGACTCATTATGTGGAAAACCTGGATTCTCTATTTCCTATCATGGACAAAAATGTGATAAAGACTAGATTGTGAAAGATAAAATCATAGCATTAATAGGAGAAAAGAGAATATCTTCATGAGCTAGGCATGTAGAGTGATTTTCTAAAATGTCTGCAGAAAGGTGCAAGCCACAAAAGGAAAAATAATGTTTCAGGCATCATCCAATATTTTCCCTTCACTAAAGGACAAATAGAATTAACAGAACATGAATTATAAGGTTTTTCTATCTCTATAACCAAGGAGAACAATCGCTAAAACAGGTAGTGCACACTTACAAGACAACAGCAACAAAAACAGAAAACCAGGCCCTCCCTGGTGGCGCAGCTGGTTAAAGCACAGCACTAAGAAGCTAAAGCCACTTCCACATGAGTTCGATCCCCGCCTGCCCTGGAGGTGACCACATGGTGTGGCAGACTTCTCCTGACCTGCCCGCTGCTCCCCTCAGCAGTGTACTTTGTTGATCTGCCTGTTCTGCTCCCCACTCTGTCTCTGGTGAATCCTCTTACTGCCTCTGCACCTCTGGCCTATACCCCAGTTCTGTATGAATAAATAAATAAATCTTAAAAAAAAAAACAAAACAGAAAATCAAAGCCCTCATAGAAAAATAGGCACTTGCTGTAAACAACCAACTCACAAAAGGGGGAAGCCCAGGTCCTTACAAGTGTATGGAGGAAAATGCAAATTAAAGCTATGGTAAGATACCACTTCAAACCTCCTACAGCAACAAAATTAAAACTGCTAACACAAGCGTGGGTGAGGGTATAAGAAATAAACTTGAAGTGGCTGATATGAGGCAATGGGTGCTACCTGTCTGGAGAACAGTCGTATCTATGAGTAAATAAACACGCATCCAGGCTAACAATGCCAAAGATCTAAAATGAATAGCATTAAAATAACATGGATGAAGTTGCTGACTGCTGCAGTGTCTGTTTAGTGAGCGAATGGAGGAGATTTAGGCGCTTCTCACTGGGGGGAGTAAAATGTGGTGGACACACCCATGGAAAGTCGTCTTAGACATAGCACTGTTGGACATAGCACTGCTGTCTGGAAAATTAAGAAAGAGAACCTATTCCTAGAAAATGAAAATACCGCTACACATAGGCAGCACTTCATATTTCAGGAGGAGGCACACATATTCAGACAGGGCTATCGAACATGCTGGAGCAGTGGCCCGTGGCAGGGGCAGAAAGGAGGGTGGGTGGTGTGGAAGGAGGAGAATGATGAGGGTGGGGTCTTGTGTGTACACACCACACACACACACACACACACACACACAATCTTGATGAAATGACCCTGTGTGTTGGACTAAGGAGCATTTGAAAGCAAAACTTCTTACTTGAGAAATCTAAAGTCTTCTCTGAAGGAGGTGTGAACTTTCAAAGAATATATTGTGACTTTTCAATCATTAGCCGATGAGTTGGGGAGAAGGCAGCCAGGGGATATGTTTGCCCCTCCTGCCACAGGACAGGTACTTTTCTGGAGGTTGGGGGGGGCAGCCAATGAATGAGACAGAAAAACTTACCATCTGGGTGGGGGTCTGGACTAGACCTCCTTGGCACTTCATTAGGAAAAGTATTGCCCAGATCCACTTTGGAGACAGTTGAGTCTGACAGTCTGATGCTGGCTTGGTTGCCCTTTATCTGATGCAGCTTTGTAAAAGATTTGAAAATTCACAAAGAAACAGCTAAAGAGTGGACTCATATGAGCTGCAATTATTTAGCATATGTCTAAATTATTTAGCATATATCTAGTTGTTATTTCATAGGAGCAGTTTTGTGCTCTACACAGTCTCTCCTGAGAACTGTTTTTGAGAGCCCTATATGACTGATTAGAATACCTCATACAGTCTCAGGGAAGATTGTTACTTTAGTCAATCTTGGTCAAATTTCCTAATACCTAATTACTCTCTATGCAAGAAAAATAATGAAATCAGGCAAGTAATACTGGGTCAAACACCAACTGCTGGAATGCCATAAAGACTGAGTCCAAATTAGCTCCTTGGGTATTTTCAAAGATTTGCTAAGTTATTTACCTTTGCAGCGCAACTCATCCACTCACACAGCCTGCTCTGATGGCTTCCCTAGCGTGTAGCACTGTTCTGAGTGCTGGAGACACAGAGATGAAAGACACACTGACTCTTTCCTCAAAAGCTTATCAATCAATGAAGGCAAAACGTACTTTCCCGTGGGAAGAAAGCTATTTATACTTGTCAGTTTCCCAGTCAAGCCAGCAAAAGCTTATTTAATTCAGACTGTAGCTTAACTGTAGTGCTAATGTAATCATACAGAGTCCTAGACCAAAAAAAAAAAGAGGCCATATTTGATAGAATAAGCAATGGGATATAGAGAGTTTCCTGGTCTTTTCCTTGGGCTCATAAACAACTCCAGCAAATGTCTGACATGGATTTCACACATTTCTGTTTCGTCTCCCTAACTCTTCCTTTTGCATTTTTCTCGTAAGGCCAACTTCCCAAACACTCAGTGTCCTGATATTGTCCTAACCTTGCGCGGTGGCTGCTCACTTTTGTCTATGTCACCTCCTAAAATGCTCAATATTCTACATTTATGTTCTCTCCTTCCTCAGTTCTTCAAAACTCTCGATATTAACAAGCAGTGAGGAGAAAAATGGGATCAACCAATTTGCACACATTGAATGTGTATTCAATGTCTTTCACTAGGAGTAGACCATGCTGCTCCATCCTTTGAGAGGCATTTCAGTCGTTTTTAGGTTGAATTTTAAAATATAATGTCTTCTTTCAGATGCCAATGCATAATAAAAATTGTCATAAAAGTTTTGGACAGTACTTTGAGATAACATGTATATTATTTTGACTTAGAGCAGGTAACATTTCAAAATGAACTACGATACTCATTGTATATCATAGGCTAAAAAAAAAATAGTGATCTGAAGACTGTACACCAATGTTACTGTGATAAAAAAAACTAAATAAGAATCATTTACTGCAAAACTTAAAAAGATTACATTGAGAAATGAGCACAGAAGACTTAATCATTAATATTTTCATTCACAGGACAAAAAATGTCCAATTTTAAGCTGATATTGATTAAAAGTCAAGAAAAAACTTTCACAATATTTCCATCTCTGTACTTGCTGATGCTTTTAAAAAGTCCCAGAACGTGAGGAAAATGGCCAATACAGCTGTTTTCAAAATGTGTCTTCTTTAAGGTTAAGCTTATTTCTTTAAGGTGCAGTTGGAAGTATCTCCAACTGTCACTAGTATTACTTGGAAGCAGAGGATATAGGACACAAGTCCCTTGTTTCTTCTGATCATCTCTGCTGAGATAAGAATTTATGAAACTGATGGGAACATGAGTCCTTGACAAAAATGCTTAGGTAGTTACTATAGGAGATCAAAAAGTCTTGCACACATTTGGATTCTATGAAAGTACAGCAATTCCTTCCTTTGAAAAAAAAATGTAGGTTTAGAAAATTTCTGGAATTTGTCTTAAAAACACCCTCTGGTCACCCTAATAGTTACGTTTTAGGGAAACAGTTGTTTCTCAAGGTGGGAAAAACAGGTGGTGGCCTTTTGTGGCTCGCGTGGTAGCTGTTCTCAGAAAACACCACTGGAAATGAGATAATTGCTGATGTCATTATTTTACACACACACACACACAAACTTGGGTGTCCCAGGACTATAAGAGCAGCAGCTTCTACCTTCTGATCATCATAGGCAGAATCACCCCACCAGGTGAGTGCTTCAGCAAACTTGGTATGAGGGATTGATTTGATACTTGGTTTTGATACTTAGATTTGATGCTCAGTTTACTTCATGGTATTTTTGCCTCGTATTCTCTTGATTGTAGGTTTTCCTCTCTCATCACTGGTCACTGATACTGTCACATTGCTGCATCAACAATGGCCACCCTGCAGAAATCTGACAGCCTTTCCCTCATGGGGACTCTGGCAGCCAGCTGCCTCCTCCTGATTGCCCTCTCAGTGCCTGGAGGAGAAGCTGCACCCATTGGGTCTCTCTGCAAGCTTGACAAGGCCGAATTCACAGAGTACATCACCAACTACACCTACCTGCTGTTCAAGGAGGTACTCGTCTTGGCCTTTCTTTCCACTTAGGTCGTATTTTATAGACGAGGCAGTTGGGTACAGATTGCCTGTTATCTATCTACTTGCAAGCTGAATAGGTTTTAGTCGTCTCTGCAAAGCACTTCTAATATTTTTAAGAACCAGTCAGTTGTCACCGCATGGGTCTTTAAGATACATACATTGACTTTTACCCCAACAGGAGGCACTTTATAGCCCATCTGACTCTTCGTTTTCCCCTTTACTCACCTGAGCATTCTTTTAAATGCATGCCCGCACCTGAATTTCCTTTTTAGTCTTCATTGGGTACACTGGGGAGAGTTAAGGGAGCACATTCCACCTCTATAGGCTTTTCTTAGATCTGCTCATGTGTACACACTTAGGTTGTTATTTTCTTGCAGGCTGCTTCAGAGGATAAGAACACAGATGTTCGGCTCATTTGGGACATCAAACTGTTTCGACACGTCATAGTAAGTCCTCTGAGGTCATTTGGAGTGGTGGCGGTGAGGGCTTGAGTCTTCTGCTGGCTCCTGTTTTAATATGACTCCTACATTTCACTTTCACTAGCAGAAGACAGAGCGCTGCTACCTGATGAAGCAGGTGCTGAACTTCACCCTTGAAGAACTGCTGATGCCATTCTCACAGGAATCATCCAGATTCCTGCCCTACATGCCGGAGGTAGTGTCCTTCCTGAAGAGACTCAGCAACAAACTAAACCAATGCGTAAGTTCCTCTTCCCGCTAAGTCCATGATTCACTTCCACTTTGAGCTCTTTCCATCCCAGGTTCACTGTCTACCTCTCCTTCTTCCAGCAAGAGGTGCCGTAGCCATCATTTTGGGAGTCATATGCATGTGCAATCAGAATGATTTTGCTTTTATTGAGTCGCCTTTGGAATTTATGATGATAAATGGGGTCTAAAAGATGAGTGACTAGGAAGCACACTTGTTAGCTCTTGGGAAAAAGCAACTCTTGGTAAAACACCTTGAGGTGAAAGTGGATCCGCTGAGTGGGAATTGACAGTGGAGGGGATGGGAATGAGACAAATGAGAAATGAAAGGATTTAACTTTCCATGGTGCACGGGTAAAGACGGCTGCCCTTTAGAGGTCATAGGAAGTGACAAATCCAGAGGTGTGAGAACTTGATGTCTTTGAACATCTCTAACTGTGAGAAAGTTCTGAGGGAAGTAGGCAGAATGAAGGGGACTTAGTGTTCATGAAGAAGCTACTTTTCACACAGACGTTTAATCTTTCTTCTGAGCATGCATTTTTGTTGAGGTGTAGTTTAAGTTTTAGCTTTGAGAGAATTTGCATAAACCACTCTACTCTTTACACACTTAAGCCTCAGAAGGATTTCCCAAAGGTGAAGCGAGGTCCTGTATAAAGGAAACGGATGGGCTTTTGAGGGCCAAATTAATTCAAGAGCTCAGAAAATTTAGGTCACTGGTGAAATCTAGGTTATCGTGGGCAAAATTGCTAACAGCTTTTATTGCAGGTGAATTGTTAGGAACCGAGGTTCATAAGGTTTCAGTACAACAAAGGTTAACATAGTTACTCTGGCTTTCATTTTGCAGCACATTGAAAGCAAAAACCCACATATCCAGAAAAATGTGCAAGAGCTGAAGGACACAGTGAAAAAGGTACTAATGTGGATGTTAAACCCTTATATCAGAGACAAATATTATTTTTCTTCTCTCCCATACTGTGATTTTTATTTTACTTAATTCTTTTACCATTGGGTTTATTATTTAGATGCCTGTATGATGTATCTATATACCTATAAATCAATTTCCAAATTTTGCAAATTATGGCATTCTAAAGTTGTCTGGAAAGTTGGGTCAGCTAATCGCCTCTGCTGTGGCAGAGCCAGGCTAGAATGCCGCCTCCTTGAGTGCTCCCCCAGACTAGCATTCTTAGCAGCAACAATCCATATTCGTGTTATTATTATTATTCATTCTTAGGAAAATTTAACATTCCTGTGGACTCATGTAATAAGGAGGGGCACTTGTTCCAATACAGAAACGTGCCTGGAGGTAGATTTATTTGAAGTGATTTTTGAAACCATTAATTTGATGATCTAAAATTTTGAGAAATAAACTAAGAACAAACAAAACAAAAGAGATAAATGCATAGAGGATGAATTTCCAGAATGAGTGATATATATACTTGATCATTATAATTCCCAATATCTGTTGATTTTATCTTAAAAGCAAGTGTGAGCAAACCCTCATTTCCTTTGCATATACTTCAAATACTATGAAAATATTTGCCATGGGCTCACTGTGGTGAAATGAAAGTCTGAATTGGGAATCCTTTTTGTTCTTCCTTTCCTTCCCCTTCCATTCTAGTCTCCTCTGTCCCTCAGCAAATCTCTAGTGAGCATCTATGTAGTGTAGGCTGTGCCTGGTTCTATAGTGAATGATATTATAATGTGGCCTATTTGGGGAGGAAAACAATAGAAGAGTCAGTCTAGCAATTGTGACTCATCAAAAAACCAGAGGCTTGATCAGTAGCAGCAAAAGTGGTGCACTAGCTAACAGATGCAATTCACTACTCAGAAGTACGCAGGCTCAGTTGATGCCGTTTTCGGTAACAACTTTAACCTAACCTTCCCTTTTTCCATCTTGATTTTTTTTAAAGTTTTATTTATTTGTGCATACAGAACTGGGGTACAGGCCAGAAGTGCAGGGGCAGTGAGAGGATTCACCAGAGACAGAGTGGGGAGCAGAACAGTCGGAGTGATGAAGTACACTGCTGAAGGGAGCAAGGGGTGGGTCAGGAGAGGTCTGCTGTGACCTGCGACATGCGACATGCGGATCACCTCCTTGGGGGGAGCCACTCATGCTGAAGTGGCTTTAGCTTCTTAGTGCTGTGCTTTAACCCGCTGTGCCACCAGGGAGGGCCCTTCCAACTTGATTTTTTAAAAAAGTGTTATTTCCCGAGCATGATTTAATGAATGTGACTGTTCCTGCCTTTGATAATTGAAGGTTTTGTAGTTTTTCACTGTGAAGATCAATTCTCTTGCTGTAGAACAAATGCCAAGATATTGCACACTGAAATATTGCACTTCTGTTTGAAAAATCCAGTATCAGCTCATTTCATTGTCTGTAGAAAGGTGAAGTATATGCTAGAAAAATCTAATGGCCCACTACATGAGAAAACAAAGGTTTTGAAGCTTGCCATCCATTTAGAGAGCATGAGCTTGCACATTTTCAATAGGGTGCCTTGTGAAAGAGTGCTTTTGTTGCTTGTACTCTCCTCCCTCCAGCTCTAAAAAGCATAGGGGAGAGAGGAATGTTAGTGAGAGGAAGCCCAAACATGAGGGAGAGCTGGTAAGGATGGTAGGGTGGTCTTGGAGCCTTTAATTCCCTGTCTACTGCCCCCACACCTCTGGCCTACACCCCAGTACTTCTTTGCAAATATAAAAGTAAATAAATAAAAATAAAACAAAGAAGAATGGAGGTCAGATAGGCATGCAAGATAAACTTTAAAATTGTTCATAGTCTTGGGAGTCTTTGAGATCTAAAAAATAGCCCTTGGTATTATGTCAAAAGAAATAAGGAAAGGTGGAATGGTGGAAGGGGGTAGGAAGAGAAGGGAGAACATAGGATAAAGGAGAGTAATGATGTCTGTCTTTTTTCTTAAAATAATTTAGAGCAAATGAAATAGATTAGATGAATTTCAGAGGAGGACCTTTTGGATTTGAATTTGGGTTTCTCTCCTATTGTGTTTGTCAACTTCAATTACATGCTACTTAGAAGAAGGAAAAAAAGGAGAAGGGATCTTAGGAACTACATTTGGTTTGGTTTTGATTCAGTGTTCTTTGAGCTGAGTTGAGTTGTTAAAATTATTAATGGATCATAGATGACCAAGACACAATGGGTGCTACCCTGGGTCCCTCAGATTTCCCCCTGCTCCCCTCCTCTTTGGCCAGGCAGAGGTTTAAGACAGCTTAGTCAGTGTAAGTAATGTTTGAGATTGATGCCAGTTGGTGTCTTTTTAGTTACCTAGTTACACTTTTTAAGATTTTTTGGCAAAGCATATCATATACTTGCTCCAAGGGTGGTATTATAAATTTTTACAAAAGGCTAAAAGTTGGTTTGTGTCTCTAGCATCCTAACTATGCCACCGTCCCTCTAATTTGCTCCTCTTTGAAAACTTAAATAAGTGCTTACAGACTTGTGTGTTTTTATTTTCACAGCTTGGAGAGAGTGCCAAGACCAAGGTAACTGGAGAAGTGAATCTTCTGTTTGAAATGCTGAGAAAGAGTTGTGCTGATCAGAAGGAAGCTGGAAACTAGCTAACTATTCTTGCCTGTTAGGAATAGCAATAAGATCCCCAAAGGTTTTTCTTTTACCAAACAGGAAATGGCAAGTTAAACTCCACAATCATGGATAGATTCTAAATAAGTCTCTGCAGAATTTTAAAAAAGAAAAAAAAAAGTCTCTTGTGTCCATAACCAGAAAATTGACTTTCTAAACATAATGATATTTATTACAATTTTATTATAGTTGATGTTTTACACCTGTTAAGTTATTTAGCAATTGTCTATTTTCACAAAGACAACAACTTCTCGTTCTTTGGAAAAAAAACCCTAATAACTTCATTCTCATAATCAATATTTTATGAATTTATTTATTGTTATAATTACACATTTTATTTAAATTATTTTATTAATAAGGATGTATTTATAGAAAGATTGTATTGTCATTGGAGTTTAAGGCTAATATAAGTGTTTATGATTAATTATAGAACTATAATATGTTTATTTGACCTTAATAAAAGTTTTAATACCTTGAATTGTGGTTTTGGGATTTCTTGAATATTATCACTGTGATTCCTCTATTGTGATCATCAGCATTATCATCATGTAATTATTCCCATTTGCTTAATAGGCCCCAAAAACATGATATAAAAATGACTTTTTAAAAAATTTAATACATCATCACTTCAAACAAAACTCAGCAAACAGCAGGTTGGCCATTAGTAGGGGCCATGCTAATCTTCTCTGTATTGTTCCAATTTTAGTATATGTGCAGCTGAAGTGAGCGCACACAAAAAATGACTTTATTTTTAACTCTGAGCAAAACAGTTAGCTATTAGTATTATCTCTACTTATAGATCAGAAAACTGCATCAGAGATGTTAAATCACATTATGTAATTATAAGTAACTGGCCCTTGTTAAGCCAATTCTGTTTAATTCCAAGGCTCTCTGCTATATTATTGCCTAGATTTGTTGTTAATTGAAATATATTTCAAAAGAATAAAGGTAAGGGATTAAAACTAATCCAACTATACCATTAGCAATTTGTGGATAAAAGAAAGAAGTGTTGTTTCTGGGGAGAAATAGCTGTACCTCTCTATTTGAAGATGAGCAGCTATCATTTTACTCCAAACCTAACAGGGAGGACTTTCTGAGTTCTGGGAGTTATATTTGCTAGCAGAGATTAGCACTGATAGAGAAGTCTTATGGGTGAAAGATGGAACACACTGAGCAAAGGGGAAAGATACAGATCTTTAAAATTTGTATAGTGATACAGAGAAGAGAAAGTGGAGGGTAGAGTTAAAAGTTGGATTCATTCAAGGGGGGGGAGGTGGAAGGGTAGGGGGGAGGGAAATGCACGGGATTATGGTGATGGCACACGGGTGACTTGGTGATGGGAAAACCACGGGGATTACAATTGAGATGGAAAAAAAATGTACAAAATGATGTAAAAAAAAAAAAGTTGGATTCATTCTATGAAGAAGAATGGGCAAACTACACCAACAGTGAAGAGTGGTTACTTGGGGAAGGGCTTCCCCAGTACAGTGCATATAGATCTTTCTAAGAAGGTGAAAACCAGGGGTCAAGTGGTCAGCTATTTAAGGTGTTTCCTCTTCCAAATGAAAAGAATCAGGAGTCAAAATGTATTGGACAGATCACTCACCAAATGTTTGCCTAATTCTTGCAGGAGTAGGAAAACTTATAGTGATCATTGGTGAGCACATAAATGAAATTGCATGTTCATTTATCAATGAAGCACAATTAACTGTGGGTATGAGCTCCGAGGGCTGAAATATACCAAAGCTGAGTTTCAGCAATGACCGAATCCTAATGAGCTCTGCCTTCAGCAGAGGTTTATTTTATACACTTCAAGCAGGCAGTGGGATGACATTAGCATATGAAAGGGGCTGAGATCACAGTCACCTTTTTGCTAAGAATAGTTTGGGGTCGTTTTGACCTTTAGTTGAGATTATAACATTTTTAAAATCAATCTATCAAGGTTAAAACAGGTAGATAGATTCACAAAGTTTAAGACTAATATTACTATACTTACCACAGTGAAGATTAACCAAAATAAATTCCCTTAAACATTATCTATTACTTAAGGGCTTTCATTCTCATAGAGACATCCTAGGGGGTAAAGTAAAGTGAGGGCAGGAAGAGGAAATTTCTTGTAAATTAAATTAAGGTAAGATTCTTTGAAAAACTTGTTAGAAAGTTTAAGTGAGTTTTCTTGAAGTCTAGATGGTAGAAAATCTGATTATCTCTGCATAGGCGACTTGGGTGAATATCCATATCTAAAGACTAGATAGTAGGAAGTTTGAGTGGTTTTTAGAAACTGAATAGAAGGCTATGGTGAGATAGCAGAGTGATAAGGTTTGGGTTTTCCTCTGGCAGTGAGAGAGACTTTGCAGTAACAACCATTTGTTTTTATTAATCAGCCAGTTGTTTAATGACTTTTGACTTCAAGAGGAATTTCTCAACCTGGTACAGTGCTTGCTTGTCAGGGCTAGGTAGCGCCTTCTGAGGCTGAGGCAATCCAATTGTAAGCTGAAGGTTGCTCAGAATATTTTGATATTACGATTATACAAAAAAGGGAGGTCATAACATAAGTCAGTGTGGAAAGTCTGATTTTTCAGAGCATTTCCCCTCCACCCATACTGTGTCTTTCGACAGAGGTTGCATAGCTTGTGTCAGGTAGTCTTCTAGAAATTGAGCCATAAGTGGAAACATACTGTAACAGGTACAGGTTTCATGGACTCCGCCCCTACTCCAGATGCTGGAACTCCAAATCCCATCAGTACCAAGAAGAAGCACGCAGGGATGTGAGGGCGGAGCTAAGCAGCGAGGTTGGGATAAAACTGGACATGTGGGCTCTTGGGCTCTCTTGGCCTGGTGGTTCGCAGCTGATCGTTTTGGTGCTCAATCGGTTTTCAGCGTGCCGGTAGAGTCCGCGTTAGCAGAACTGGTAGGACATCCTAGTTAACCTGTTTCTCTCCCTCTTTCCCTGGGTTATCCCTTTACCTTTC
This sequence comes from Condylura cristata, assembly GCF_000260355.1. NCBI lineage: Eukaryota > Metazoa > Chordata > Mammalia > Eulipotyphla > Talpidae > Condylura > Condylura cristata. Next base: position 32,781,256 of record NW_004567105.1, read on the forward strand.
TCCTTATAAATAAATCCATTATTTAACCTTTTGTGTGTGTCCATAATACGATTGAATCGTAAGCGCACGGGTGAAGAGCCACAGACCCAATTCACATTGGGGTGCCTTGTAACAATACCCTTAAAATTGGATTCAAGAATGTTTCCAACCCAGTGAAAGGAATCTGAAATGAAGAGAAGTTCTGAATGCCAATGAACATAAGGCATAAAATGCTAGGATCTGCTCCAGTTCTGTATGGCAATGCTGGCAATTTTGGCAGCTGCATGAGAGAGTCCAAAATACTTGCAGGGAGTTTTGACATAATTGCTAGTTGGCAGCTGCTGTTACAAAGCTGATTATCAGGCATCAGTGATTGCAGCTAGCATTTGCCTGGCACTATCAGCACTGATTTTGACTTTTACATTGGTAGAGATCTGAGGTGTCTCCTCCCCCTGTCGTAGATGACAACCACAGATCTTCAAGTAGACTAATCTGTGAACTTGTGTCAGACACAAGTCTCCTGAGACATTAATCAGCGTTTTGGGTTGACAAGAGAGTTCCAAACATGGGAAAGATTTGATATGACTCATGCTTTATAAAGATCACTTGGCTACTGGGTGGAGAGCCAGACTCTCAGGAGTAAGAGAGGAAGCAAGAGCAATCAATGGTCTGGGGAGTAGGTGATAATTGGGTGAACTTAGTGTGATGCTTATTTTGTGTTGCCGAGGAATGTAGTAGTATGTGTGGGTCGTATTCAACCAACAGGAAATGTGATCATTTAGCTTTCCGTTGGTCTTTCATTTATTCCATATTATTCCTTAGCACTCAGGACTTTACATAGGAATTTTAAGACATGTTGATTTTGTCTTGTAAGAGGATTAGCTTTTTTTTTTAAACTTATTTATTCATA
>NW_004567105.1:32782479-32795749 GCF_000260355.1 Condylura cristata
GGCGGGTCAGGAGAGGTCTGCCATGCCATGTGGTCACCTCCGGGGCAGGCAGGGATCGAACTCATGTGGAAGTGGCTTTAGCTTCTTAGTGCTGTGCTTTAACCCACTGTGCCACCAGGGAGGGCCCTCAAGTAGTCATATTTTTATGGTTTATTTTGGTTTAGCCATGGCTTTCTTTTGTTTTGTTCCATGTAGCATAAACCCCTCCACTTCCATTCATGTTGTTGCAAATGGTGAGAATCATATATATATATCTTTAAATAGCTGAGCAGAATTCTATTGTATATATTTATTATATCTTTATTTGCTCACCTGTTGTTGGGCTCTTAGCTTGTTTCCATAACTTGGTTACTTTGAATAGTGCTTCAGTGAACATAGAAGTGCATATATTCCTTCATATAATTGTTTTTGCATCCGTTGAATAAATAACAAGAATGAAATTGCTGGATCATATGGTAGATCTATTTTTTTTTAATTTTATAATATTTTATTTTACATATTTTTGTGCATTTTTCCATCTCAGTTGGGTCGATCTATTTTGTAATAAATTGAGGGCTTCCACACTGTTTTCTATAGAGGCTGGATTAGTCTACATTCCTATGCTCATTTTCCTGCACACTGTCACCAGCACTTGTATCTGTGGGTTTTTTTTTTATATGAATCATTCTGACAGGTGCTGTGTTATCTCATTGTGGCTTAGATTTGCATCTCTCTGATAAGTGATGATGAATGTTTTTTGATGTACTTGGAGGCCATGTGTTTGCCATCTTTGGAGAAGTGTCCACTTAGCTCTTCTGCTTATTTTTTTGATTGTGTTGTTTTCTTTGGGTTGAATTTTTCCAGCTCTTTGTAGATCTGGAATATTAGCTCCTTGTCAGATCTAAGGTGTATACAAATATTTTCTCCCAAGTGGTAGGATATTTTTGCATTTTTTTGGTAGTATCTTTCACTGGGATATACTACTTCTTCTAGGGTTACTGAAACTATCGCCATACCTTGGAAAGCAGCAGGATGGAGTCTGGTAATTTAGATCATTTATAGATGATAAAGTCAATTTTTTTTGCATTTCTGAATTATGAGTAAATTTCTGACCCTCCCATAAAACAAAATTAGAAACAACAGCACTTTGGCTTAAAAAAAAAACAAACTTCCCTTAATTAAAAAATAATGGGCCTTCCTTGTGGCACAGGGGTTAAAGTCAAACTGTCAAGCTATCAGCAGCAGCTGAGACATGAGTTTGATCCTCCAGCCAGAGAGGTGACCCAGCAGACCCCTCCTACCTATCTGCTGCTCCCCTCAGTAGTGGATTTCAGTACATCTGCCTGTTCTGCTTCTCACTCTGTCTCTGGTGAACTCTCATCCTCTACACCTTTGGCCTATACCCCTGTTCTTATATGCATAAATAATAATAAAAAAAAATCTTAAAAAAAAAACTAAACCTTTTCTCTCCAGGGGAATACAGTTACAGAGGTCAATGAGCAGCATTAACTGAAGGAAACTAAGGAGCTCTCTTTTACCTTTTGTTCCAGGTTTCTTTCTCCTTTCTGGGCTCATCCCTCCCTCCTGCTTCCATATTCCTGGCACACAAGGGAAATCTGTCTAAGTCGAGCTACTGCGCCAACTAGAGGGGGGAGGTATTATTACACCTGAGTAGTTCAACTTGTTTTGGTTGCTTCTCTTGTGCGTGGCTGTTATTTCTTCCCTTTTAAAGTTACAGCTGCTAAGTTTATTCATTGTGACCCTATATACCCCTTCTAGTCATGTCTCTTTTTATGACAATCCCTGTCATTCCGGTTCACCTCAGTGCCAACTAGAAACTGACTGGTTGTCTTTACTAGCCGATTCTGTTTCCTCTAAAAACTTCCATGCCGTGAACTTGCTTTTTGAACTCTCTTTTCCTTTGTAACTGTTCCATCTTGCCATAGCTGCAGGTTCTATTTTTAGGCACAATGACTGCCCCAGAACTTGATGAACTTGACATTGCTGCTTGACTCAATGACACCCTTAGAACTAACTTCCAATTCAATTTAATGCTGTAAGCAAGCACTTAGATCATGGGTTGTGCAGGATCCTGGGCTTGGGGCTATGCAAATATAAAGTTAGATATAATTTGGATGTCATTCTCAGGGAGCCTACAGGCTTGTGAGGAAGACAAGTGAACAACTGACTGGGCCAAAGTGGACTGACTTGTGCTATCAGAAGCTCCAACAAATTAACAATCGTCACTGGGGAAAGCCCCACGGTTGCATTTGAGCTGATCATTTGAAGAATAAGGAAGATGTCAACAGCTTCAAATATCTGTGAAATTTCCCCTCTATTGTCTTTGTGACCGAGTCATACTCAATTGCTTTATTGTCGGGACATCCACAGCATAACTTATATCTTGTTCATCATTTAACACACTGCAGTTTAATTATTTGCTATGTGTCTATCTCAAAAGCTTTTCAATGGCAGGGACCATTGTTCCCTTTTGCGTTCCAGGACCTGAAAATGCCTGGCACTTTTAGGCGCTTAGTAAATATTTGGTGGATAGATGTCTAAAGGATCGAATAACATTCTGGGCCCAGAGGCCCAGATGGGCAAAGACATGTGGTTTCGATTTGCATTTCTCTGATGATGAGTGATGATGAACACCTTTTGATGTGCTTTGGAAGCCATGTGTTGTCATCTTTGGAGAAGTGTCGATTTAACTCTTCTGCCCATGTTTTGTTTGGGTTGTTTGAACCCAGGCAGAGTGCTGAGGGAAAGGCCAGAAATCTGGTGTGGCTGGAGCAAGGCTAAGTGTGCTGGTATTGGTAACAGGCCAACAACTGGTAGAGGAAGGCAGGGCTGTCTTGGCAGTGGGGGGAGGATGAACCAGCGGCTTCCTTGCTGGCAGCTGCAGGCCTAGCTCTTGCTGACATAGCTGGTGACAGGAGGCTGTGTGCATGTGGCTGGTAATGGACGCTGGGAACAGTCAGGCTCTCTCCCCAGGTGGCTGGGAACGAGGCTTCCCTGTTGGTAACTGCAGCTGGGTTCCCGTAGCTGGTGACTAGGTGCCGGAAGTGGTCTGGTTGTTCTCACTGCTGCCACTGGTGGCTGCTAGTGGCTGATGCTTGCAGCCTGGAGCAGCTAGGCTGGTGATGGGACTCCCAGGCTAACACCTAGCTTAGCCCACTGCCCCCACCGCTGTTGCTCCTAGGGTACACTGCAGTCCTCTGTATTACCTCCAGCAATTACTGTTTTTATTCTGCTGCACCGGAGCTGAGTGCCCACGGGGAAATGAACCTGCATTTTCACTCTTCCATTGTGTGGCTTGAGTCTAAGAATTTGTTCTGGGCTTTTATTTTCTGAACGCTGTTCTTTGTTGACAGCAAAATTGAGAGGAAGGTCCAGAGATAACCCATATCTCCTCTGCCTCCTCTTACATCCACAGCCTCCCCATTGTCAACATCCTCCACTATTGAGGTTTATCTGTTACAATTGATGGATTAGATCTTGGTTAGTTATTTTTTTGGTGACAGATTTTTTTTTTTATTACAGTGGAAATTAAATCCCTGTATGATGTCTCACAAGCTACCTCAAGTTCCCTTGGCTGCTGCTACTGCAGAGATCATCTCTGGCTCCTCTGCCTCTCTGGATTCAGATAAAGTACTGAGGGGCAGTTCGTGGATCTGTCTTCCACTTGACTGAGGAAGGGGCCAGCTAGTACCCACAGGTGGGAGGAATCAACACCCCACCAGGAAAATATTCCTAGGAGGAAACTGACATGACATATATTTTCCAACCCCTTCCTCCTTTGCTTGGTCTGGGCCAAGGCATGGCCCAGAGACGGATTGCTTCTCCTCATATAGCACTGGCAGATTATTGATGTACGGCTAGGAATGGCCATTCTTGTTGTTTCATTTCCCTTTTCCTTTACTCTCACTACTTCCTAATAAAGCATCAGAAATAGAGGTATGCTTCAGGTTCCAGTTTATGGGAACTGTAGGTTAAGCTAATTCTTTACTAGTATATAAGTACCATGAGAGTAAGGATTTAGTTTTATTTTTCTCATTGCCTGAACTATTTCCTGTCACATAGTAGGTGCTCAATATATATAAGATCAGCATACTTTTATGTACACACACACAGACACACACACACACATATTTAAAGTCTTAAGACAACAAATTTTAGTCAAGGAAATGAAGCATTTTCATAAAAAGTTTTAGGGTAGGTAAACAACATCCAAAGTGTCTGGTAACAATAAAATGAATAAATCATGTGTACTTGACATTCTATAGAACATGTCTAAATTGTCGATCTGCTCCTATGATCTGTAGCTGAACAAAATCACATTGTTTTATGTTGTATTTTACTTGTGGCAACAAAAGAAAAAGTATAATCAAGAAAAGTTGAGGCATCTTGGTAATAGGGACTGGGCTTTTGAAAGTAATTTGGGAGGGAGCCAGGAAATGGGGTTTTGCTATACATTGTACACTGTCAGAACATGATTATCCGTGTATTTCATACACAACATCCTCTATAAGAAGCACAATATCAAACTGTCTTTATCTCGATCTTTGCATTACATTTCGAAAGAATAAAAGCATTGATTAAAGACAGAGTATCGAAGACATGACATCAAAATGAAAGACAGACACACTGAATTGCTATACAATGAGCAACTGGCTTGTGGGAAGTTAGGAGAGGCAGGAAGCACACAAAGGAGCAGCCAGCTTTGCCAATCCAGAGCTGCTATGCGGCTGCCATCCAGCCAGACACTCAGCTGACCGGGTCCTCCCACACGTCTGGTGTGGTTTCAGTAGAGGGAGACAGGAAATGCTGAAGGCAAGGAAGGGGATGCCCACTGTGGGCTCTACAGATCACAGAGGAAAAGTCTGAAGATAAGGAGTTGCTTGTGGCTGCCCAAACCTAACTCAGAAGTGGGTCGAGAAGGGGCAAGAGGCCCTCTCAGAGCAGCCTGCTGTCTTCATGTCAACACCCACATTTCCCCCGCCCTCTTCCTCCCTGCTCAGAGCCTGGCTGCCCTTCTCTCACCTCACAGGGCACAGGGCATTTCATGGGCCTCAGGCTGGGGGCACATCCAGTACTCAAGCAGGATTTCTGAGCCAATCACTTTTTAGAACTGAAATAAAGCAGGGGTTATGGAAAGACCTCTTCCCTGCTAACGTTTAGATTCCAGCAAAGGCTTCAGTAAAATTTATCATATATTTGATAACAATAGGGACTCGAGGAAATGAGACAAGAAAAAAAAGAGTTGAGGACTGAAGTAGTGTTTGGTCTAACTAGAATATTGTACTAGTTTGCTATGGTTTCTATAGCTAACTACAGTGGATTGGTCACTTAAACAACAGAAATGTATTTTCTCATAGTTCTGGAAACTACAGATCTGATGGTAAGCTGGCAACAGAGCTGGTTTCATTGCAGTTTCCTCTCCTTAGCTCATATATACAACCTTCTCTCTGTGTGTCCCGTGGTCCTTCCTCAGTGTATCTTGTGTCCTAATCTCTTGTTATAAGGATACCGGTCATATTGGATTAGGGCTCCTCTTCCCCCTTATGACCTCATTTTGACTTGAATATCACTTTAAAAAGACATTATGTTTGAGTATAATCACATTCTGGGGTAATGAGGTGTTAGGAATTCAGTCCACTGTGGGGGTGGGCTAGGGGTGAAGACTAATAATTTAGTCTGTAATAAGTATCCAGGGAATCCCTTCCTGAGAAAACGGTACTTGAGCAAACTTGACTGTGTTGAAAGAGCTGGTCATGCAGATATCTGGGGAAAAGCATATCAGAGAGAAGAACATCAAGTGCAGAGGTGTTGAGATACAGGCAAGTTTGAAGAGCAACATGGAGTTATGCCAACTGGAGCTGATGAGAAAGCACAGAAGAGCAGAAGAGGAGCCTGGAAGGGTAAGGAGCACGGACAAAATAGGGCAGCCTTTAGGCCATTTCTGAAAAGACTTTGACTTTTGCTTTGAAGGCAAGGGGAAATCCTTGAGGGAGAAACCAATCTCGTTGCTGTGACTGACAACTGAGTTCTGGAGGCACTGCGCCGTCTGACAGGGTCTCTCAGGTGCCTGTGTGGAAGATTCCAGCCCCACAGGGCTGAACACATGGAGTGATGAATGGGCTTTGACGGAAAAGACCCACCTATTTCTAGGACTCTCAATACTGTGATTTCCAAGCTACTGCAATTCTTGCTGTTATTACCATGAACTTGATTTTCATTACACTCAGAAATAAGACGGAAAGACTGTTTCTGAGTCATTTGTGCACTTATAAAACTTTGGAAGACACGTGGATGTTGGCATTGGACATCCTTTCACTCCCTTTTTCTCTCTGGGATAATACTGAAGGGGAGAGGCTTGTATGTGTGTGTGTGCGCGCGCATGTGTTGAGTTGTTACAGAAAATCTTTTAGGACTTCATTTTCATTTTTGAAATCATCGTTAGGGTATCATACTCTTTGCAGCATTTAAAGATTATGTGCCTTTCACTGCCACACAATCAATGGTTAAAATATAGGCGAACAATGTGTCAAATCTGAAAATACTAAGATAACTGAAAAGTGACAGAGGGAGAGAATGAATACATTTAAAAGAACAATTAAAATGTCGAATAACTTCTTAAAGACGGATTTATTCTCTTGCTGCCTATAAGAAGAACTTGTGAAAATACATGGATAATGCTTATTGATTAACTCAGATGCAAGTGTGCAATGGCTCTATCACTGGACCTGTTGGAAGATATGTATCAAGGCTTTGTGTGAACTCTGACTTTTTGATCTAATTGAAAGACTCCATGATTGCAAAACATGTGATTATAGAGATACTCCAAAAAATAAAAGTATCTTAGCATCTACTAAATGATTCAGCAAGTAAGGAATTCCCATTTCCTCCCCTTCTATAGAAAAACAGACACAAAATTGCATCAAGAAAGACTCAAAGCAACTGTGATCTCTGATGAGAGGGTGAGCCCGATTTGCTCCTTGGTAAGGCTTAACTATGAGAGAGGTTGTCCGTGTTCTTTTACGTGAGAAGAGACTTAAATTTTAAGGGAAATGGCTGTTATGGAAGCACTTGGGAATTGGGACAATCGGTTGTGTTTTAGAGCAGAACAATTGCTTGAAAGTCTTCTGTACATTGTGGCAGTGTGGTTGATCTAAAATATTCACTTCACAGTCTAGTCTTTCCTCTGGACGTATGTGGGACAAATTAAATTTCTATCCACACACTTCTTGTAAAAAAAAAAATTATTTATTTATGCATTCAAGAACTTGGGTACAGGCCAGAGGTGCAGGGGCTGAGAAAGTTCACCAGAGACAGGGTAGGGAGCAGAACAGGAAGACTGACTGAAATACACTGATGAGGGGGGCAATGGGTGAGACTGGAGAGGTCTGCTGTGCCATGCAAGTCACCTCGCTGGCCTGGGATCAAACTCGTGCTGCAGTGGCTGTTGATAGCTTCATAGTGCTGCACTTTTATCCCTTTTACCACCAGGGAGGCCCTTTCATACACCTTTTGAAATATTGTGCAATTATTATTCATCATTCACTTTTCTTACTTTTTCCAGTCATTTCTCAGTTACTGAAGTCTTTTGATGAACTTTAACATTATTTAAAGCATTACACATGGATTTTGCCCTGGTCTGAATGTTTGTGATTTCTTTTCCCTAAATTCATGTGTTGAAACCTAGACCTGAAGGCGGTGGTATCATGAGCTGAGTGCCTTTGTGGGTGATAAGGTGATGAATAAGATTAGTGCCTTTATTAAAGAGCCCCGCCCTCCCCCCCAGAGCTCCTTTGGCCCTGGGACCACGTGAAGACACAGTGAGAGGCTGGAGGCTGGGAGTGGGTAAGCCCAAGGACACTCCTTACCAGAAGGTGATCATGGCAGTTTATTAGTCTTGTGCTTTCCAGTTTCCAGAAAAACGAGAAATACATTTCTGTTGTTTATAAGTTACCCAGTCTATGGGATTTTTAGAAATAACACTTGAATAGACAGAGATACGCTAACTATTTGGAAAATAGTCAGATCCCTGGGTTTTTGCTCATGACTATATCCTGAAGCAGATATAATTAGTGACCCATTATAATGATGAGAAAAATTGAAGCCTAAAGAGGATTAGTATTAATAACTTTCCCAAGGCCATACAACTAGTGAGTTGTGGATCTGAGTTTTTTTTTCAATTTTTTTATTATTATTTTTTAATAATATAACAATTTATTTTTACATCATTTTGCACATTTGTTTTTTTCATCTCAATTGTAATCCCTGTGGGTTTCCCAGCACCGAGTCACCCATGTGCCATCATCATAGTCCCATGCACTTCTCCCCCTCCCCCCATTTTTGATCCCATTCCCCACTCCACCCCCACAAAATGTCTCTGGTTTATGGCTGTTCATTAGGATCTGAGTTTCAATACCAAATCTCCCAATAATTAATAACAAATTTTACAGAGTTTATATAAGGAGCTTGTGAAAGTGATGAAATAAACAGAACCAGAGGAGTAGATCCATTTGTCTTTCAAATGGATATTCCAAGGATTTTATTGCTCATTTTAAAGGTTTTTGTGTTATTTAGGACATTTTTGGAAATTCCCTTTGGAATTGTCTTCAGATCTGTATTTTCAGTATTATTTATATTGATGACTTCATCTTGGAGTTCAGATTGGGTTGTTTAAAGGCAGGTTTGCTGAGTAAAAAGTTAGAAGACTATGGTCAGTATCAGGATAGAGTTTCAGTCATAAGGAAATGACCATAGTTTCCTTGAGTTGACCATGGGCCCTGCAGAGGCCCACAGTCATCGAGTCATCAAGTCATGATGACTTGAGTGGTATAAGTCACTTAAGGAAATGCAGCTACCAAAGATTCAAAATGAAAAATATTGGATGGTTTCACTTATGGGAGGAATATAGGGGAACCAAATAAGACATTAAGGAAAATTAACAACAACCATAACAAAACAAAACAAAAATAGACAACTATAAATCAGAGATATTCTGTAGGGGAGGGGAAGGGAGAGGGATTAAAATAAGGGTGGGAAGAACACAGGGACTGTGGTGATGGTGCACGGGTGAACCGGTGGAGGAAATTCAGTGGGGACTACACCTGAGAAAAGAAAGCAAACATTGTAACAAAAATGAAAAAGGTGTAAAATATAAATAAATAAATAAATAAAATCAGAACTCACATTGATTTCATTTATCAATATTAACAAATTTGGGTTTCATGTAAGTTTTGTTCACGTGCATTAGGGGTCCAAAATTAACTACTTCAAGCAGCATATGGCTCCAGGTCATACTATGTGACCTTCTTATTGCACCCACAGTTTGTTAATAGGTTTTCATTATACAGGTTTTAGGTTAGGAGGAGTTTTGATGGTCCTGTGTTCATCCACTCTGGGGTTTTATGTTAATTTTATGCCCTTTGAAAGCATTTGAGATTGCTGGCCTCTCATTATTTTTGTCTCAAAGGAATTTTGAATAGTAGGCTGAAAGAATGTTGTAGATATTTCATGTCCACTCACAACTTAAAGTAATTCTTGCTTTTCTTGAATTTTTATAAACTTTCATTAAACCTCCAGTTGCACTCCCAATTGCTGTCTTCTGTTGTAGCTTTTGTGAGTAGTTCTCATCTCATGTCACAGTGTGTCTTTCACCAGCAGAGTTGCTTTAGTGGATATGAGGCTTGGGTTCTTGAAAGAGATCCATTCACTTTTTGAAACAATCCCAGGTGTTTGCCTCTGTAACAGGTGGCTGAAGTCAAAAGACTTGTTGCTTCCTGGACAGGGTTGTTGGTGAGGATAGATAGCCCAGGGGAAATGCTAACAAGGAGCACATTTTGGGGGTGCAGTGACCAGCAAGTATTACAAGGGGCCGCAGAAGGCGGTATTTACTTATTCAGTCTTGGGATTCAGCAGTTTTCCGATCTTCAGCATTTGGGATCAGTAAGTTTCAGCTCCCATCTTGTCGATCTTCAGAGGGCTGTTGTGGGCCTCTGGAGAGACCTCCAGCAACCAACTTCAGAGAAAAAACATCTGGAAGCTTTGCAAGTAGCTGAGGGACTGAAACTCTTCCTGTTTTTACTGCTGTTACAGAGAAGCTAAGACCTGGAGCCAGAGCTGGGTGCTCCACTGAGCTGCATGAGTGTGGCCATATGTCAGCTTGTTCAGTTGCTGTAGCTGCTGTTTTGAGTGTTGCTTGTCTGGGCTGCTGGCAGCTTTGGGAACATCTCCTGCTGTATCTTCTGTTGTCTTCATGAGTTGGAACCTGACCTAGAGTCTGGCTGCCATGTTCTCCAAGTCAGCAGAGGCAGAAAGACGCCATTTGGACAGGTGACATATTGTTTGGGAGAGGAGCTCCGTGTCCTCAGTGGCAGGAAGTTGCCATCTTAACTGCTTTTAGTTAGGACTGAAAAACACTAGACACTGCTTTGAATGTGGTAAATGGCCATTTTTGGTCTTAGCAGTGCTTTATTTTCCCCCAGTTTGTTAAATAAATCCCATTGGTCCCTGAGCCTGAGTAGTGTTGCTATTGTGCACGTGGGTGAAGAACTCAGATAGTGGCCAGGAAACCATTTGGGCTGTGTCCTTGGTCACCAATAATGCCCCTTGCTGCCCTGTGTCACATCTTTCACTTTATACTTTGCACTTTCTCCTTTTCCTCTCTGTTTGCTTAGATTTAGAAGTTAGTTGCGGATAGTGATACCTGATATCTACTTTGCTAACATTTGATGAATCTCTTATGACAGATTCCTAGTGTTGACCTGCAGTTGCTACATTAAGTCTACTCATGCTTGATTTGATAACCTGTCACTGCCTCTCAGTGTATGATCCAGGGCTATGCTCATATTTTATATGCTAGTGAAAATTAAATCATACTTACTACCAAAGAAAGAACTGGGGCATATTTGACAGTGGGCATCCATGGTGCATCTACCTTTGCAGTCCTTTAGCATCTAGAACTATTGTTTGTATAGGTAGATACTTGCTACAAATTTACCAGTGGAATTAATGAAAAATCAAAGCAGTTATAGTAGCATTTTATGATGTGGAAAGGGACGTGTTTCTTCAAGAAAATTGTATATACTTTTAAATTAAAAAAAGATTTATTTAATTATGCATATAAGAGCTGGGGTGTAGGCTAGATTTACGGGGTGGGGGAGGGTGAAAGGATTCACCAGAGATAGAGTGGAGAGCAGAACAGGCAGATCTACTGAAATACACTGCTAAGGGGAATTGTGGGTGAGACAGGAGAGGTCTTCTGTGCCATGGGGGTCAGCTCCCTGGCTGGGGTTTGAACTCATGCTGCAGTGGCTGCTGACAGCTTCTCTTGAAGCTATTAAAAAACTTAACTTTTTGTGCCACCAGAGAGGCCCCTGAATATATTTCTTTAGATGAGGCACTGTGATAGATGTTGAGGATTTGAAGATGAAAAGATAATGTCCTTTTACATGAGGACTTTATAACACTGGAAATCTACACACAGAGAGAAAATCTAGGTGGTCCACTGGGATAGAGATGATAAAGCATCTACTAAACTGAAGGCCTTAACCCTAGACCCAGGTCCAAACAAATTTTGAATAGTTAGGGCAATTACAATTTCTGAACTGAAAAAAAAATCTGGAGAATAATTAGAAAGCTTTTCTCTTGGCTTTCAATCCTGGCTGCAGAATGATGGCTTCTGAGGGAAGAGGAAGTGATAGGAAGGATCAGGCAAGAGGTAAAATCCGTCAAGATCAAGGTTATGACCAGGCTTTAGTAAGCTACTTATTCTATACTTTGGTGAGATTTTCTGGGATCCTGGTTAGAAACGCAGATTTTATTTTTTATATGGGAATTAAAAAATAATCACTCAGCTTCCGGAGGTCAGGATCTTTATTGGCCTGATAGGACTTTTGAAATATGAAATTTGTTATTCTATGCAACTAAAGTTGTGATTTTTTGGGGAGGTGGGGGGGTTTGGAAAATGGCCTTTGACCTTACCAGTAAAATGCAGTTTTTACTTAAAGTCACAGACAGCGTAGTCAACATTTTTTTATTATGAAGCAAGTTCTAAAAAAAAATAGAACAACCTCTATATAAACTGTAAGCTATCATTCACACATCTCATTGGAGAGACGACCTTGAGGGCTAAAGTAGGTTAACCACTCATCTAACCTACGGGAGTAACTGTCTGGCTGCTCTAAGTGACACAAGCCCAGGCTGGGGTGGAGGGAGATGTGGGTGAATTACATTCTGAAGTCTGGATTGCTCTTTGTCACTCTGTCTCTTGCCACTGCCAAGCACAAGCAATCTTCCTTCATCAAAGGTTGTTATCCAAGGGGAATGCTGTCCCAGGCTGTTGATTCACTCTATGTCAAGGCAGCGTGGCTCAAAGCAACAATCCCAGTAAGTATCAGGCTCTGCTCAGATGATGATCCAAAGGATAGTTGTAATTCTGAAAAACTTATTTTTCTCTCTTTATTGTAGGAAGATCGTATTAAAAGTATACGATTATTAAAAAAGAAAACACAAAAGCTATTTATGGTAAGCCAGAGGGTTTTTTTCTTTTTCATGCTTCTGCTTGTTTTATGCTCTTTTCCCTGCATTTAATTTTTTCCAGATGGTTATTAAGAAATAATCACGGGGGTGTTTCAGTGACATCTTACAAAGGCTATTCATGCTTTACCTTGTGCAATTTCTTATATTGTTTTTAATAGAAAAACTGCAGATTCCAAGAACAGCTTCTATCCTTCTTCATGGAAGATGTTTTTGGTCAACTCCAGTTACAAGTTTGCAAGGAAATAAACTTTGTGGAAGACTTTTACAGTCTCAGGCAGAAACTGAGCCACTGTGTAAGTATGTACAGCATATACAGTGATTTTGAGTTTAAAACTTCTTTAGAAAGCCGCATGTAGGAAGCTGTCTCCACACCAAAGGGTGAGTAAAGGGGGCTTTCTAATTGTTGGCTTATAGCCCAAATGGAGTCTCTGTTACCAGGAATACAGAGCAAATAAACACATGTCTCTTATAAAGTATAGGTTTTTTTAAGGAACGGTTCATAAAACATATTGAAGAGCTAACATAATATGACTAACATGATGTTGTTAATTTTAAAATATTCTCTCTTTATATAATTCATAAGTAATTCTTTCATTTATCAAATATTTCTTGAGCACCAATTATGTGTCAATCACTGTTTTAGGCTGTTTCGATGTCTCTCTCTCTCCCTATATTCCTATGTTGATGAAAACTTTTAAAAGATTTTATTTACCCAGGTTTTGTTTTTAAAGATTTATTT
>NW_004567105.1:32796599-32800124 GCF_000260355.1 Condylura cristata
GTTGATTTGGCTCTGTGGGGAGTGCTCACTCTTTCCTCTGGCCTTGTTTGGGTTCCAAGTATGCTTTCTCCAGCCTCCTGGGTTTTTGCTTTGCAGGTGTCAAAAGGGATAGTGATGACAGTTGCTGTCTTTGGGATGTGGAAGGGAAGAGTTCTCCTCCCTTGGGCCTTGTGGTCACTGACACTCAAACCCTGAGCAACTGGACATGAATTATTGTGTTTTAAGGGTCCCATGTCTTTTTCCTGATGGTACATGAAAGTGTTCAGTAACCCACATTCCCTCCCACAGTAAAAAGGGTTTCAGTGAGGGTGAACTGGTTAGTTAGGTAAAAAGTTTAACAAATTTACATTCTTTTTTTCTTTGGCTGATTTTTGTTTAAATTATATCATTTGAGACTTGGGCTGTTTGATTTTTCATAAACTTGCATATTCTATTAAAGAACAATGATAAAAATGAAAAGCTTTTACCTCTCTGTGGAACACAGAGAATGTGCTTGCCTGAGGTAATGGAAAGATCATCACTTACCTTTAATCAATTCTATACTTAACTTACAAGGACAACTTCTTAAGGCAGTGAAAAGTCTAGTCTCTTCACTTTCAGTTGAATTATTCTAAAATTTTATATTCTGTTACCATCAGTTACTATCATTTCTAGTAAGAGATTTTCTTTCCTTTCCTTTTTTTTTTTTCCTCTCACGAGTAAGAGAATTGAGGAAGTGAATAATCCATTGAAGGACTCCACTGGCAGAAATAATGTGACCCATGACAATCACTTAAGTTAAGGTGGCACTATTCAAAGTGACCAAGAGCTGTTCCTTTGTCAACATGTGGGATTAAAAAAAAAACAAAACAGCAAACCACTGTTTCTCTTTTTATTAGAATCCTTGATTCCTCTGTGTAGGTGCTACTCACTAGCCATCAGATTTAACTTAACATTGTTCTACACCAAGCTTATTAATGATGGGAAGGACTTTCTGATACAGTACAGTGTAGCTGGATACTCCCCATGCCATGTCTGTTTCTAACATTGATTGGGGTTCCTTGAGTCAAAGAGCTAGAGAACACTTAATGATACTTATAACCCAGAGCAAGCAATGTTCTAAATGGAGAACTGAGAAAATGCAAAACTGCCTAGGAACTCTACTTTTCCTTGATTTAATTTTGAAGGATGTTTTCCCAGGCAACTCAATCATTCAGCAGAGATTGTTCTTTCAGGCACTTGGAGGGCAGCAGGTTGGGGCAGTGTGGCACCCTCTTCCTTTAGTTACCAAAGTGACTGGCTCCCCCGTATGGCCAAATACGAATATACCATCCAGTCAAACTTCCCAAGAAGCAACTATCTGGGTGCCTCTTTCACATTCCAGCCTCATGCTGACTGCTGTTGGCTTCACTCAATTTGTCTCACAAACTAAGGCAGTTATGTCATGGGGTAAATCACTCCATGAAAATGAAATCACTAAAATTACTTATTTTATTAACTGAGTTTCAGAAAGAATCCTTAGGTGTTGCTTTAGGAAATAGGTGCTTGTCTTGTGTTTAATTGTTTGGCTAATTTCATATTTTTGGCTACAAATCTGGTAACTATTTCATATGAACTCGGTGTGCCTCTCAGGAAAATCATCTCAGGAAGTTCCATGTATTTTTCATGGCGTAAAGAGAGAAGGAGAACATCTTATGAGAAGATCCTTGACTCCCATTGGAAATAACCAGTCTGTAATTGGAGGGAAATACATGGGAACAAAGTCAGGGCCAGTTGCTTTGCTATTGGCAAGAATCGATGAATCAGGCACATATAAATTAGCAAGATTGCCTTTGCTATGATTTCTTTTGGATTCTGTTTCTGAAGACATTGGCCCATCTGTTTTATCCAAAGATGGCATATGAAAACTTCTGAGTTCTGCTGGTCTAGATAATTTACAAAAATTAGAATAAAATCTGTCTTGCTTTTGTGGAAGGAAAGCTGGGTCAGGACATGGTTGACCTGAAGGTGGGATCAACATCTTACTATACTTTTCCCTGGGAGGTAAATGGGAACCAGGGTCAGAAGTTTCTCTGAGGATCAAATTACCTATCCAAGTTGAATCTCTTCCATCTTTGTTAATCGGATGATCTAGAGGATTCCTTGGACCTCTGGAGACTCTTACTCCTCCCAGCTGGATACAGAGGAGAGAGTCAGAATGGGACCTTCCAATGAAGTCGAGGGGGAGAGAAAATCTCTCATTTTGGATGAAGGTCATCTGCCCAGTTGGGAGGCACCAGATGGAGAATGCTTCTTTCCAAATGTTGTATTTGGAACACTGAGTGCAAAAGGATCTTTTCCAAATTTAAACTCTGTTCATTTCTCTCTATTGTAAGCATATTCTTTCCCTAAATCATAGAGCCTGAGCTCCTAACGAGTGATGATGTATTTATTTTTCTTAGAGGAAATATTCTTCCCTTGAGAAGCAGGCATGGTTCTCGCCAATTCTTCTATTAGAGCTCTTCACATTTATAGGTCTCCACCTCTTCAGGTGCATGGCTGTTCTTTTCATCAGCTTTGGAAAGCTTCTCTTCTCCTAATTGGTAGTTTCTTTCTACTATTAATTTCCTTTGACATGTTATTGCAATTTTGAGATAGAGTGCAGTTATCACTTTAAGTTTTTGCCGAAGATTTTGATTTTCACTTTCATTGCTTCTTTTCTGACTGCAAAGATGCATGTTCAGCCTGGAGGTTGTTACTATACCCTGTAAGTTCTTTGTTTGTTTTATCTACTGATACTTCAGATAGCTGAATATAAATTCTTTCTCTTTCTAGATTTCCATTAACTAATTTTTTTAAATGAAGTGCCATAATTTTAGGCCCTTGTGAATTTTTTGACAGTGTAAGATATCTCCCCTGGTCACTGTAGCTCTCTCACCATCCACTTACTTGCAGGAACCTGTTTCTTTCCAGCTCCTCCTGGTTGACTATCATCGTTTGATTCACTCTATTTCCAGTTCCAAGGTATCATCACCTGTTAATCTCCAAACACAACCCAGTCTTTCATCTTCAGCAAGCATTCCATCAGACTTGATCTGGCTTTCTTTACCATATAGAATTTGTTAAGCCTTTCTTTGGAGTATTCAAATGTTATTTTTCATTTAAATTCACTTAGTTTTTATTTCCTTCCTTTAGCTTGTTAAAGTTGCCCCTGGCTCTCCTGAAGTTGGGCATGTTCACTTATGTGAACTCTTCTAACTACCCCAAATCACTCTTTAATCACTTGAACTATTTTTAAGGTTGCTTTGGCTTTAGCTCTTTGTTATTGGAGGGATTTTAATTCATCTCGTATGGGCTGTGTCTGTTTAGAAATACTCAACCTAGAACTGGAGTGATAAAATGGAGGAGGCGGAAAGGTGGTCTATGACAGAGTGGAGGGTTTCAGATTTGAGGATTCCCCAAAAGCAGCAGTTAATTGACTCTGCTTCTAGCAACTAATGGAATTTATGGAGATTTGCCAGTTGTATTCCTTTTCTTTTGAAGCTGCCCCGCCTTCCTGGCCTGCTG
>NW_004567105.1:32800244-32810124 GCF_000260355.1 Condylura cristata
GGGTGGGGGGGTCCTGACTCGAATTCCCAAGCCTGGCTCTCTCATGATTCTCATGTGGCAGAGGGGTGTTAGTGGGTGATCCCAGGACAGACACCCACATCGCCTGGCAGCAGTTGCCCAGCCAGCCTAGGTCCTGATAGTCAACTCTCCTGACTCCAACCAGCTCATCAACAATGCTCAGTGCCCTGGTTTTCTGACAGATGACAGGCACAATCCCTGTGTTTCTGTTTCTAAGAATCACCCCCATTTCTCTTCCATCCTGGATCCTTCAGAGCCCAACTCTGCACTGGATTCCAGTACCCTATTTAGTAGTTTCTTTGCCCCTCAGTACTTAACTCCCTTGTACAACTCTTAACCTACAGCTTTCTACAGAATGCCTTAAAAATGGTGATATCTCAATTGCATCATTTGCTATTTATATTTCAATATTGGTAATATTATTCTTCATGGATTTTCATGCCCCAAATGATGATTTAACCAAAAGGTTTTGGAAGTTACTGACATTGTGAATCCTTTAAAAGGAAATTCAGTCATTTAGATTTTCATTGAGTCCCTGCCATTTTCTACATATACTAAAAACTGCTGATCATAGAAAGATGGCTAAGACATGGTACCTGCCTTCAAAGAGTCCACAGTCTAGAAGAGCAAAGAGGTCAACAGAAGAGAATATAAACAGCTAGATAATGACTCTATCAGATGTGTGTGTAAAGTATTGTAATGAGAAAATAATGACGAGCTCCTCTTGGGATAGTCAGGAACTGTTTATCTATATTTCTACATATACTCTAATCTAATTTTTTTTGTTATGATTGCTTTCTTTCTCTATGGGTCATTAATATATTTGTGATGCAGTCTAACCAGGCTGTTTAATTACAGAAGGACTCCTGTTATTAACTTGGATTTTAGATCTAGAATACATGCTTATATTACATTAATTTACATTTCTCTATTTGTTTCATTAAAAGGAGACCTAATTTTTTTTCAGTATGAAATTACACAGAATAATCCCAAGTTTTAAATGTGCATACACAATATCATCACTAAAACCCTATATGTGTATATATAATTTTCTGGGTATAAGTATATGAACATATACTTAACATCACTGTAAATTTTGTGTGTCTTTATTGTAGTTAGCCTATACAATAGCTCCAAAAAATATGCTTGGGATATATGTAACAGATATTTTGCCCCGATCCTTCTAGAAACTCTTCCTTTTTGAAATACACACTTCTGTCACAAGGTGAAGTAGAAGTTGCCACGTTCCTAAGTTGTGACTCCTCATCTACCCTGTCTGGACACAGCAACCAGAGATGAACACCAGACTCAGCTGGATGGTCAGCACACACCCTCTGAACTTGAGTGTCTAGAAAGGTCACTCTCCATCTTGAGGCCTACATAGCAGTATCTCAGACACGGGATGTTTAGAAGCCATATTCCACCAAGGAAATTAAAGATGAGGGAAACCCAACCATAGTAAGAGAGTAAAGAAAATGAACTCCTTCTAATGAGGATCTAAACTGCATTGCCAAGTTTCTCAGAGGCCTCCAAGCCCCAGACCCATAGCTGACTTGGGATTCCTTGAAATAGCCTTTCTGATAAATGTCCCCTTTTGTTTAAACTCAAATTAAAATTTTCACAACTTGATAATAGAAGATGAGGAAAACAGTTATAATAGGATGTCTAGGTCACTGGGACAGTTTAGGCTGTGCTTTCAAGCAATTGGCTAAGCAAAATGCAAACTACCTTCTTGTGACAGCCAATTCAGCTCACAGTGAGCCAGGAGGATGGAAACTATCACTTTAAACCTTAAAGTAGGTCTTGATTCTTTGCTCTTTTACTGCCAGTGTTTACTTTTTCCACTCTTTGTTCCTCTCCAAGTCCTATACATTCTTCCTCTAAAATGTGTTTCATAGCTCTACTAATCTATTCATTTAAATTGTGATTACAGCAGTTTCCTAGGTAAATGGGCCTCCTGCTTCCATGTCCAAGCATTTTGCATCCTCTTCTCAGACAGACTATAAAAACATCTCACATCTCCAGATTTTATATATCCCTGGCTCTTAAGATTGACAGAACAAAATCTTGCACTTCAGCCAGGCATCAAGCTCTTTCACAATTTCCATTTTTCAAACTAGTTTTTTTGGCAATACAAGTGGGTAACTGTTTAATATGAGTTTACTGAGCATCTGCTCTGTGTAGAATTCTAAATTAGTGCTTGGGGAAGGCTTTAGAAGGGAGAAGTTATAAAATGTGAAGTAGACAATTTCAATGGACTTTTATTAATAAAAAATGGATGCTAAAGTCAATAGTTAAATAGCTAATATAGAAAGAATCATCACATTTGATTATTTCCCATGGTCTTTGCATTGGGGCTGTTGTGGGGGGAATGAATAACGCCCAGTCATTGTCCCCCACCTCTTGGCTACTATAAGCAGCACTTCAGTGAGCACGAGGGTGCAGGCTTCCTTTGAGCTGGTGTTTTTGCGTCCTTCAGGTAGCTAGGAGAGCAATTGCTAGGTCATACGGCAGATCTCCTAAGAGTCATCTAAGAAACCTTGGCACTTTTCCACTGGGATTAGACCAATTTCCACTCCCACCAACAGTGTAGTGAGATTCCTCTCTCCACATCTTTGCCAGCATTCATTTTTTTTTTTTTATGGGTCCTACTCAGAGGGGTGAGATAGTATCTCTTTGTCTCTTTGTTGTTTTGACTTGCATTTCTCTGAGCATAAGTAATATTGACACATTTTTCATGTGCCTGTTGGCAAAAATAAGATAAACTCATATGTCATCTGATGACATAGTATTGGAAGAGATAATGCTGAGAAGAGTAAGTCAGACGGAGAAAGATAAATACTGACTGGACTATGTCACTAAGAATTGGAACACAGAGAAACCAAACTAAAAATCAGAGAAACACAACCTTAAAAGTTGACGCTTGAAAACTGACTATAGAACTGAAGCAAAGATGTGTGTGTGTGGGGGGGAGGGGACTTTAGAGGGGTAAGAACAAAGTGGGAAAGAAGCACAGGGAACTATGTTGGGGAACTGTGGGGAGCTTTGTGATGGGTGCGTACAGTGATGATACCTGATGGAGAGTAGCCTAATGTTACCACAATTAAAAGAATATTATTTAAAATTTTGTTGAATAAATGAGAAGAGCCAAAACTAAAGAGAAATCTTTACTTAATACTGAAACATAGAAATTTTGACTATATTTTCACATAGAAGTTTTCTAGTTTTATGGTTCACATTTAGGTAAAAACCTTTGGCATCTATAGAGATGTTTATGTGACTGTTATTTTTTATTGAGTTTTGAAGTTAAGCTAAGTTTACATTTCTGGGATACACTCAGAATAATAATACATTATCCCAATTAGATATTATCAGGTTAAATTAGGTTTAATTTTGTTAACTAATTTTACATATACATTATGATAGTCTGTATGATGATTATTTTTCATTGTAACATTTGTGTCTAATTTTGGTACTAGCATAATGTTGTTCTCATTGAGTAAGTTGGAAAATATGCTCTCTTCTTCAATTTTCTGGAAGAATTTGTATAGAGTTGTTTATTTCCCCTCAAACTCTAAGCCATTTTTTTTTTGGCCTAGAGTTTCTTTATGACAAAAATTTAAACTAAATATTCTATTTTTAAATAGATCAAAGGCTATTCAGATTATGTCTTCTTGAGTGAGTTTTGGTAGTTTGCATTTTTTCAATGATTTTATTTCACCACATTTGTCAAAGATATAGCCACAGAATTGCTTGTTATTTTCCTTTAATAGTTCCACATGTAAGATAACGACACATCTCTCATCCCTCATACTGACAATCTTAATTATCACTCTTCGTAATTCATTGATTTTATGGAAATACAGTTTTCTCGACTTCTCTGGATGTCATTATTTCCTTTCTTCTATTGAATTTGGGTTTAATCTGTTCCTTTCTAATATCTTAAAAAGAAAAGAGTAATTAAATTGCAGTCTTTCATTTTTCCTACGGTAGAAATTGAGGTAGTTTGAGATTTTTAAAGACTTTAAATCTATTTATTTTCTTACATCATTCATTTTCGTAGGGTCTTCGATTTCTCCCTCAGGTAGTTCTCCCACCACCTCCTCACCAGTGGCCCTCTCCATGGTCCCTTGAGCTCTTCCTGCCCCTGTTTTGACCCCGCCCCCTCCCACTGCTCCACTGTGTGTCTCAGATCTGTGATCAGCTTGCAAACTGTCTCTTCCCTGACACTTTGTTTGAGATTATTTTTTAGTGTCTCATAGAAATTTGGTGTTATGCATTTCTTTGCATGAGTTATCTTCTTTCACCTAAAATGTCTTTTTAATCTGCTAATATTTTCCTTTATGATGTAAAAGCTTTTAAATTTGAAGTGGCTCCAATTGTTTATTTTTGTTTTCATTTCCCTTGCCATAGGGGTAAAGTCTCCAAAAATTTCTCTATTGTTGATATGATGAAATATATTGATGCTTCTTGGATGTATTTAATTTTTGTGTGTCTTATAGCTAAGGCTTTAGTCTAGTTTGAATTTATTTTTTATGTTTAGAGTAAGAGAGTAATCTAATTTCATTTTTTACATGTGTCCACTTTCTAGCACCATTTCTCCACTATATAGTCAGGGTTCCTGGGCCATAAATTAGATTTTGATATATGTGTATATTTATATCTGGGCTGTTCCATCAACCTATGCATCTACTTTTATTTTACTACCATGTTGTTTTAACAACTGTACTTTGTAGTATAGCTTAAAATCTGCATGATACTTCTTCTTCTTCTTTTTATTTTCTTAGAATTACCTTGGTTATTTGGGGTCCTCTATGGTTCCATATAAATTTTAGTATTTTTTTGTTCTATTTCCTTGCAGAAAATTCCTTGGTATTTTAATGAGTATTCCTTGGTATTTTAGTGAGTATTAAATCAAGTATTGCTTTTGGTAAAATAGTCATTTTGACTATCTTAATTTTACCCTTTTGAACATAGAGCATTTTTCCATATTATATCTTTTAACAGTATTTTATAATTTTTGTTGTTTAAATCCTTCACCTCCTTAGTTAATCTGAGATATTTGATTCCTTCTAATGCAATTATAAATGGAATGGTTTTCTTATTTATATGTACATGTAATAGGGTAATTTTGTAACCTGTCACTTTACTGTGTTCATTTATTATTTCTAGTGTTTTGGGTTTTTTTTAGGGTTTTATTATATAATATGATATCATCTACAAATAGTTTCACTCCCTCTTTACCAATCTGGATTTCTTTTACTTTCTGTTCTTATCTGAGAGCTCTAGTTAAAACCTCCAATACTGAAGTAAATAGAAGTGATGATTGGACAATTTACTTGTCCCTTATCTGAAAGGAAAAACTTGCAGTTTTTCACCATTAATTATAATATTGGTCGTGGGTTTGGGATGTAAGGCCTTTAGTATATTGAGATAAGATTCCTTTTAGTCCCTACTTAATGAGAATTCTTCCTATAAATGTGTGCTGTTCCTTAGCAAATGCTTTCTTTGCATCTGTTAATATTATCATATGGTGAGCTATTCTCCTAACTCATATACAGCATTATAAATAAGTGCCACCTCAAAAAAATTGCTTAAAACTTTATATTGCTGTCATACAATAGAATTAAATTAATTTAGTACTTAATCTACTCCTCTAATCCCTTACCTATCATCTGTATTTTGTTTTTGGGAAGAAAAAAAAAAAAAAAAAACCTGTTTCAGAAAGCCAAGGCTTGTCCAGAGTAGAAACTGTTAAGGTCATTTATAACAAAAGAAAAAGTATTGCTACAGTCGAGTTTGAAGTTCTGTGCTGAGGTAAATACAGTGCAAAAGATCTTATGTTTGGATTCATACTCTTTTAATGGTTGGGAAAACACTGAATAGGCTTAATATGATAAAATGTAGTACAACCCTTTATGTAGCAAGAATTTGAGGCTGTTCTCTGCGAGCAATCAGCACAAGCAGTTAATTCTCCCGGGGTCTTGACCGTAGGTATCTGTTTACTCATTGGTCAGTGTGTTTCATTTCCTTGGAGTTACCCATGGAGAGAGATTTTCCATTTTTGTCTTCAGACATATGAAGAGAGGACACAAAAGAATGATTGCATTATTTATTCATCCAGTTGCTTGCAACAAAGCTATAAACCTCACTATTGTCTAGGACATGCTTCAGGCTATCATTAAACCAGCGGGCTCTGAGCCGCAAGAGATGTTTCCATTTCATTGTTGACTCATTATTCAACAAACATTGAGTGAGTGTCCTTCCAGATGCTGGGTCTGACCAGTGTGGGTCTGACGGGTGTGGGAGGGGCAGTGCAGGGTGCAGAGGTTCTACTGTGCCTGAGGCTGGGGCAGAACCACGGATAACTGAGTCTAGGGATTTCAACTGACAGCAGAGGCTGTTTCTGGCATCTGGGATCCTCAGCCCGAGCATCAGGCTCCCTGCGCCTACTTGTCCGTTGTCGTTGCTCCTTTTACTCCGTCTTACTCATCCTTCAAGCACAACTCACTGGTTTGTCTCTTCCCGGAAGCCATTTGGGACCCTGCAGTGAGATTATTTCTACTCTGTCTCCTAAAGCAGTTGCATTTTTCGCAGTAGTATTATCACATATCATTGTAATTTTGTCTCACTGTCTGTCTAAGTGAGTGTGAGCAGATACCTGCACACTCAGTGGCATCACAAAAGTCCTTTTATAAATTGAATAAATCCATGCTGTCTGGGCAGAGACATTATTATATGGGCCTACCATATGGGTAATGTATAATAAAGATGTATTTACTGAATAATGAATCATTGGTCATTGCCTCCTAATCGTTATTTTATGACCAACTCACACCTTTCTTTGAGCCATTTCTAGTTATTCCGTTCCTACTAATAAGTTGCCTTTAATCTATATCACATCTGCTTGGCTGAATTTGTAAAAGCATTCAGTGATTCTTGCAAGAAAACTTCCAATCCTTTGTTATACATTGTGTTTTCAGCAAATACTACTATACATTGAAATATAAAGTAAAGGGAGTTTATTGCAAACGCTTCCTTCCAAACACAGCAATGTGAATTATGGCAATAGCATCATTGCTACTGGGCCTGTGACATAGTTACAACAGTGAGGAGAGTGCAAACCTGTGTCAGTCCTTTACAAAGAATCTTTGCTAGTGGGTGATGCCAAGAAGGCATCCTGTAAAGCAGAGCAGAGCTAGTGGCAGCATTGAAACTATGTTTTTGTCAGGCCTTGTATTCTCCTTTCCAACATACCTTTCCCTTCTTAGGCTAGCTTGTGCCTTTGATGGGATGCAATCAGAAGCTTTTCCATCCTCCCTGCTTTGAGATGCATTGCAGATAAATTTCTCTGGGCAGAGGGGATAAGTGAACAGGAACACCTGCATGCTATTTAACCTCAGTCATATTCAGCAATGGGTAGACTTATTTGATCTCCCATCTTTAGTGTTAAATCTTTAAATTCTAACAGTCATATTTACTATCATACCATGCGACTTGCTTCTTCTACACTTTGTGATTGGTTCATGTTTCTAAGAATCTCACTATAGTACCCCGGAAATTAGGCAGGTGTTTCTCCTTTGAAGTCTTCTGTTTTCCTGTTGTAAGATCTAAGCCAACTACTTTTATAGTAGATAGTTGCAGATTAGGAAGTCTAGAGCTGCTGTAATCACTGGATTTTCACCTTCTAAGCTGATCATTTATTTCATTGATTTCCTGTACAAGCTATTTTATTTATGAGCTGTTTTGCTCATCATGATGTCAGATTTGTGACAGGACGACTGGTCAACACGGGCTGGAAGACCACGATGTCCTTCTTGTGTCAGCAAAGCTGAGCCTGAGAAACAGGCAAGATTAGAAAGGGAATATAATACACCTGCTAACACGGAACCTTGGTGGTGAACATGTGCCTGGACAAGGCTAAATACTAAGGAATGATTCACTGTCTAGTAACTAACAAGCAGCGAAGAGGGGTGGTTTGTACCAATAAAAAATGAGTTGCACAGCACTCTTGAGCTGGGAATGAGAGGCCTTGTGTCCCACCTCTCCTAAACACTATTTGTGTCTGTCAGTTCTTTATTTCCAAGTTCTTTTGGTTCCCTTTCGTCAACCCTGTTCACCAGAGTTGGTCTTCGGCAGGGAGGTGTAAGCCTGAACTTGTGAATCCTACAGCTGCACTTTACACCCAAACTTTCTAGGTCTTAAACCCTTAGTAGGTCTCCTCTGTGATTCTTCATGAAAGGCTCCCCCTCCCTCCCCCACCTCCCACCACAAATACAGGCTTCCTTCCTTCCTGAGCAAACTTTGACTGGAGGTCAAGACCCCACCTGGGCATGGTCAAGTCACCATTGCTGCCATCAAGTTCCCTCCCCAGCATTCTGGATATAGCTGTCACATCATTTCTGTTATATGGCCTAAGGGTTCAGTCAACCCCTTGTAGCCTCGTGGTTAAGTCTCAGTGTTATCAAGCTATTGCCAGCCACTGTAGCACAAGTGCAATACCCAGCTAGGGAGCTGATCCTCAGGGCACAGCAGACCTCTCCTATCTTTCCTTTTGCTCCTCTCAGCAGTGTGTTTCAGTAGATCTGCCTGCTCTGTTCTCCACTCTGTCTCAGGTGAATCCTCTCACCCTCCCATACTTCTGGCTTACACCCCGATTCTTGTATGCATAAGTAAATATTTTTTTTTTTTAAAGATTTATTTATTTATTCATACAGAACTGGGGTACAGGCCAGAGGCTCAGGGGCGGCGAGAGGCTTCACCAGAGACAGAGTGGGGAGCAGAACAGGCAGATCGACGAAGTACACTGCTGAGGGGAGCAGCGGGCGGGTCAGGAGAGGTCTGGCTCGCCATGTGGTCTCCTCCGGGGCAGGCGGCAGGCGGGAATCGAACTCATACGGAAGTGGCTTCAGATTCTCAGTGCTGTGCTTCAACCCGCTGCGCCACCAGGGAGGGCCGTAAGTAAATATTTTTAAAAAATAAGAAGGAAAGGAAGTGCATAGGTGCCCTCATGCTGCCGCTTCTCATCCCTCCAGTGCTCTGTTGGTGGACATTAGCCATGTATGATTATTTTTTAAATAAGTGTGGTAACTTAGCTGCTTCCATTTGATGAGTTGTGATTAAGAACTCTCTTTGTTGATAACACCTATGGGTAGGATGGCACCTGCTGTAAAACAGTGGTCAAGTGACTGAGCAACCTGAGCCTCAGTTTCTCTTTTGGCAAGCTGGGAAGAGTTGGCTTATACTACCTCTTTGGTTTATATTAGTGTAAGATTTTATAAGTAAAAATTAATGAAGACTAGACATTTGCACATTTTTTTCCCTTTCTCTTTTCTCTAATTAACCCTGTGGAATCTTGTAGGGGAATATAGGAGGACTCATGTGATTCTTGTACTCAGGTAATTCGCCTCCTCCAAGGAGACAGGCAGTTTCTCCCAGCTAAGCCACAAGCTGTCTTAATAAGACAGCTTAAGAAGCCTTCTGCTTCTTCAACTTCTTCAACTTTGGTGCATCGGTAATACTAATTTTCTGGTGCTTTCTCCTGGCAGACTAAACCTGAATATTATAGTGTGAAGAGTACATAGCTGTCAAAGTGATTGTTCAAAACAGTGACTTTTTCCTTGTTATTGGCACAACACCCACATCCCACATCTCTCCTACTTAGTTGTGTAAGCAGTGATTCCTTCTTTCAGTATCTGGAACTAGGGAGTCCTCACTGCTTCGGCCTTTGTGTGCTTTTCCTTCTGCTCGAGTTACTCTCTCCTACGCCTCTTCCTCCACTCCCTCTTTTTTCACTTTCTCATAAAGCTAGCACCCTCTGATTTTTTTTTTATAATATATATATTTTTTAAGATTTATTTAT
>NW_004567105.1:32811740-32824239 GCF_000260355.1 Condylura cristata
AACTCATGGGGAAGTGGCTTAAGCTTCTTAGTGCAGTGTTTTAACCCGCTGTGCCACAAGGGAGGGCCGTCGCTTTTTGTTTTTAAGCCAGAAAGAAAAAGTATCCATTTTTTAAAGAAGGTAAATACTTTCACTGATTGATAATAATAAAAATAAGAAAATGCAACAGCATAGTATTGCATCAGTAGTTGAGCTGCAATGTAATGCTACTCAGCCATCAAAAAGCCACACACTTTTCATTTCTAACAATATAGATGGACTTTGATAGGATTAGGCTTAGTGAAATAAATTAAAGGGAGAAAGACAAATACTGTATGACTTTACTCATATAGAATATAAAGGTCAGAAAAGCAAGCAAATGAAGCAAAACAAATTCTTAGTCTCTGACAACAGATAGGGAGAAGGGGAGAAAGTGGGTAGAGGGTTCCAGTGGTTGGTAGTAGATGGTGATTTGAAAATTTGGTGGAGGGCATGATGTGAGGTAAAAAGTTGCTGTGGTATTACAGTGTTATAAACTAGTGTCTCCTCAATGAACGAAAAAAATTGCATATAACACTGATAACAAGTTAGACGTTTCAGAATAGAGTAGGGGAATTTAATAAAGTTTTAGAGTTCAGTAAGTTGTCACTAATCTCTACATTATGCCCAATGTGGACTTAACTCCTAAGATTTTAATTAGACAAACTGGGTTTCTTTCCTCCGGATGTCTCTTTGCATAACAACATGCTAGAATTTCATTGTATGCAATGGGTAGCAGACAAATCAAATCAAACTGAAGACACATATAAAGCAACTACTTTAAATGATTTGCTAGCAACACTTTGGAAAGATAGCATAAGCCACGAAGACCATAATTAGCCAAGTTGAAAAGATGCCATAGTATAATAATGTTCCTTCTGGATACTGTACAATTAGGAAAGTTGACAGAGACCAAATAAAAGTTTAAAAGGAACAGATCCCAGGCTGCAGGGCAGCACTGAGTCCAGCCACTAGACCACTGTGGGTTGGTGTCTGACGAAGATGCAGCGGGAACTTGATTGGCACTCAGGCAAGTAAGAGTATAGGCAGTTTTGTTTGGAGAAAGAAAAGGTTTACTGAGGAGAAAAGGAACAGAAATAAAGTGGAACCAGGCCAGGGAGGGGCAAGGAGCCGAGCGGAGTCCTGCCTCAGGGAATCTTGACCTTCTTTCCCCAGTAATTCTAGATGTCCACCAGGCTCTCTGTGATTGGTTAGTTCCCTGTGGCCTCACTCATTGTGTGTCCAAAGCTAAGTCTTTGTGTCTCCACCCTTATTTTAGATCCTTTTCCTTTATTGCCCTAGTTCTGGAATGTCCTGTTGCCCGGAGTCCTGGGGTGTTTGATTAGTCCCCTGTTGTGGCCCTTATCTCTGGAGCCTCGCTTATTCTGAGGTCCCTGAAGCTGCTGAATGACCCCTGAATGACTTGAATAGGACTCACTACCTCTATGGGGAATCCCATGACTAGACAAACCCACAGGAAGAGAAAAGGGGTGGTGAGCAGAGGGGAATGAACAGTTCTAGAAAACACTGAAATATGGAGCAATGAGAGGCCATGGATGGTTCTGGGTTTCAGCAAGGCCAGGAAGAGATTCCTGATTCCCCAGGCTCCAGCTTTTCCAAATGTTCCTTGAGAAAGAAGGCAATGCCATTACTGATGGCCTAGGTGCTTACCCTGGGAGAACAACAGGAACTCCAGTCTCCTCCTCTGACTGATAGTGAAGTGAGTTTTGGAGTTGTTGCGTTTAGGGAGTGTCACAGGGTGGTCCCTAGGAAAAGAGGAGATTCTGGGTTCCCTGCCCCCACCCAAAAGGAGGGTGGAGCTGAGAAGAGAAGAGAGGAATCTGGAGAGGAGACTAAGGAGGAAGGAAGCAGGATGGAGCCAGAAGGTGACCTGAGGGAGGTACATGGAGCAGAGACATGGGAAGAAACTGCCCTTGCTTCTTCTTGGTCCTGGACTAGTTGAGACAGTCTAGGTGAGACACCTGTTGGGAGGTTCACTATGGCAGCATTTATCTTGATTTTGATTTTGCTCTTTTCCTCCCAGACTTGCTGGCCATTTCTGACCCTGCAGGGTCCATGCAGGAAGGTATTTTAGGCTTGTGGAGGGCTTTCAGGTCTTGCTTTGGCCTAATCCCTTAAGGGTAGACCTCACCCATGAGGGGACGGGTAACTTTGGGTGCTTGATTTAGAAACCATATTCTTTGTCTTTTCTGTGTTGTACACTCATTGTATTAAAGTTCCTTTCTAGTAAAGGACTTATATATTTTATCTTGATGTGGTGGATGACAGAACCTATTTAGAACAGGCAGATTTGGGCATTCTGGGGTGCCCCACTCCCTGCCCTTCAACACATTTAGTTGTTTATTTATTGTGTGCTTCCACCTTATCAGAATATAGGTAGCGCTAGACTTTTATCTCCTTTTTCCCCTTTTGGATCTGCAGTGCCCAGCATGGAAACTGAACACCTGTCAACATGTGGTGAATGCGTGGACCAGTGAGAGAATGGGGTGAGGCCTTGACTCCAACCTCTTTAGGATGTGTCTAATGTCAGGATATTTTGTTATAGGGCAACCCGATGTGAAGTGGGGTCCTCAACTGTGTGTGTATGCTTAAGATTCAACTGCAGGCACAAAAAAAGGTTAGTAATGGGTTTATATGCAAGAGAAAAGGGAAAGGAATAACTCAGGGAAAGAGAGTGATAAGTTGGTTAATGTGTTCTACCAGTTCCGCTATCCCGGAGCCCCGATAACATGCTGAAAACAGGTGAAGAGACAAGTCACGAGCCATGAGGCCAAGAAACACCCCCTGGAGTCCACATATCAGGTTATATATCCAAACCTGGCTGCTTTACTTCACTCTCAGGTCCCAGCATCGTGTTCTTTGGTGTTGATGAGGTTTGTAGTTCCAGTATTTGGGGTGGGGATGGAGTCCACAAAACCTGTATCTGTAGATTTCATTCAGGACACCCTTCCCCCCCTCAGAATTTCACCTTCTGAGCCCCCATTTCTGGATTGGTTCTTATTTCAACTACTAACCAGAATGGTCTATGTCTATAAGACTGCACCTTGAGGGGCCCAGGTCTTTTGTTACTTCAACTATACTCCCTCTCAGAGACTCACACACTCTCCTCTTCCCACTACCTGCCTCCAACACCACTGCAAGGACTGACAGGTCTGATAAACTTTTCCAGATCCTTTAAGCTCTTTTTCAGACATCATTTGCTGTTATTGGTTTCACTTTGCTTTAATTTACATCTTCACAGAACCTATCACCATCGTCATGCCTTCACTGCATGTATAGTCAACATCTGTCTGTCCCACAGGACTGTCTCTGACTCACTTCAGTTCTGCCCTGTTCTTATACATGGTAAGTGCCCAGTGAATATTTGTTGAATAAGTGACTGAATTAATTGGATTAGCAGGCTTCTATGAACTTCCAGCTCTGGCATGCTCTGCTGCCAAGTCAACTTGGGTTGGCATGAACCACAGTGATTCTCATATGACAATGCTTTCCAACATTAGTCCTCCAAGACCACCTATATCATTATTTGCATAACTTGTAACTATGAACCTAAATCAATATTTTTTTTATTTGCCTCCAATAAAAGTAACTGGCAATAAATATTTAACTCTCAAAATGACTTACTAACTTAACCAAATGCGTTCATAGCTAAATGACATCCTTAATTAAAAGATTTATCATGTTGAATCATCTAGCAAACCCCTGGTGGAATGTATCTTACATATTGGGAAACACTGCATTATAATGAATTTCCACTGCCTCATTATGGTGCAATTTAGAAATAGTTGGAAATAGAACCTGATCATTTAACCTACCCACAGATACCAGTTTAAAAAAGTCAAGCCGCGATATTCAGGTTTCAAACTGGTTTCAGTGCTCCTGTCATTGTTTCCAGAGATGGAGACGCAAAGACCTGCTCACTCACTCAGTCATTCCACCCTGCTTGTAGCTGTGGCTCTTGACACAGGATGCTGGGATGACAGCGTAGCCCTGTCCTCTCTGCTCCTGTCTCTGGAAGAGGAGTCTTGGTCCAGACAGCTTCTAGAGAAGGAAGTCATGGGAGTCCCTCTCCTTTCTGTTAACAAAACTTCTGGAGCAATTATATGCACGCACAGTGCTAGGAACAAAAAGTGAAAGCTCAGTCAGGCTGAGGAAGAGTAGCAGAAAATCTCAAAGACAGACGCAGAACTGTGGGGTAAATTACTACATAGCGTAAGAATTTGTATGATTGGAGCCCCTTCGTTGTAGTCATGAATTATTTAACTAAAATGAAAAATCAGTTGTGTCTACAAACATTTATTGGACGCTTACTATCTGCTCGTCATCTGGTCATGGTTGAGGTAATAGTCACAAATGAAAATTGTCTCTTTTAGTAATTTAGAGCTTAGGAAGAGAGATCAATTGGAAATAGTCACATGCAAAAATAGATTGGAAAATAATGATGCAAATAATAGTGGAGATATGCACAGAATACAATAGAATGGTGGTCAGAACACTTCCACTTAGAAGGTGAAGTTTGAATTAACTTATCCTTTAAGACTCAGCTAAAGTGCTGCTTCTTCCCAAAAGGCTTCCTTGATTCCCTCTTTCCAGTGTCCATTTAAGTTGTGTTCAACATGTTTTTGGGTCCTAGGACAAGTTAGGGATAATTAGGCAGGTTCAAGGGCTGTGTAGAGAGGGACCTCAGAAGAGTAAGGGAGGCTCCAGAGATAAAGGCAACAAATTCCAATGGGGACTAATCAGACACCTCAGGACTGGGGGCAACAGGACCTTCCAGAACAAGGACAATAAAGAAAAAAGACTCTAAGAAAAGGGCTGGGACACAGAGACTTAATTTTGGGCACAGAGACATTAAGACAGTGAGTGAGCCCACAGGGAACTAACCAGTCACAGAGAGCCTGGGGGAGCTGTAGCATAACTAGGGAAAGACGGTCTAGATTCCCTGAGGCAGGACTCCACTTTGATTCCTTACTCTCTGGCTTGGTTCCACTGGCCTGGGAGTTCTACTTAATTGCTATTCCCTTTCTCCTTAATAAACTTTTTTTTTTCTCTCTAAATAAATTGGTCTTTTCTTTCTTGCTTGTCTGAGCATCAGTGATGCTGCTGCTGCAGTTTTGTGAGACACCAACCGGAGTGGTCTAGTGTCCGGGACTCAGCGCATCCCCGCAACCCGGGATCCATCCCTGGCTGGAGACTCGGCCTGGAAACCTGACATTTCAGTATCATTTTTGCAATGAATAGTTAAACCATATTGTAATTTTCTGCTTGCTTATGCAGCTTGTTCTTGAAGGCACCAACTGTCTTATTCAGTATTGTCTCCTCAGTGCCTAGCATGGTGCTTGTCAAATATCAGACATTCAGGAAATATTTCTGGCAGAAAACAATGGAGAAAACCATATCAGTGTGGCTGGGCAAAGAGGAAGTGGATTTGGGCAATATTTAGGAGGTAAGGTAAAATTAATAGGACTTGGTGACCAACTGGATGAGGGGAGATGAGTGCTGGTGATACCGAAATGCTAGGTTTCCAGGCCAAGTCTCCCAGCCATGGATGGATCCCAGGCTGTAGAGTCAGCACTGAATCCGGCCACTAGACCACTCGGGCTGGTGTCTCACAAAACTGCAGCAGCAAGGTCACCGATGCTCACATAAGCAAGAGAGAAGAAGCCAATTTATTTAGAGAAAGAAAAAGTTTACTAAGGAGAAAGGGAACAGAAATAAAGTGGACTCCTGGGCCAGTGGAAGCAGGCCAGGGAGGGGCAAGGAGCTGAAGTGTTGTCCTGCTTCAGGGAATCTAGACTTTCTTTCCCTAGTTATTCTAAGCTCTACCAGGCTCTCTTTGAGTGGCTAGTTTTCAGTGGTCTCACTCACTATCTTAATGTCTCTGTGCCAGAACGAAGTCTCTGTGTCTCAGTCCTTATATTAGTGTCCTTTTTCTTTATTGCCCTTGTTCTAGAAGGTCCTTTTGCCTTCAGTCTTTGGGTGTTTGATTAGTCTTAGAATTTGTTGCCCTTATCTCTGGAGCCTCCCTGAACTCTTCTGAAGTTCCTAAAGCTGCCTAATTACCCCTAACTTGTCCTAGGACTCACTGAAGAATAAGACAGGAGGACTTTAGGGTTTTACAATTTCCACTGATTTGTAATAAAAACTCAGAAAATTCATTGCAATGAGAGTGTAGACTCTCCTAATTTAAAAAAGGCCAATGAAGATGAGGTGAGACAGTGACACAGAAAGTATTTGCAGGCAGGAACACTTTCCTCTACCTTCCATTGCCTCCATTATCTCTTCCCAACTCATTTCTTCTTCACAACATTGTGTTGCTCCATGTTTCTCCATCTCTTCTCAGATGACAGAGTTTTGTGAAGTTTCAATACCTAGAGCTTATTTCTTTCCAACTGCTTGGTCCTCTTCACATGCCTATTTCCAGCCTGATTCCTTATAACTTCATTTAACCTTCACAAGAATGACCCATAGTAGGCACTGTTACCATCACCCTGTGGCATGGGAAGGGACAGAGAAGAACAGTGGGATTAGGCCCATTCAACTTTAAGTTACAACCTGTATTTGAAACCTCACCACGTTGTCTTCAAGCCGGTGTTTCTCACTATAGCTTTATTCTCTCCTAATTACCAAGTTGCCTCAGACTAGAGGTTGAGCTGACTTTAAGTGGTCTCAGGAGGCAAGACACCACTGAGATTGTGGAAGAGTAGGTCAGAATATTAATCGTCTAGATAAGAGCTCTGTTCTTCAAGAAACTGTTACTAGAAAGGTTGGAAAGAAACAGAAAGGATGAAAAGGGGAAAACTGTATAATTTCACAGATATACTTTTTTTTTTCCTTAAAACTCAAAATCCCCAGTTCTTATCTTGTAATCTGTTGTGACATAACTAGGTAGACTATGACCCATGTTCGCACACACAAAACCTAGGAAACAGAGGTTCCCTAATTTTCTTGAAAAGGGTTGAATGTTAAGAATAATTCTATTAAAAGATATTTTCTTCATGCCAAAAGGAAAAAAAAAAAAAAAAAAAAAAAAAAAAATTCCAAAAAAAGTCCCCAACCTTAAATGGAAAAAGAACAAAAAAAAAAAGGAAAAACGGGGAAAAAAGGCCCAAGGGTCAATTAAAAAAAAAAATTGAAAAAGGAAAAAAAGAATTTCCAACAAAAAAAAAGGAAACAAACGAAGGTAAATGAAGAACAAATAATTGCCCAAGCAAAAAACAAAAGCAAAAACCTAAAAAAAAAGTCAAAGAAGAAAAATAAAACAAAAACCTAAAAAATTATAGTAAAAAACTACTTTTTAACAAATTTAAATGATAAAAAGTTAGAAAAATAGCTGAAAAACTATGACAACTGTTTAATATATTTATAAAGAGGTCATGAAAAGTGGGATAGAGAAGAGACAAACTTAAAATCATTCTCCTTTTAAAAAACAGCAGATATTGCTGTATATCAGTCATACATGTTTTTGGGATGACCAATTACTGTATAACAAACATTCATCAAATTCAGTGTTACCCATCATCACTCATTTGGCTTTTAAACCTATAGGTCATCTGGAATCTGCTGATGTAGGTTTGACTTATCCAAAACAGTGTTTCTGTTCTTGTCCTGGCTCTGTTCCTAGTACCTCCCATTCTCCTGAGGATCTAGGAGTGTGAGGGTGAACATGAAAGTCTCTAGGATCTAAGCTCTTAAGATCTAGGTTTGTCACTATCAATTTGGTGTATCTTCCTTTCTTGTTTAATCCATGCAAGTCAAATCCAAAAACAAGAGGCAAGAAAATGTTTCTGATCTTTTTTTTTTTTTTTAAAGATTTATTTATTTGTGCATACAGAACTGGGGTACAGGCCAGAGGCTCAGGGGCGGTGAAAGGCTTCACCAGAGACAGAGCGGGGAACAGAACAGGCAGATCGACGAAGTACACTGCTGAGGGGAGCAGTGGGCGAGTCAGGAGAGGTCTGATGTGCCATGTGGTCACCTCCGGGACAGGCGGGGATCAAACTCATGTGGAAGTGGCTTTAGCTTCTCAGTGCAGTGCTTTAACTTGCTGCGCCACCAGGGAGGGCCTGTTTCTGGTCTTTTAATGGGAAGAACTGTAACATTTTATGATAAGGGTATAGATGAAAAATAGAAGATTTAAGGCCAATAGGAAATGAAGCTTTTAAGAAGTAATCTGTGAAGTAGGTCTAGATATCAATGACTAGCTTCCCTTTGCAGAAGCCATGAGCTGGACCAGAGTACTGGAGAATATACATAATGTGAGAAGCTTGCATTTGGAGTAGTAGCGCAGTTGGACATGGATACAAAACATTAATGCATTGTAGGATTCCTAAAATAACTTGAATACAACACTGTTTTGAAATAATTGAAATGTTGAGGAATTGTTCTGAGCCCATGAAAATAAACTTTTAATTGGGTGAATCAAAGATAGTATAGGTTAATTTTCCACACCCTGCTTTCATGTAAAAATAGTTTTAACTTTCAGAGGAAAAGGGTCATAGTCTTTTGATAGAGACTTCTAACTTGAATCAATTATACTCTGGATAACTGGGAAATTCTCATGGACTGATCCCTGTTTCATCATACCATGTATAGACTGCTGACATGACTGAAACCTTCAGTTCAACAAATAACAATGTCAATTTTGTTTATGAAGACATCAGTATGTGTGTATCTTTCTGCATGCCAGATTTCTAACCCTTGGAAACAGCCATGAAAAGAGACAATTCCCCTATCTTCATGGTACTTACAATTTAATAGGTAAGCAGAATAAAATAAGAAGAGACAACAATAAAATGGGTAATGTCAGAATCTCAGAGCAAAGAAGGAACTTACAGGTGCAATACAGGCTGCAATGAATGAGTCTAATCTCTCTATTCTTCTCTGTCCTTACCCATGCAATGGAGTGATGGTAACAGTACCTACTATGTATCATTCTTGTGAAGATTAAAAACAAGTTATAAGGAATTTGGCTGGAAATAGGAGATTGAAGAGGACCCAGCAGATGGAAGGAAATAAGCTTGACACTAAGGGCTACATTAGGTAGGTTGGTCAGCACAGATTTCCATTGACATCTGAACTGAGACTTAAAGGTTAAAAGTTAAGTCATTCTTGTAAGTCATTGGAGAAAGAGCATCCCAGGCAGAGGAAACATGTGCAAAGACTGTGGTATGTTCCAGAAACAGGGAACAAGGGCTGGGACGGCCAGTGCATAGTAAGCAGTGAAATTGGGAAAAGATGGTGGAGGAGAGGCAGACACTGGATCATTTGGGACTAGCAAGGCGTGGGAAGTGGTGAGGAGTGTGTTTTTATTCTGAGAGTAAAGGGATGCTCAGAAGATTTTGGAGATTTTTTTTGAAACTTGAAGGATATTCTTTATATTTTAAATCTCTTCATTATAAAATCTTGAAATTTATCAAAAAGTGAACACTATGATTTATAAAAAGCAGAGAAACCTGGCACTCCCTGGTGGCGCAGTGGGTTAAAGCACTGCACAAAGAAGCTTAGACCACTTCCACATGAGTTCGATTAACGCCTGTCCGGGAGGTGACCACATGGCGCGGCAGACCTCTCCTGACCCGCCCACTGCTCCCCTCCACAATGTACTTTGTCGATCTGCCTGTTCTGCTCCCCACTCTGTTCCTGGTGAAGCCTCTCACCCTCCACATCTCTGGCCTATACCCCAGTTCTGTATGAATAAATAAATAAATCTTTAAAAAAAATTATTAAAAAAAAAACGGAGAAACCCTAAAAAACATAGCTTTCAGATTAAAAATTTTCAGCATCTGGCAATCTTGGTTCTCCAGTAACTGCCCTCCTCCCACCCCAGGTTACCATTTTAATTACAGATACTGTAGTTTCATGTATAAACACTTCAGTATGTCTAAGAAATAAGAATTCCTGATAAAAATACAGCTGGAACATCACTATCACACATCAAAAACTGACCATGACTTGGGAATATATAATCAAACCGAACATCTGACACATGTCTTAATAGTTGCTTTGCTTGAATCTGTACCCAAAACAAATGGGTCGATGTATTTCTGTATTTCTTAGATCTAAACAGTACCCATAATATTGTCGTTTTCTCTTTGTTAACCTTTATTGGTTGTAGAAAACAGACCAGTTTTTCCTATAGAATTTTCCACCTTTGTATTTTGCTCCTGGCATCTCTGTGATGTCATTTAACATAGCCCTTTGCCCCAGAATTTCCTGTAAACTGGTTATTAGATTCAGAAACAGGATCAGATTCAGTTTTGAGTTTTGGGCAAGAAGATCTCCTGGTGGTGCTGTTAACATCCTCTACATCACTTGAGGAAAAGCAATGCCTATTTTTCATTTCTTTCTTTTTTAAAGATTGATTTATTTATGCACATAAGACCTAGAATGTAGGCCAGAGTTGTGGGGGTCAGAGGACTCACCAGAGACAGAGTGGGGAGCAGAACAAATAGGTCTATTGAAATCCACTGCTGAGAGGAGCAGCGGGAGAGATAGGAAAGGTCTGGAGTGCCACTGTTG
Source organism: Condylura cristata (assembly GCF_000260355.1). NCBI lineage: Eukaryota > Metazoa > Chordata > Mammalia > Eulipotyphla > Talpidae > Condylura > Condylura cristata. The sequence goes on from NW_004567105.1 coordinate 32,822,301, forward strand.
TCACTTGCCAGCGGGGGATCAAACTCCTACTTCACTGGTTTCCAATTGCTTCTTAGTGCTGATATTTAACCCCTGTACCACCAGGGAGGGCCTTGTTTCTCATTTCTTGATATTAACATAGATCAGTGGTTGCATGTTATTATTATTAGTTAGAGTAAACTCATTATAATCAGGGGAGTCTAGCCATTATTTATTCTCTAAAGATAACCCTGATTACTTTGTGGCTAAAGGGATATAGGCAAGGATGGTAAGAAAAATATTTAACAAACAATGGCATGGGCTTTGACTAATCTAGTTGGACTGAGGAAGTCATGGACGCTCAACCCTGACTGCAGAAGTGGAAGCTTGGGATGCAATTAAAAGGTGCATGAGGGCCCTCCCTGGTGGCACAGCGGGTTAAAGCACAGCACAAAGAAGCTTAAACCACTTCTGCATGAGTTCGATTCCCGCCTGCCCCAGAGGTGATCCACATGCGAGGCAGACCTCTCCTGATCCACCCGCTGCTCCCCTCAGCAGTGTACTTCGTCGATCTGCCTGTTCTGCTCCCCACTCTGTCTCTGGTGAATCCTCTCACCCTCTGCATCTCTGACATGTACCCCAGTTCTGTACAAATAAATAAATCTTTAAAAAAAAAAGGTGCATGAAATTGAGCTTTATGGACTTGCAGGATTTCTGACTTAAAATCTACTTGACTTACTGTCTCTGGGCTTTCTATCATGGTCCTAGAACAGCAGAATAATTCATGTGGTGCTGTTAACTATAAACATAGTTTTGTTCACTTAGTCTCTTTGAGATACCAGCGAGGTAGGAAAACAGAAGAATCAATGCACATGGTTGGAAAGGAAAAATAATGGATTTCTTTTCAAGAAAAAAAAAATTAAGGAAGCCAAAAATGAATATGGTGGGTATTGTTTTGAAGAGTAGAATGAGAAAATTTAGCCTGTATATAGAAGAGGACTTTACTGTTTGCTATTTGACTTATTAAAACAAAGGGTATGCCATAATTGTAAATTCTCAGGTCTCTACTTCCTGCTTAACTCATTGCTCATATCCTAATTAAAAAAATGGTGTGTGTAACCACAGTGACTTGCCTTTAACCGCAAGTGAAGAATTAAGTTCTATTTCCTAGAGAAAAATGTGTAAAGAGTCAATATTCACTTTTTTTTCTGTTCATGTACACCCTTTTGGGAATGACCAGTGACACTTTTCCTATTGAGGAGGACTTTTCATGGTAGTGACTAACCACAGATTCGGTTGATTACTCACTTTACTACATTAGTAACACTTGGCATAGACTCCACACTAGGAAAAAAGTGCTGAATGCAAACCACAAGCTCAGCTGTCGGTGGAAATGATAGTTAATGGCATGTTGCTGCTACATCAGACAGTCAGTTCTTGGTAGAGAGGATTATCTTGAATGTGGTTTCCAAATCAATGGATCAGAGTGATGTGGCAAAAGTTAAGCCATTCAATTGCTTATCATACTTTAAATGTAGATTGAGGTTTTTTGATAAAAGAATTCTGGCTCTAATTTCTATAAATTATACATAATAGTTTAAATTATATAGTAAATTACTTATATAAAAATTACAAATTATATATATATATAAATTATAAACAATTCAAAAGCTTTACCCATGGAATCAATTTGTCATTATAGTTATTTCAAAAGCTACACTAAGTTTTGGTGGAAACAATTTTGGGCCTCAAAATATCAATTCAAGAAATCTAAAAATTTATATTGGAGAATTAAGTTCATCAGACGAGTTCTAAAATATAATAGCATTTAGTTGAGTCATCAAGAAAATCTAGATATATCAACTTGCTTGTCAAATTTCACAAAGATCACTGAAATTTCACCAGATATATGGTCTACCCACTATAAGGTTGGAGAAAAACATCTTAAAATCCTACTTTAAGTAGAATATGGCTTTTTTTT
>NW_004567105.1:32824747-32857553 GCF_000260355.1 Condylura cristata
GCAGGCGAGTATCGAACTCATGTGGAATATTATAATATCTATCTCAAGAGAATATTTAGGGTTATGGAAAATTTGAGGAGAAAATACAGAGTTCCTATATACTTTAGATTCTCAGTGCTGTGCTTTAACCCGCTGCGCCGCCAGGGAGGGCCCCGAATGTGGCTTTTTAACTCACCCGTCTCTAACATGGCTTCCAGAAAATTAAGTATTTTAGGAAACAATATTTTGAGTAGGGACGAGAGAAGATTGAACATAGATAGGTGTCAATGACATTAAAATGAACCAGATTATATAGTTTGACTATCCATGCTAACACTAGCTGATAATGTTCCATGCTTTGAGATCACCGCATTGACTACACCAAAACAACTTTTCCTGGATGAGAGAAAGATACCAGATGGACAATTATCTAGATCAAGGAGTGCTCTTAGGAATCAGAAATGGCCTAATCAAGCCAAGAGAATTATATATGTATTTATGTATGTATATAAATGTAGATTTATATATGCATATAAACATAGATATTATACATTATCTATTTATAAATATATAAGTATATTTATTATATACTTAGTATATGTATATGTATATATATTATATGCATATGAATATGTATATGTATATATATTATATGTATATAAATGTAGATAGTATATGTAAACTTTAGTGATATAGTATTTATGATTTTATCTATCTCAAGAGAATATTTAGGGTTATGGAAAATTTGAGGAGAAAATACAGAGTTCCTATATACTGCCTACCTCTCTTCTGTCTAGTTCCTCTCTTATTAACATCACATATTAGTGTAACACATTTTGTTACAATTCATGAACCAATTTTTATTCATGGTTTAAATTAGGGTTCGCTCTGTCTTACACATTTTATGGGTTTTACCAAATGTAGCTGCCATTATAGTATTATAATGAACAGTTTTTAGATTGTAAAAATCTGCGCCCTGCTTTTTCATCTTTCCCCTTTCCCACCCATCCTCTTGCAATCACTGATATCTTTCTGTCTCCATAGTTTTGCCTTTTCTAGAATGTCATATACTTGGAATCATGCAATATGTAGTCTTTCCAGATTGGTTTCTTTCACTCCGTAATGTTTACTTATGTCCCTACATGTCTTTTCATGGCTTGATGATTTCTTTTTTTTAATCACTGAATATTACTTTGTATGGATGTAACACATTTTATTTACCTGTTCATCTATTGAAGGACATCTTGGTTACCTATAAGTTATATACATGTTCGCATGTGGATTTTTGTGAGGACAGGGCATAACTTTTCAACTCAATTGAGTAAACACCAAAGAGCATAATTTACTGTATCATATGGTAAAAATATGTTTAGTTATCTAAAAAGCTGCCACACTATCTTCCCAAGTGATTGTACTATTTTGCATTCCTAATGGCAATGAATAACACTTTCTGTTTCTCTATATTTTTGCCAGGATTTGCAGTTGTGTTTTGGATTTTTGCCATTCTAGTAGGTATGTAGTGGTATCTCATTTTAATTTGCAATTGCCTTATGATGCATTCTGACCATCTTTTTGTATGCTTATTTACCTCAGTATATCTTCTTCAGTGACATGTCAAATTTTGTCTGTTTTTTAGATTGTTTGTTTTCTTTCGGTTGAGTTTTAAGAGATTTGCTCGATATCTTACATATGCCAATCTTTTACTGGATATGTGTTTTCAAATATTTTTCCTCTCTCTGTGACTTGTCTTTTCATTTTCATTCTCACTAAAAACCTAAGATTTCTATTTCTTATCCTGCTACAGGTGTTGGGGACAGAATGGCATTTCCATGGTGTAGCAGTTAGCATTTTTGCCTCACAGGTGTTAAGGTGTTAGAAATATAAAGATGAGTAAGAAAATTTCTTGTTTTAAAGGGCCTAGCTTAGTGGGTGTGGTTACCTCAGAGGGAAGAAGCAAAGACAATTGCTGAAGCCCTGGGAACACTGCAGGTGGCTTCTTATAGATCTTCAATAAGAGGAAATCAAGTGGTCTCTTGACTGAGACAGAGCACGGCCTTGCCACGGTGCTGCCTGACAGTGCTTGGAGAAGCTGAGCCCAGGGAGCGGAAGTGTGACATCAGTTCGAGTGGGGGTTTAAGAGCAATTTCCTTCCCTCTCAGGGTGACCCTCAAGAAGAAGAGGGGAAGTCAGGTCAAATTGACTTGACACCTCTGTCCTGGGAAATCCGATCAGGTGACTGAAAAGAAAACCTAACCTGCCAAGTCACTGCTCATTGCCCAGAGGTGGAAGGCACCTCGGGGAAGCCCCGGACCACAGGCGGAGAGTGCCAAGTTAAGTTTTACTGAAAAAACAAACTAGAAAAGTACTGCTTCAAACTCAGCCTGGAATGACAAGAAATGTTTCCATCTTTCACTTTCCTAATGGAAGTATAGACTGAATGCATTTGACATGTCATTGAGATTTCCCCTTTTGTGACTTTCTATCTTCAGGAAGAAGATAACCTGAGGATATGCATTTTTACTTGTTTGATAGGTTCCCTAATACAATCATAAATATGGCCAGCATGAAATATTTCTGATTTTCAAAAGGACTATGTCCTCTACTGTTAATTTGGAGATGTTGAATTTTTTTTTTAAGATTTTATTTATGTATGCATACAGATCTGGGGTACAGGCCAGAGGTACAGAGGTGGTTAAAGAATTCACCAGAGACAGAGTGGGGAGCAGAACAGGCAGATCCATGAAGTACACTGCTGAGAGGAGCAGTGGTTGGGTCAGGAGAGTTCTGCTGCTCTATGTGGGTCACCTCAGAGGCCTGGTTCGAGCTCACACTGAAGCGGCTGAGGCCAGCTTCGCAGTGCTGTGCTCCAACCCACTGTGCCACCAGGGAAGGGCCTGCAGATGTTGGACCTTAATTAAAGATTGACATACACTTAGAACTGTCTGGAGTAGTAAATTTGCCATAAATAAAAAGAAACAAGATTCCCTGAGAAAAAAACGAGGTGAGAACTTAAGTTTTCAAACGTGTCATTGTGATATCAGTGCCTTCCACAATGAAAAGAATAGGCAACCTTTAAATATCAGTCATGGTGGAGGATTATTGAGCCCCTGGGGTGGGCAGAATGTGAAATGGGCATTTGTAGAGGTTAAATCTGCAGACCCCAAAGCAGAGACAACGCTAACCAACTTTACTTCAACAAACATAATGTGAAAAGTAAGTATCAGTCATCTAAACAGGGAAATTAAAGGGACTAGGGAGATTGCAGTTAGAACAACTAAAGAAATAAAAACAAGAGAAAAGGAAAAAAATCAGGGTGTGAAAAAATAATTACAAATTTGATAAATAACAAATGAATAGAATGGTCTTATAGGTTTCTCAAACTGAAAAAGACTGCAAATATTATAGGTTTATAATAAGATCAGTGGTCTAAAATCCAAACATTTTCACTACTGAAACATAATTTTCTAAGATAATCACTTTTCATTTACTTAGCTCGATTTTTGCTTAGCTGTATATCACTAAAAATTTCTTACTTTGTATTTCTCCCATTTTCGATAGCCTCTATATACTTGCTCCCATAGAAAATTGTGATTGACTTACTTTTTTTTTTTTTTTAAAGATTTATTTATTTGTGCATACAGAACTGGGGTACAGGCCAGAGGCTCAGGGGCGGTGAGAGGCTTCACCAGAGACAGAGTGGGGAGCAGAACAGGCAGATCGACGAAGTACACTGCTGAGGGGAGCAGCGGGCGGGTCAGGAGAGGTCTGCCACACCATGTGGTCTCCTCCGGGGCAGGCGGGAATTGAACTCATGTGGAAGCGGCTTTAGATTCTCAGTGCTGTGCTTTAACCCGCTGCGCCACAGGGAGGGCCCGTGATTGACTTACTTTATCACATATATTGAAACTTAATCTCCCTTACTACACTTCCCTCTCACTAGAACTATATTACATTTTGGTTAAATTTTACATTATTATGATTAATAAATATTATTCACAATATATTTATTGTACTTTTTTTTCTTGTAAAAATTTTTTATTATTGGAGTTAGTAATTGATGTTGTTTGGTTGGTTTTCTTTTTTTTAATAGTTCTTTTTATAAAGATTTATTTATCTATGCACACAGAATTAGGGTACAGACCAGAGGTACAGGGGCAGTGAGAGGATTCACCAGAGACAGAGTAGGAAGCAGAAGAGGCTGACTGACAAAGGAACTGAAGGGAGCAGCAGACGAGTCAGAAGTTTGCTGCACCATGTGGGTCACCTCCCAGGCCAGGGATGTGCTGAAGCAGCTACAGATAGCTTCACAGTGCTGTGCTTTAACCCATTGCACCACCAGGGAAGGCCCTGGTTGGTTTTCTTAGACTTTGAAATACTCATCACTAGTTTACTATTTCCTGCCCCAATATCTGACAGGAGTGAATTATTTTTTGTTTTACACGACAGCAAAAACATATTCGTTATGATTTCCCCCCCTGGAAACCCTTTCTGGTTCTCCTTAGTCTTTCAGTTCCAGCAAGAGGTGGCTATTCTGTAGAGTTGCTGCTCAGCTGTCTTCTTGTGACTGCAGAAGATACTGGTGGAACATGCTGGAAAATCTAGTTTCTTTCATATGTTGAATCATCTATTTCTGAGTCCAGGACTTCCTTGATAAAATTTTTCATTTTGATTAACCACTTCCTGAAGACCCATTGTGAGAAGTACATAGGAAATAGTTACGAGATAGTGCATGAATGGAGATTGTACTTATCCTAACAGTTGACTCTTAGTTGGACCAGAGATGCTATTCTAATGTAGGCATTATTTTATTAGGAGTTAAAAAAATATTTATAATATATTGTTCCATTAACTATTTCCTTACCTTTGTATGTGACCTACGTTATCTCTTGAAGTTTTCTTTACCCAGCATTATCTGAAATTTAATGATGCACCCTGATGTACTGTGATCATCTTTGGGGGGGGAAATTCTCTGGGCTTTCCAATTTGGAAACTCATTTTGGGAGATTTTCTATGGGAAATTCTGTAAAATAACTTTCTTTCTTCAATTATCTTTTCTTCCTGAATCAATTCTTTAGCTTTCCTAATTTTCTTTTTAAGATTTATTTATTTATGCATACAGAACTGAGGTACAGGCCAGAGATGCAGGGGCAGTGAGAGGATTCACCAAAGACAGAGTGGGGAGTAGAACAGGCCGACTGACGAAGTGTACTTCGTTCGGGAGCAGTGGGCTGGTCAGGAGAGGTTTGACACTGCTATGTGGGTTAGCTTCCTGGCTGGGTATCGAGCTCGTGCTGTAGTGGCTGCAATGGCTCCATAGTGCTGTGCTTTACCCTGCTGTGCTGCCAGGGAGGGCCCTAATATTCTTTTTTTCAAAGACTTATTTACTTATGCACATAGGAACTATGTTACAGACCAGAGGTGCAAAGGATTCACCAGAGACAGAGTGGGGAGCAGAACAGGCAGATCGACTGAAATACACTGCTGAGGGGAGCAGCAAGCATGTCAGGAGAGATCTGCCGTGCCATGTTGACCACCTCTGGGGTGGGGATCAAACTCATGCTGAAGTGGCTTTAGCTTCTTAGTGCTGTGATTTAATCCACTGCACCACCAGGAAGGGCCAAACGATTCATTTATTTTAAGAGATTTTGTATTTATGCATACAAGAACTTGGGTACAGGCCAAAGGCACAATGGAAGAGAGGATTCACCTGAGACATACTAAGGAGCAGAACAGGCAGACTGACTGAAATACACTGCTGAAGGGAGCAGCGGACAGAACAGGACAGGTCTGCTACGTCATGTGGGTCAGCTCCCTGGCCCGGGATTGAACTCTGCTACAGATAGCTTTGTAGTGCTGTGCTTTAGCCCATGTGCCAACAGGGAGAGCCCAGTTTTCCTAATTTTCTTCAGCTCTTTGTTATTCTGTTCTTCCTTGGAGGATTCTTCAATTTTATCTTTCTATTATTTTTTTCAACTTCTGCAACTTAAGTTTTAAGCTCTAAGAACTCAGTATTCCCTAAATGTTCTTGTTTCACAAATATTCTCTTAATTTTGATCTTTGACTTCTGCATTATATTCTAGTCCCTCTACTTTGTATTTGTTTCTTCTAAGTTATTTAAAATTTGTATATATTTTGAACTTGGCCTTCTACCCTAAATTGTTTTCCAAAATGCTTTGTGGTCGTGGTGTTTTTATGTTTGATGATAAAGCCCTAATCCTTAGAATAGATACATTGTGTAAATAAATGGAGCTTCTTGACTTACAATCTTCGTATTAGGGTGATACTTGAAACTGGAGCATTTCATGGGAGGAAACCCCAAGTATCAGTAGGTGTTTTCCTTTGGTCTGGCCAGTTTTTCTAGAGATGAATCTTTAGTTTTAGGTGATATAACTCAGTTAACATATTGAACTAGTGATCTCAGTGTTCAGTATGGTCACTTTCAATTAAACACTAATCTTATCAATAGTCTTCATTTCTTTAGCTGTGATAAGTAGAACTTTTCTGGAAAGGAACGTCTAGTCTTCAGACAAGATGTGACAGGGATAGCAGCCAGGCTGAGCAGACTAGAAAGCATCTAACTGGATCTTTAGTATAATTTTAATAATATAATTCAATAGAAAGTTCTACTTTCAATCAACTTCTTTCAGAGGTTGTTGACTGTCCAATCCTTTAGTCTTTTGCAGATCTACAGTATGAATTGACCTTCATTTTGTTGAATCCCTCTACTTGGGTACTTCTAAGCTTCCGTGTCACAATGGAGAAATCTACAGTTGATTCTCGCCTATCCTTTTTCCATCTTCCGTAACTTTATTGAGATTCCTTGTGTGTCTTATTCTCTTTCTCATACTGAAAAAAATACTAGCAACATGTGCACTCAATCTTTCATGTTTCATGCCTTTAAACATATAATTCCACCATGACTGCAGCGAGGAAAGAGAGTTGGAAATCTTCCCAAGACTACTTAGCATGACTAAAAAGTGACACACTTTTTGAGTTTATGTAATTATAGACTCAAAATAGATTTCCCAGAAAAAGTCACAAAATTCCATTTAATTGCAAGAATATGGGAAGTGTTTTTATCCCATGTATGGGAAAGAAACATGCATGTAGATATTGGAAGGTACTAGTAATGTTGACCACACATTGGTTAAGGTTTTACTGTATCAGGCAGTGCACCATTATACATTTACAAATCACTAGTCTAATTTAACCAATGAAATCCTTTGAGATAATTACTATTTATATGAAGAAACTGAAGCACAGAGAAGTTAAATTATTCACTTCAACTGAACAGATAGTAAGGTCTAGAGGATTGAACCCAAGTAGCTTCAATCTAGAGACTTTGAACTTTTCCACTGGATTGTTCTTCCTCATACTTAATTAATCCACAGAAATTTATTAAGGTATATTTTGTATCAAACATCATGTTAGGTAGGTGCATAGAAAAAATATAAAAAAGTGTGTTCCCTAATACTGATAGTATTTACTTATGGATTGTGAAATTACAGTTTTTTTCTTTTCTTGTAGTCTTTTTAAATAGTCTGAATTTTTTTGTTTATAAGATCACAGAATTGAAAGTCATTCAAAACTATTTCCTTCAGAAAAATTAATAGCTGGGGTTTTGTTTTGATACATGAAGAATTAATTCAGGAATTAAAGACATAGTAATATTAATGTATCAAACTCATGTGAAAATCTTTTCTTATTTGTTGGATGGTTAGATTCAGCATTCCTTCTCTAGGTAGCTTGGGAAAAAATATAATCTACAGTCTGTTGCATGTAACTGTTATGATTAGCAACTGAAGGATAAGACTTGCCTAAGTTTTCAAAAGCTAATGCCAGCTCACATAACTCACTTCTTGAGATCATAGGGGAAAACCCCTTGACATGGGACTTAGGTATGAACTGTGAGGAATCATTTTCTATTTCATCCTACATAGTCTCTCTCTCTATATATATATCTTTCAAGTTTCAGTTAAAATTTAAAGTTCAACTTAAATGCAAAACTTGAGTTATTAATGCCATTCCTCAACCTTTCCATCACTCAATAATTGTCAATTATTTCTCTTTAACTCATTAGATATGTTGGAATGTTGGAGTCTCTATCTTATATAAACTTAGTTTTGAACAATGTCTTGTATTCTTCTTCACAAATCAGTTACAGAAATCTCACATTGTAAATGGAAGAAGCAAACATAGGTCAACTCTTCCTTCTAAAGTGATGTAGCTGAGGAGTAAGGCATACACACATGCTTTGCTAAACCCCATCACACCAGTGGGAGCTCCAAAACCAAAATTTGGGGCTATCTTTCCTCCCATGCTGTAGTTCTTCACTCCCCCCCCCCATATTGTTTTATAGGTTGTGATTATTTTTTTAACTCAAATACTAATGCTCTTGGATGAAGAAGTTATGTTTTTTACTTATTTGTGATATGAAAAAACTCATCTTAGCATATCTGGGTAAGAAACCTAGCAACTGTGACCCCAAGTAAACTGTGACCCCAAGAAGGCCACTCTATTAAAATCCATTAGTAAATTGGCAGAACCTATCTAAATTTCAGCGTTGAAAGGATTTAGAAGTGGCATATAAATGTAGTAGTGAAGAATGTCACTTCTGTTAGTTTCTGTGGGCTGCTATGAGCATAGGAGGAGGAAATGCAACTCACTTGTTAGATTCATGGGGTTTTTTCCTTAAAGATTTTATTTCTTTATGCATTTAAGAACTGGTGTACAGGCCAGATGTGCAGGGGATAAAAGGATTCACCAGAGGCAGAGTGGGGAACAGAAGAACCCAGGTGGACTAACTGAAATGCACTGCTGAGGGGAGCAGCAGGTGAGTCAGGAGATAGAACTCATGCTGCAGTGGCAGGGGATAGAACTCATGCTGCAGTGGGCTGTAGATAGTTTCATAGTGTCACTGTTTCACCTGCTGCACCACCAGGGAGGACCCAGATTTTTTTTTAACCCCAATAATCAGTCCTCTTCAACTATATGAAACATCTGAGATGGTTGCACATGGAGAAAAAGGACAAAGATATTAACAGGCAATTAAAACAACAACAACAAAAAAACTCTAGCTACCAATAGTTTCTGCCAGATCGTATCACTGTTGAAAACTTTGTAACTGTATTAAGCAATAGAAATATGGAGGACGTCGTATAAGGACTTACTAATTAATTGAAACTGGGATGCAAACAAATATCTTCATAATAGAACTGTCCCACTTTTCTTTGTTAACTGTGTCAATCATAACACTAGCCACTTAGTAGGTGCTAAAAATTCCTGTGGAATAAGAATTTGGCCTTCAAAACATGATCATGAATCTCTAGATTATCAATGCACAATCCCATCTGACATAAAATTGAGAATATTTAAAATGGTGGCGATACTACTTAAGTATAGTTTCTTGTATATTCTTTGTGCCACTTCTCAAAATTGCCCAGCTAACATGAACAAAAAAAGGGTGAATTCAGAAAACTCTCCTTGAACATACGGGATTTTATGAGTCAAAATGCGGGGAAAATCTGACTCCGTGTAGACGTCCATTCTGTATGTCATCTTCTTCCGAAGGCTCAGTTTGCATGATGTCAGGATGTTTCCTTAGCGTGGGGTAATCCACGCTAAGTCAATCTTGGGGGGTCCAAGATTGACTCATCCTCAGTGGAAGAAATCTACCCCAGAGTATGGACATGAAAATTCATTGAGAGTACTAGGGATATGTCTGCTGAGCAGAGAGGAAAAGGGCAACCAAGATGTAAGTTTTGTCTTACCTACCTACTCACTCAAGTCTGAGGAGAGCGTGAGATACCATCGAAAATCTTGCTGACGCTTAATGCATAACCATAGCCAGTTTTCAGAAAGAAAACCTAGCTGCAAAGAAAGAAGAAAGTTTTCAGTCCCTTTGTTTTAGTAATATGGTCACACTTGGGCTCCTGGTGGCTTTGCAAAACTTTTAAAGGGTGTGTTAGTGGTAAGTTATTCTGCATTCTCAGTGCTGGCTGGACCAACAAAGTGTGAAACCTCTACTTTGCATGTGCAACATAGGTGTTTTACAGGCAGAAAGGAGAGAGAAATTACTTCTTTGGTAAAGTCGATTAGACAGGAAAAGATCATAAAAGGATATGCTATTGTAGCAGCAGCATGCTAAACCAAAGAATCATCCTCGGAAAGATAAAACCATAATAGCAGGTTTTTTTCATTTCTAGCTAGGATACAGGACGGGTCAAAAATCCACAAAATGATAATGAGAGGCTTTTGTTAAGGAGTTATTAGGAATTTCAAGAATGTAATAAGAGAGTATTACTCCAAATGTGAGCTCTGTAAGTGTGGGTTAGACTCACAGGTTGCTGTCTAACCAAGAATTTTGGACCTTTATTTGTAGTCTGTTTTTTAAAGGGATTGAAGAGTAACTATTATGCCACAAATCCTGGAGGAAAATATGCTCACAGAAACCCAAAGCCTGATAGAATGTATTTATTTGAATTCACATTTTTAACAAAATTGTAGTCATATGCAATAATCTCAATATGTATTGATCAATTAGGGAACAGGCAGATTAAAGAAAATACCTTGGTTTTAAATTGTGCATCTAAAATGAATACTGTTATATGTCAATTGTTTTTCAATAAATTTGTGTTTTATGGAGGATCTTGGTTCTAGTCACATCTCTGTACTGTCTAGTCGAATGAATTTTAGGATCTTGGTTCTAGTCACATCTCTGTACTGTCTAGTCGAATGAATTTTAGCATAGTACATCGTTTCTCTGGGCCTAGAGTTACAAATAAAAAAAAATATGAGGCACTAGATGATAACCTCTGTTATTTCATTATTCTGTTTTATCATGAGATCAAGAGTTATCAGAGCTTAGATTTGAGCCATGTAACTACTAATTCTAAACATTTGGTCATACTGGAACCATATGCCTCATTCATTTTTAAAAAATATGAATGGGTATTATCAACTTAAAGACATCTAAATAGTATATCGTTTCTTGTTATGGTTCCTACTGTACTTCACTCTCTTTACTAACTTACCCCAGCATCATAGTCTAGTGAATAAACCAAAAAATGACAGAACAGATTTTTATTCCTTTCCAGAAAGTTTGAAATAGCTTAGAGATTGAACTTTGGTTCCCTGGATAGTGTTGAGCACCTGCAATTGTACCAACACTTTTATTAAGGGTTTCTTGTCATTGTGTTACCTGAAAGTATATAATTTGGGCTGCATTTTTCCTTAAGAGCTATAAGCGAGAGAAGGAGGACTTGTAGGAAGGAACACTTTTATTCACTTAACTTGAGATTTTTGTCCTGCAGATATGCTTTGATCTTGTTTATTTTGTGGGAAGATAGCCTAGTAAATATTTTTTGATCTTTTTCACATAAAATAATACATAGGCTTGTCCCAGTAAATAAATAGGAGTTGGTGAAAGAGATAAAGCATCCTCTTTCCAACATGAATCTTATATCCTATTTAATTAAAAATTATGGGTTAGGACTGGTAGTCCTGGGATTCAAATTGAGGGAAAATAATTCACAATAGACCCTTAATTTATTAAGGCTCCAGATTCACTTTTACTCAGGGTTGTCTATGGGCAAATTTCCATGTCAAATGAACTTAAGGAAGACAAGGGTGTTATAGAAGCAATGAAACAATTTCCGATTTTCAGGAATTCAGTCCAACATAGAAGACATATCAGTAGACATTTCCAGTATGACATTGAATGATCAGGACTCTAGAAAAAGCATGAACCAAGTGTAGGCCTGTGTAGAGGATATGAGATTGATTTTAAAGGTAATTTGGGGTGAACTCGTGGAGATAATGGTTGTTAGGCTGGCCATGGATGGATGGGCACCATTCTGAGGGCCACAGCTGAGAGGAAAGGGAGTTCAAGACCAGAAGAGCAGCATGAACAATGAATGGTGCAGGATATGCTTTTTTAGAATGACTATTAAGGTCTAAATAATGTGCCCAAGTAGCAATAGGTGACTTTTATTGAGTACTTATTACACACTAGGCAAATTTCTTAGCAGATTATATATATCAGTTGATTTAATTTTCAACTGAAGTCTAGAAGGAGATATGATTATTAGGTCTATGTTAAAGGTAAGAAACCTGAGTCATAGAAAAATTAAGAAGCTGCCTCAAAATCACATAATTAGACAATAATGCAGCATAGATTCAGCTGTCCATAAACACCATGCACCAGTGTACACTGTTTGTGGAAATGCAAGATGAGCTGGAACCAAGGAGAAAGGTCTTTTGCATCATCCTGAAGTGTTGTCCTTTATAAAGCAATAACCAGAAGACAGGACTGAATCCTGGTGATTGGGAGGATTTTTTTTTTTTTTGCATTTGGAAAAAAATGAAACAAAAATTAAAAAAGGAGGGTTCTCCTTTATTAATGATGATTTGAAACAATCGATCACCTGGAATTATACTATTCTCTATGGTAGCTTCTAGCAGCATGTTGCTGTTGAGCATTTGAAATAGTCTAAATTGAGATGTGAGATGGTTATAAAATGCAATTCTAAAATCTTGATTTCTAGGATTTAGCATAGTAAGGAGAATATGAAATATATTAATAATTTTGTATATTGATAAATATTGAAGTGATGTCTTGGCTATATTGGATTAGATAAAACCTGTTGAACCCATTTCTTCTTAATTTTATTAACAAGGCTACAAGGAAATGCAAATATTTAGTTTTCATTATATTTATATATAATTTATTTAAATATATTATTGTATTTCTAATGGCAGTGTTCTTTCAGAGCAATTTTAAAGTTGTGATAGACATTCTATAAAGTTACTCTGGTGAAGGACTTCCTCACCACAGTGGTCTTTAAACCACATTCTTTCTTTGCTTTCTAGTCATTTGCAAGAAATTTTTTTAAAAGCACCCCCTATGTAAAGGGTTGAGAGTCCCTAGAATTTCCTTTTTTACTTGATCCCAACCACAAACAAATGATCAATGTCCTCTGTGGATGAGGCATCAACATTTTAAGAGCGCAAAGGGAGAAGAAGGTGCAAAATAAGTTTCCAATTCCTGCATGGTGTGAAGTAAAAGTGCTTTCAAAGGATGCCACAAGAATGGCACAGGAGGGCATAATGTTTCTGTCTTTTTGTCAAAAGGCACAAGGGTTGAAAGGAAACTCTAACTACAACACCAAAATGCCACAAAACCATACTTATTAATACTAACTAACTACCCTCTCTGCCTATCTGACACCATCTCATCTTAAAAAACTTGTGAAAATACGTAATCCCAACGAGACTAGTATAAATACTGACAGCAAAAGGAGATGCTGTACATTTTTCTGATCATCTGTAGATCAGCTATTAGAAAAGAAAGATCAGCTAAGTCCATTGGACCTGATCAAGTTAATACAGCAGCTACCGATCACAACTACTTCGACCCTACTTTCTCTGAAGAATGAATTATACAAGCTGTTTCTTAGCTTTTCAGCTTTGTGTGATTTTGGGTTCTTCTACCTGTTACTGTGATACTGAATTGGGTAAAGCAATAGAAAACCTAAAGGAGTATTTTGTAAGTATGATCTTTTAATAATATTTCCTTGCGGATGAAGTGACAGAGGGCTCACTTGTAGTTTTATCTGTAATAGGCTGTCACGGTTAGTCCACAGTCATCTTGAGAAGGCTTTATGTTGTTTTGACTGTTTTATCATCTGGATGAGTTTTTTACTAAACAATCTAGTTATCATTTAGGTACCTACTCAGTCTGATTTGGACTTTAGAGGGGATTAAAGCATATTCCAACCCGCACATGGTGTGGGTATAAGGTAGTGGTGAGAATCCATTCAATTGTGATATCAATTTTTGTGGTGAGAATCCATTCAATTATGATATCAAGTAGCATGCATACTGGAAAAGTGACTTGATATTAGTTATTGATTTTTCAGATTTATGATGGTGAGATTAGAAGGTTAACATTAAAATTGTAATCTGAAATAACTGGTCAATTTAAAAGGTGAGGTCCTTAAAGATTTGGTTTAGAAATTTGTTTAGAGATTTTTTTTCTTTCAAAACGTGTTATTAAAATTCTGCTGCCCCATCTATATTATCAATGAATTTCTCTGGACCTCAATCATTTACTTAGATTTTGTAGGAATTATAATCCGGTTTCATTTTAAAAAATTCTTTTTTGCTTTATCAATGTATTTTAAAATTTTATATATGCTTAATTAAAAGTTTTACATTTTAAATATTTCATTATTTATTCAAAATTTTTGATAACTATAGTTATTATATAGTCACATTGGCAAACTATTGTATTTTCACAAGGTCAAATCGCATACCCACGGTTCACGTGGAACCATCTTTTAAAGGTGATAACCTATACGCAGGGTGGCACAGGTAGATGCTATAAAGACCTAGGCCATAAGGGGGCAGTATTTTATAGTGGAATGGTTTTGCTGATTTGTTTATCAGACTTGAAAACACTTTCTTTTCCTTACTATAGTTGCAACAATCGAAGTAGCATAAGTCTTGATGGGTTCATTTGTGATACAATTTAGAGGTTAGACTAGAAAAATAAGAAAACTGAAATAATATGGTCCTTGACTATGCCCAAAGCTTTTGGAAATACGGTTCGAACTAACCAGAAGAAAATAAGTAATTATTTTCAGCAGCTGAATTGATAAAACTGGAAATATATATTTAGGACAGTTTTGAGACAATTGACAAATCAAATCTTTTTTTTTCTTCAGAATGCAAGTAGTTCAGATGTAGCAGATGGAAAGCCTCTTTTCTTAGAGATTTTGAAGAATTGGAAAGAGGTAAATTGAGTATCTCCATTTGACTGATTTTCCTGTTGCTTATTTTCTGGTGGATAAATTCACATCAACATCTTATTCTCTTTGTCCCCAAGGAGAGTGACAAAAAAATAATTCAGAGCCAAATCATGTCCTTCTACTTCAAACTCTTTGACAACTATAAAGACAACCAGATCATCCAGAGAAGCATTGACAACATCAAGGAAGACATGGCTATTAAGTTCTTCAATAGCAGCGACAGCAAAAAGGAAGACTTCAAAACGCTGATTAAAATTCAGGTGAGGTTTTCTAAAATTCTAGGTGAGGTGTTTTCATTGCAGATGGTCCTCCAAAGCACTTAATTCCCAGACAGTAGAAATTACTTATCAAAGCTATGAAATGAAGCCATGCCCAAACTCCTTCCTACTAATTCTGTTCATACATAAGGCAACTTTTCATTGTTCATATGGGAATCACTCAAATTGTGACTTGGGAAAACACGGGTGTTATCACTATTGGCTCCGCTGAGGAGGAAGTAGTGACGCAATCGAGGGAACTCACTGAGAAGCGTTTCTCTCATTACCCTTATTTGTGTGATGGAAATTCTCTTGCTTTGGATGGAGGCCATCTCTCTAATGGAAAGAGCGGTGGGAGGTGGGGAGGTTTGTGCTCCCAGCTCAGTCACCAAGGCTCAGTTTCCTCATTTAAAAAGAAGCCTCTTGAATTCGCTATCACTTCTGTAGCTTCAGGTATTCTAAAACGCCACAATGCGATGTGTAGAAAATGAAAATAAGGTGATAGAAAAGGCTGTGCCATTTGAGGATTCACAGAGGGCATCACTCTCTCATATTGTACAGCCCACATACAGTCAGTGTTTTTGTGTTTCTTTCTTAGAAAAGAAAATAGGTAGAGTGTATACTTTACCAGAGAATTGTTCTATCAACTTTGGACACTTGAGTGTCTTGGCTGGAGAAGTCCTCAGATTCCTCAGCTTTATCTCATGAAATTCTTTTAAGATCTTACAGTATGACTTCCAGAAATTGAAGATAATGTTGAAGCAGAAAGGCAGATCACATTTTTCAAAATTGTATACCTTAGGCAAAGACTCTAGATTCCTTTTTTGGTTTGGTTTTAATTTAAATAGGCTTGAGCCACAGAGGAGGGGTTCTGTTCTGACTTGCGCTCTTAGGATTTGTGTTCAGCTCTCCCCAGACCTGGGTCTGCTGCTCATCCCGCTCAGAGAGGGCCCCAGGAACTGAAACAAGTGCTCACTTTTCAAAATCTGAGGTGATACAAAGTGGCTTGGAAAAATTATAATACCACTACTCCACTACTGTCTTGCTAGTGGTTTCTAGTGTTCCACAGATCTCTTTTGTCCACATGCTAGGAACTGGAATAGCATTCATTCCTAACCCAGTGCTGCCTCTGTTTAGAAATCCTGGATAATTCTCTTAGTTTCTTAGTGATGCTTCAAGCATGGGAAAGTGAAACTTATTTTGCTTGCAAATGTACAGCTGGTAGAAACTGTTTTACTCTGCTACAACTGGGCCTTGAAAAAAAAAATGCTTCTCCATCCTTCTGGAAACTCCAAGCCTTCTGCTTTGTAATG
This sequence comes from Condylura cristata, assembly GCF_000260355.1. Classification (NCBI taxonomy): domain Eukaryota; kingdom Metazoa; phylum Chordata; class Mammalia; order Eulipotyphla; family Talpidae; genus Condylura; species Condylura cristata. The sequence goes on from NW_004567105.1 coordinate 32,841,107, forward strand.
CGCAGGCTTGTGCAAGCTTTCAGCGTTGTCATTTTTTTTTTGCTCAATTGCTAACATATTTAAAGCATTTTAAGCCATGGTAGCCAGTAATACCCCTTGACATTTTCAGAAATCTCACGAAGTGGCCATAGAATTAGAAAGAAACAGTGGTAAAGCCCGGAAGAAAGCAAAATGGTATTTTATTTACCCATTCACCTAAAATGTTCTATTGGTCAGAGTGAAGAAATAGTTCAATTTGTTGGTGTGAGAGGGAGGGTAGAGGAAAAGTTTAATGTAATTCCTAATCTTCAATGTTATGCCATATATGATAAGTGCTTATTTTTAATTCCATTGTGGAAATGGTCAGAATGACATGGTTTAGGCAAAATGAAAAGTTAGAGCATTTATATCTCTTGGGCTTGGTTGTTTATGAAGCTGCTCTTGGTGGTCGTTGGCTTGTGGTGAAGGTCAGGATCACCTAGGGAACTCAGTGACTGCACAACAGCCAGGAATTCTTAAGGTCAGGCACCTGGGTGTCCGATTGCTCCATTGGGTCTCCAGGTTATCCTCCAAAGGGGAGAACCATGGGCCTGTAGTGATTCATTTGATAGTTAAAGCAAACTAAAGTGTAAGGTCACAGAATTGATTGCAAGCTTAGAGATCACTTAATTGTTTAGATGAAAAGAGAGTGGTGCAGAGAAAAGGTTCAAAGTAGAGTTATTGCTCCTGCAGGACTCAAACTTACATCTTTTGTCACTTTAGCAATCTTTCCACTCCATAATTTTGAGAATTCTGTAATAGTAAATTTAAGGATACAGAATGTGCTTTACCGTATTACAGGTCAGCTAGCAATTTAATTAGAAATTTTTTTTTTAGATTTATTTATTTATTCATACAGAGCTGGGGTACAGGCCAGAGATGTGGAGGGTGAGAAGATTCACCAGAGACAGAGTGGGGAGCAGAACAGGCAGATCTATGAAGTACACTGCTGAGGGGAGCAGCGGGTGGGTTAGGAGAGGTCTGCCACACCATGTGGTCACCTCCGGGGCAGGCAGGAATCGAACTCATGCAGAAGTGGCTTTAGCTTCTTAGTGCTGTGCTTTAATCTGCTGCACCACCAGGGAGGGCCCTAATTAGAATTTTAGCTTTAATGATTGAAGAAATCACCACTGTATATGAGGGTAATGCTACTGCAAATAATTTTTTAAAAGGAGAACTTCTACTTTCCAGGACCATGGCATTAACAGTAGAATGTTCTCATGACTGATGTGCTTATATTAATTTTGCTGTTTTCTTTCTCAATAGGTCAATGATATGAACGTTCAGCGCAAAGCAATAAGTGAGCTCTTCAAGGTGATAAGTGACCTGTCACCAAGTTCTAACCTAAGGAAGCGGAAAAGGAGTCAGATTCAGATTCGAGGCCGGAGAACACCAAAATAATGGTCATCCTGCCTGCAATATTTGAATTATAACTCCAAATCTATTTATTAATATTTAATATTTTACATTATTTATATGGTTAATATATTTTAGACTTGTCAAAGTATTTATAATACCAACTTGTATGTAACTAAAGTCTTAAAAAAGACTATTAATATATATGTTATTTATAATTCTTATATCTTATTGCTACTTAACCCCTTTCTTTCTGATTAATTAGGTGTAAGTATATGATTACAAGGGTTTCTTTCAGATGTTAACTAGGTTGTTGAACTAAGGAAGGCCTTGGGGTTGTATATTTATTTTACTTGATGGTATAAAGAAACACTTACAAATGAAATGATGCCATTCCACCATTGTCTATTTGAGAACATCTCTCATTTTGAGTCCTCCTTTAACAGTATGTCAGCACTTAATTGTGTCAGGTGATATGTAATTTGTCCCCTGATAAAAACTTCCCTTCTCAACTCAGACCTGGTGCTTTGGAACATCACTGACAACTGTCACTGCCCCAAATGGAAAACAGTTCATTTGTTCAGTTTGTTAATATTTAATATATATGAATAAAATATAATCACATACCTATGTGGTGTCAGATTTTTTTTTTCTAAATGTGGATTGAGGTTAATGAAAACATCATAATGAATTAATAGGAAACAAGTAATTTTTTAGGTTTGGAAATCTTATAATTGGGTTAAGCTCCATTAAATACGTTCTGTCCACTGGCAATTTGTTAGCTTCAACTCCTTCACTTAGAAACTTTTTGAGTTATCTTTCTGAAATGCAGATTTAATTATGTCACCATTCACTTCAGAGCTTATGTCTTGGAATGCAGTTCAGATTGTTTAGCTTGACAAACAGATTTATTTCTATTCATTCTTAACTCCCATCTTTTTCTTTTTTCTTTTTTTTAAAGATGTATTTATTTATGCATACAGAGCTGGAGTACAGGCCAGAGGTACAGGGACGGTGAGAGGATTCACGGAAACAGTGGGAAGCAGAACAGGCCGACTGATGAAGAACACTGCTGAGGGGAGCAGCGGGCGGGTCAGGAGAGGTCTGCCGCACCATGTGGATCACCTCCAGGGCAGGCAGGGATCAAATTCATGCTGAAGTGGCTTAAGCTTCTTTAGTGCTGTGCTTTAACCCACTGCACCACCAGGGAGGGCCCTCAACTTCCATCTTTCATCTTCATCTCCCAACCTCTGCCCATCATGGGTAAATACCCCATGGAATGGAACTATGAATGTAAGCTCTAGAAGAGAGGCCTGGGTTAGGGCCCTCGTCCTGCCAGTACAAGTAGTATGCCTTATTATTATTATTTTAAGATTTATTTATGCAAAAAAAAAAAAAGATTTAGTTATGCATATAGCACTGGGATACTGGCCAGAGGTGCAGGGATGGTGAAAGGACTCACCAGAGACAGCGTGACAGAACAGGCAGATTGAAGAGGTAGACTGCTGAGAAGAGCAGGAGAGGTCTGCTGTGCCACGTGGGTCACCTTCCGGGCCAGATCAGCCAGGAATCAAACTGGTGCTGAATGGACTACAGCCAGCTTTGCAGTGCTGCACTTCAACCTGTTGTTCCATCAAGGAGGGCCCCAATTAGTATATGCCTTTTAATAAAGTACTTACATTCCCAAAGCTGCAGTTTCTTTATCTGATAAAGAAAAATTGTCCCTTCCTAATATGGAGGTGAGGAATTATTCACTTGAGGAGTGACACTTGAGGTCACTTAGTGATCAAAGCAGACAAGGATTCCTGTCCTGGGGAAATGTACAATTTAGCAAGGGGAAGACAGGTATACAAAATCCATTGTGCAAGTACATTGCATGGTATGTTAGAAAGTAATAGATTCTATGGGAAAATGATAAAAGGATGGGGTAGTGAAAAAACCCAAAAGGTAGAATTGGTGGGGTAGAGGTTTAAATAGAAGATGATAGCTGGCTTCATCAAAGAAATGATAGATGAGGAAACACTTGTAAGAGGTTAAGGAGGCAACCTTTGGATTTTGGGCATGGCAGACATGCTTGCAAAGACTAAAACTGGTGGTAAAAATGTTTGGAAAGCTTAACTGGTTGTTTAACTTTTCTGAGTGACCCAGGGTTAGACAATGCCAAACACCATGACAACCTTGGCTTCATCAAATTTAAACTTTCGCTCTGCAAAAGATAGTGTTAAGCATAGATAAGAACCAGCCACAGACTGGGAGAAAATATCTGCAATTCAGATTTCTAACAGAGAATTGTATCCAGAATATATAAATGCATTTCAAAATTTCACATTAATAGGAAAACGAGCCCAATGTAAAAAAAAAATGAGAAAATTCTGGGACAGACCTTTTCATGTGGCAAATCAGAGTGTAAACAGATGGTGAACACCATGAGTGATTAGGAGAATACTGATTAAAACCACCCGGAGCTACCCCTGCAGCCTACAGCAGTGGTTAAAATGAAGCAGGTGATTCCAGGTGCCTCCGGGGATGTGGATGTGGAACTCATGTGCAGCAAAGATGGCAGTTCAGGCTGACAGCTTGAGTCATTTATGGGGGTAAATACACATTCAGGATCTGCCAGCAAGTCTACCCCTTACTATTCATTCAGCGTGGGGGAGGGGAATAAATTTCTCTCAGTGAATTAGCAATCAAGAAGGAGGTTCAGGAAGTATGTGTTGACAGTGTGGGTGAAGTGGGAGAATACATGGGTCAGGAGAGTGCAATATGGAACCCTGGGCAACTTTCAGGGCTCACTTGATGTCCATGTCATGAAGATATTCTGGCCTTCCAGTCAATACCAGACACATGTAAAAACAAGGCTTCAGATGATTCTAGTTTATAATAGTTTAATTTTCCAACAGAGACCTCAGACACCATATTGCTCGTGATGAAAAAGGAATCACAGCTGTCTTCTGGTTTCTGCTCTTACCTATAAAGAATGTAGAAGTTGTTTCTCCAGTATTTAAAACAAGAAAAAAAGTTTGACAAATTGAAACTACGTTTTCTTAGTTCCATCAGAGTAATAGATCTCAGAACAAATTTTCCCTGTGGAATCCGGAGGGACAAGCAAATTAAAAGACCCAAGTAAAATCTGCATCTTTCTAAAAAGAACAGAAAATACTGAAGTCATCAAGTGGTAAGAACGTCTACATCATCATTTTGATGACTTGTTAGAGGCTGAGTAAAGGGAGTGAGAAACTTCGGAGGCTTCCGTGTTAGGATTTCCCCACAATCCATGGAATTTACTCACAGAAATCCCACCAATTCTCAAGGCTAAGGAAGATCTAAGATAAATTTCCTTAGGCTCTGACTAGAAGAGGGGAAGATGAGCCCTGTGAAATAGGAAATAAGTCCAAAAATAAAGACCTTTTCTCCAAGCAGGAAGATTACCAGAATCTTATAAGAGAACTACTGAAGATGCTTCTCTTGTTCCAGTCACCCTACCCCCATCGTCATTTTTTACACAGCGGCAGTGAGGGGCGCTAAACAGTCAACTGGCCAAATGGTTTACTGGTCACTGCCTGAGTTCTTCACCTGCACTCACAATTGCAAGACTACTCAGGCTGGAACAACAACAAAGGGAATTATTTAACAAACCAGGAAAAAATTAAACAGTTACCGAAGCCAAAAATGGCCTTTACTTTACCCAAGCCCCGTCCAATGTTTTCCAGCCCCGTTCAAAAACTGTTAAAATGGCGTCCTCCCGCCACTGTGGACACAGAGCGGCCAGACTCTAGGCCCGGTTCCGGCTCCTAAAGACAGCAGAAAACACAACAGGAGATGTTCCATGAGCTGTTGGGACGCCCCAGCACAGCACCAGACAAGTGTCATTCAAAACAATAGCGGCTGTGAATGACCAGACAAGTGGCCACATCAGTCTCCACAGCAAGGCGCCTGGCGCCCGGTCTCCAGTCTTCTCTGCCAGCCACAGCACAGTACGCATCTTCATCTTTTTTTTTTTTTTTTTTTTTTTTTTTTTTTTTTGCCAGGTTGCAACAGCTTTTGAAAAGATGGGCGCAGTGGGGGCAGAAAACCGCTAACCCCAAATGCTAAATTACAAAGACTGCCCCACAAAGACTGCTCTAGAGCCCCCTTGCGGTCACATATATTCCTCCTCCATTGCCTACTCCACTTTTTAGCATTTTCCTTGGGGCTATAGACCTTCTCCAGGAACCCCCTCCAGGGGGCACCACCTGGAACAGTCTATGGTTACACTGTCCCGGTTGCCACCAGTTACAAAGCTGTACAAGAAGAAACATTGTGAATATCACAGCCCTGAGACTCAGACTCACTAACATACTGACTTTTAAGAATCCTCTATACAGAATACCATTGCCCCCTACTACACTACCTAGGAGGTGTTCTGGATTTCCGGGTGGGCCAGGCATCCAGACCAATTAAGTATCCGGGTATGCAACATTGTAATGCTCCGGACATCCCTGCTGGCCTGGTATCGGACCAACTAAGTATCCAAGATACAGTATCACCCGAGCAGACCCGCCTGGCCAAAAAAGGGCATGGCGGGAAAATAGAGCCACATCAGTTTCACAAGCTATATAAGCCCCCAGCTCCTCTTTCTTTCTTGCAGACTCACCTGCTTTACCAGTGTGCTAGCCTTTGCCTGAGAGGTGCACAAACCTTTTCTCAATAAACTCTCGCTGCCTATCCAAACTATCCAAACTAGTCCTTTCTGGTCTTTCTCGAGCACTGAGGTTTACTGGAAAACATTAGGTACCAATGTATTAACCACGGATTACAGCCGAAAGAGTTGTATGACACAGATTCCCTCTGAAGAGTGATACTTAAAGTGTCACAAACATAAAGAAGGGAAATGAAAGCAAAGGATACCAGAGGAATTTTAAATCTCTGACAGGCCAAGAGGCAGAACTAAACATAGTCTGAATAGACAAAGCACCATCAGAACCAGACACAGATATGACACAAATGGAATTATCAGGCAAGAGATTAAAGAGAACTACAACTATTAGAAAAATCAGACAATATTCAAGAACAGATGGATAATATCTGAAATGGAGGTGGAAAGAAAGAATTAAAAGGAAATGCTGTAAATAAAAAATAATGTAACAAATGTGAGGATGCCTTTGATGGACTTATCAGTGGATTCTATAGAGCCAAAGAAAGAGTCAATGAGGTTGGAGATAATAGAAACTTCCAAAATTAAAATGCAAGGAGAAAAGAGAAACAAGAAACATACAGACATAGAATGGAGCATCCAAGAACTGCTGGACATTACAGAAAATGTAACAAAACTACAGATCCCCAAGAACACCAAGCAGAACACATCCTTATCTAGGAATATAATATGTAAACTGTAGAAAAACGAAGGCAAAATTTTGAAGGGAGGATGGGGGAAAAGACTTTACCTGTGGAAATACAAAAATGGTATACTTTACCTGTGGAAATTACAAAACACTTCTTGTCAGAAAGCATGAGTGTTAGATCCTCTTGCCCTGCTCAAATCATGACTAAGTCACTGGCTTAAAACAACATACACTTATTATTTTACTCTTCTGGAGGCCTGAAGTCCAAAATCAGTCTCAGTGGGTTAATACCAAGGTGTTGCCAATTTTTTTTTTAGAGATTCTAGGAGAATATCCGTCCCCTTTCCCCCAAGGTTCAAACTTCTGGAGGTTGCTTGCATTCCTCAGCTTACAATTTTTTTTATCTCTGAAACCAGAAGCATTAGGCTGAGTCACCCTCTGCCATGCTACTGCTCCCCTTTTCTCAGTGAACCTAACCCACTCCCCCCTTTCCTTCTCAAAGCCACTAACTGTTCTTATTGCCCCAAAGTTTATTTTTATTTAGTTATTTTGTTTGCTTGTTTTCTTTTCACATATGAGTGACATACTACTTTCTGGCTTATTGTACTAAGCATAATTCTTTCTAGACCCTTCGATGTTGTTGCAAAAGGCAAGACTGCATCTTTCTAATTAGCCATAGCATGTGTCATTGTATATTTCATTATATACCTTCATCCATTTGTCAGTCGATGGGTGCTTGGGAACAGGCATGGCAAATGTCATTTTCAAAGACATGTCCAAAAAAAGTTGGACCTTTGCTGGTAAGTTGGGTCTCTGTGGCAGGATCTAGTCCTGGGCAGGGATGGCCTGAGGGAGAAGAGGGTGACAGTATGATGGATCAGATTGTCTGTTCATGTGCACTGGAATGACTTTTTTTTTTTAATTTTTAAAAGATTTATTTATTTATGCATAAAGAACTGGGAAACAGGCCAGAGGTGCAGGGGTGGTGAGAGGCTTCACCAGAGACAGGGTTGGGAGTAGAACAGGCACTGACAAAGCACGCTCCTGAGGGGAGCAGCGAGGAAGACAGGAGAGGTCTGTCGCGCCATGTGGGTCACCTCCTTTGCTGGGAGCAAATTTGAAGCAGCTGCGACTAGCTTTGTAGTGCTGAACTTTAATGTGTTATACCACCAGGCAGGACCTGCACTGGAATAACTTTAGAAGATGAAGAGGCAGGGGTCTTGGAGCTTCAGAAACCAAAATGTTATGAGATAACTTCTGTCACGTCAGATCCCTGATAAGCTTCTACTGAAGGAAAAATGACATGTCTATTGTGTCCTGTCGTTTTATTATTGATTTGGGCCCAGGATCTGGTCAGGCTGACATGAAACCACAGAGCTGGGTCCAGAGGTGGACACAAGAGCACTTTTTAGATGGGAAAACAAATATTAAGTATGAGGTTTGTTAGAAGTTCAAATCAGTCAATGGCCACAATGGGTGAAAAACTCTGGCAAAGGTCATGATTCTTCTTAGAGCATTGACTTTTCAGAAATAGTAAGTATTTTTGAAGATCTGGCACTGTTACTCATCATCATCATGTTTTGATTTCGACTAAAATAGAAAGTGTGGGGAGGATTAAAATGAAATCATGTTTGGGACTGTCAATTTCCAAGTTTTATATCCATGTGAGAGAGTACTATGCAGGCATAATTCCTGGGAAGTGCCTTGCAATGCACTTATGTTATAGGGCAGGGAGAGGGGGCACCCCCAGGCCCCCAAACCTGCCCACTCTAAACAGACTCTGCCATCCACCACATCAAGACAAAACATGAAAGACCTTTAATAGAAAGGAACTTTAATATAATCAGTGAAAAATACAGAAAAGACAAAAAATGTAGTTCCTAAATAAAGCACCCAAAGTTACCCATCTCCTTGTGGGTAAAAGTCCACCCAAACAGGATTGCCCAAAGCAAGGCCTGAAAGCCCACCACAAATCTAATGCATCCTCTGGTGGGGACCCATAGAGAAAGGTCAGAAACAACCAGACAAGTCTGGGAGGAAAATAGCAAAATCAAAATCAAAATCAAAGCTGCCGTGGTGAACCTCCCCACGGGTCTCTCACCCACATCATTTTCAACCAGTCCAAGGCCAAAAGGCAAACACAGTTTCTTCAGGTATCTCTGCTCCATGTGCCTCCTTCAGGTCTCCCCCAGGCTCTCTATCCTACTTTCTTCCTTCTCCAGTTTCCTCTTCAGTTTCTTCTCCCTGCTCAGCTCCACCCTCCTTTGGGTGCAACAGGGAACCTGGAAACTCCTATTTTCCTGGGGACCACCCTATTATACTTGCTGCCAAGATCCATGAACCATAAGAAATGAGAAATATGCAAGGTTTTTTTTATTCTTTGATTTTCTTAGGGGCTTACATGATTAGTTACAGTCTAATTTCTTTACACCTTGTCAGCTCTTCAAAATGTGCCTTTAAAAAAGATTTTGTGTTTCATGTTGAAACCATGTAGTGGAATTGTTTTGAATCTCTAGCTCATTTGCTTTCTCTGTACTTGTATCTTAACTGTATTTGTTTGCCCTTGGATGGTCCCTCCCATTTAAACAGAACATTCTGTGCTTGTTATCACAGAGAAATGATGTAACAGTGGAAAATGGAGAAAACCCATGTCTCTACTTGAGTTTCAAAAGCCCAGGGCATTAAAAAAAAAAAAAAAAGACTCACGATATAGACAAACCACATGAAAAAGCATCATGAGCTGGAAACTGGAACAAAACTTACCCTAATCCTCAGACCAATCCAGAACTCCCCTGGATAGAAGACAGAGGAGGACTGGAAATAAGTTGATGAGGGAGAAGTTGGTGAGCCCCAGGATAACAGAGAAACTGAGAGAATAATGTGGCCCAGAAGAGTCTCCAGTCTGTAGGTGAGCCAGCTTCTGCTTGAGTAAAATAGACAGACATCACCCAGACTCACACAAATAGCATTTTTCTAAGAGACATTTTCCTTGATTTTCATAAAGGATTCTGAGAAACTGTATTTGAAGTGGAAAAGTTTTTCAATGTCTCACCTACCAATAGTATGTGATTTTGTTTTGTGTTTCTATTTACATGTCTGACATTTTTATTCATTTCCACAACAGCCACAGAGCATGAGTGCAGTGTGCAGGAACAGAAATAATGACTGCTCTTTGACCTTAAGGAAAATGGTATTAATGAGAAAGGAAGAGGAAAAGTTCTGCATGTTCATGTCATATACATATCATATACTTATTAGTAGAGACAGAAAAAAAGAGTAGCAAACAACAGTACAATTACGAGCAGAAATAGGATCATTCTTGCGTTTGGTAGAAGGTTTTGCAGACCGGAGTGTGTTCATGTTAGAAGCCAACAACACTGTTTATAAATCTGCTTGCTTCTATTTACCCCACTTGGAAGCACTCACTAGCAGATGCCTGAGCTCATTGGCTGTTGCACATCATTAATGTTGAGGAAAGCGAGCTTGTGTCTCTTTAGGAAGCACGAGTTATTAGCATATTCACTGCATTCAAACGCATCACATCTGAGTTTCTGTAGATCTGTTCTTCCCCTTCATTCAGATTTTCCTGAGGACTCTGCAGAGGCTACCAGAATTCTTTCTGAAAAGCAATTATTTTTGTTCAATGATGAACTAATAGAGGTGTAGCAGATAATTAATTTGTAACATAAATTGAGTGGGGCAGGGAACCTGGAAACACCTCTTTTCCTGGGGCCCACCCCGTTACACTTGAAAGTGAGCCAATGTTATATAGCATGGAACGCTCTTTTAAAATGCTGACCAAATATGAGCTGGCAGGGAGTATACTACCTATTGTGTGGGTGGTCCAGCTGTATCTCAGGTTGGTGAAGTGAGAGCTGTATTTGCTTTGAAGAGCAAGCAGGTCGCATAAAGTCTCAAGAATAGACTTAAATGAGAAAGCAAAGTTAAGTTGATTCAAGGGAAAAGCAAACTCCTGAGAAGGATGAGAGAAAGACCAAGCACTTCAATTGGAGTCTTTTACCAATAGCTGATACAGCAATTCTCAGTTCACTTACAATATTTGGCCATTAAGGCAGGTACAGTGAGCAGAGTACATTTTATTTTCCTTTTCAAGCTTACCATACTTTGACTTGACCATAGGACAGAAACCGTTAAACACTTGACACAGTGGTCCTGAAAACCCCAGGAAATGAGAAAACTTTTCCATTGCAAGTCATTCAAAGATCATCATGGTGTGCATTATTTCCTGGGTAAGGCAGGTAGACCTTGCATTGGTTCTAATACACATGTTCCCACACAAGAAAATTTACCCTCAGGCCTATTACTTATTCATTGCTTAAATCTTTTCATTCACAAAGGAAAGAAAGCTTTTTAAGGTGCAAATGATTTGTTTCACTATACTGGCAGCAGAGATTATAAATTGTTTTAATGTTTTAAATTGGTGGAGGAAAGATAAATGAGTCTTTTGTATCTCACAAAATTCCAAAAGAAGTGGGAAACAGAAAGAATAGTTCTGGAGCTTCACACAAGTGTACTCAGGCATTGCCATAGGATAACTGCTCAAAATTACCCTAACACCATAACACTTTCAAGGAATTTTCTAATTTTATCAAAATTACTTCTTTGCATTTTAAAATAACATAAATAATTCAAATTTGAATATCTCTAGGCACTTCATGACCAGATTTCTCACTACCATAGAGGGTGAGTCATCTTTGATATTGTACTGAAGGGAGCACCTTTACCTGTCCAGTGGAGGTGTGAGCAACCCAAAAGAATTCAAAGAGGAATATCATTGGGAAATGTTGAAAAAGAATGATACATTCTAGGGAGTGAGAGCTTCAAGCAGAGATTTAAGCAAGTACAACACTCCTCCTTAGCTTCAGAATAGTTTGTGGGGGAGAGACGAAGCAACACCTGTAGGGTCATTATATAAGCTTTGGAGACGATGGATTGGAGCTGTCAAGAGACTTCAGTGCACAGAAGTTTCTCATGCATTACAGGACTTCCAACCTCCTGGCCTCACCACCCACAAGTCATTGTGGCAATCATAGTTGCCAATGTACATTTCTGAAATTATTTTCAGTGGGTTATTTGTACGATTCATTTAGCCATAGAAGCATTGAACAAAATGAATTTTAGAGCCTTGCACATAAGTGCATGTATGAAGTTGTAAATTTGCAGCCTTTCTTTTGTTTCTAATCAGTAATATATGATTAGCCTTCTAATATGTTTGAAAGAAACATTTTGGGTATTTTCCCATCCCTAAGGGTACTACATATTGAGAAATATATGTGGAAAGTACAAGGTACTGAGAACATCAGGAGAGTAAGAAAAATGAATATGAACAACTGATTTTTGGTGAGTTGGGGGAACACCAGAAATCTTGGGTAATTAAGTCTTAGCTATTTTTATCATTAAGTTGTAGGACTATAAGCACAGTAGAAAATGCAATGTAATTGGAAAATGGCATGCTGGAAACTCTGGTGCAGGAGTCAGGAAATCCCCACTATCAGGTCCGTTAGGCGAACCCATGGGGTTCAGTAGGATATCCCTGAAGGGGCCAAACCCCAAAGCCATACAGTCTGCAAATATGCCCATTTCTCACAATAACAGGTCAATAGGAGTTGGAACAACTTATGGAATGAGATCAGTGAAAGCAAGTGGCTATAATGTAGTTAAAAGCAATGATTGGGGCCCTCTCTGTTGGTGCAGCGGGTTAAAGCGCAGCACTCTGAAGCTATCCACAGCCACTGCAGCACCAGTTCAATCCCTGGCCAGGGAGCTGACGCATTTGGCCCAGCAGACCTCTCCTGCTCACCCACTGCTCCCCTCAGTGTATTTCAGTCAATTTGCCTATCCTGCTCCCCACTCTGTCTCTGGTGAATCCTCTCACCCCCTGCACCTCTAGCCTGTATTCCAGTTCTTGTATGCATAAATAATAAATTGTTTTAAAAAAGCACAATGATTGTTTCCTTGTTTTAACACCTGACTCAGGGCAATCACCTATGAATCAGAAAAGTAGAAAGCGCAAACTCAGAGAAGGCAGCAACAAACACCCTTAATCACTGAAGAACCACAGCCTCCAAAACTTTCAAACAGTGGCCTGGACACTTAGGACTTGTCATTTTTCTGAGGACATTGAGTTACTAGATATTTTAACTGATGTGAAAATCAGAGAATCGAACAGTTTCATTTAATTGTGGTTTGGCTTTCTGATTGTCATTTTCCAGATAAGTGATTTTAAAAATAAGTCTTGTATTTGTGGCTACAAAGCTCTTGTTTTTTCCCTGTTGCCTGAGAGCTCAGATTGAATGACAGATAACCAGATGAGGTCTGAAACTTGGAGACATGGTAATTGACCAGTAATGACCACTTCCAGGAACAGGACAGTGACCCAGAGTCCTTTGGAAGTGGGAAGAAGGAAAAAGAGCAGTTTGGAGAAGATTTTAAGGCATCATCGGTGAGAGGATCATTTCAAGGGTCTCTATTTCTGAAGTGAGAAAAAACTGAGTTGGGAAACAAGGTTCTTTTCTTCTGAGAATTTTTTTCCCTGCCAAATATCTTAAAGGTCACATACCTATTAGCATAAGAATGTTTTTAACCACACAAGTTTCAGTAAAATCAAAATCAAATGCTACTAAGGAAACCAGTTTTTTTTTTTTTTTTTAAGTTTGAGCACCAGGTTAGCAAATAAGAACAAATTGCTGCCTTTTGGGTTGAATGACTTGAAGTTCTGAATGACAGAACAGTGCCAGGGAAACCACAGGCTGGGTTTCCTACCCTAAAATGTGGAAACATGTTTATTCTCATCTTTTTCCTCTCTCAAAGACTGTTGAATGTTGGTGTTAATAACCAATTTGCATACTGCTCACCAAAAGAGTAACACCCCAAAATGGCAAAATATGAAGAGACTTGTTCCCTCCAGCAGTGGGGGGAGGGGATTTCAGGTGTGACGGAGGAAAAGCAGCTTCTCCATTCTGCTGACAAAGAGGTCAAGGCACCTGCTTTCTGCCCTCATGAGAGACTGGGATAGAGCTTGTCTTTGATGAGACAAGAACAAACTTAGTTCTCAGAAGTGAAATGAGAGGCCACATCTAGTTCTATTAGATGGGATTAGGAGGGGAGACAGGAAAGCAGGTTGGTAGATGAGAGAGTAAGGAAAGGAAAGTTAAAGAGACAGCAAGGCAGTGCTCAGAGCAGTGGATGGTTCCCAGCTACTCTGGGAAGGCTTTGCAACTCTGGGAAAACTTGTGGGACTTGGTGCAAAGAATCTGTAAAGTGGAAAGGCTAAGAGTACATTCATCTCCTCTACCCCTTGTGGCTAAGAAAAGTGAAGACAATGCAAATCCCTAAATTTTATGGTAAGCACTCGTTACATGACAACCATTATTTAATCATTTATTTCAGTGAAGTGGTTTATTCTTGGATAACTGGTGGGCATTGTCTTTTCTTTATCATACTAGTCAACTGGATGAAAATTGGGGCCATGACAGTGACAGTAACAAGAGCAGCCTTTATTTTATGCTTGCTGTATGGTTATGTCCTTACGATTATATCGTGTGGTCACTGTGTGCCAGGAATTGTGCTAAACTCTTCAGTGTACCTCTATGAGAGAATGTTCTTGCTATCCCCCTTTTGCAGTTGAGGAAACTGAGGCTTCACATCACTCAGTAAGTGGCAGAACCAGAGTCTATGTCCATGGAGCTTGACTCCAGAATTCTCCACAGGGTTCTGAATAGAGAACCCTGACTAGAGAAGCTAGTCAGAAATTGGAGCATTCTGGCACCTGCTAATGGTTTATACCTAGGCAGCAAACTCTGAAGTATACTCAAGGAAGAGGAACTAGGTCTCTGTTCAATAACAGATTGGCCCTAAACCCACACAGAAGCAGGACCAGAGAGGGTCTGCAGGGCCCTGCTGGACCCAGAGCCAATAGCTGTTTGTTTGCTGGACCCTCCCCTCCAAACACCCTCCCTTCCTTGCCCTCAGTGGCCTGGTGGTTCTCTAGGTGAGAAAGAAAGAGCTTGGGGTAAATTTGCAAAGTAGGAATGTGTATCCTGCGCCAGCCAGTTTCTCACTGTGCATTGCCTTCCTCACACCCCACTTGCTCTGGACCTCAAAGCCCTCTGTCTACCCAGAACCCACAGTATGATGGTTCACTTAGGTCCACCTTCTTCATCCACAGGCCTCAAGCCTAGACTGCACCTTCACTGTTTCTCCCAGCATACCTTTCTCCTGTTCTGTAACCCTCTCACCTTGCTGACATGGCTGCATGCAATCTGGCAGGTGAATTTTGCCATGGAGCCATGATTTCAGGCCTAGGATTTACCTTACAGATGATGTTTTCTGTCAATAAAGTGTTAAGATAATGAAATTCTAAGGGAGTGGTTTCAGCTCTTTAGAAGGGGCTGAGGGTTCTTTGCACATCCCATAAATTGCAGGTGTCAGTGACTAACATTCTGCACATGTGCAAGACTGTGAGGTCTCTATGGGAAGCGATTGAAAGATGATGCAGGCATCTGTAATGCACTTTGTTTTATGCTGTCTTGCGCTGTGCTCTTCATCTTATCTCAGAGTTTCAGTTTTGGGAGCCATTTCCCATGCATTTCTTGTGTCACTCAATGTATAGGGAAGATGCTCACCAAACAAATGCCCCTTTATGTCTTTCAGTGGGTGTATAATGCATATTGCAGAAGGACTCATTTAAGAAAAAAAAATCTGTAAGCGGGGTATAGCCCAGGTCAGCCCCACTAGCTGATGCAATCCTTTGGGAACTCCCACAAAGTCAGTTCAATCAAATCCAATTACCGCCACCATCACAGGAAAGTAGATTCAGGTGCCTAAGAAAATGAACCAGGTTTTCATCTATTCAGCACACTTACTGAACACTATATAATAAAGCATTGGCATATGCCCTGCTGGTATTGACACTTCAAGAGGTGATTTCTGCCCTGAAAGAACTAATTTAATGAAAGGAAAACAAGCAAATACGTATTGTCAGACTTTTACAAAGTTCACTAATCAAGTGTTTGAGGTAACATTGTCCCTGGGAGAACATTTTAACAGCAGCCTCTTTAATTCACAGCTCTTTGTCATCCAACTCTCTCATTTTACGCCTCCTCACCCCACACACACATTGTAAGAGGGGCTGCTGCAGACAAGACACTGTATGACTATCATTTATTTTGGTGAACAATGACAAAAACCTATCAGAATGACAGAGATGCCTAACAGAGTATGATAAAGGTAGTTCAAGTTTCCTTTCAGAAAATAAAGAAGCTCATATGTGTTCACTAGCTTACCTTGTATGCACCTATTCCTAATACAGTTCTTAAAAATAGGTTTGATCTTAATAAGGGTATTAGACTTTTTCAGCATATATCTCAGGAATACTTCAAAAAACTTTACTTCTACATCAAACTCAATTACTACTACCATCACAATCTTGAGTAGATTTAGGTTTCTAAGTAGATGAACCAGGTTATCATTTATTTATTAAACTTGTATTGGGTACTTAATATAACTGAACATTGTAATATGTACTAAAGATATCAATTCTTCTAAGAGATGATCCCCACTCTGCATCTCATCCTTTCTAATGGCTGCATAGTACTCCACAGCATGGATCTGACACATCTCCATGAGCCAATCCTCTGTCATTGAACATTTAGGCTATCTGCATGTCCTACTTTTCAGATAGATGCCCAAGAGTAGGACTGATGAGTCATACACCATTTCCATTTTTTCTC
>NW_004567105.1:32857778-32884314 GCF_000260355.1 Condylura cristata
CAGGCGGGAATCGAACTTATGCAGAAGTGGCTTTAGCTTCTCAGTGCTGTGCTTTAACCCGCTGTGCCACCAGGGAGGGCCCCAGATTGCTTTTAATAATGGATACATCAGTTTACATGTTCATCAACAATGTAATAGAGTTCTTTTTTCTCTGCATTCTTTCCTACACTTGTTGGGGTTTTTAAATATGTGTCATCCTTATGCATGTAAGATAGTTCATGGTTTTAACCTGAATCTCTCTTATTGGAAATAACATTGAACATTTTTTTTATAAGCCCACAATGTAATCCTGTATAAGTATTAAAATGGAAAAGGCAAGTCAATTTGTGATTTTGGTTATCAAATATGTAATATTGCTTTGTTATTAGACATTCAGCCAGATCATATGAAACTGAAAACTGACCTAATTTTTATTATTTATTTATTTATTTGCATTCTAAATCTTTTATTTTTATTTTTTTATGTTATAACAGTTTATTTTTACATCATTTTGTACATTTTTTCCCCCATCTCAATTGTAATCCCCACGGGTTTCCCATCACCAATTCGCCCGTGTGCCACCACCATAAAACATTGAACATTTTTACTTGTGAAAATGAATTGACTGCTTATATCTGATGTCCATTTATGAATTGGCTTGTTTGTTTTTCATTCATGATCTGTGTGAGTTTTTCATGTATCTTGGATATCAATCTCGTATCAGTTAAATATTATATAAATATTTGCTCCAATCATTAACATCTGGTTGCGCATTGGCTTATTCAAGCATTCCTTAGTTTTGGTTTTCGCCATGAGCGGGGGCCAGTGGGTGGCTTTTTTTTTTTTTTTAAAGATTTACTTATTTATTCATTCATGCAGAACTGGAGTACAAGCCTGAGGTACAGGGGCAGTGAGAGGCTTCACTAGAGACAGAGTGGGGAGCAGAACAAGCAGATCAATGAAGTGCACTGCTGAGGGGAGCAGCAGGTGGGTCAGGAGAGGTCTGTTGTCACCTCCAGGGTTGGGGATTGAACTCGCACGGAAGCAGCTACAACTGGCTTGCAGTGCTGCCTCCTAACCCATTGCGCCACCAGGGAGGGCCACTCTGGTAGGTGTTTTGAATATCTCACTGTGGGCTTTGAGTAGTAGCCTCTTCTATGAGGTACAAGGTAATAGACTTGTTTCTTTCAACCAGTTCAGGCTCCAACTATTCTCTATTGAGAACCTCAGGCTCTTCATTCTCCCTCACCCTCACCCCTGCTGCTCTTCACTAGTGGACCTTCTGTCCTGGCTGCCAAATCACACATCTCCCCCCCCCTCCCCACTTATCTAGTGAAGTGCCAGTCTCAGGAGTCCCCAGTACTGGCATGATCCCAGTCAACAACCGCAAGGGACTCTGCATGGCTGCCTTCCCTCCCTCTGTGGGTTGGGCTGCCTTAGTATCTCAATAAACAGAGTTCACGTAAATTTTTTCCTACCTATTCACCAGACTATTGTTTCTAGTGTGTTCTATGGCTGCGTATTTTTTTCCTCAGGGTTTTTTTGGCTTTGTTCTGCTAAAATCTTGTACCCATTGTGTTGGATTCCTCCTTTTGTCTCCTGCTGGCACTGGAGCTGTACAACCAGAGTGAAGAGTGTGTGCAAAGGCAAAAGAGAAAGAGAGATGCTGATGCCTCTTCAGTTTCTTAGTCAGATCCCTTCACCCACCCCCGATCTCCAGTCCCTGTAAGTCTCTGGAAACTCCTTCATTCTTAGCTTCCTTCCCATCCTTCCCCACCTCCTGAAAGCCTTTCTCTTCACTGTGAAACCATCCACGAGTCATCAGCAGCATGCCCGTATCCTTGGCTCGTGAATGATCTCTTGCTTTTGACTGAAGCCTGACTTTCAGCTAATGCTACGTCTTCCCTGAAACTGTCTCAAAAGGTGACAGCTTTGGCCCTCCCTGGTGGCGCAGCGGGTTAAAGCACTGCACTGAGAAACTAAAGCCACCTCCGCATGAGTTGGTCCCCGCCTGCCCCGGAGGAGATCCACATGGCGCGGCAGACCTCTCCTGACCCGCCCGCTGCTCCCCTCAGCAGTGTACTTTAATCATCTGCCTGTTCTGCTCCCCACTCTGTCTCTGGTGAATCCTCTCATCCTCCGCATCGCTGGCCTGTACCCCAGTTCTGTACGAATAAGTAAATAAATCTTTAAAAAAAAAAAAAAGGTGACAGCTTTCTCTCTGAGTCCTCATATCTTTGAGAGGAGGAGTGGGTCGGAATTTTATCTATTTTTTTGATGTCTCACTTTCTTAACTTTCTCTCTTCTGATGTTTTCACTCTTCATACCAGTTCCACCACTTACTCCTATGGCCATAACTTAGGCCTTGTCATTGCCAACAGTTAAGACCTTTCCTACATTTAAGGTTGAACATTCCATTCTATGACCATTACCTCTCATATGTTGGTAACTCGAGGTTTGTTTCTCAAGGCTCACCCGTCTTGGAACTCCAGATTTATAAAGGAATAGCTTACTTACTTTCTCCCTTTGAATATCTAACAGACTTGCAAGTTGCAAACAGAATCCTTGATTCCTCCTTACCCTCAACCAGCTCCGCTTTTTATCATCCCCATTATAGTAAATGACACCATTCTCTGTCCAGTTCATCTAGAGAGATTGTTCAGTTCATCTAGCTGTCATCCTCAACATCTCATTTTTACTAATTACTATGATTTTAATTGACTATCAGCAAATCGGACTCTTTCTACCTTTAAAATGTGCCCTTCAAGATGTATGATTCTCACTCTTTCTACAACTACCTTCCAATCTAAGCCACTATCATCTTCCCCCCATACAATTGCACTAAGGTCCCTACCTCCACATTTTCCCCTCCATGCAGAATTTTTTTTGTACATCAAGAGGGACCTTATAAATCAGATTAGAGCATGTCATTCTCCTGTCTAATACTTAGTAGATTTCCATTACATTTAAATACAATATATATATTTAAATATTTATTTATTTATGCATACAGAAGTGGGGTACAGGCCAGAGGTGCAGAGGCAGTGAGAGGATTCACCAGAGATAGAGTGGGGAGAAGAACAGGTAGGTCCACGAAGAACACTGATGAGGGGAATAGCAGGTGAGACAGGAGAGGTCTGCCACGCCATGTGGTCACCTCCAGAGCAGGCGGGAATCGAACTCATGCGGTAGTGGCTTTAGCTTCTTAGTTCTGTGCTTTAACCCACTGCACCACCAGGGAGGGCCTAAATACAATTTTTTTTACCATGACTTTCAGTGTCCCTACTTCAGTGATATCATATGCTATAGACCTCTCCTTTAGTAGCTTCCTCCTTTCATTCACTCTAGCATGTCACCCCTTCCCGTTGCGTACAATCTATGCTTGATGTTGCTATTCATTTGTCTGAAAGTTGTGTCCTATCTATTCCAACAACTTATTTGTGTCATCTTCCAGGTTTTATATTGTTTATCAAGTCCTCTGTCTAGCACTTCATGATCATGCTTTCTAAAAATGAACCAGCAAAAATTATTAACTGTTAAATTTCCATTTGTTTATTTCCTTGGTGGCATGTCTCATTTCTCTGGTTGACAATGAAAATGTAACATTCTGTTGTGATTTTTTTTTCTTCCATACTAAATGCAACCTCAGGATCCAGTGAAGTCTATTACCTGCTTATCACATTTGTTTAATCTACTAGATTACTTAACAGGATTCCAAGTCAATGTTCTCTCGATCTCTTTGAAAGAGATCTAAGTCAAACTCTCTGCTAAGCCTTTTCATTTTGGTATTATCGTGGAAGTTTATTGCTGTATGTTCTGAATAATGTTGGTTGAGCTATTAGCTTCAGTGATCTTCATTTTGAAATCTTGCCAGTAAAAACTAGTATGTTCTCCTTTCCCTCAATTCCGAAGTAGATTAGGCTTTTGATATTGGGGTGGATTGTTTTACACATGCATTTTCTTCCACTAGGAATTTAAAACGTGTGGTTGGCCTTTTACAATTTCTCTGATAGCCATTATTCTAACTCGATTTTGTTTCTATATTTGCAGGACGTAGGAAAGGATATTTAGTTTTTCAGTTCTGATCAGAGTCCACACTTATCTTTCTTTCCTTCTAGAACAAGAGTGAAAATTCATGACAACGGTGATAAAATGAGGGGAGAGATATCAAAAGATGTTAAATTTGATGAAGAGTAGAAAGAATCATAATGAGATAAATCAGAGCTAACTAGACATAGCCTAGAACACAAGAAAGCCTACAGTGTAGGTGGCAAAAGTTTGCTCCTGACACGTACAAAGAACAGAACTAGGAAACAGATCAGAAAGCAAAGGGTATAACTGGAGGGCTGTGAAGAGAATGCCACATAAATCAGTCTTGTACCACAAATGCATAAGAAGTTTTATCCTTTTGCCAAATCTAGAAACAGTCATTTAAATAACTTATGTGAGCGCCCTCCTCCTAGTGCAGGAGATGACATTTGGGGCTGGAGGAGCATTCGAGCAGACTCTCAGGTTAAGCACCTCAATTAATTGCAGGTGAGGAGTTTTTCTGCCCTCAGACAAATCACTTGCAGCTGGCAGCTTCTAGCGAGGTGCCTACAAAGTAAGCAACACTTTGGAATCTTTAGAGGAAGACACACCAGCTACTGACATCAATCAACCTGGTCTCTCAATTGTAAATTTGAAAATGCACAAAGAATTGCTAGTTATTTGAATAAAATCAAGAGTATAAATAAAGACCAAGTTTATCAAATAGGGACCAGAAAAGAACTTCATACATTATTAATTATTGTTCTCAGGACCATGTGAAAAAGTGTATCTATAAGACATACACAAATTATATACTTGTACTTCTTGAAATATATATGTTTAAATGTTAAATTAATTTTAAATGTTAAAATTAAAAATAAGATTAAAGAAGTGTCAGAAAAAAAAGTTTGAAGAAATTCCCCATCTCATAGAGCTAAAAGGAGGAAGATGGAAACAATGAAATAAGTAAAGTTAAAAGCATTAGAGGAGCAATTAAAAAGTCTAAATATAAGACTTTCAGAAGAACAACAAGGAATTAGAAAGCAATTATCAGTGATAAAATATGACAAAACTGCCAGTAGCTGATGAATGATGCATTTTTCTATTGTAATAACTCGGAGTGGTCAGTGCTGTGATTTTTTAAAATCCTACAACCACAAATGCAAAATTCCAGAAAACCTAAAGATTGTATTCCAGGGATTTTAAAAAAAAGTCCACAGATTAAAAAAAAGAGAATCAGAGTGGCTTCAGTCTGCTCATCAGCTAGAAGACATGAGTTCTGAAAAATAATTTTTAAGTAGAATTGCACTCTGAAAGATTAAAAGAAGTGTGGAGACAGAATAATTTTATTTTCAGAAATGCTAAATAAATCTCAGAAAATTTACTTTTTATTTATCTTTTCTGAAAAACATTATGAGATGAACTCTAACAAAGCAAAATGTAAGTCTTAGGAAAAGGCAGGCATGAAGATAATAAACAGAATTTAATTAAGTCTGACGTGAAAAACAAATTCTAAAATCACAATCAGTCCATATGTGAGCAAGAAGTCATTGGCTATAGGAAAACAACTTTGGGAAGAAAGTATATTTTCTGTAAGAAATAATAAGATTAAAAAGCTCAAGGTAAAGTGCCTCTCTGGTGGCACAAGAGGTTGCCTCAGCAGGATGAAGCCGTCCTCAGCCACTGCAACACGAGTTCGATCACCAGCCAGGGAGCTGACCCATATGGCACAGCAGACCTCTCCTGCCTTGCACAATGTTCCCCTCAGCAGTGTATTTCAGTAGACCTACCTGTTCTACTCCCCACTCTGTCTCTGGTGAATCTTCTCACTCCCCACAGCTCTGGCCTGATCCCCAGTTCTTGTATGCATACATAAATAAATTAAAAAAAAAAGTTGGAGAAAAAGGAAAGAGCACTAGAAATTCTAAGAGTAGTCAAATAAGGAAATAAGGAAAAAATAATTTGAATGTGAAAGATCCCAAACTGTAAAATTATAGGGCTATAAGAAATGTGGCCTATCTTTGGTGACTTATAGACATTAAAGATTTCTCCATGCTAAATCCCATTATTTCTTGGCCAATTGTAATTAAAATATAACTCTAATATTTTGAACACGAATTGGAATCAACTTTTGTAGAAACCTCTAAAAAATGACTTATTGTTTAAAACAAATAGTAAACAGGATAAGCCTTGATAATATAAGAGTTAAAGATAGCAGAAACAGTTAGGAAGAAGCAAAGTGAATTTATTATCTTATTTTGCAAATGAGCGTTAAATATGTGCCAAGAAAAATATATATAGTTTAAACATGATTATGATTAGTTGAAAGAAGCAAAAATAAATAATATGAAGAAATTGGAAGGAAGAAGAAACAAAGGGTGATAAACACCTTCACCTTTTATATCAAGAGTTGCTAACTTCTATTTCAAGTTAATAAATTAATGAGATGAATCAAAACTCTGGCACTGATAGAGAATTCTAAAAGAAAGAATTGGGACAATTAAAATTCATAATTAAAAAGGGTTCCCCTTGGGGAGTAAAACTGTAGAAATCAAGAGCTCAATTTCCTTGCTTTTGTTTTGTGGATCTTGGGATTGTTGCTTTTATCTCCACATGAACGTTTTGTTTTAGAATAATAAAAGTCGGACTAGAATATAATAGCTGAGAAAAAGAATGAATCTACATGCAATGCATTAAATTTGAAGTTTCATATGTTTTTTTAAGCCAACAGTGTGTTCTACCTGACAGGCATTTTTCTACTGTTGGTTGGGGGTGATGTTAGTGTTTCATCTCAGTTGCATGTGTTCATACACAATCTATTTCCATATGTCAATGTTTTGTCCCACCAGGCAGTTGAACTGAAGGTCAAGTGCAGCAGCAGCAGCATCTCAGCGAGCTTGCAGGGGAGCGGCGGGTGCTGCTAGTGGTGGATGAGCACAGTGCAATTCGCTTCCTTCCTCTTCTGGGCACAGTTTCGCCCCCTCTTGCAAGTGCTTGTGGTGCAATCGCTCAGTTCTCCCCGTTTCTGCTATTTCCTATCACCTCACACTGGGGCTGCTTGATGTATTCTTTGTAAGGATGAGTTTACTTTGCTCAAACTACAGCTGAAAATGAGTAAAAGGAGACACAGTACATGGGTCTCTCTATATTATCTTTCTCACATATATATATAATGCTATTATCCATCTGTCTGTCTGCCTACCTACCTATCTAGTTTATTATCAATCTAACAGCAACTTTTTTAAACTGCAGATGCATCATTTCCTAACTATATGAGTTTGGGGAAATTAGCCAGTCTCTGCCATCTGTTAGATGGGTTAGCAACAGGACATGCCTTATACTGCTGCTGGGAAGAGTACACAAGTGTTTCTTAGTATGGTGACTAGAATACAGTATGTGCTCAGAGGAAGTTAATATTTATGATGCTTTATGTGCCCAATAAATATGGTACTATATATTAATAACTTTTAAAAAATTTTCACAGGCCCTCCCTGGGGGCGCAGTGAGTTAGGGTGCAGCACTGCAAGCTCGCGGCAGTCGCATCAGTTAGAGTTCCATCACCTGCCCTGGAGGTGACCCACATGCCCCAGACCTCTCCTGACCCGCCCGCTGCTCCCCTCAGCAGTGTACTTCATCCATCTGCCTGTTCTGCTCCCCACACTGTCTCTGGTGAATCGTCTCACTGCCCCTGCACTTCTGGCTTGTACCCCACTTCTATATGCATAAATAAATAACTTTTATAAAAAATCATAAAAAAACACAAAAAATAAAATAAAATAAAAATGTTCACAGTTGTCACTATTGACCTCTGTTCATATTGAAACACCCCGTCAGGCAGTGCCTTCTTGATCCTGTCAATGGGCATTGCTGGGGTAATTGCTGCTGCAATGTTCTAAAGATGCTGTTAAATCTCTTTTATTCCATTTATGTCTATTGTGTAAAATTCTTTTCCACAGAGAAAGTGCCCATTCTCTTCTATTCTTTTATAAATTTAGCTAAGATTTCTATCAGTATAGATCAGTGGGTACTTATTTTACTATTTGGGTTGAAATCTGGTAACATCACTATTGTGTTACTATTTCATCTAAGGTTAGCCACTGGGAGTTCTTTCCAGTCTCTCTTCCTGTACTGCATTTTCAACATGTTCCCCCCCCCCACCTTTCTTTCTTTTTTTTTTTTTTCCCCACTTCCTTACTTTCTGGCTCCACAGGGTGTTCTACCATCATCTATGTTTTCTTCATGCTAGCACTAGAATCAACCTGGATATAATCCTTCCCTTGACACATGGTATTTAAAAACCCATATCTAGGAGCTTGGGATGCTAATTGCAACTAACTTTACTCCATTTCTAGTTTCTCTCAATGAATAGAAATAGTGTACATATACACACATTTGTATACTTACTTGTGCACACACCTAATACAAATCTCTCTATCTGGCTGAATATGTATTAAAATGCTACCATGCATGACATTTTAGCTTTTATACTTTCCTTATTTTTAACTTTTTCTACAATAGACAGAAATCTTCCTTTCATTGTCTATAATGTTTACATTTTTATTCAAACCTAAAAGGCAAATAAGGGGTCTTCCTGGTGGCACAAGGGGTTAAAGCACAGTTCTATGAAGCTATCACCAGCCACTGCAGCACAAGTTCAATCCCTGGCCAGGGAGGTGACCCACATGGCCCAGCAGACCTCTCATGTCTGGCCCACTGCTCTTCTCAGCAGTGGATTTCAGTCAGCCTGCCTGTTCTGTGCCCTACTTTGTCTCTGGTGAATCATTTCACTCCCATCCCAGCACCTCTGGCCTATACCCCATTTCTTGTATGAATAAACAAAGAAAACTTCAAAAAATAAAAGACAAATAAAATAGTTTTAGAATTGCAAGTGTACACACTTGTGAGGAACAGATTTACATGAGACCATGATGTTTAATTTTTTCCCTGAGTTTAGTGGTACCTAGTCAAAATACTTTCCCAAAGTTACTTAGATCAGCTCCTTCTTATTCTATCCTCCTTCAATGTGGTTATGTTATTTACTTGCAATACACACACTCTGATTCCATTTCCCCCCACATCCTGGTTGTGGTGAGCTGAGTCTACTCTCAGTGCTGTACAGTTCTACTGGCTTGGCCAAATGTAGAGGGCTGTCTATCCCTCACCACATTTCCATTTTGTTACCCCAACTTCCCTGTGCTGTGCTTTATAGTCAGCCCCACTGCTTGCCCCTCAACGTCAGGCAATCTCCTGTTTTTCATCCCGAACATTCCAGAAAGCTATACAAATGGAGTTATAAGCATGCAACCTTTTTGTCCTGGTTTCTTTCACTTGTCAAGAGCTAGTTAATATTTACACATGTTGTTCTGTGAATCAGTGGTTTGTTGCTATTTATTGCTAAATAGCATTCCACTGAATGAACAGTTTGTTTCCACAGATCACAGTTTGTTCCCAGCTTTGGATGACTGTGAATAAGCTGATGTAAATATCCATACAGAGTTTTGTGGAAACACAAGTTCTCATGTTCTGGGTCGATACCTAGGAGTGCCTTGTCAGGTGATAAGGTTGTTGTGTCGTTAAGTTTTTAAGAAACTGTATTGAAGTGACTGCGCTTTGCATTCTCCCAGCAATGTGTGAGAGTTCTACAAAAGACAACTTCTAGTAGGGTTCTACTGCCTTCTCTTAATCTTGACCAATTTGTCAATTATTTTAATCATTTCTCCTTCTATTTGAGAAAAACTGTGAAACAACTCCATAGTATGAAAATATCAAAAATACACCTATCTTTTCCTTGAGTATAGATAAGTGTAGTAAAAAAGTATATCAAAAAGTGCATGAAACACATAAAAATGAAAATAGAGACTATGTGCCGGCTGGGGACAAGGCAGCCCTAATGGAGACGGACTGTCAGGAAGTATAGATGCTCATTGTGTTGATAGTTACTTCCATGTAAAAATTGATTATTGTCTTAGGAAGGTATAAATTCTGAGTGATAGACATAGTTATCCCTAACACCCCTGAACATATTTAAAATTAAATGATGAATATAACAAAACAAAACTTTACTTAGGACAGTTTTGAAAAGACATATTTTTTCTTCATCATAGACATCTGTATTCTTTGAATCACACATTATTTTATACTCAGAAAACACAGATGTGTTTTTTTTTAAAGATTTATTTATTTATGCATACAGAACTGGGGTTAACGCCTGGGCCACCAGGGAGGCCCGTATGAGCCTCGCAGGTAAGGCACCTGACACTTGTGACCCAATCACACTCGTTGTCTTGTTCCATTTCCTTGCTCCTTTTGTTTCTCCACTGGCCCAGCTAATTTCTGTCTCGTGACCTTTGCACCATGTTCTTTCTCCCGCTACTCCAAGAAAGCAGCATCTCAGAAACCAAAGAAGAGGCTGAGGGCATGGCTGGGCGTGTGAGATGACAGGAGGTGCCAGCGGTAGGGGTGGATACCAGTCCACTGATTTGCCAGTGTGTGGCCCCTCATGACCTTTGGCATTCGCAGTCTCCAATGTCTGAGCAGTGGTAGTACAGAACTTAGACAGCAGTGGGTTGAGCAGAAGTGTGAGAAAGAAGAGACACATCTGGCAGTCTGTGTTCATTATAAGCTGTGGTCATCTGGTGCCACGTGGTGGCACTGCCAGGGAAGGGCAGCTTTTTGGAAAGCACAGTGCACATTTTAAAAAAAAAGTTTATTTTTACATCATTTTGTGCTTTTTTCCATCTCAGTTGTAATCCACGTGGTCTTCCCATCACCATATCATCCATGTGCCATCACCATAGTCTAGTCTGCTCCCCCTCCCATTTTTGGCCCCATTTCCCATTGCACCCCCTTAAAATGTCTCTGGTATATAGCTGTTCATTATTACTATTATTTTCTCCTCTGGTCCTTTATACTCCTGCTATGAGTGAAACCATCCGGTATTTTTCCTTTCCTTTTTGGTTTATTTCACTAAGCATGATCCCTTCCAGCTCCATCCATGTTGCCGCAAAAGGTTGAGTAGTATTTCATTGTGCATAGGTACCACATCTTTTTAATCCAGTCATCTACTTTTGGGCATTTGGGTTAATCCCATGTTTTTACTATTGTAAATAAAGCAGCAATAAACAAGGTGTCTTTTTGACTCAGTGTTTTTGTGTCTTTTGGATAGATACCTAGGAGTGGGATTGCTGGGTCATGCGGAAGCTCCATTTTTAGCAGTTGAGAAACCTCCAAACAGTTTTCCATAGTGGTTGTACTAGTTTGTATTCCCACCAGCAGTGTAGGAGAGTTCCTTTTTCTTCACATCCTCACCAACATTTGTTGTTAGTTGTTTGAAGATGTGCCATTCTCACTGGGGTGAGGTATCTCATTTGGTACACTGCACATTTAAAGCTGGTCAGCTAAGCTCTCTCTGCCTTTTTCAACCCAGACAAGTCAATGTCTTCTTTTCCTGAATGTGTATAACTGATTACTTTTCAAATATTCCTAATGAGGTCTTTAACATTCCTGTCTTTCCAAAAGTACCTTGTTAGTTTCAGTCAAAGATTTACAAATGTGGAACTTTTTAAATTTGAACACTTTTAAAATTTTTCATCATGATAGTCAGTCCTGTCCTAGATCCCACTTTCCGAGCTTCCCAGACCTCTCTCTGAGGGCCCAGAGTTTTTGCACTTGAAAAACCAGAATTCAGTTCTGAATTTTATTTCAGAAACAAAAACAAGATGACTTTATTTACTTATTTATTTTTAAAGATTTATTTATTTGTGCATGGGGTACAGGCCAGAGGCTCAGGGGCGGTGAGAGGCTTCACCAGAGACAGAGCAGGGAGCAGAACAGGCAGATCTACAAAGTACACTGCTGAGGGGAGCAGCAGGCGGGTCAGGAGAGGGCTGATGTGCCATGTGGTCACCTCAGGGGCAGGCAGGGATAGAATTCATGCAAAAGTGGCTTTAGCTTCTCAGTGCTGTGCTTTAACCCACTGTGCCACCAGGGAGGTTCCCAAGATGACTTTATTAACTGGAATATTAATCCTAGCCGGAATCACTAACCAGAGGTTTCTGAGGAATTTCATTTTGAAATGACATATGACTACAAATCGATTGAGAGATAGGCACCACTTAATATCTTTTCATCATCTTCAAAATGCCAAATCCTAAAAATAAAACGTCATCGCAATATTCTGATTTAACGGGCAAATATATTTTAGAAAAGTTTATAATACAAGACTAGCAACAGACTTCAACTTGCAAACCGAGACATTGTTTGACCTGAGTGTTCTATTATTAGAGACTTTTACACTGTCCTTTTTATAGCCTTGGAACTCTCCGCCCTCCAGCTTTTGAAAGTACAGTGAATTTGTTATCCTGTTAGGTAGAAGGGTTATTTTCATTTTACTTGTGAGGAGACTGAGGAGCAGAAAGTAAGAGCCCACGGAATAGAACTCCGACCTCCTGGCTCCCACCAGGCACTGCCCCTCTGACCTTCCAGCGCTCTCATCATCTACCACCCACAGTTTAGAAAAGTATTTCATCCAGTTAGTCAGGGGGAAAAATACAGGTAGAAGCAGACCGTTTTATATAGAGTACAGTGAACTGAGTGGGGTTGGCGGTGTTGAGACTTGGGCTCTTGGTCACAGCGAGGCTGAAGAAGGGCAGAGATGCTTCCTCCGGGCGCTCGCGGGTGGACTGTTCCTGCAACACCTTTGCCTTTCGGCTTGTTTCGTGGCGATGCAAAAGCCATGCAGCCAGGAGCTCAGTTTCTGTACAGAACCCATAGCCGGAGAAGTGGTAGTGCTATGCCCACGTCTCCGCCCTCACCTCCATGGCACGCTGCCAGCGAAGGTTTACTGGAGCTGCGGCTTAGAGTGTTTGGGAACCAGCAGCCTATGAACATCAGAGTGGCCACGATGCCTGGGTGTGGGCTGACTCATTTAAGAACAACTGATTTAGAGAGCTGCTGGGCGTGGGTGTTCACAGTGCGCTGTGGCTGATTTTCCAGCATGCTACCAAAGAGCAGTGGATGGAAGTGACAAGTGATGAAGTCAAAACAGTTCAGTCCTATTCAGAAGCTAACTCGTTATTTCCTTTCTAAGTGTCGTTTGGGATAGCCCAGTCATTAGTCCCTGAACTCAGCAATATTTGAGAAATGTTGACATGTGATTAATGATATTTACTGAGCCCTTTCTATATGCCAGGCTTTTGGGGAAATGTTTTACATGCATCATTCGTTTTATAGTAAGGGCAGCCGAGGGGTGGCAGGATACCAGCGTAGACAACAGGCTGTGTGTGTTGGAGTGTGATATTTAAATCTAGGTCTAATTCAAGTCTAAGTTCTTTACCATGAAATGGTACCAAGGGTTTGGTGTCATTTAACTAGAAATAAATGATTTGTGTTTAAGTTTCAGCAAATGTAATTTCTGTTCCCCCTCCTGACTTTTAAAACTCCTATTTAATGGGACTTTAAACGACATTTTAAACTGTTGTCTATATGACATAGAAGATGGAGGTTTGTTTATTTGGTCTGAAAGTGTGCACTAAATTGTGATTAATTTAGTAGTATGAAGAAAAGGCTATAATACTTTGCAGGTGATGGATGGATAACTTCCTTTTTTTTTTAGGTGTTTGATCCTTGCTCTGGGATGTTCCAAAGATCATCTCTTGCCTTATGAGGGAGAATACAGGTCTGTGTGAGCTGCTACCAACTGGACTTGACATTGCTCAAGGAATGTCAAGACATCCAAGGATTTCTTATGGTCTACAACTGGACTTGACATTGCTCAAGGAATGTCAAGACATCCAAGGATTTCTTATGGTAGAATAGAGTCCATGAAAGAATCTTGGGACAGTGGAGAGAATAGCTAAGAAGGAGACAGCCGAGAGTAAGTGAATTATTGCAAGGACATCATTTAGACATACATTTCATCTAAAATTATCTTTACATATATATATATATATATATATAGTCTCAGTTACTGGAATCTTTCTTCCGCCGGCCTCTTGCCCTTGAGCAGTCTCGGGTGGGAGAAGAATGCTCCCACACACATATCAGCTGTCATCCACATGACTCCAAAACAGACACATTTTTTAATTAAAAAAGAGAGTCTTAATTGCTTAAATTCTGACAGTGTAAGCAGACACTGATCTTTTTGGCCCAAATGCTAGAAATTAGCGCCCCCTGCCTACAGGTTCTCCCACCACAGAGCGCTCCCTCACGGAAGGCACAGCAGACTGGAGTGGGCTGGGCTGCTCAGGTTGCTCCCGAAGTTTCCTGGGGACTCTTCTGTATCCTGACGTCAGGGAAAAAGTCTTTGCTCTTCCGTTTGCCTGCCTGTGTGACCTGTTTTGGGGACAGGCCCGTCCTAATTCTAACACAGCAGCGCTCAAACGCATACACAGTAAAATTTAAATCACCCCTCATCTAACTGTGGTTTTTCTTGGAGCCCTCAAAATTGCTTAGCTTCCACCCTCATCCCCCACCACCCTCATCTATGCGTCCCAAGAACTGGAAACCCTGCAAACTTCCCCTAGACCCCAGAGACAGGAAACAGACTTCCTCACATTGTGTAAAGCCCACTTCCCTGATCACATTCTGGGCTCCAGAACTGATTACCTGTCACGGAGACTTCCTGGGTGTATCTGGTTCTTTAAGAAAAGATACCTGGTCCTCACTTTCCAGGTGTGGGTTTAACCTCCAGCTCCCCCACATCATCAGACATTAATGCTTCTTAGCATCTGGGCACTTAAATAAAGTCTTCAGCACTGCAGCCAGGGTCACGTGATCCCATACCTGCCCTGTCCTTCTCATTCCAGCAGGCATCTCCTCCAGGAGGCCATTTCCTCCCAGCTCCCCACCTCCTGCTAGAACTCAGACACTAAGAGTGTCCCCCACTGTGCAGGGACACCCAACTAAATAGAGCAAGCAGAATGCTTGCTGGGAAAGGAGCCATTTCTCTCTCTGAGATGTAATTACCAGCAATAAAGATTTATCAAAAGACTCTCCCAGGTGATATTGCTAGCGTACAGCACACAGTGTTTTCCCCTCTAACAGCGTCCTGTGCACAGAGGTACTCAGAAGGCTGGAGTGAAGAAAGGTAACTTCAACCTTAGGGCTGTTTCACTGCATTCTGGTCTTACCCAAGAACAGGCAGTGGATATTTATACCCTATTGGCATAACAAAGGACCACTCTCAGTGTTTTGTTTAATTTAGTAGATTAGTAGTTTATGATAAAAAGATATTCTTTAGGCACAATCAGATGGAAGAGATGGATAGGGAAAGTTATGGGGAAAGATGCCTCGGCCAGGTGAACCTTTTTCTCCTAAATCTTCCACATTCACCAGCCCGAATCTTCTCTGAAGCTCCTTCCTTGTGGGCCTTTCTGGAGCTTCAATGCATAGGCAAGGTTGATAGAATCATTGACCGTTGGTGATTAGTTCATCTTTCAGTCCTTCTTTTGCCCAGAGGTCAGAGGGTGGGACTAACAGTTCCAACCCTTTCATGAGGTGGTTGTTTTTCCTACAACCAATCCCAGTCCTTCACTTCTTCCACAATTCACCTCGTTAAAGCCACTCATGAAATCTCAAGAAAAGTTAAAATTCACCAAAGCAACATCACATTGCTTTGCAGTTTTCATAGGAAATAGAAGTTAAATTACAAGACTGAGAATAGGATGAAGTTATTCTTATTTTTGACCTTTAAAACAGCTTTCTCATACTGTGATTCATAGTCACTGGTGCAGGGGGGTGAGAGGATTCACCAGAGACAGAGTGGGGAGCAGAATAGGCAGATGGACGAAGTGCACTACTGAGGGGAGCAATGGGCAGGTCAGGAGAGGTTTGCCACTCTATGTGGGTTAGCTCTCTGGCCTGGGATTGAACTCGTGCTGCAGTGGCTGCAAATAGCTTCATAGTGCTGTGCTTTAACTCATTGTGCCACTAAGGAGGGCCCCCAATTTCATTTTGTGTGTGTGTGTGTGACAAATTGCTCCAGGAAGAATGTAATGAAAGACTAACCATCTGTATTTCATTTTTCAAGCCTCCATGCCTTATACATTCTTCATCCCAAAGATACTCCTGTCCTCAACTGAAATACTACTTACTGAGCAGTTGCTATAGACTAGATCATACTTTAGATGTTGGGTAAACATGAGAAGACAATAGAAACTGTTCCTAACCTTATCGGATAATACTC
The DNA here is from genome assembly GCF_000260355.1 of Condylura cristata. Taxonomy (NCBI): domain Eukaryota; kingdom Metazoa; phylum Chordata; class Mammalia; order Eulipotyphla; family Talpidae; genus Condylura; species Condylura cristata. Next base: position 32,873,971 of record NW_004567105.1, read on the forward strand.
TAGCTGGGAAGACAGACTGTAGTCATCCAGTTCCAGAATTAACTCAGTAGAGTTAGATCAGTGGTTTGAAAGAAAAGAACTGAGACCAGTAGTTCAGGTCTCCTGCTTGATCAGGATCTGCCTTGGCCCGGACCCCCTTTCTGGACCATGGCAGTGCCTCCTGGAGGGGCCTCTGGTCTTTCTGTCCCCTGTGCACCTGGGTCAGAGGTGCCAGATCTTCTCCCAGTGCCAGCTGCCCTCATTGAGGGGCTGGTGTCTACCTCTGTTTAAAATGCTTGTGGGTTATTTGGAATTTGGCATCTGTGTGCTTCCCAGTCTGCTCAAAGTGGCCTTGTTACTGGACCTTCCAGCAGCTTCTGGGAGTCTGACAATGGATTTGAAGCTCTTGCTGAAGCTCTTGCAGTGTCTTGGCAGAGGGACCAGATGCCTTACCCCTTTCTCGGTGCTGGTTCCCCCAAGTCAATTAGATAGACCCCTGGGGCTTGCTTGCTTATACTCTAATTTGACTCAGCATTATGCCATGTTCAGTTAAGTGACATGCAGAAATGTATTCATGCAAGTTAGGGGTGGTATGGTTTGCTGAAAAGAACATATGACTAGTAATCAGATCTGACCTTGTTACCAGTTAGCTCTGCAACCTTGGAAAAAACCTTCCCTTCTGTAGTTCTGATGTGACACCTATAAAAGGAACGATAGTATCATTTGACTAATGTTTATTGAATTGTATCAAGGAAATAGAATGGGGTCTATATATATATTTCTGTTTGGACCTTAGATATTTTTATTATTAGTGTATTTATTATTTAATGACTAGAAAAACAAAATGACATATGTTGTCTATAGTGAAGCTTATGAATTAAATAGTTGTGTCTCTCCAGAATGAGTATGTGCAGGCTTTATTCACTAATGTGATGTCATTTGGATATGGAATCTTTGGAATCTTAAAGTTAGATGAGATGACCAGGACAGACCCCTCTTCTGCTGCTATTAGTACAACCGTGAGCAGAGACACAGGGTTCTTGCATTCTTTCCAAGCACACAGAAGAGGTCATGTAGCATATAACAATATGGTGACCACCTGTCAGCCAAGAGCAGAGGCCTCAGAAGACACCTACCTTTGTGGCATCTTGGGTCTGGACTTCCCAGCTTCCAGACTGAAAAATAAGTTTCTGTTGCTTAAGTCACCCAGTCTGAGGTTTCTAGTAGAGCAGTCTGAAGGGACTAATATTGTTTCTTACAACATTATTTCTAAAACGAAAGAGCTGATTATTAAGTCAGTTGATTTTTCCTCACTTAAGCAGCTGCTCATCATGATAGAGTAAGAAATGTCTTTCCAGTAGTCTATTTTGTCTTATAAATTCATAATGATGAAACTCCACAGTGGAAATTTTATTAATTGAATTAACTAAATGATTAAAACACCCACAAAATCATGTTTTAGCTTTTAACACCGGTCTCTATAGATTTTTTTTTTTTTTTTTTTACTGCTTTTCATTTTCCATGGCAGGGACCATGGAGGCCAGTTATAAACAAAAGTTCATAGTTCCTTTTAAAATGTCAATGAAGGAAAAACTTATACTTTGATCTCCTGCTTTATTTTCTTTCTTTGGCTCAGCAAATTTCATTTTAGCAAAGAGAAGCAGAAGAAAAGAAGATGCTGACTGACCAGGCTTTTTGGAGTTTCTTGGAATGATGAAAAGACTTTGAATCCAATTGCATGAACTCAAATAAGATCAAAGGTCCATAATGTGCTTGGAGTTTGCCAATGTATAACAGAAGAGTTTTCTAGTTTACATCAAATATTCTGGGGATGGCATTAAAGGAGTGAACTTGTATATTGTTGATTTTTTTTTAACCAATGAATAGTTCAGTTTTTCAGAGAAAGTGTGAATGAAAAGATACATGGCCAGATGTCAGTCATGCCCAGTCTGACTTCATGTACTGCTTTCTGCACTTTCCTTTTCCACAACCTGCATTTTGTTCAGCTGAATTTGACCTGATGCACTCTCTTTATTTTCTAAGTCTTCATTGATTATATAAATGTCAACCGCTTGTTAATGAAGGAAAATTTTTCTCAATTTGATGTTGAAATTTCATAGCATGCATTTTCAGTTTATGTTGAAAGATAATAAGGACCTGAAGATCTCTGTGCTAGAAAGAGTTGGTCTTTGGCTATGTAAGTTAGTTAAATGGCTCATGTTGGAAGCTGGTCTGTTCCAGAAGCACAGGTTCTTAGATTATACTTGGTATGCTTATAATACATGGCTATTTTCTCCCTAACATTTGAATATTTCTTAAATTCTTAAATTGCCAACATAACTGTATTCTCCTATTAGGTGATCAAACACCCAGAAGAAGTGTTTTGGGGCTTTTGCTTTCTGAGTCAGATAGTCAAGAAATAGAAAACCTTCCACCCACTCCAATTTAACACAATTCTTACAGTTGCCATTTATCACCCACGCCTTGTTTATATTTTGATGTATATATAAGCCTGCAATGCTAGATTGGGGTGGTTTTCACTGTGACAACACTTCAATCTCGTTTCCTTCCGGGAGCTCAGGACACATTGGTCCATTTTTGATGTATTATGCTATGTTCAAAGGTTAACAGTCACGGTGAGACTTTAATAAGTGTTTTCCTCATATCAACATCTAACTAATGTCTTATCATCATCTATATTTTGCTTTTTTTATTATCTTTATTTTTGAAGGTTCTTCGGATTACTCCCTTTACACAGCCTCTCTCATCAAATACACGAGCCCTGAGCCAATGGGAGGTGGTGGCATTTCATGCAGAGACACGTTTGTCAAAGGGAAAAGCACCGCAGAGTTTTGACTTTCTGGTTGTAACAAGGCTGCTGAAAGAATTCCAAGGCCTTCACATTCCAATATTTTTCCTTTCATTCAATTCTGTTGATTTTTTTCTCTACTTTCATCTTTCCTTTTATTACTTCTTTTCAGAGGAAGCAATCTATTCAATTAAAGAAGGCCTACTTCTTGAACTGGGATCCTGAGGTGAAGTCTGGATTAGCTCCTCAAGTCAGCTAAAATCTAAATGTGTCCAGTTTGGTCTGATCTGGGCTTTATATGCTCACTAGAGCTGGTATTTGGTAATTTAATTAATAAGGAATTTAATTAATTTATAGGGAAATACTAATGTATCAATTACTGTGGTTGGAATCAGACAGACAAATCCTCACCTCTTCAGAGGTCTGCCTCCTGGTGAAGGATGCAGGCAATAAACAAAAGCTGGAATGCGACACAGTGATGAGATCTGGGAAGTGCAACCAAGTAGGATGAATTCTTAAAGAAGCCATGTCTCTATGATGAGGTGACCTTGAACAGAGAGAGTGAACTTGGAAGAGCTGTTGAAATATCTGGGGGAACAGCATTCCAAATGAGAACAGCAAATGCTAAGACTCTGGGCTAAGGGTGATCCAAGAGTGTATAAACACCATCTAGGAGGCAGTGAGGAAGAAACAGTCAGAAATAACATTCTAGAAGTAGCTGGGGGCCAAATCTTACCCCCCCCCCACCTCACACACCAAGATGCTGTAATTCAGAAAGTAAGTAAACTTGGACATGAAACATTGTTTTGCAGCACAATACAGTATTCAGGAGAAAATAGAATGTCACAAACAACAACAAAAGTGGATATTCAAAAGGATTGCACTTCTGTGTCCAGGTCTCCTGGGAGAGGATAGTCTTGAACTGTTGGCATTTACTCATTTACTCAGACTGCATTATTTGAGTGTCAAGTAGGTACTAGGCTCTGTGATATTAGGAGATACAGTGATGAGAAAAAGACTGACCCATGTGACTATAATCACAAACTGTGTAGAATGTTCTGGAACTATGGCATAGAATAGGTGTTGAAAAGAACAGAGCACATAATGGAGCCTGAGGGGAGGATCATGGTGAAGGTGAAGCTCAGGTAGTGACCATGTGACTGGAAGCTAGTGAGGTGTGCAAGAGGGTGAGGTGTGAGTAGAGGCACCAAATAGTGGGGAGGCCCTGATGGAATGGGCCAGGGCTGTTCAGAGAACTGAAATATCACAGTCAGTATGACTGAGCTTAGTGAGAGTACATTGGTGAGATGCGGTATGGTTTTCTTAAGCAAGGTTGCACCAGGTCTGTGGAGCTTTGGATTTTAGATTTTATACTACAGATGAGGGGAAGTAATAACAGGCTTTGAATAAGAAAGTAATATAATCAGATTGATGACTAAAGTTGCTCATATTTCTTGTTAGGTAGGGAAAAGTATTAGAAGAAGTCAAAAGAAGAAGGAGGGAACAACTGAGAGGCCAGTCCAGGAATCCATGATAGAATAATGCTGCCTTCTCAGATTTTGGAACAACACACACAGAGTTATGTAAGCAAGTCATCAGTGGATCAGGATTCAATAATAGATGCTATTATTATCCCCATTTTACAAATGAGGGAACTGAGGCACAAGTTAGCAGTGGTAGAGCTGGGATTTTAATGTCTAGAGTGTGCTAGTAGAGATCTGGAGCAAGGACAAATGCATTTTTGCATTTCAGGCAGATCTCAGGTACTATGCAGGATTTTCATTTATCCAAATCCCGCACCCCCAAAATCATACATTCAAAAAATTCTATAACAGGTCTATGTACTGAATTTTTTTAGTTAGAAAACTAAAACTAAAACTGCAAAACCTTGCATTGAGCAAGGTTTATTTTATGCTTGGAAACAGCTTTATTTTATGCTTGGAAAGTCTTTGGAAATCTGATTTTCTGCTTTATGCAAATCGCAAAATCATTTTTTGGTACAACAAATAGAACATGTACTATGTGGTGGGAACAATTATAAGGGATATAATTGTGAGTGAAAGGATTATATTTTTTTCAAGACCTGTATTCCAGCATAACTTACCAGTTTTGTGTATTTTTTTAAAAGACATATATTTTGACCAAAAGAATATAAATGATTGATAAGGTTCTTAACTACCTCAGTTAGATATAGGAAAAAAATAAAATAATTTCTGAATTTTTATGAGAATACCTACATATTTTCTCCTAAAATATTTTAAAGTAAATAAATTAACAGACAAACAAGTTCCTAAGAAAATATTTTTTACTGAATTAGCCAATAAATAATGTTATTATTATGTAAAGACCTTGTATACATCATTAAATAAAGCAGAATCTCCTGGAAGGAAAAATATAGTAAAAACATAAGAACTATTATTAAAATAAATAATACAAATGACTTCCAGAAAGTTGACTTCAGTAGTAATTAAAGAAATGCAAGTTAGGCTTCACAAATAGCACTTGATCCACTCACCCTTGCAAAACAAAATTCCTCCTTTGGGTGTGTGGGTGCATTATATTAGTGTGAATGGCACAACTTTTCTTGGAAACAGTTGACAATACACAAGGCAAGTATTAAAATGCTAAATCCTTTTGCTTAATTCTATTCAAAGGAATATAATTTAAAATAATCAGTCAGAGGGAGCAAGATTTCTGTACTACCAGTGGATAATAAGTCTGCCTGGCATGAATGGATTGAGAATCTCAGCTAGGACCTCACTGTGGTATTGAAATCTAAATTTATTTCCTTTGGGAGAAGACATTATACTGACGTCACCCCTGAAGGGACGGTGGAGCCCAGCGCGATCTCACTCTCCTGCCCTCAGACAGCTGCTCTGCAATTCTCAAAGTCTGACTCCAGCCCTCTCTTGTCTCTCAGTCCTGCCTTCTACCTCCATCTCAGAGTTTGGAACAACACACACACGGGTATGTGAGCAAGTCATCAGTGGGTCAGGATTCAATAATAGATGCTATTATTATCCCCATTTTACAGATGAGGGAACTGAGGCGCAAGTTAGCAGTGGTAGAGCTGGGATTTTAATGTCAGCAATCTTAATGCAGAACCCTGCTTTGTAAATCACTGAGTCATTCTGCCTCTTTAACCTTGGCTATCCACTTAACAATCAGTAAGTAGGCAAAACAACATCTCCAAGTCTGTGTTTCCTACTGTGAAGTGAGTCTAGTAATACCAGCCGCAATGAAGGGCTGCGATAATGAAACGAGTTGGTTTACCAGAAGCTTCGCATAGCAACAAGCACTCCAGAACTGCTGGCATTATTCTTCATAAGTGGATTATAATTCTACATGTTTGCAGATTGACTTTGTGATAACATTTAACTGCCATTTAAAAATGAATTACAAATAAAAATTTGTACACGCCTGAAACGTTTTGGGGCCTATTCCTTAGGTTGCAGCATTTGATTGTTAAGCAGCTCACCCAAGGGTCCTGATCCTCACCTCTTCTTTAAGTTGTCCAGACCACCTGCCTGCCCGGGACACCTGAGGCCTCTGCACCAGGTATCTGGCAGTTGTGAAGCAGAGAGCAGCAGATCTGGCAAAAGGTGTTAACAGTTTCCACCAGTGTGGTGGAGCATTAGAGACAGAGGAACTCACAAGGATGCTCCAGTAACAACACCATGGGGTTCTGAATGGAAAATTTAGAGGGGACTTGCCTGTCTATTCGATCCCATGAGTTGACTTTTTAAAGAATGGCTGTTGTATAAAATTTTATGCCAAACTCAAGAATGCAGTTACAAGCACATCTTTATCCATCTTATCACTTATGTGGTCACTGTTTGCTCATTTTGGTCTTACGAGTCAGCGTTCTAAGAAAAAGAGAAAAATTGATTCCTCACAGACACCAGAGTAGAAGTGGAAAAGGAAGCATTTTTCTTCAATAGCTCTTCCCATGCAATTTTAACAGTTTCTGTGTTTTTTTATGCAAAATATGCACCTGCTCATTTTCTTCAATTCCTCTTTTTACATTTTTTCAAAAGATTTATTTAGTTATGCATACAGAACTGGGGTACAGGCCAGAGATGCATCGGGGGAGAGGATTAACCAGAGACAGAGTGGGTAACAGAACAGGTATACTGACTGAAATCCACTGTTAAGGGAAGTAGGGGGTGAGACAGGAGAGGTCTGCTGTGCCATGTGGGTCACCTCCCTGGCTAGGGATTGAACTCACGCTGCAGTGGCTTCAGATAGCTTCATAGTGCTGTGATTAATCCCTTGCACCACCAGAGAGGACCCCATTTCCCCCCCATTTTATTTTGTTCATTAACTAAAAAAGGTGCATGTAGTACTTTTTCTTACATCAATGTTAATTTTGAACAACATAGGATTTTATCACTCCCCTGATTTTCCACTTCTTGTGTTTGAGAGTGATAAAAATCTGGCATACCTGGTCTCAGTTAGCTATCTGGCTTTTGCACCAGTTACTTCTTTCCATGAGTCTAGATTTTCTTATCTGTCAATTGAAAATAATAGTGCCTCACTTATGGGATTCATGAGAAGACCATATGAGATAAGGTGTGACTTAGTTGGTCAGTTATGAGGATAGAGAATATAACAACATACAAAAGAAGAAATAAATAGGTATGGAAAACAGGAGACTAGAACATGAGACAGACAGAAAGCAGAGGAAATAATCAAGTGATACATAAATAAAATAGAAACATTTTTTTTGTCTGTGTTCGGGAAAAAGACACAAATTCAGAGCTTAAAGTTAAGTATTATCACTTACTAAAAATTGCTTAGAAAGAAGCAGAAACTAGATTATTACCACTGTTAAGTTCCTTAACAGATCAAAATGGCAGTTTCTTTTACACATATCATAAATATTTTTGCTGTAGACATTTTTGGGAGGGCCATTATTCAGCCTGCCACATAGCATTAAATTTGTGTTTTAGGCTCTCTCTAGTGGCGCAGCGGGTCAAAGCACAGCACTAAGAAGCTAAAGCCACTTCCGCATGAGTTCGATCCCCGCCTGTCCCGGAGGTGACCACATGGCACATCAGACCTCTCCTGACCCGCCCGCTGCTCCCCTCAGCAGTGTGCTTAGACTGTCTGTTCTGCTCTCCACTCTGTCTCTGGTGAATCCTCTCACTGTTCCTGCTCCTCTGGCCTGTACCCCAGTTCTGTATGCACAAATAAATAAATAAATCTAAAAAAAAAATTGTGTTGTAGGTTTGTTCAGAGTCGATTTAAGAAGTGTGACAGACACAGTTGAAGAATATAAACTGTAGACTGTTGCAATAATCCAGGTACAGACTTGATCATGTGACAATGAGGAGGGAAAAGGAACACCTGAATTCTAAAAATGTCTTGGAATTGAGAAAATCAAAGATTTCAGACCCAGTAAGATTTAAGGAGTAAAAAAGAACATTCAGATAGACTCCAATTATTTACTCCAGCTATGTGATTGTTGTGTGATTAAATCATAGAATATATATGAGAATTTGTATGGAATCACAATTATTCCAGTTTAGGCCACATTGTTTGAGAAGTTCTTAGAACATAGTGGTAGTAAGACCAAATGCATTGGAAATTTATACCAGAACTGCCATAAGAAAGAGATAATCATTAAGGAGAAAGAGAAATTCAAGAATAGAACTGAGGGGTACTAACATTTGAGAAGAATGATCAGATAAGGAGGCAGAAGAAGGAAGCAGTTTCATTGAAATGGAGATATGAGAGGATTCAAGAAAGGGAAGTTGGCAGTGATGTCAAGTATCTTGGAGAATGGTGACATAAGGCCCACTATAGGTAGAAGTAGATGGAAACTATGTTAGATTAATGTTACATTTTATTAAGAACAATTTTAGAGGGCCTCTGAAGGCTGGGGCAAATGAAATACTTTAAGGTTGAGTGGGTAGTGAGAAAATAGAGAACATGAGAGAGGTTATTTGTTCAAGTCTGGATGGGAACAGAATACAAGGGAATCTGTAGGCAATTGAGTATAATTCTGATTCCTCAATTCCGTTAGTGATGTTAACATTCCATAAATTTAACAGAAGGGTCATCAGAGAGGAAAATAATGAGGATTAAAGTCTCAAGAGGTTATGGAGAAATATTAAATAGTCAAATTTGACCAAATTTTTATATTTAGATTCTATTGTGTGATTGTTTCTTTGTTAAGTTTTAAATTCTTCCATTCTAATTAGTTATGTAATGCATGATTTTATACATTTTATTTTTTTAAAGATATATTTATTGATGAATACAGAACTGGGGTATAGTCCAGAGGTGTGGGCAGCGAGAGGATTCACCAGAGACAGGGTGGGGAGAGGAACAGGCAGATCGCCGAAATACACTGCTGAGGGGATCAGCGGATTGGTCAGGAGAGGTCTGCCGCGCCATGTGGTCACCTCCGGGGCAGGCAGGAATCGAACTCATGTGGAAGTGGCTTTAGCTTCTCAGTGCAGTGCTTTAACTCGCTGCGCCACCAGGGAGGGCCCATTTTGTCTGATTTTAATATACTTCTGGTTTCTCTTTTCAGGGATATCTTTTCCCCTTCCTTTGCTTTTAACTTGTGATTGTTCTTACAGCTGAAGTCTTTTTTAGGTAGCTTTTTTTTTTTTTTTAACTTATAAGGACACTTTTGGTTATTTGACTGGAGAGTTTAGTGCATAAAGTAATATTAATATGCATGTACTTACTACTATCATTGCGCTACTCTTTCCCAGGCTGAATGTAGTGCCATCTGTCCATTTTTTCCTCTCTTCTTTTGTGATTTGGCAATTTTCTGTTGTGGTACGATTTGATTTCTTTCTCTTTCTCTCTTATGTGTCTACTATAGGTGTTTGCTTTTTGGTTAACATGAGACTGACATAAAGCATCTTATAGTTATAACAGATTAACACATTATTAGTTATAACAGTCTTATAGTTAACATCTTATTGTTATATAACACCTAGCTATATCAGTCAACAGATTATTTAAATTTGATGTTAAATTATTAAAGAATTCCTTTACGTGGATGGATTAACCTATGTTTTAACTGCTCAAAGACTGCATGTGGCTTGTTGCTACTATATTGCATAATGCAGATAATGGAATGTTTCATTATCATAGAAAGTCTGGCAGTACTGGGACACAGAATGAAAAGAGGAGGCTGATAGATTTTAGATATTATTAATATCTGTGTGGTCACTGATAAGAGTATACTTCAAAAAGAGACTGAAAGGGAACTTCCATCAATTGGGTAACTTTTAATAGACTCAATGCTTTCTTACATTATTTTTGAGCCCTCAACTGCTCTGTAAGTTGTTAATATTATTTTGATAGCACTTGTTAAGGTTAATTTCTCTAAGACCCCAAGATAGTCAGTGGAGGAATTGAAATTGTAATTCAAGTATATCTAATATTACAAATGCAATTTTTTTTAAAGATTTATTTATTTATTCATACAGAACTAGGGTACAGGCCAGAGATGCGGAGGGTGAGAGGATTCACCAGGGATAGAGTGGGGAGCAGAACAGGCAATCGACGAAGTACACTGCTGAGGGGAGCAG
>NW_004567105.1:32885909-32928617 GCF_000260355.1 Condylura cristata
TTTACCTCCTCTCCAAAACATTTAGAAGAGAAAAAAGATTCAAATCTCCTATCCATGGAAACACAGTTTACAAGAGAGAGATATTTCTAATTATTTTGCTAACTAGATGAGTCGCTATATCTAGAGCTTGATAAATTTGTGCGAAAATATAACACTCATTCCTGAAGAAGTAAATCCCAGCGATGACATTAACAGGAATGTTAGTGAAATTCTGTTTGCTTTTGATCTGTGTTGTTGACTAAAGGGCAGAGCGTTGTCAGTGACCACTGTGGTTTGGTTAAAATGAAGATAGACCTGAGAGGATTGGTTATCTAACTATGGAAAACCTTAAAAAATTTCTCAGGACCTTTTCTGGACCTGAACTCACAGTTGAAAATATTTCCTATTCAATAACAGTAGTATGTACTTAACTTAAACACCCAGGATTTGAAAATAAATAAATAAATAAATAAACAACCAAGATTTGAGCACCAAAGTCTTCACACATCCATCCTGGTGTCTGAAGCAGCTCCAAGAACTTTTAATAGTTTTAGTTGGGATGAACTAGAGAAAGAGGATGAATTATTTGTCAATAAAGAATTTTCTGCTATCATCTGAAACTTTTCTAATTAGTCTCAGGGAACATTGAACCCACAACAAGTTTACTGGAAATGTCAGTTGAGTACCGTAATTGATTGCTAGTGTCACACAGCTCAGACCACAGGCCCTGGCAGCTGAGATGAAGGGTTGCTTATAGCAAACTGTGCACAGACAGGAAGCAAACTTAGTGGGTCCTACCACAGTGTTTTAGCCTTACTTACATTGCAAGAAGGAAAAATAACCAAACACCACCTCAGCTATTGACTGAATTGCTGTCATTAAAATAGTATGAGAGTCAGGTCAAATATGAAGAAAACCAAAATTCTGGAGGGATTTTTTTTTAAACCCATATAATAAGCTCTTTGGGGATTGAGGTTTATCGTGATACTGACAAATGGTCAAAGTAGCCTGTAGGGGAAAATCCCCTACCCACAATTGTCAGAATTTGGCCATTGGCCTGAACTCGAGTTACTAACATTTTAGCAGAAATGATAGGGATTCTCTCTGTTTCTTACATGGGAGTCTAAGTTACTATCTTAGGACCAAGAATCCCTCTCTGAATTCTGATTTCCTTACTCCCTGTGGAAGAAGAGAAATTGTCATCATGTACGCCCAGGCTAGAATGCCACTGCTCCATTCATCACACTGGCTCCTGAAGGCAAGATTGATTTGTGAAGTGATACTGAAGTAGATCTTGTGATCATGTTATTCGTCTGTTGAGGCATGATTCTCTTGTATGGGTGCGTGAACATCTCTTTACCTTCCTCAGGTTCTGGATAGATCAGTTCTCCAAAGCTGCTGCTGTCTTGTCCACCCTAAAACAGAGGAAAAGCTACTCAACAAATGATCCTTCCACAGGTTTTCACTCACCTCCACTAATAACATCTAATAACATCATAAATATTAAACTCAGGGACATCATTATTTGAGAATATTCTACTTCACTCACCACACTGTGAGCACGTATCAGAGACAAGGCTTGCATTCTAGTTTAGTCACCAGTTTACTTAACCTCATGTTAGGGGATTGCAGATTGCAAACAAGCTTCTTCCTTGACCCCAGCCTGTTTTACCTCCCTGGCTGGTGGCTCAGGGACTGGTGACCCACTATAAATCCCAGATCCCACAGAGATCACAACTCCAGAGGCTTGATTAGCTCTTGCAAGCCCTCTTTCTCTAGGTCTAGATTTGGGAGTTGCCGTTGGTGGGAATTCCTGCCTCCATGTGGGAGATATCCCAGGAGGCACCATAGTCAGATTGACAATCACACGTCATCCACAGTGTCATTTCATATATCACAGCATCAATATAGAGAGTAATTACTATGTGCCAAAGGTTATTACTAAAAAGACAATTTTAGGGTGTCACTAACCATTGTTTTTTTCTTAGTCAAATACTAAGCAGGAGAATAACCAGCTTTGTCACTCACTGAAGCTGCAATCTTTTATCTACATCTTCTGGGATTGCTAGATTTGAATGAGTGAGCTATTGCCCTTTAAGAGGAAAAAAGGCTACCCCAGTTTCCTTCTCAGGAACCCTACCTTAAACCCAATCAAACTTGGAAGGGAACTTGGCAACATGTTTGGCGATTATCAGTCCTCAGCAGTGGACAGAGCACTCAAGATCAAACAGACCCTAGGACCACACTGTTGCTACTGAGCTGAGCCTCACGATGCTAGGTGGCTCTTGCTTGCTGGGGGCCAGTGGATTACTCTGGATTTCTCTTGCGTACTGAAGTCAGCTTGGATTGCACCTGCATATGTCATGCTTTGTAATTGTGATTTGAGGATGCTGGTTGCCTGCAGGTAACGGATAAGGTCACAGTTATTCAGAGAAGGTGTTACATTATCTGGCTTTTTTAATGTTCCAATAATATTAATTCAATAATAGCAATTAATGCTAGTATATCAGTATCACTGATGTATACTGTCTCATTCATTCTTTGCAACCTCCTGTGCCTTGTCCTTGTCCTTGAGAGAAGAAATTCAAAGAACTAAGTCACTCTGTCTAAGCCATAAGTCACTATGGGATTGTATTAGAATCTGACTCCAATTTTCTTTTGATTCTATCACCTAAATATGCTCTTCACTTTTATACTGTAATTCTACCCTAAGTAAGCAAATGGAGCAGAATCTTTGTAAATCATGATGTTGGCTTGGTTAAAAAGAAGTCATTTAACTCTCAACCCTAGAATCTATATTTGATCCCATAGGCAATAGGTAATTACCATAGGATTTTTAGTCTGGGTTTCATTTATTAAATTCACATTGCAAAGATTGATTGGATATTGATGGACAAGACAAGCCAACTGATGAAAGTCAGAGGTATGGAAACCAGCTGAAAATTTTCTACAAAAAGATACATAAATTATATATGAGAAAGTTATAAGATTTTGTATAGAAAGATATTTAAAAGATCTAAATAAATGGAGAGATAGACCATTTTAAATGGTCATAGATAGGAAGACTCATCACAGGAAAGATATCATTTTCCAATAGTAATCTATAGAATCAGTAAAATTCACACTGATATCTCAATAAGTATTTTTAAAAAAAGGATCTTACCAAAGATACTTTAAAATGTCTATGGTAGAGTAGAGTTAAGAAAAACCAAAAATGCTGAAGAACAACTGGGTGGTTTATGAGATGTTATGACATGAAAATGTGGTACTTTTCATGGTAAAACAAGAAGACCAATGGTAGAGGGTAGAGATTCTAGTAACAAACCAAAAAGTGTATGGAAACTTGATAAATTAGAGTTGGCATTTTAGATTAGTGGGAAGCAGAAAGTCTGCTTAAGAAATAGTGCTGGGCAATTACCCAAGAAATTGGACTCCAAGTCATATTATGGATCTAATTCTTTTCTAGATGAATGAGGGTGTAAATATGAACATGCTTTAAGTTTCCAGATGAAAAGAGAGGAATCTCTTATCATCTTGATATGGAAAATTTCTTAACTTAAATGTCTAACATAAAAATATCAATATTAAGAAGAAAGTGATACATTTGACTACATTATGATTAAGAAGTTCTTCTCATCAAAGGGTCTACAAGAAAGTAAAAGAATCAATTGTAATTGAGAAAAATAGCTAGCTACAGTGTTACCAATAAAATCTTGTTATCTCAAACATATAAATTACTGAAATTGATAAGGAAATAACCATTCAGCAAAAGAAAAAAAAAGGCAGGCATTTTACAGAAGAATAATTATTTGTGGTGTATAAACCTGTATAAGAATGGGTGCTTAATTTTATCACTGTTTGGAAAAGACAAGTGAGATATCAATTTGGCTACAATAAAGAAGTCTGATGGCACTAAATATTAGAAATAATATGTATTAACATATTGAGGAGGTGTAGTTGTAATTCTAAATAGAAAAGTCTTTTGAGAACTTGAAAATTGAACAAAGACCTGGAAAAGATGAGGAAGTATGAAGCATAAAAGCATGTGCAAAGATCCTGAGACATAAATATGCTTTGTGTTCTGGATAAATAGCAAAGACATGGGTGTAGCTAGATTAAAATGATTAAGGAAAATAGAAATAAGAGATGAAATCTGACTGGTAAAGGGGATCAGATCATGCAAGAGGCTTGTAGATCATTGAAATCACTGAGTTTTTATTCAGAGACATTGTGGACTTTTAAGTAGATGAGTGGTCATATCTGACTCACAGATGGCAATCTAATATGTTGAGAAAAGAAATAATGTGCGGGAGACCAAATATGAAAACAGGGAGGCTAAACTGGGACAATATTGTTACAACTTGAGCAAAATATGATGGGCACTAGAAACAGTAGGGGGAGTAAGAAGTGACTGGGTTTTATATAAATTTTTAATGTAGACTTGATGGAATTTTCTGAAGACATGAATGTGGCAATCAATGGAAAATGACTATTTTTGTTGTTGTTCTAAGATAATGAAAAATAGTGTTGTCATGTATTGAGTTGTAGAAGATGTCTGAAGAAAATGTTTGGGGAAAGGACTGAAAATCTTATGGCCAGATCTTGACATGTATGTTTGATATATTTTAAGAGGAGCTGTTTAGTAGATATTTGAGCATACCAGTTTAGAATTAGGGAGAGAGCTCTGGGTTGGATGTATAATTTTGGGAATAAGTGATATTTATAGACATGAGAGTAACTGAGATAGCTAAGAGAAAGGTTAACAAGAGGCCTACTTTTTGAATAATACAATATTTAGAGTACATATCTTACAGGCAGTAGAGAAAAAGACAAATTACCTACAAATGATCAATAAGATGTACAGATGATTTTTCAAGAGCAGAAATAGAGTCAGAAGAAGTAAAGTAATATCTTTAAAGTGCTCAAGAATGAAAGCAAACTATATATTTAGAATAAAAGTGAGATAGACATTTTCAAGAAAAGCTGTGAACTTATTAGTAATAGAACACTCTCTAGTAAATCTCTACAGGAGGCATTTCAGGAAGTAAGGAAGTTTTTCTCAGATGGTTCAAAAATAACACTTCAGACCTCCAGTTGTTTGGATGAAATAGGAAGTCTTTTACCAGGTATTGGAATTTATAGAGGCTAAACTGTTAAGAATGTAGATTTTGAATTGGTCTTGACATTAATTTTTCTTATCTAGTTTCAGCACGATAAAATACTTATGTTGCTTCTCTGCATTATTACATTCACTTTATTTAGATAAATGACTATAATTTACACAGTTCCCCACCCCAACCCCCCTGACAAACTGATGGGAAGTTTTTAAAATAAAAAACTTAAGCTAAATAATCCTTAATTTCCTTCATTACACCATTTACCCTTTCCCCAAGTCATCACCAATTCCTCCTGATGATACCCCCAAATTATCGCTTCAACTAGACTTCCATCTCTGTTAATTCTGTCTTCATCTACATAACATGATCTTTTTTCATGAACTATTACAACAAGTGAATTATTCTCCTGTTTTATTTTGACTTTATTTTGCACACAATCTTATAAAAATATAAATCATCTCATGTAATTTTCCTGGGTAAAGCCCTGAACTGCATGTAGAATGATATTCACATACCAAACTGTAGGTTCCAAAACCCTAAGAGCTCTTCCTGCTGGTTTCCCACTGAATTTCATATCACACTCCTCTCTCACTGTGCTCTGCCCACAGAAGTGCCAACCCAGTCCAGTAGACCCCCGATCATTTGGGTATCTGTCTAAAATCTGTCTAAGAGGTCTTTTACCACCCCATCCAATGCAGTTACTCAGTTTCTTTTATATTATCCTATTTTAATTCTTGCTATCACATTTGTCTCCTCTGGTATTTTTCTCATTTGCTTACTGTCTCATCTCATTCAAATTTAAGTTCCTAAAGAGTGTGTGTCTCGTATAATTCCTATTCTCAGCATCTCTGTAGCATGGATTCTGGTACTAAATTGTCTCCCCACACACATCAACTGAATGAATGGATAAATGAAGGCCTACAAACAGAGCCACACAGTAAAACGCATTGTGGGAAATACCTGATAAAGATAACAATAATGTCTGTTGTATCTGGAACTTCCAATCTACTTGGGAGCCCCAACAATCGAGGACTGTGCAACTAACCAGTGAACTGTGTGTTACTGACCATAAGTGACAGGAGTTCAAAGAAGAGTGTGAGAAATGCAAGCATGGGCCTCTGTTCCAGTATTTGCATTCTGTATACAGATCACTTCTGAATTATAGAATTTCCATTTCCATCCTGTGGTTGCAGCAGGAGTTGAATGGAGCTAAAATTCTCCAGTTAACTTACAGCCTCAAAGAATATCCAGACAACTTTTTCCAATGTTCTTTCATTTAAGTCTATTTTCAACAGAAACATTTTGAGTAGATTTTAAGCCTTATCTAAACTGAACAGATAAACAAACTTCTTCCCTTTTTAAAAATGATGAATGCATGACATGACCTGAAAGGTAATTTACATCAGTTCTTAGACAATGAGGAAGGAGATAGAGTGAGAAATTTTGGGCACTAACATGTCGAGCAATATTTGGGTATTTCTGTCTTTTTTTCTTACTTCATTGGCTTAGTTTTGGGTCTTAATGGGTTATATGGATTTGGATTTCTGAAGCACACCCTTCTTCTTTTTTAGAATTTCCTATTATTCGTGCTTTAAGGAGCCCATCAGAAGGAGAGACAGTGTGTGTTCAGGCAACGAGCACCTTGTTCTGGTTCCCGGGAGCCTGGGCTCACTCTCAGGAAGGCTCCTGTTTTCACAATAGTCATGACAATGAACATAGCAATGAGATGAATGTCCCTAAAGGTTAAAAATGAGTGTCTTCATTTTATAATTATCTGGTGGAAGATAAGGAAATAAAGTTTAGGGAAATTGCCTGAGAGAAATAAATGAACAAGAGATGCTGGCAAGTAAAGGTTAGTGCTCATCTTCTCTTTTTTTGGAGGAATCCTAACAAGGGAAGACTTCAGAACTGTACTGCTTATTCTTTACAAATAAAGGACTGGGGTGTGAAAAGCAGCACATCCGCCCTGCGGTTGAACTTCTTTTTTCTGTGAATGACTTACCTTTGAACTCCTCTCTCTGGTGTGCTGATGGCAAGCTCTTGCTTCCCTTGGAGATTCTTTCTCACTCAGTTCCTCTCTGTTCACTGAAAGGCCCCAAGATGTCCTGAGGGCTGAGGGTCTCTTCATTTCTGCACCAGCAGTCACATCCCCCAAACAAAACGTGATACTTTAGTGATGCTGAAAATGCCAGGTTTTCAGGCCTGGTATCCCAGCCTGGAGCAAATCCCAGGCTGCAGGACGGCGCTGAGTCCCCGCCACTAGACCACCGCAGGTTGGGGTCCCAGGAAGCCCCAGCAGGAGTTTGGCTGACATTCAGTCAAGAAGCGAGGAGGCAAAATTGTTTAGAGAAATAACAAGTTTATTGAGGTGAAGAGGCACAGAAATAAAGTGGGACTCCCAGGCCAGTGGAACCAGGCCAGGGAGGGGCAAGGAGCTGAAGTGGAGTCCTGCCTCAGGGAATCTTGACCTTCTTTCCCTAGTTATTCTAAAGCTCCACCAGGATCTCTTTCAGTGGCTAGTTTTCGGTGGTCTCACTCACTGTCTTAATGTCTCTGTGCCAGAACTAAGTCTCTGTGTCCCAGCCCTTATCTCAGAGTCCTTTTTCTTTACTGTCCTTGTTCTGGAAGGTCCTGTTGCCCCTAGTCCTGGGGTGTCTGATTACTCCCCTTTGGAATTTGTTGCCTTTATCTCTGGAGTGTCCTTTACTCTTTTGAAGCTTTTTTCTATTCTATTCTGATCCTAAGAGCTCTCCCCTTGACCTGGGCCTCATTAGGATAATTTACAGACCATTTCTTGTTTTATCAGGAAGGCAAGATCCCAATTTATTGTATTCCTGATTTTGTACAATGAAACCTCCCACCTAACTCAAGTCTTTAACCACTCTTTTCCCTCCTAAGTTCAACTTTTAGGGAAAGAGAGTAACAATTGTTTCACGTACATTTCTTTTTTTACTTTGAGTGTTCTACTATGAGATATAGTCATCCAACATAATAATTAGTTAAAAAAAATAGACTCTAAATTTTGTTCTTTCTACTTAAAATACAATTGTGTTAGGAGCTGTTTCCTCCTATTCTTCAGGGTCCTAAAGAGGGGAACATGCACAAAAAGATCAAAGTTGGATGAAGACCAAAGTATTTGTTTCAGAATATTAGCAAAAACCTTATGATGGAGAGCTTCTGGTAAAAATGCCTCTGGTAAAATGTCTTGGTTTTAAGGGTAAAAACCCTTAAAACCAAGATTGGTAAAAACCCTTAAAACCAAGGTCTAATATACACTTTAAAAAATATTTGTTAAAAAAAAAAAAAAACAGGCCTGTGACTTCCTGACTTGTCATCCAGTTATTAGAAGGGAAATGATGGTGGCTTCTTCCAACTTCTGCTGGCCAGGCAAGGCCCTGACAAGGTCTGCAGAGCCCTGGGCATGGAGGGCTGCCAGCAAATGGAGAGCCCCAATGTCTCCTGTCAGATATGTACCAGTGAGTCTCAGGCTCCAACTGATTAGAGTGGGAAGGCTGCTGAGGGCATAGACAAGAGTTGTTACACACACGTCACTATGTGCAGGCAGGGACACATCAGCCTACATGACTGCAAAGGCCAAGGAATCGACCACTGGGAATTGAAATTTATATAGAATGTGACGGTGCTGGGCCATCCCTGGTGGTCCAATAGGTTAAAGCACAGCACTATGAAGCTAGCCACAGCCACTGCAGCTCGAGTTCAATCCCCAGCCAGGGAGCAGCCACTGCAGCTCGAGTTCAATCCCCAGCCAGGGAGCCAGGGAGCTGACCCACATAGCAAGGCAGACCTCTCCTGACCTGCTCGCTGCTCCCCTTAGCAGTGGATTTCAGTACATCTGTCTGTTCTGCTCCCCATCTGTCTCCTGCAACTCTGACCTGTACCCAGCTCTTATATGCATAACTAAATCTTTTTTTTTCTTTTTTAAGATTTATCCATTTATGCATACAGAACTGGGGTACAGGCCAGAGGTAAAGGGGTGGTGAGAGGATTCACCAGAGACTGAATGGGAAGTAGAACAGGCAGAGCGATAAAGTACACTGCTGAGGGGAGCAGCTGTGGGTCAGGAGAGGTCTGCCACACTATGTGGGTCACCTCCAGGGTGTTTCTTACCTATGTAAGAAACAAACTACACAATGTTACTTCATTGTCTAGGGAAGCTTTAAGTAAAGGCCAAGTTTGATAGTAAGAAGGAAGGAAGGAGGGAAGGAAAGAAGGAAAGGCGTTTTGGAAAGTCCAGAAGACCCCACCCACTCACAAAGAAAAGCTCTTGGCAACTATAATATTTGGAATATTGCTATCTTACTATTCATCAACATTTTCATGATAGTTCTTAAATTACAATTACTGTTGTATACTAACTTATGTAATTATATCTCATGCTGCTATATAGTAATATACAAAGCAAAGAAGGAGGAGGGAGGAGGGATGGGAAGAAGGAAAAGTGAGCTATTGCAAGGTGAAAAGAAATATAGCTTAAGAATTAAATGTAAAACCCCAACATTTCCAAAGGTATATATTTTAGTGATTAAACCAATGAGACAACTATCAAGTGAGAATATGATTCAAATTTACATTTTGAAAAGTATTTCTATTATCTATAGGTTGTATCCATATGGTCACCAGGTGCTAACAGCATATAGCATTTTGTGGGCCCAGATATTGCTGAGGATAGAAGCAAAGGTCCCCTAGATGCATTTATGCAAATCTCTCCTGCAATACCTTTAATGCACATCTAACCCCTGTATGCTATGAATAGAGGCTGAGAGCTTCAGGTGTGTAGGGGTCACTACTCGCTTAGGGGTTACCACTCGCTTAAATAGACCCCTCTATATTCCCAATGGGCTTCTCTTCAGCTTCTCTCCGTGGGATAAATCACTTAGGATAGTACCTGGTATGCAGTCAAGTATTATTTGCTTTGCATACTACTGTATAGCAGCATGAAATATAATTACGTAAGTTAGTATACAACAGCAATTGTAACTTGAGAACTATCATCAAAATGTTGATGAATAGTAAGATAGCAATATTCCAAATATTAGAGTTGCCAAGAGCTTCTCTCTGTGGGCGGGTGGGGGTCTTCTGGACTTTCCAAAACCCTCTAAACATGAGTGACTCTCCAGAGCAGTTATCTTGGTTCGGGTGATTCTAGTACTTCCCCTTGTCCCTGTTCATCCTCATTTCCCAGGTGTTTCAGCGCCCTTGACAACACTTGCTACTGCCAGTCGCTCTCTGTAGAGGATCATGGGCATCAGGCCTGGCAGAGAAGGGGGGGCATTCGTCCTTTCTCTGACCAGTGGGGTTGGCATGGGTCTTCTGAGGTGGCACTGTCATGGAGAGGTCAGTTGCTTAATTTTGCAAGTGAAGAAACTGGAAATTTCTTCAGATGTAGGCAGAAACCAGCTCACCAGAAGCGGTTAGAAAAACTAGAAACAGTAAATTTTTATGAAGAAGTGGGTCAGATCTCTCACCTGGCCATCATATTCACTCCCTGGTCGGAAAGAATACAGCGAAACCCAGGTTCTGAGCAAAGCCAGAGCCGTTCAAAGGTGAGTTCACGCTCTTTGGCTTTTTTGCCCTCTTTTTTAACTCACTAAAAACTTACTTCTACTCACATTATTTATTTGGCTCTTCTAATGTTATTGTTTGGACATTTGTCTCTAGGATCTGCTTTTATAGCTGTGCTGGGGCCCTCTGCACTATCAGATCACCGCGGCAGATGGGGGTTGTTGATTTTGCAAGTTTGACTTTTCAGGGCTTAAACCTGGTCCTGGATGTCTGGGAGCAGTTCTCTGTAGTTCTGTAATGGAAAGTACACCCCACTCCCCAAAAAACACACATACCCCAGGGTGAGGGGGGAGAGAGAGAGAATGTTTGGGGAGTCAGGGGATAATTTAGTGAAAGCTGAAGTTTTTAAGTTTAACCAGGTCTTTGAAAGACAAGCAGATGTGTTAGTGTTATCAATATTACCTAAAGATGACATTTTTCTTTTTACTTTGTCACATATGGAACATCACTAAAAATCCCATTTAGGAGGGCCCTCCCTGGTGGCACAACGGGTTAAAGCATCACAAAAAATCAGAATATTAAAGGAACTGAATATAATTGAAAAAAAATCCCATTTAACTGACATACTAATAAAATGTCATAGCTAATATATTAAGTACTATTTTATAAAGAGTATGGCTCAATAATTCATTAATATTTTCCTGATACTATATAAACTTAAAAAAAACTCCCTCTGATGTTCAAAAGTACAGGCTATAAATGTGAAGATTTACTGTAGTTTAATAGGTTCTCATTAAAAAAAAGAAACATGAAAATTGTTCTACAGCTATCTTAAAGTATTGTTAGATTTTTGTCATCAAAATTTTTTCTTAGGAAATACATTTATCTCTCTCTCTAATAAGTAGATTGTCATCCAAAATATAATCCAAAAGAGAGCAAAAATTAAAAAGACAGAAATTTCAAAACCCACAATGTAAAGTGATCTGAAATCCCATTACCAGGAAATAAACACTGTTCACTTACGTAGACTTCCAGTTTTTTCCTTTGCAAGTAGAACATATAAGTGCATTTTTGGAAGCAGAAATGGGAAATACACAGGAAAATCCTCCTGAGGGAGGTCACTGGGCCCCAAGTCATCACAGGGTCTTTCTGAAGGGACGCACAGGCACAAGGAAAGTCCAGCACTGCGGGTGAAAAAGGCTGCCTTGTGGTCGCTGGCTCTGAAAATAAAGCAGGTCAGAGCTAAGGAATGTGAGAAGTTTCCAGAAGCTCACAGGTCAAGGAAAAAGATTCTAGATCCTTCTATAGAGCATCCAGAAAGGGATGTGATGTTGACACAGTCATTTTATACCAGTGAGACTGTGGCAAACAGCTAAACTCCAGAACTGTAAGATAATACGTTTGTGTTGTTTTAAGCCACTACATTTATGGTAATGTTACATTAGCAACAGGACACTAATATATTTAGTATTTAAAAAGTGGAGTCTCTGAGACAGAGGGCCATGAGCCATCATTAAAATCTCTAGTCGACACAGAAGTCACTGTTCTCTCTCTCCCCCTTGTTGTATTCTTCTGGGAAAACCAAAGTCCTAGTAAAACCCATCCCTAGTTTTCACCACCATAGCTGGAAAAAGCAGCCAGCCATGCTGGCTGGGTTCACTTTAAGTCCATGATCAGTAACTCAGCTTAGGACTGCCTGGCTGGTGCACTATGTATGTTTATTTAGCCCTCTCATCACTGGTGAGAGTTGGCACCTCAGACCAACTCCCGCATTCATATCCTTTCTTCTCTAACACCCACAGGGATTTAGTTAATGAAGGCGGCTCAGTCACAGAGCGCAGCAGAGACTGGATCAGAACACTGTGTCAGGAGATGTGGGGGGCTCTCAGGGAGTATATCCGGAGTCCACCCTGTGGGATGGGGGGGGGACAGGAATGGGCAACTCTGGGAGACCCAAGGAGAGAAGTACTTGTCATCAACGCAATTTGCCTTCCACAAGACTGAGTTTACAGCAGAAATTAGTGAACATATGGGCTAAGGCTTAAAGCAATTTAAATAACTTGTTCCACTGATGAGATACAGCTGAGTAAATGACCGGTGTGTGTGTGTGTGTGGGGGGGGGTGGTACTCTCCCTGCCCCACTTCTTGACCGTTGCATTTTGCCACAAGTCCCGGAATACTTAAACCAGATTTCCTGAGCCAGGGAGTTTGGGGTGGAGTCAAGCAGCATGCTTGTATATAACTGAGTGCCTGAGGGCCTGGGGTCCCTTTTCTCTTCTTGCTTCTTAGGACTTGACTGGCATCCTGCTGCCACATGTTAGCAGGCGGGATGGTATTTGACCAAGTGTTGGCCAACTAATTTCTCTCTCTCTTTTACTCTAGCTGCCTTTGTAAATCCATTGTAAATAAACTCTCCTCCCCAACCCAACCCATATTTCTCTCTCTATGTTTGCTTTGTATTTGGCTCAAAATCTTAGGCACATAGGGGAGGATTCACATCCAGGTCATCTCATGCCGGGGGTATCCTGGAACATAAACAGACATGCAACCAACATTGCTCTAGGCTTCACTAGATTGTGTTTAAAAATACACTAACGGGGCCTCCCTGGTGGCATAGGGGTTAGTGTCAGAGCTATTACCACGATGGTCAGAGTTCAATCCCCAGCCATCGAGCTGACCCACATGGTGCAGCAGACCTCTCCTGTCTCACCCGCTGTTCCCCTCAGCAGTGTATGTCAGCAGATTCGTCTGCTCTGCTCCCCCCTTTGTCTCTGTGAAAACACTCACCCCCCTGTAGCACTGGCATACACCCCAGCTTTTCTATGCATAAATAAATAAATCTTTAAAAAAATAAAATATACTAATGATTTAACATTCAATTCCCTTAGCAAATTGTCCTGACTTTCTGAAGTCAGACCTGGTGGGCTCCCCACCAACTTTGAGAGCCCTCAGGTAACGTGCCACCTGGCACCTGCTGCCTTTCTGACAGGCACCAGCCAGGTGTCTTCTCAGGAGGTTATTTCTGGTCTCCTGAGTGCCACGGACTTTGAGTGTCCAGTAGGTCACCAGTCCTGAAGCCAAGTGACTGACTTTAGTGTGGACATTGGGGGTAAAAGGTCACCCCATGACCATGTGGAACCCAAAGCCCCATCTCAATCAAAACAGCCCACTATAATTTGGTTCACTGGGGGCTGTGGTGTGGAGTTTCATTAAAGAAGTTGAAAGAAGGCCAATGTGCATGTGGTAGAGGGATGACTGATGATGAAACGAGAGGGGAAAACAGGGGACAAAATATGGAGGATCTTGCTGGCCACCTTTAAAGGTGAACTTTCATCCTAAGGATAACAGGAAGCCACTGGAAGATTTTCAGATGAGCAGTGAGTGACATGATCAGATTTACACTGAAAAAAAAAAAATTCACTTGCAGCAGTGTAAATATTAGATTATCAGAGCTGTTCTAAAGTGAGGAGGCTTGTTAGGAAGCTTTGCTTTGATCCAGGCAGATTTCGCTCTGGCTTGAATTCAGGCAGGAGCAGTGGACATGAGATCAGATTAGATCTGGAATGGATTTTCCCTCTAGAAGTGTGAAGATTTGCTGATACTTTGTGTATGAAAAAGAGGACAGTTATCATCTAATGTGAATTTGTAGGAAGATACTTTGTGGCTGATTGTCTTTTACAAAAATAGATGAGACTATTTCCCATTCCAGCTGCTTTCCCAGGACCTGGCTCCCCAAGCCCTATCAGAGAGGGGCACCCACCGCGTTCCCCGTTGAAGCTTCTGGACTTTGTTACCGCTTTGTCTATGGGAACATGTAAAAATGGCACGCTTGTAGCGCCCAGGGCTCCATCATACAAAGTGAGAGCTCTTCTGCCTGTCCTTTTCTCTACGATGCTTGCCTGGCAGCTTAGCATCATGCGTGGGAAAGCCCAAGTCAGGAGGGAGGAACCACACCCCTGCTCTCAGCCTCAGCTGAGCTTCCAGCAGCAGCAGCCAGCAGCCCCTTGCAAGCCATGTGATGAGCTATCTGGGAAGCGAGTTCCCAGATAAATGCCTGGATCCTTCTCATTACAAGACTTGTTCCCGTCCTTGATTTAGTCTACATTACTGTGTCTTGAACTATTGCAAGAACAAAACAGCAGGCTAGAAGAGGCCCTGAGATTAGCTTCATCTTGCGTGACTCACAGAACCCTTCTCCCTGTTTTTACGATGATGATGATTTTCTCCTCAAACTACATCTTTGGTACGGAATGTGAAAACGTGACTGACTCGGCATCTTTTACGCCTGTTCGTATTCCTCTGCTGCCCTCTAGGGGCCACAATCCACATTACCCCATCTAGATCCTGCCGTGTCAGGCAAAACCAGTGGGCACTTACTGCCTGGTAGAAACAATTTTAAACACGTCACATATATTTACTCCTTTACCCACACACTCTTATGAGGTGGATACTACTTTAAGCTTCCTGTTAAAAGTGAGAAAATAGACATGCAAGAATTAAGTTAACTTATCCAGGGTCCTACAACAGCTAAAGCAGAAATTTGAACCACCAACGCAGTGGTTCTAGGTTCGAGCTGCAGTCCTCCTTGCCTTCTTCAAAGTGTGGCAAAGTACGTAGGTTCACGAGGCTTCTATGTGTGGCTTGTTTAATTTTATAACTTGTAAAAATAAATTTTCTTCACTACGCGGATTTTTACTTTGATTATGGCACCAGTAGTCTACATGGTCACCCCACTGCTTCTTCACAGGGCTTAATATATTCTCCACACAGAAACCAAAGTGGCCCTTTACAAAATTCGTAAGTGAATGCATGAACTAAAGGGTGCATAATCTTTTTCTCCTCTTGCTTATACAAAAACAATCTAAAAACTAATCCTATCAAAGGGGTAAATGAGTCAACTAAGCATACGGTGTTTGAATATCCTAACACCCTAAAACCACAATCTAAATGGAGTCTATTGATGTGTGATTATAACACTTAATATGTAGCGTTCATTTCTGAGTAACTTTAGCCTTTATCTTTTCACTATCGCACTTACCTACAAGGAAGAAAGCACATTTTCTCTATTTCAAAGGAGAAAACATTCTAGTCTATCAAACAGTGCTCTTGTTTAGGAGAGCTGCAGACTGTTAGCAGTTACTTAGATTAAACTGTGACTCCTGAAACCTAAATGGTTTTCAAAACTGAAACAGATGTGTGCAGTGGAACCCTTTAAATACAATCTGAAACAGAAGCTTAACATACCAAACCAATAGAAGCTGTTCAAGTTGAACAGTGGCCAAAAGGGAGGGGGTCTCTCCCTAGCCATCTCAGGGACTTTGGAAGCATATCTGAGAAATGAAACCCCGGGACTCGGTTTCAGAAGCCATGCAGGAGGCATGTGTGCTAAACAGCAGTGGCGAGCGGGAGTCAAGACGTAGCCCGTCCCAAGCCTAGGGTCGACGTCTGTACTTATTCCAACATTCCCACTTCCTGTCTTGATCTCTAGGCATTCATGTTTTCTATGATACATGCAAAATCAGACAAGTATAGAAATTCACACAGAGTGACCGTGATGACTTTACGCAGAAGGGCCTACAGAGCTGGGGCGCCTCATAGCCGTGACCTCTAGCTTTGCTCCTTCTGTTTTCCATTTCATGTTGAGCATTAGAGACACTGCTAAGGCTTGAACTCCCTTGTCTGGTGGGTGGGAGTGGATAGAGAGCAGGCGAATGAGGAAGCAGTTTGTCAGGTGCAGGAAATGGGGTTTGAGGAGGGGGTCAGAGCAGTGCACTGCTCACTTGTCGGCTGGTTCATACAAAAGAGTCTAAAAAAGAGTAAGGAACTCGCTGGGTGTTCTTGCATCCAAACACTACTTCCCAAGTCCTGTCTTTTCAGTTTGCTTCTTTCCTTGTTCTGACCATGGGTGGAGGCGATTTCAGGTGACTAGTCCCTAATGATTAAGTGGATTTTTGTTTACTTGCTTTGATGTTTTAAACTTCTGGGCGATTTTGATGCAAGCAATATTGGTCTATAATGCAATTACCAGAGAAATTGGAACTTGTTCAATAATTTCCTCTGATTTCCTGCATTATTCCTTGAGCACTGGCCATTTGGATTCTTCTTAATTGTTTTTGAAAAGCATAGGTTCAAGGATTGTGGAGAAAGCAAGTGACTGATAACATTGGCCCTAATGTTCAAATCATTTCCAGATTCATTGCTCTGATACACATGAGTTTTTGTTTGTTTGTTTGTTTGTTTGTTTTTTGCTCCATTCTGGCATATACTCCACCTGCATTCGCCTGCTGTGGTGCCATTTCAGTTCCCCCACTTCACTTTCTACTATGAAATTTGCACACCTCTGGTTGTAAATCACAGCTCCTAGACCAATGCCACAGCTTGTTCCTGTATTGCCTTCTGGCTTTGGAAGGAAAATAATATCTTTGTGACAATATAATTACTCCCACCTCTGATCCTGATGCAAGATGATGTCTGTAAGGAAATAATGTCAAAGGAGAAAAATGCACGTTTCTGAGGTTAAAAGCATAACTGGCATGCATTGATACAACTGAAGACAAAGTGACTACTTCATGAATGGAGTACCCAGAGAAATTTTCTGAAGTAACATGTGAATCAAATGTTTTCAGTGTTTCCCTACTTTTATGAACTTTCAGCTCCTCAGTGGTAAACTGAGTGCTCTGAGAGCCAGCCACGAGGGCAGACTGGCATGAGGCATCTCTGTTTCTCCCCGCTACTATAACTCATGCTAACTTTCTAGATCATACTGTTTCAGGACACCACATTTGATTTGGAGGCTCTCCATCAAGAGGTCACTGAAGCTTATAAAATTCAAACAGTAGGACCTATTTGTAGAACTTTCTAGGGAGAAGCCCAAATTGAGTTATCAACACCAGTATGTGCAAACCTTTGTCAGTGTCATTCACACTATTGCCTGACCTTTGAAAAATTATTCTGGGTTCAATTAAGTTTTTCACCTGGTAAAAGTTGACATAATTTCCTATTCTGTGCATATTAACTATTCTTATTTATCACAAAAACACTAATAGACTCATCTAGAAATTTTAAGTTCTGTAGAGCTGAGTCTCCAAACTGAGGCTTGTATATTTCTGTGTCCCCTAACTTTTATGATGAGTTTCTTGGCTTTTTGTCCCAGCAACACTGACCTGACCTTCTATCAGTCTATACACCCATTTTCATAGATGACAGTGAGATATCAAGTCCCTCCAATAGCGGTCTTTAAAACTAGATTGAAACACTCCTATGCCTCCCTGTACTCCTCTCTTTTTTTTTTTTTTTTGACACATTCATTTATTCAAATACCCTTCTGACCACACATGGTCCAATACACAAAAAGCCCAAATATAATCAGATGTTAAAGATTGGTCTTCAAACATTATAGCCAATGAGCCCACGCTTGCCTATGATCTCGCCAACATAGAACCACATCCACACTTCAGTGGCCACCAAACCGTTCAGCAGAGCTTCCTTAACTGTGAGCTATTTGAAGCTACCAGTTTTAGCACTATTGACTATTTTTTTCAAGCTCTGAATAGCTGTAGGGATCTCAGCAGGGGTTGGAGGAACCAGCTCAACCTTGGCATAGCTCCAAAATGTGGCCTATCGAGGTTTGGAGTAAGTCACAGCAGCATTAACCAGCGCCGGAGCCTTCTCCGCGAGGTTACGGACAAACTGGGCCATGGCTCTGGGATGGAAACTCCGTGGCCCCAGACGGCCGCCTGAATGTCACCCCGGGAAGCCCCTGTACTCCTCTTTTTAAAGAGAAATAGTTGAACAGATTTTCTGAAGCTGTTATCACACACAGAATCACCTGTAGGGTTTCATTTCTATAGAAAATAATGCCGAATTTTATCTTGATGGCTCTTTAATAGCACCTGTTTTGCTATTAAGCAAAAGCTGACAAGCAACTGATAACCCCTCTACTCTGCTGCCTCAGCAGATGCTGATGGATGGAAATCACCCTCTGCACTAAGAGCTTTCTACTGCTCTCAGGCAGGCTCTTGTGCAACAGGTGATGAGGACCTGGTGAAAGCTGGTCCAGTAGACAGCAAGTTCACCCTAAGTGTGAGAAGCATTTTTCTTAATTACTAGAAATGTGTGTTGTCACTTTTATTTTTTTCGATTATGAGAGTAATAAATCATCACTAAAGACATTTCTAAAGCAAAAAATTCAAGGTGATAAAAGGAGTATTAGTTCCCTAAACTAACCCACATGTGCAGTATTCAGTCAGAATAATGCTTATTACTTACTATTTATGTCCACACCAATCATATTCCAGTGCCGGCTTATTTTGTTTCTTCTGCTAATATTGATGGAAGGTTTTATATGTTTACTGATTAGTTAAGTTTAATAAATACTGTTATTTTTAATACGCCTCAAACATTTGATAGATAAATAAATTGTTGTTGATTTTTCATGTTTTCTTCCCACTTTCCTAAATTTGTCTACAATTTATTTTTGTGTAAGAAGTGAAATGAGGCTCTAAGTTGTGTTCAGATTTCTCACTGATCAATCAGGCAACTGATTGATTAACCTTTGTTTTTTCATTGATGAATGGTATCACCATATCAAGCACTAGATAGTACTTTATGTAATGTGTTCTAGTTCTGAACAATATATTACACTTACTTTTAGCCTAGTAATCAATTTTATTTTTATTTTAATAATCAATTGTTTTTATTTACTGTTAGCCTAGTAAACAAGTATTAAAGTCATATCTGAAAAGATGACCTCAGATTTAGTTTTCATACAAGTTTTCTTTATATACTTCTCTTTTACTTTCCTGCCTTAATTTAAAATAAATTAGTTGTACATGTATGTGTCTCTCATTGAAATTTTACCAGAAATTAAATCTATTTTGGCATAACTAATTTCTTTATAATAGTTGAAGAAGAAAATATTTTATCTTTCAAGCTCAACAAATGCTAATTAGTACTTTGTCAGCATTTAGATGTGGAAAATGCCAAGTAGTTTGATTCATAGAATTGTACACCTGCATGTACATTTTGGTCAAGGACCCTAGCAAGATCCCATGTTGTTGTTATTACTATCACCATTGTAATTCCATAACAAGCATGAAATGATTGCATCACTTTCAACCACAACCACAAGAATTAAATTAATTACTTGTTAAGCGCTCGCTATGGAGAGTATCAAAGGGAAGAAGCCTTCTTGAGCAGGGAATACAAAGCTTGATGAACTCTTTCATATCTCAAGGCTTTATTCCCTATACCTGAAATGTCACTCTTTCTACTTCTCCCTTTTTCAGTCATTTCCAGTCCAGCAGGATCCAGGTCATACTAACTCCTCTGTTGGCCCTCAAATGCCATGGCAGTTAGTTACTCCCTTCTCTTTAGCCCAAGACCTGTTTAGGTTGTCCCTGAATTATAGTACTCTTACGTGCTTCTACCCTTTGTTGAGTTAGTCTTAAGTGCAGAAGTCTAAGTTTTTCATCACTATAAGCTGCTGAGTGCTAAGTACTGAGAAGCTTCAATACATGAAGAATATGCAAGTTAATAAAAGCAAATACGCCTTTCTACTGCATAAGCCTTTCTACAGGAAAAATACTGAAACAAAAATTTCTAAGAAATGTTTGATGTTCCAAACATTCCAAAGCCATCTATTAGAACCTGGTAAAACTCAAAAAATATCACTAACCTGTTGTGTGTATGTTTGTAGGCAGCATCTCCTCCTAAGATTTCAATATGATATGTGTGGGTGACTCACGCTCATCACTTTGATTTCCAAATAATGCTTAGTTTAGAAAATATTGTGCTAAAGCACAAAAAGCCAATCTGAGCCCTTATGAGCTGGAATGAAATATCAGAGCCAGGCTGGACTTTCCCAGGTGGAAGGCTGAATGCTAAATAGAAACTGCAGCATCTGTCTGTGAAAAAACATTTACATGTCAGCAGTACTGGCTTTGTGTGTGGAAGAGGTTGACAGTTTTCTATGTGGTATTCACTTCCTCTGAAAAATCTTCCCTGTCTGCGTACAAAGGGATCTGATACTCTCATTATTGTATAAGGAGTGTTAAAACAAATTAAATTATCGTGACCTAGATCATTACATTAGGAGAGTATTAGATAATGTACATTTGTAAAAGCTACTCGATACAAATGACCACCCCACCCAAGAATATTCCAGATCTTCTGTAAAGAGATGTCCTGTTGCATATGCATCATCCACTCCCTGGCCATTCCTTATATCCTTCCGTCCTACTGGGCATGAGCTTATTACCCTCTGGTGCTTCATATCTTGGGTCTGATCCTTGCTGCCATTTATATGGTTAAAGATATGACTCTTTTTTTTCCCCATTCTTTTTTTGGTTATCTATTTTTTGGACATTTTAAGTTGATTCTGGTCAATGTTATTATAATATTTTAAGACCCTTGGAACTTATTGCTTATAGTGTCCAGTAGTGGGTGGAGATTCTTCTGGCCTCCTTTGGTATAAGTAGGATTCTTTGACATTATCATTAGGAAAAATAATGATGATAAATAGTTGGTTAAAGGGACCCAACTCTCTAGGGAAAAGTGAAAACTACATTTCTGGCCTCACAATCAAATTAGGACCAAGCACATTGTATTAAGGAATGCCTTATTATTCTTCAGCATGCAATTTTGCTTCTGACAATAAAACTGAAAGCTGTGAAACAGAAGGGTTTTGGTGAACTCCCTTAGACTTCTATTTACTAAGACCTTGCTACTGGAGATGAATCTGCAAAGACATCACTGTGACTTAAGTCATGAAGTGTTTTGCCTCTTTTCTTCTAATGTATTTTATGGTTTCAATGTTATATCCAAGTTATGTATCCATTTTGAGTTGATTTTTGCATATGGTGTGAAAGAGTGGCTCAGTTTTATTGTGTTGAATGTGGCTGTTCAGTTTTCCCATCATTCCTTTTTACAGAATATATTTTTAGCTCCTTTAATGAAGATGTACTACTCATTGAAGTTTGGGTTTATTTTTGGGCTCTCAATTCCATTCCTCTTTTTAGTCCAGTACCATACTGTTTTAATGTTTATAGTTTTGTGGTATAGTTTGAAGCCTGGGCATATGATACAGCCATCCTTTCTCTTTTTTGTCAGGATAAATTTGGCTATTTAGAATATTTTATTTTTTCATATGAATTTCAATAACTTTTGTTCCATTTCTTTGAAGAATGCCATTGACATTTTTATTACTATTGTATTGCATTTTTATATTGCTTTGGACAGAATAGCCATTTTGATGATGTTGGTTCATCTAATCCTTGAGAAGGAATATTTTTCCATTTCTTTATGTCTTCTTTTTTTTGTAACAATGTCATATAATGTTATTTATATAGGTCCTTTACCTCCTTTGCTAGATTTATTCCTGAGTGTTTCTTTTTCCTTTTTTTTTTTTTTTTGGTATGATTGTAAATGGGATTGTTTCCTTAATGTCTTTCTCTTGTACCTCATTGTTTATTAGAAACTTTAAAAATAGATTGAATTTGTTAAAAGACTTAATAAATACACATCTACATATTCCTTCTTGAATAGGATAGCTTAAGCTGTTCAATAAATTTGTATATTTCATCAGTGCTGCTGGGTTCATTTTCATAAAGTTGTTTATAAAATTATGTTTTTCAATTTTCGTAGAATTGATAATGTTACTTCTCTCATCCCTACTATTGGCAGGTTGTGTTGTCTTGCTTTTGTTCTGATCTCTTTTATCAGAGAAGTTGATCAGTTTTGTCAATTTTCTTAAGGATAAGTATTTTTTATTTAATTGACTTTCTGTAGCATTTTCCTGCTTTCTATTTCATTATTTTCCTCTGTGATCTTTATCACTTATTTTTTTCTCTTCTTATCTTGGCATATATTTGCTCTTCTTTTCCCAGTTTAAGACTGAACATTAGATCATTAATTTTAAAACTTTTTTATTTTTAAATGTGTTTTATTTATATACATTTTAACTGATTTTAATAATGTTGGCATTTGTGCTTCAGTTTTGAATATCATTATGGACATGTTATTGCCTCAGGACTATTGCATTTATATCCTCTAACTGGAGTTTTCTTTCCCTAGAGAACCACATGGTTCATTCCCTCAACATCTTTGCTTTCTTCAAAGAACTTCAAACTTCCCTGTGCACACTTCCCTGACCATTATATATATACACGATGTGTATATGTATTGTATCTGATACTCTTTGCCTTCATTTCTTGTGTTAGTTCTCTCTATTGAACTCATTTTATGTATGTGTTCAATAAGTTGCACAGAGTATTATGTACATATAATTCCATGTGTGCTTTTAATTAAATGCCTTCCATTTACTTCAATATAAATTATATGAAGGCAGGAATCAGTATCTATTTGCTCAGTGATATATTCTTAAGGTAGCAGCTGGGACAGTGCTAAGTACATAGTAGCTACTTATAAACTATTGGCTAAAATAATTTGTTTAAGAAAAAAAAGCCAATAAATCCTATGAGAAAGGTAGGGATGGTTCATTTTGTCAGTGAATAAACAGCCAGAAAAATGAGGTGCTCTTTATGTTCTTTGTCTTATATAATAATTCCTGCCATTTAATGACAGCTGCTTTGTAACTATTTGTGTCAGTCACAGTGCTGGGGTCCAAGGATTTCAAGGTTTATGAGCATAACTCTGGCTTTCAGCAAATTATTAAATGTTGGAACTCAAGCTGCTGGTGAGAGTAGCCAAAGGTAAAACTGAAATGTTGTAAGACCATGTGCCCCATGCTAAATGTTTGGATTTTACCCACCCCACTACCCAAATGAGATATCATTGTAGAGCCTAGTAAATGGCATGATAAAATTAACAAATTAGAATGATTTAGAGTATAAAAATTATTTTCATTCAATTAATATTTATTGAATGTTCACTTTATGCCACAGACCACTCTCAGTGCAGGAGGAATAGTAGGGAACAAAATGCTTTCATAAAGCTAGTCCAGTATAAAACACAATGAGAGTTGAGTAAAAATAGCAATATAATTTCAGGCAGTGATAACGGCTTTAAAGGAAGTTCAGGAAGTTGAGAGTCTTGGGAATACAGTGCATTTTGCATAAGAAAGTCAAGAAAGGTTATATGAAGGAAGTACACTTGAGCACAGAAATAAAGAGGAATAAAATAGAAAGGGGAAGACAATTCTAGAGTGTTCTAGAAAGAAGGACAAAGATCACCAAAGTAATGACACAGAAAGGTTTTCTGCTTTAAGAATACCAAGGAGGCCAAGTGTCAGAGCTTAGGATGATGGGTTAGAGTCACATGCAATAAAGAAAAACATATGCAGGGATTGGTCACCTATAGATGGGTCATACATTATAGTTGGGCTTCTTCTAAGTGCAAGAAAAAACCTTGAAGTGTTCAAAGCAGGAAAGTAATGGTATAATGGTATCTGACTTTTTAAGATGCATCTGGTAGCTACAGAAAGTCTGTAGCAGGGTAAGAAAAGAAGCAGTAAAACTAGTTAGGAAGCTCCTGAGTAGAGCAAGCCCAAGAAAGTGGTAGGCCATGTTAGAGTTAGCAGAACATGGAATTGGTGGAGTGATATACATGGGAATTGAACATGGGGTATCAGCAAAAAAAGGAATCTTAGGCCCTCCCTGGTGGCACAACGGGTTAGGATGCTGCACTGCAAGCTAGCTATAGCTGCCTCAGTGTAAGTTCGATCCCCAGCCCCGGAGGTGACCCACATGGCACAGCAGATCTCTCCGGTCTCAGCTGCTGCCCCCCTCAGCAGTGTATTTCAGTAGACCTGCCTGTTCTGTTCCCCACTGTCTCTGGTGAATCCTCTCACCACCCCCGCACCTCTGGCCTTTACCCAGTTCTGTATGAATAAATAAAATATTTGAAAGAAAAGACTTGTGGGAGGGAGCTTCAGTTTGGGTAATTCTTTTGCTGTTCTTGCCTTGGATACTGATATGCCTGCAGTACAAGGAAGCTGGGATTCTAGGTAGTTTCAAAGCAAACATCTTCACTAGCATGTTCACGGCACAACTTACTGGCTGTATGGCATTTTTTTTCCATAAAAAAAGTAAAGCACAAAAAATAAAGAAAGCACATTCAAGAGGACATCTTGAAACATGAAGAAATAATAATAAAATGAAAATGTTTGAAATGAATACATTGCTAAGTATATAGAAGACAAAATACTGGAATACATTTTTTAAATGCATGAGATTCATTGCAATTCTATGCAAAGGACTGTTTTTCTTTTGTGAATTGTACATAAGCATTCATACTCCAATCCTTTTTCCTTTTTTTTTTTAAAGATTTATTTATTTATTCGTACAGAACTGGGGTACAGGCCAAAGATGCGGAGGGCGAGAGGATTCACCAGAGACAGAGCGGGAAGCAGAACAGGCAGATCGACGAAGTACACTGCTGAGGGGAGCAGCGGGCGGGTTAGGAGAGGTCTGCAGTGCCATGTGGTCACCTCCGGGGCAGGCGGGGATTGAACTCATGCGGAAGTGGCTTTAGTTTCTCAGTGCAGTTTTTTAACCCACTGCGCCACCAGGGAGGGCCTCCTTTTTTTTTTTTAAAGATTTATTTTTTATGCATACTTTTTATGAACTGGGGTACAGGTCAGAGGTGCAGAGGCAGTGAGAGGACTCACCAGAGAGAGAGTGGGGAGCAGACAGGTTGACTCACGAAGTACACTACTGAGGGGAGCAGTGGGCAGATCAGGAGAGGTCTGCCGCACCATGTGGGTCACCTCCCTGGCAGGGATGGAACTCCTGCTGAAGTGGTTTTAGCTTCTTAGTGCTGTGCTTTAACCCACTGCACCACCGGGGAGGGTCCTCTTTCTTTTTTTTGAAGATTGATTTCTTTATGCATACAGAACTGGGGACAGGCAGGAGGTGCAGGGGCAGGGTGCTTTAACCTTCGGCACCAACAGGGAGGGCCGTATGTTCTAATTCTTTCATTAGTATGGAACAACACATTTTTTAAATGTGTGGTGATCAGACTTGCTAGAGCTGTGAATATAGAATGTAAAGTCACATTGCCTATTACTGTTCTAGAAAATTCTGGCATATCAGATTGCAAAGAGTCGGTTTCTTATTTTGTTGATGGAAAAATAACACCAAACTGACACTTCGCTTAAATATACTGAAGTCAGCTGAAGGCTATTGATTGATTGATTTGCCAATGGAGGAATGAAACCAAGCTGTCATCAACCAGTTAGTTCTTTTCCCTTTTACAGCAAAATTGCCTTATGCCAATTAATTATGTGATAAAACTGCTTGAAGTGAAACTGCTTACAGTGCCACAAAGTTGTTTATGGCAAAACTACCAGATATTGGCTGGAGGTTGGCTCTGCCTGTTGGATGGGAGTGAGTGCTCATTCACATGGAAGCTGCCTTGGCTTCTAGCTGTGGTGGTCTCTGTGCAGCTAGAGTCTGAGAGCAGAAGCTGAAACTTTGATCGTTTGTGGTCAAAGCTCTGAACTCTTACCTTCTGCTGGACAAAGCTAGTCATGGGACCAGCTTATGTCTAATGGGAGGGAAAGAGTTTCTGCAGCTTAATTAGAGGAAGAGCAACCTTGCATTGCAAAAAGGCGTGGCACAAGAATCAGAAGGGTTGTTGTAGCCATCTTTGTAAACTTTTAAACAATGGTCCAATGGCACATTCCTTGAGTCATAACTAGACTTGAGACTTACTAAATAGAAACTCAGAGGTAAACAATGTCCTAGTTTTGCCCACAATAAGCTACCTGCATGATACATGTTTCTGTTGGTTATTATTATTATTTTAAGATTTATTTATTTATGCATACAGAACTGGGGTACAGCCAGAGGTGCAGGGGCGGTGAGAGGATTCACCAGAGACAGAGTGGGGAGCAGAACAGGCAGAGTGACCAAGTACACCACTGAAGAGAGCAGCAGGCAGGTCAGGAGAGGTCGGGCACACTATGTGAATCACCTCTGGGGCAGAGATCGAACTCATGCTGAAGTGGCTTTAGCTTCTTAGTGCTGTGCTTTAACCCGCTGTGCCACCAGGGAGGGCCCCTGTTAGTTATTATAAGGGTGGGAATGAGAAAAGATGCAGCTTTCCCAGAGTTTGTACTCTGATGTGGTATAATCTGTTTTCAAACTCTCTCTTCATGAGAATTTGAGTAGTTGGATCATGTGGTCATAGAGACAGAACCAGAGACAAGAACATTGTGGGGGAGGAGAAGCCAAGGTGTAGCTATATTCTGCAGAAGTTGAAGTTGAAATACAATGAATAGACTACATCGAAATACAAAGCCTCATCAGGCAACTATAGATCAGAGACATTCTGTGGGGGAGAGGGGAGAGGTGAGGGAGGAGGATGGAGAAGGACCAGGACAGGGCTGGGAAGGGCACAGGGAGTATGGTGATGGTGCATGGGAGAATTGGTGGAGGGAATTTCACAGGGAAACCATACACTTCACAAAAATGAACGATGATATAACGAATATATATATTTTTTAAAATAAAAAAAATAAAATGAAAAAGAAAGGAATAGAAATCCTCAAGGGCAGAAAGGAAACAGCAACCTTGACATTCGGGCTCAGCTCTATTTCCCACCAGCATGTGCACTGCTGGCCTCAAGGACCCAAAGGAAGACAGGTACTTACTGAGCCGGTTGACAGTGGAATAGACACGGGAGGTCAGCGTCAGCTGATGATACCCTCTTCTCTATTCTGAACTCCTCTGGGGCTACTGAGGCCTTTGCTTCTTTTTCACACACCCATCACAGATATCAGCTAACTAGAAAAAGAGAGAAAAGGTCATCGTTTCAGTGAGGACTGGGTATGTTGGAGCCTCTGATTTTCAACTCTGTTTTCCTTTTAGAAAAGAAACAGAAAAATACCAGATGGTTTCACTCATAATAGGAGTGCAAGGGATCAGGAAAACAAAGAAGAAGAAGAAGAAGAAAGCAATGGAAATGAAGTAAAAATGAAAAACAATGAACAATTATAAACCAGAGACACTTTATGGGTGTAGAGGGAACAGGATCAAAATTGTGGTGGGAAGAGCAAACAGGACTATGGTGATGCCACACGGGTGAAGTGGTGGTGTGAAGTCCACAGAGATTACAACTGAGATGAAAAAAATCAAAAAATGAAGAAAGATGCAAAAAATAAATAAATAAAAATTTGAACTCAAGAAAAAAAAAATATTAAACACACTGGACCAAATCCCTGGTGTTGGGCTGCCTGAGGTCACACACTTAATGGTTGTGTGGCTGTGGTAAAAATGATTGACCTTATACCTTGATTTCCTATGGTGTAAACTGAGGCAGTAGAAACATCTATACCTCATGTATTCATGCAATGGTTAAATGAATTTCCACTGTACAGCTCTTGACATGCTGAATGTGTGGCCGGCACTTCGAAATCTAAACTATCACTACTGTTGGTTGTGTTGTTATGTCTCCCTCAACTTTTGCTCTTCACTCTCAAGATTTTAATATATTGGCATATTTCAGTGTATATGAGATGATGAAAAATATAGAAAAACACCCCAATTTTTTCATTTTTAAAACATTTATTTTTAAGTTTAAAGGCTTGAAGAGAAACAAACCATGAGAAAAACTGTTTGAAGGGAACAAATACTTAAAACATTCAGTTACTTGTTACTTTGACATACCACTTCAGTCATACTGGGTTGCAGTTTTCGTTGTGATTTCGATAAGTTGTGCAAATTTTCCACAACTCTCAATTTCTCTTCAAGGAAAGATGAGAGCTGATTCGAAGAAAACAATGTCGACCCGTGTTGGTGAAAACAAGGCCCTTCTTAAGCTTTGAACATTATATTTACTTCTTCGCTTACCTTAACCGCTTTGTTAAGATTCTGTTCTCTGTTGGAAATATTTGTGTAACTACATTTCTTTACAAATCTGAGATTTTATCGCTAACACTACATTTAATCTTCCTTTGAGCTTGGACATGATTGTTACCACTTTTAATCCAATGACAACTTTGATTTGTCTCTCTCAAGATTTTAATATATTGGCATATTTCAGGGTATATTTTAATGTATTGGTCAGAGATACCTCTACTGTACTTGAAAGCCAGCCTTCTTCATGCCACTGCTCCCCACTTAACTTCACACAAAACGACACAAATTGTCTTACTGAAGTCCAGGCTGTTGCTGTCTCTCCATTGCACACGGTCTCAAGTCCACACACCACAGAGGGGCCCTTAGCGCTTCTTTCCAGTTAGAATCCCAGGCCACCTTCTTTCTCACTGTTGTTCACTGCCCATGCTTCTCGAACCCTATATGAAGTAAATGCGCACCCCTCAGTGCCTTTGATCATGCAAGTTCCCACTACTCTGTGGACCATCTTTCTTCTCTTCCTGTAAATGTTCTGATCATACTTCAAGGACTTTTTTAATGGATCTTTCCAAGTTTAACAATAGATCTCTTCCTGGGTACTCATAGGTTTTTAACTTGTCTCTTTCTGGCCAGTTGTGACTTTTTGATGGGCTTCTGTCTGGTACCAAAAGCCATGGTTTATTTCGAATTATTGAGGTAGTCGACTTTACAAACTAAGAACTTCCCGATCAGTTAATTTTTCTGAAAAACTACATTAAAATCTCTTTAAATGTCTAGTTCTGGGTATTTGCTGTTCCTGGGCATTCTAGATAACACTGACCTTATTAGAATTTACTTAGGATTCTGGCAATGCATGATGAGCTTACAAGTTGGAAATTTAAGACACATAGGTCTCATTTGTATGCCACTTTGGTGTCCAGGGATGCACCTGTCATCTCCTTCTGGCCTCATGGAGTTTAGTCTTATTATTCCCATTTTACAGGAAACTCAGATTCCAAAAATTGGGTGATGTGCCCCAGAGGGCAGGGAGTGCATGTGGAGAAGGTAAGGTGTCTAGAGCAGACCACATGGGCTTGTAGACCACCTGAGTTTGGATCCTGGCCCTGGTGTTTACTAGCTTATACTAGTTACTAAACCATTCTCTACCTCAGTTTCCTTCACTGTAAGTCATGGCAGTAAATGACTTCTGAGTGATTCTATTTTTCTTAAAAAAATAAGTTAACACATGTATATCACTAGAACAAAGATTAGTGCATAATGAATGCATACAAATATTAGCTGCTATTATTTCGTTATTATTATTAAGTTTAATGAGCACAGAATTAAAAATTGATTGAGTTAGGATTTGGACACAATTCTATTTGACTCCAAAAACTATTTGTACACATTAAGCTAAGTCTTGGCATGACCATTTACTTTGCTATCAAAGAATAGAATGAAAAGTCCTTTTGCTTGAAGGATCCAAGCCTGTTAGAAATTATTTTGGTTTAAAATGTATGACTAGTACCTCCTGCATATGTTCTGGAGATTGAAAATTCCAGAATCATTATCATGAGTGACATCAAATTCTGAAACTATTTTGCTTTAAAATGCAAGATCAGTACATCATACATATTTTCTGTTGTTTGAGGGCTTCAGGTATATTAACATGAAAGAGATCAAATTCTGTTTCTATACAACGGCTTGGCAAAAACTATGGGTCCTTTAGAAAAGTTATTCTGGGTGGTTTGCTCTGCCTATGATAATACCAGTATTTGCCAAGTGGTGTTTGTATTGTCTACCATGCCACATGGTTAGAAAAGACAAAACAGTCAGCATGTTTGTTCTAGCACTTAGCAGTTGTTTTCTTCATTTTCTTTCCTGCATTAATGGGGGATTTTGTAAAATTGTGGAGGCGTGTCTCTTCCTCCCCAACCCTCTTCCCCTTTCCTCTATTCCTCAGAAAACCATGAGCCTCACATTGCTCAGAAAGAAAAAACTGAAGGTGAGAGGAGATAAGAAAGGTGTTATGTCTGGCATGACTGATTGGGCCTAAATAGCCATTTATGGTGATTTTTTTTTATTCCTCCAGTGTAACTTGCTATATTTTCATCTGAATGATACCATGTAATTAAAAAGAAACTTAGAGTATGAGATGAGTTCCCTTATGGTTTCAAGCTTTTAATTTTGTTAAATTCAATTAAATGCATCCCCTTCATTTTGAGCTTCACGCTATGACACTAAATTCTTCTGTCTATAAATTTACATATGACAGAGTAGCTACTTCCAGGAGTTCCAAATCTTGTCCTGAAGACAGAGAAGTAACTCTAAAAAGATATGCTAAATTCTGCGCACATGCAAGTAGTGGAAATGGCCCAGATTATTTTCTAGGGTCAGTAGTTATAGTTAAGGAAGACTCTTTGACGGCTATAGGAAATCACCGCTTTGAAAAAGGGGAGATGAAGCCATCCAGCAAAGGACAAGAGATGTGAAAACAACTGGCATTTTCAAGTGACTGATCTAAAAATGATAGTTTGGAAATGTCC
Source organism: Condylura cristata (assembly GCF_000260355.1). Lineage (NCBI taxonomy): Eukaryota > Metazoa > Chordata > Mammalia > Eulipotyphla > Talpidae > Condylura > Condylura cristata. The sequence goes on from NW_004567105.1 coordinate 32,916,870, forward strand.
CAAACTTGAAAGGTTCTAAAAGAATTGCCCTTGTATGGTCATCACTGCCTACCTAATTCCCTTAGTCCAGTGGATGGCCCGGAACAAATGTGTAATACAGTTTTAATGAAGAAGTTATGTGTAAAATATGTCCAATGCTGGATGAGATTGTAAAAAAAGTTATTGGATTTAGCAAGGAGTGCATGAACAATGGTCACTTGACTGGTTTCTGTTGCATGACGGAATAGTAAACAAACACAGTGAATCCCAAAGTCGAAAAATAAAACGAAGAAGAGATAAATGTATTAGCTCATGGGGTAAATAATAATTAATATGCTCCAGACCTTGAACTTGGAGCCAAAGATTCACTATTGAATCTTTGTAGCAGCCTTATGAGATTCTACTACCTCCATGCTTTGTATAAGGTAAAGGCTTTTGGAGAGCTTAAATAATATGTCCAAGGCCACATATTCAAAACAAAACAAACCCAGGACCAGACCTGAATTTAGAGTTCATATTCCTATTAAAAAAACCAACGGCATTTAGTGTGCTGAGGACTCATGCAGTGGGCAGCTTACTCAAACCACTGCTACCATTGAGTGATTGATTTTTTAAAAGATATATTTATTTATTCATACAAAACTGGGGTACAGGCCAAAGGTGATGAGAGGATTCACCAGAGACAGAGTGGGGAACAGAACAGGCAGACTGATGAAGTACACTGCTGAGAGAGCAGCGGGCAAAGCAGGAGAGGGCTGCCACACCACGAAGATCACCTCTGGGGCAGAGGATTGAATTGGCACTGAAGAGGCTGCGGCTTGTTTGCAGTGCTCCACTTTAACCCACTGTGCCACCAGGAAGTGCCCACCAACAAGTGATTGAAACCGAGCAGATCCTTAAGAGCCTTCAGTTTCTAAAGGCACTTTGAGTTTATCTTTTTTTAATTGCTGAGTAGTATTACATTTTGTGTATGTGTGTGCGTGTGATTATATACCTCATCTTTCTGATCCATTCATCGAGTTTGGGGCATTTGGGTTGTTTCCAGGATTTATGTATCATAACTAATGCTGCAATAAACATAGGGGTGCATGTATCCTTTTGAGTTAATGTTTTTGTGTCTTTTGGGTAGATCCCTAAGAGTGGAATTGTTGGGTCATAATGCTCCATTTTAGTAGTCTGAGGAATCTCAGACTTTCCATAGTGGTTGAACCAGTTTGCATTCCCACCAGCAATGAACAGCAACACAGATGGAGATGGAAGTGATTATGTTCAGTGAAAAAAGTCAGAGGGAAAAAGAAAAATATCAAATGGTTTTGCATATGGGATGAATTTAAGTGAACCAAATAAGGCATAGGGGGAAAAAAGTATATTGTTATTACAATACAAAACAAAACAAAAACAAACAAACAATCATAAACCAGAAATATCCTACAGGAGAGGGAGACAGAAAGGGATCAGAAGTAGGGAGGAATGTGGGAGACTATGGTGATGATGGGTGGGGAAGGGGAGAAGTAAACATTGTTGTAAAAAGAACAATAATGGCACCATGAATAACTGTAAGGCAGGTTGACTCTGGGATTCCACTCTGCTGAATGCCACTCCATATTATGCTTCACATAAAAGTCGACTTTAATGTACACAAGAGTACATTCAAGCGTATCATGCATCTGTTCTGCACCACCCACTGAGCAGTATAAGGTAAGCAGTCAGAAAGATAACAGGTATAATTCACTTGCACAGAACTTTCAAGCTTGAGCTGGGAAATCTACTTCAATCAATAACCACATACAAGAATTTCTACAAATTGCACTGTAAAAGAATAGAACGGAATGCCCTAAAAGACAACGACAGAAGTTATTTTTTTGACTCTCACAGCTACTGATCTAAGCCTTGGGGCCTCCAAAACCCCATTTCATCTACATATTGATATAATGTTTTCTCACAAGTTTATGTTGAGTTATAGAGTAATCACACATTAAATGTTAACTTCTCACTTGATTTTTTCTTTCAGGGACTTTTACTAGGTTAGAATGAGAGAAATAATAATTTTCTTGTATTAATTTCTAGGAAAGCATTGTTTTCCCTGCCTCCTCCATACACAGAGTAATTGAGTAACTATTTCCAAGGTCAACCTCTGTGCTATGCTGGTGAAGAAATAAGATTTGGAAAGAGGTCTGTCATAAATGTTTGTGAATTGAATGTTAAGCATTGTTGTTTTGTCCTGTCGCTTCTCTCTTAAAACAGAATATAATCTTCCTTTCCCCTTTTGCTTACTTTGGCTTGCTAATTTGTAGTGTAAGGGCTTATGTTTGCATTGCAAAAACATCAAATTATTTTTAGGAGACCACCTAGTGCTGAAATCATATTAATATAGTCAGTGTGTCGGGTAGTGGGTGGGCCAGAAGCACAGTTAAGAACTGTGATGGTTCAGATACTTAGAAAAGCTCATGGTAGCTGAAGGAGTTCTAGAGACTTCAAGGTAGCATGTGTAAAAGGAAAGTGGGCTTCTGTTGAGAGGGGTGGGGTGACTTGCTACCGATGCCTTGTCTCACGTGAAGTGGAAAGATCTACAATGGCGCTGGCCCGTTATGTTCCAAAGTTTACACAGACACTATTCCACTTTCCTCTGGGCTTCTCCAGGGTTTTCTCAGCCCTGTGTCTTTATCACGCAAGGGTACTTGACCCCACTTCCTTCTCCCGCTGGCTTCTCTCTCCGAGCCTAAAACACATCAGCCTGCCATGAGTGGAAGCTGCTGCCTGCACGTCAGCTAACAGCATCACGCCTTAAATATGAGCACCATAAGAACCCAGGAATTTTTTTCCCTTGATATTCTGATCCCTTTGTTCTTACATTGGTACTTTTGCTTTTAAGATTTGCTTTGTTTGTTCTGATAGGTGTCATATTGATCTCAATGCCTGAGTTACTTATTTGTGCATACAAAGCTGGGGTACAGGCCAGACGTACAGGGGTGGTGAAAGGATTCACTAGAGACAGAGTGAGGAGCAGAATAGGCAGATCAATGAAGTACATCACTGAGGGGAGCAGTGGGCAGACCAGCAGAGGTCTACTGTGCCATGTGGATCATCTCCAGGGCTGGGGATCAAACTCACACCAAAACAGCTGCGGCTAGCTTGTGGTGCTGCGTCCTAACCTGTTGCGCCACCAGGGAGGGCCCAGTGCCTGAATTTCTAACTTCCCCTTATCTCAAACTCTGTCTGCATTGGATATTAGATACATGTACTTTTTCAACATGCAAAATAATCTGACCAGAAAGAAAAAGTCCACTTTACTTCGAACTTACATTAACAGTGTATTGGAATGTTCCAGAGAAACAGGACTAAACAACGTGTGTGTGTTGTGTGTGTATCTGTCGGTCTATAGTATACAGAGATTTATTTTTAGGAACTGGTTCATGTGATTGTGGGAGCCTTGTGAATCCATTATCTAATGAGGAAAGTCAGCAGCTTGGAGACTCAGGAAAGAGTTGCAGCTGGAGTTTTCTCCAAAGACAGTCTGCTGGCAAAATTGCCCCTTGCTCAGAGAAGGTCAGACTTCTGTTTCACTTAGGCTTTCTACTAATTAGATTAGGTCCACTCACATGAAGAAGGCTATGATTTATTCAAAATCTATCTATTTAAATGCTAATCTCACAAAAAAACACCCTCACAGAAACATCCAGAATAGTATTTGATCAAACACTGTAGCCCAGCCAATCCAACTAATAAAATTAGCATGTAGTGATGGTTAGTGTTTTGCTAACTAGTGTTCTGGACTCTGCAGAACAGTATTCTAGAAGTTAATAGGAAATAAAGGAGAGGGTGGTTAAAAATATTTGTGACATATTACTTGTTATGCCTTCTTTTGAAGTGTTCAGGTAAAGACATTGAGGATTCCTGAGCTCAAGAAAGCTGCTTGCTTTGTGTCATGCTGCTGAAAGAAGGTGGACCAGTCACAATGAGGGGCCCCTTCTCACAGCAGCCACCCCCATCATCAGTCCGGGAGCGAGCAAGACACAGTTCGTTTATTATAAATCCCAAATCTCAAACCCTGGTTCTCAGATCTAAACTGCACAGAAATGTTTGCCTAAGTGTTAAAAATAGGTGCTGGCCCTCCCTGGTGGCGCAGCGGGTTAAAGCGCAGCACATAAGAAAGCCACTTCCGCATGAGTTCCATCCCCGCCTGCCCCGGAGGTGACCACATGGCGCGGCAGACCTCTCCTGACCCGCCCGCTGCTCCCCTCAGCAGTGTACTTCGTTGATCTGCCTGTTCTGCCCTCCACTCTGTCTCTGGTGAAGCCTCTCACTGCCCCTGCAACTCTGGCTGTACCCCAGTTCTGTATGAATAAATAAATAAATCTTTAAAAAAAAAAAATAGGTGCTCCTAGTAAAACAGAGGAACCCTGGTACATTCAGCTGTACACAGAGGCTCTGGAATAAATCACAATGTGCTTGAGGTGCCTGTGTGGTGGTGAGGCTGGGATCAGATAGAGCTGGGCCAGTCTGCTCCTACTGTGGTTTTTTCCTTCGAGAGCTTCTTTCCACGGTGTTTTCATTTCTTGGCCGCATGTCATTTAACCTCCATGTTTCCTCTTCGTGTTTCTCCTCTATCCTTAAGGGACCCCTAATTAAAACCAAATTGAGTTATACCATTTAAAAAAAAAAAGCAAACTTCCATTGTTTATATGTCGGGCAGACTGTTTTCCTTTTGCTCTTCATGACATTGCCTTCTTACCCTGTGATCCACACCATCAGTGTTGTCTTTCCTGAATAAAATGACCCACAGGCTGGAAGGAGGTTGTGTGTGCAAAGTGATGGCAATAGATAGTAGTGGTGTATAAATACACACTTGTTGAATTTAATCTGATTTACAGAAATTCAACCACCTGGGGAAATCCAGACTCTGCCTCCTCAAACTGTTAAGGGGAAGGATGACCTAAAGGAACACTGCAGAGCTTTGTGGACTCCACCCACCACTCCAGCTTTCTACCCACAGACAGGCAGCCCAATTCACACTGCGGTGCTCTGTAACAGCTTTCGGCACCCAACGTTGGGTCCTCACCTGCGCGTCTAAAATTTAGTTGTACTGCAGGCACAAACATAAAGGTCAATAATGGGTTTATTTACAAAAGGAGGAAGGAAAAGGAACAACCCAGGGAAAGAGAGAAATGTCAGGTAACTAGACTGTCTTACCGGCTTGGCTGACTTGAAGCTCTGGTAACAAACTAACTGAAAACCCCCAGTCACGCTGTCCCGAGAGCCGTTTCCTGAGCGAGCGAGCGCCATAGCAAATGGCGCCCTACTTATCCCCCAAAGTCCCAGAATGGCTGCTTAACTCCACCCTTGGGTCCTCGCAGTTCTCTCCCTGGTACTGCTGGGAGTTGTAGTTTCCAATCATTGGAGTAGGGGGTAGAGTCCAGAAAGCTGGAGTAGGGGCGAGGTCCACAAGACTCTGCAGCGTTCCTTTAGAACATCCTTCCCCTTAGTAAAACCACTGGGCCCTGCTGACTTGCATTCAAGTGCTGTCTGATAGGACCCTCACTCCATGTGCCCTTGAGTTTAGAGTGGTGGCCACTGCACTCTGTAGGCATGGCAGTGCCCCCACCAGGAATAGCATTTCTGTGGAGGCTGATGCATGCACATTCTTCTGTCCTCTCCCCAGACGTATCTATTAAGCCGAGGGGACACCTTTGAATGCAGAGGGCCTACCTGGGTGTCTGTCTTCTGAGCTCTCCCACCCCAGCTCTGCCCAAAGTTCTGGATGGTTCAGAATCCATGAGGATGAGTCTCCTGGCCCACGGTTGCAGATGGGGTCCTTCTCGCCATCATGGCAACATGCTCCCATGGGCAGACTACATGGGAAACCACCTGCGACTCTCCCATTCCAGAAATTTAAAACCCCTCTCACTCCTTGGAGATTGTATTCTTTGTACTTATCTGTCTATAAAATATATAGTTACTCCTAAATGATTCAACATTCAACTGTTTTCAAAGGATAACTCTTGAATTTTCACTCTCTCTGATCCCAGCCTCCTCCAGGAGAAGAGAAGAAATAAACCCCCAGAATTAGACTGGAAGCAGGGCAGAGACCCCTGTAGAGTGAAGCTGTCATCTATAGGGGTCCCCTGCCTTCTGCTTTCTTTTCTTCTCTGCCCCACTTTCTTTCTTCCGTAGATTTAGAGGGGAGTAGCAGGTGGATCCTGTTTAAAAGCCTGAAGTTTACAAGTAGCAGACCATGAAGAGGGTGGTGTTTCTGAGACTTTGAGGCAGAGAACAGGTCCTTTGGGGAAGCCATTGTGGACCAGATCTAGGGCCGGTTGGTGCCAGAGACAAGGCAGAGCAGGCTGCCTGACGCTAGTGGCAGGAAGCTAATGGGTTGTTGCTCATTCTTTTAACTCAGGATGTTTGAGAGATCTAAAGTCTTTCCTTATGGGTCATTTTATCATTTACCAGGATAGGACAAAAGACAAGCATTCAAGATGGATGACTTGCCCTAGAATCAAGAGTGTGCTGGGGCCTCCCTGGTGGCCCAAGGAGTTGTCTCAGCACTATGAAATAATCCACAGCCACTGCAGCACAGGCCAGGTTGCTGGCCACATGGCACAGCAGACCTCTCCTGTCTCCTCGCTGCTCCCCTCAGCAGTAGATTTCAGTACATTTGCCTGTTCTGCTCCCTGCTCTGTCTCTGGTTAATCCTTTATCCCTCCTCAAATTCTGGTTGATACACCAGTTCTTATATGTGTACATAAATAAAATTAATTTTTTTTTTAAAAAAGGGTGTGCTAACTCTGGAAGATTCCAGAAGCAACCTGGCATGGTGGTTAGGGTGTGGATTCCAGAGGCATGTTCCTGTGTGATGTTGGGTAGAGGTGCTGACCTTTCCTGGTTTGAGTTTCCTCCTATATGAAATGGGAATACAAATAGTAATCACTAGGAAACTATTGAGATATGTCAGTCACCATGGCTGCCATCGCTCTACATTCTTTTTGCTGTCTCCTGGGGAGATGCATTACAGACAGGCTGGCAGGTGATATGTTATAATCCTTATTAAGTGAGTCAATGGTGTTATTTGATTGAAAAGACTGACAGGCCCTCCCTGGTGGTGCAGTGGGTTAAGGCACCGCATTATGAAGCTATCCACTGCTTCACGAGTTCGGTCCCCCCCCAGGGGGTGACCCACATGGCTGGCAGACTTCTCCTGGCCTGCCCGCTGCTCCCCTCAGCAGTGTATTTGGGTAGATCTGCCTGTTCTGTTTTCCATTCTGGTGAATCTTCACACCCCCTGCACCTCTGGCCTGTACCCCAGTTCTGTATGTATAAATGGATGGATTTTTTAAAAAGATTTTATTTATTTATGCATACAGAACCTGAGTACAGGCCAGAGGAGCAGGGAGGGTGAGAGGCTTCACCAGAGACAGAGTGGGGAGCAGAACAGGCAGATTGACAAGTCAGCGGGCCCGTCAGGAGAGGTCTGCCACACCATGTGGATCAACTCCGGAGCAGGCAGGGATCAAACTCATGCTGAAAAGATGCTTTAGCATCTTGGTGTTGTGCTTTAACCCACTGCGCCATCAGGGAGGGCCAAATGGATGGATCTTTTAACAAAAGAAAAGACTGACATAGGCTCAGAAAAGCTTTTGTTTTTTAACTAACCTTGACTGGGAGCATCCAACATTTCTAACGTTCTCTCAGCCTTTGGAAGGTCGCCCTAACCTCAGGGCACAGGCAGAGTAGTTGCCAGGGGAACAAGAGACAACCGAAACTGCAAACAATGCCTCCCTGTCTGGCACTCCCAGAGGCGTAATGGCTACTGCTACAAAGGTCAGAAATGATGAGTCTGGGACAGCAGACTTTCTGAGAGATGCGTGGGGCAGTGGACTCAGCTGTCTGAGATTAGGGGCCTGGAGCCACAGAGGAGGAGGGGGAAATGCTTTGGCAATCAACCAGCTCAGGAAGATCTCAGCGTGAAGTGGGAGCGTCTCGGGTGATGCGTTCTAGCAGGGGGCTGGAACTCCCTTTCCCTGTAAACTTGCAGAGTACTAGAGCTTTAGTTACTGTAACTTCAGGCACTTGGCTTGAAGCTAATTAGAAAGAAAGAAAAAGCAAAACAATCTGAAACCGCAGTTTAACGAGTGGGGCTAAGGAGGCTGCAGAGAAATGTCAGAGTAGGATGTGCTACGTTTTCACACTGTTACCCAGAGCGGGAGGCTTTGTTTTTTTCTGATGCCATCAACACCCTCACATAAAGGAACACTGAACCTCTCCAAGCTCAAAATAGATGCTTATTCTAGTATCCCGGAGTAGCGGAAGCAGACGAGGGGAACCCAACTAGGAAATGCGTAGGGGAAGGCTTGCCCTTGCGGTGGGATCTGCTGCGTGGTTCTTGACTCTGTGCACTCGGCAGGGGAGTGGCTGGCAGCAGCAGTGCTGAATCTTGCCCTGGTAACACTGATTTTGGTTCTTCCTGAGTCTGGTTCCAGGAGGGGAGGGGGACTCAGTGGGCATCAGGGTGCCATGGTCTGACTGGTCTCTGGACACCCCCAGTCCTGGGTTTCCTTGGCTCTTCTCTCCCCTGAAGTCTGTCTACGTATAAAGAGGAAGAACATTGTGGAGATTATTATGAACCACAACCCAGAATGCAACCCACTGCCAGTAAATTGCAGACAGTAAATGTACAGAATGCTTGAAAGAGCTGAAATATCATCAGAAGGCATTCCGTGTACTTTCTTTAAGTCTATATCATTTGAAATATGATGTCTGGAAGAATGCACCCCCCCCCAACACTTCTAGTTGACTTGGGAGGGTTGAGAGTATGTATGTGCTGTAAGAAGTAACAATATTAGTTTCTAAGAGAGACCACAGAAAAAGACTCATTTATAGTAGTTGCTAAAAACTATTTAAATTCTTAGTAATCAATTGTCAAATGATTGACCCACAACCCACATTTTGTTTAAATTAGGTCAAATTGAAGTTTGTGTTACTTGACTTTTGGTGAGGTGGGCTGGTGTGGCAGAGAACCACCACAGAAATGCTGGTAACAGAAGCACGCAAGGAGACTGTGGTATTTATTCAAAATGTGCCTCTGGTAATATTCAAATATACCTCCTGTGCCTCCAGCTGTTTTCGGTTGCTACTGTACTTGAAGCAAAACATCAACTGGGTCAATGTCACCTGAAAACTAAGGCTCCAAAGATTATACCAAAATTGAGCTGTTTGACCTTCTTCTGACTTAATTTCCTCCCCTAAAAAAGTAGATGTGATAAGAACTATCATTAAGGGATGCATGAGGGTGAAATAAAATGTCTAACACCTAAAATAGCCACGTAGGAAGTATCTAAGTAAATAGTGGCCATTATTTGGGTTTAGGAAATTTTCAGTCTCCATTTTGTTGAAAAGAAAACAGAGGATCAAATGCTCAGTGATTTCCCCAAGGGCAACAGGGTAATAAATGAGCTTGGCATACAGAAAATATCCAAATAATCCTTTCCTTCCCACGGTCCTAATACGTGCTCTGGACAAGGCAAAATCTGAGATCAGTGGGACCTACAGCTCTGGGAACACGGACCACCATATTGGGGAGGAGGCATTTGGAGGGTGAGAGAAGGGGGTCATTTCTGGTAGGCTTATCAGGTTAACAAGAGTTCATCCAACTAGAACAGGACCTAAGAGGTATACTTTGGGGAGTTTTGGAAGTCAGATGGAGGAGGACATGTTCTGAGATAGGGAGGACACAGCAACAAATATTTAGGAAAGCTGGAAAATGATGGAAAGACCAAGAAGGGATATATTTTGCTCTTAGCTTTTTTGATGAGGGAGGTAGACTCTGACGACCATGGACTCACTCCTATTCTGTTAAAAAAAAAAGTCAGTAACTAACTCAACTTGGAGAAATATTGAACAAGGACCATCTATTGCTTCTGATAGATAAAAAAAAAAACATTGATTAGGCATTATTCTTTTTTTTTTAAAGATTTATTTATTGATTTATACAGAACTGGGTACAGGCCAGAGGCTCAGGGGCGGTGAGAGGCTTCACCAGAGACAGAGTGGGGAGCAGAACAGGCAGATCGACGAAGTACACTGCTGAGGGGAGCAGCAGGCGGGTCAGGAGAGGCCTGGGGCGCCATGTGGTCACCTCTGGGGCAGGTGGGGATCGAACTCATGTGGAAGCAGCTTAAGCTTCTTAGTGCAGTGTTTTAACCCGCTGCGCCACCAGGGAGGGCCGATTAGGCATTATTCTCACAAATATTTAGACTTCAGAATCACTTTGTAAATTTATCCCTTCAATGAAATATAATTCAGTCCATCGATGATGTTATCACTTGCATTACTGATAAACATTTCACAACTTGGGTTCAGTTCTGAAGCTGAGTGTTCATTGGGTTTCTTAGTAATAGTGGCAAATACTCAACCTAAAAATATTTCAACCACCTTATATTGCAATATAGGATAATCAGATTATTATAAATCTCAGTTGAGGACACTGCCAATATTTTCATTCCCTTAATATTTTAAGGTTGTTTTCTTTCTATTTTTAAAAATAATTTTAAGTTCATTTTTTTTCTCTTTATATATTCTAACAGCAAGTCACCTTAACTCTTGGCTCAGGACACAGCAATGCTATATCTATAGTGCCTGTCATGTGCTGATATGCAATGACGATAATACCCAAGGGTCTGGAGGGCCACCAGGTGAAACAAGACCACATACATAAGTCACCCCCTGTCCACTAACTTGAACACATGCCAGGAACTTCTATGAAAGCAAGAAGTCACCATCTATTTTGTTATGATTGTGCTTTCTAAAGCATGCTCAATCCAATAATTCAGTTGAAGTGACATATTTATTCTGATACTGAGACATCTGATTTCTTAGCTCTAATAAACACTTTCTTTTTCTTCCCACACCAACAATACCTTTAAAATATTTACGACTAGTGACTAAGTGCGAGTTATTATTCTTATGAATTCAAACATACTATCTCTTCAATCTCACAAGAATGTTCTGATGTAGGATTTTCAAATCTTCACTTTAAAGACGAGACATTGAGGTGATTAAGGTACAGAGAGGGGAAATATTTTGCCTGTGCTGGTTAGGTGGTTAAGTTTAGAACCAAGATTATTTTGACTCAAAGTTTTATTTTCAATTGTGAATCTTCCACCATGTAGCAGTTGAACATCAAAATCAACTGCTGTGTTTATGGCAGAGATATTTTCTTTTTCATTGAAATCCACTTTCTTTTCTTGCTACAGTGCTTCTCTGTCTTTTTGCAGTCACCGTGACCATATGACTAAATTCTCTTTCATAGAATGTGAGCAGAGGGGAAAATTTACACTACTTTCAGTTTGTCCCATCACAGGTCTTACATGTGCTCCTCTGTGTTCTTTCTGTTAGGTTAAATCAATAACTAGGAGCTAAGAGGGAAAGAGTCTTGGTTACTGAGTTACTACATGAAGATGAATTGCCTGATTAACCTCATTTTGAACTAGTTTGAACAAGAAATTAATGCTTAGTGGCATTTTAGAATCTCTTTGTTATGGCAGCTTACCTGAACTTATCAAATAAAGGGGAAAATACAGTTTCCTGGTCTGTACTCCAAGCCTCCTAGATCAAAGTCTATAGGATGAAGGTTAGTATCTATTGATAAAAATCCCCCATGAAGGGCCCTCCGTGGTGTCGCAGCGGGTTAAAGCACAGCACTAAGAAGCTAAATCACTTCAGCATGAGTTCGATCCCCACCCCAGAGGTGACCCACATGGCGTGCAGACCTCT
>NW_004567105.1:32929389-32931651 GCF_000260355.1 Condylura cristata
CAGACCTCTCCTGTCTCACCTGCTGCTCCCCTCAATCTGTCTTTCTACCTATCACAGCTAAAGCTCATTCCCCAGATTATTTTACTTTACTTTTCTTTTAGAGAATTTTTGCGTTGTGTAATTTCTTTGAAATAATATTCCGCAATTACAACACAAGATTTTTGTACCTACTCATCATGCATTTGAATGATTGTTTTAGAACTGTGACTGATCTTTGAATCTTAAAGGGGGGGGGGAGTGAAAAGATATTTGAAAGACATTCCCTGGCTATTCTTTGTAATTTAAAATTGGGGTCATGTTTTCTTGTATTATTTTAGCCAGTATTTAATTTTTTTAACTGAAATTCATTATTGAAACTTACCATAGTGATGAGTTGAATTGTCAACTCATCACTATGAGTGCTCATAAATGGTGACCCATATTTCTTAAAGGGAGGATCTGGAAAAAAGCCTTTGATGTATCTAAATCCATTGATAATTAATAAAGAAGTGTCATATAGAAAGCTAACATTTTATAGTGCCAGCTCCCTATCTATGTTCCTTGTATAAATTAAGTTATTTAAGCTTCAAAATAATCCTGTGAATTAAGCCCTATATTTATCCTCATTTTGTGACAGGGTGGTCCCTAGGAAAAAGGGAAGTTCCAGGTTCCCTGCCCCACCCAGAAGGAGGGTGGAGCTGAGAAGAGAAGGGAGAAGAGAGAAGAAGGGAATGAAGCTGGATGAAGAGCCAGAAGGAGACCTGAGGAAGCCACATGGAGCAGCAAGCATGTGAGGAAGAAACCGGGCTTGTTTCCTGACCCTGGACTGGTTAAGGCAGATGTGGGTGAGACACCTGTAGGGAGGTGACTATGGCAGTGTTTATATTGATTTTGATTTTGCTCTTTTGCTCCCAGATTTGTCTGGCCATTTCTGACCCTTTTCCATGGGTCCCGGCCAGAAGGTGCTTTAGTCTTGTGGCAGCTTTCAGGCCTTGCTTCGGGCCAATCCCTTTTGGGTTGACTTTGGCCCACGAGGGGATGGGTCACTTCAGGTGTTTGATTTAGAAGTTATATTCTTTGTGTTCCATATTGTATATTTACTGTATTAAAGTCCCTTTTCATTAAAGTTTTATATGTTTTGTCTTGTTGCGGTGGATGGCAGAACCCACTTAGAGCAGGCAGGTTTTGGGGCTTCAGGGGTGTCCCTCTCCCTCTATCCTCTAACAGAATTGGGGTGCCGTATAACAATTTCACAAATAGAAAACTGAGGTATAGAAGCATGAAAGAACAGGCCCAAATTACAAAGCAAGTTAGTGGCAGTGTTGGGACATGAACTCAAGTAGCCTGGTTTTAGGCAATAAGCCTTTAACCATTGACACACACACTACCTATTTTAATAGTAAGTATTGATTTAATGCAATTTGTCTTACTATTCTAAGAGTATATTAGTTTTCTACTTTCCACATAAAAAAATTACTACAAAGTTAAGAGCTTAAAGTAATATTCACTAGCCCTCTCTGGTGGCGCAGAGGGTTACAGCCCTGCCCTGGGAAGGTAAGCCAAGCCGTGGCTGCTTCACTGCCAGTTCGAGTCCCCCATCCTGAAGTTGTTACACACGGCGTGGCAGACATCTCCTGACCAGCCCGCTGCATCCCTCAGCAGTGTACTTTGTCCATCTGCCCGTTCTACCCACTACTCTGTTTCTTGTGAATACTCTCGCTGCCCCTGCACCTCTGTAACCCATTTCTTTATGTATAAATAAATCTTAAAAAAACAACAACACAATATTCACATATTACTTCACAGCTTTCCTGGGTGAGGAGTCCAGGCTCAGCTTAGTGGGGTCCTTTGCCCAAGGCTATCACAAGCTGCAGTCAGGGCACCAGCAAGGGCTGGGTGTCACCTGAAGTTCAAAGTCCTCTTCCCAGCTCACTCAACTGTCAGCAGAATTCATTTCCTTGCAGGTGCAGAGCTCATAATGGCAGCTGTTTCTTCAAAGTCAGTAAGAGCATCTCTTTCAGACTTTAGCAAGGGTTTCTCTTTTAAAGAGTTCCCAACTAATTAAGTCAGGTTCGTTCAAGATAATCTCCTTTTTGATGAATTGGGACTTTGTTTACATCTGCAAAATCCCTTCACTCTTGCCATAAAAATGTAACCTAATCGGGCCCTCCCTGGTGTCACGCGGTTTAGGATGCAGCACAGCTAGTGCCTCAGCCCCACAGCCCCCAGAGCTGACCCACATGGCGCGGCAGACCTCTCCTGTCTCACCTGCTGCTCCCCTCA
>NW_004567105.1:32932584-32949625 GCF_000260355.1 Condylura cristata
AAAAAAAAAACTTTTTCCATAAAGTGTTCCTTCTTTAATCTTTTTTTTAGAACTTCCACTGAATGAAGGCCCACGTTATTTTTTTTTTTTTTAAGAGTATTGAAAATTTACTCTACTAATTCATTTTCTGGAACATTTCTGGAAGTGAGGTAGTCACTTTTGTTTTATGATCAATCTATTGTATAAAAATCAAACTGCAATATGGTAAACCCAAATCCATCCTGTCTTGACCAAATTTCCCAGGTTGTCTACATTTCTTGGCACTGCCTTCTCCCTTGTTTAGTTTCAACTCCCTTTCATGTTTCTGGGTCTCTGTGTTTATCCCAATATTCATTGTTAATTTTACCTGGAATACACCTTATACCCCTGCATCAATCTGCTGGTAAATTCCCTTGTTCTTCAACTTGACTCAAATAGTATTTCTTTTATGAAACTTACCCCCCATTTCCTAAAAGAGTAGAAAACTGCAGAAAAAGATTTGAGAGCGAAACTAAATTCAACTAAAGGGTGCAAATGGGAAAGAATCTGATCTGAATCCCTTCTGAAGAGTTCCGTATCATCCTAGACCTAAGTGTATTGTGTAAAAAATGTAAAGAAAATAAACCGAATTTAAGAAATTAAAGCCAAACAAAAAATATAAATGGAGACTCAACGTGTCATATCACTACAGAGGCTGAGCAATAAAACCAGGTCAGCTGATCAGAAGTCCAGGATGCACGCTCTTTCCTGATCCCTGCCTACAAAAGCAAAGCTCCTTGAACACTAGATGAATGTTTTACTCTCGTCTGAATGCAAGTGGTTCAAAATACCTGGGGTAATGCTAAAAGGACAGTATTTCTACTCTTTGATTTAGAAGTACTTGAGCCTTAAAAATAATTATTCATAGAAAAAAAAAAAGAATCAGGTAATGGCCCTCCACGGTGGTGCAGAAGGTTGTAGCGTAGCCCTATGAAGCTGATCGGGCCACTTCATTGTGAATTTGACCTCCAGCCCCAGAGGTGACCCACATGGCACAGACCTCTCCTGGCCCACCCACTGCTCCCCTCAGCAGTGTACTTGGTCGATCTGCCTGTTCTGCTCCTCACTCTGTCTCTGGTGAATCCTCTCAAGGCCCCTCCAACTCTGTACCCCAGTTCTGTATGCATAAATATATAAATCTTTTAAAAATAATTATTCATAAGCGAGTTGAACTGGTGCTTCTATGATCCATAATGATACACAAATGGGAAAAGGTGATTTCACAGAAACATTGTAATAAAAAGGAAGTTGAGCATAGATAAGTATGTTTAATTTTTATTCACTTTAAGAGAAAAGTGGTGTTGACACAAGTGAAGGGTTCTGTTTCTACTATCCAGTACATAGTCCTTTGGCAAGCAAAGCTATATACTTTTCTATACCTCTCTATATATGAGAGAATTATGAGTAAGAAGTATAGCAAGTATAAGAAAGATGGTAATAAACACTGTGGAAATAATGGGTGGAAAGAAAGTGTTGGAAGAAGAGACAGCTGCTACATTACTTGAGAATAAACAGGATCTCTCATCTTTCTGACTAACAAAATCCTTGGATTAGTGGGCAGTGATCAAGAGATGCTATCAAGACACTGCAAATCCCAAAGATACCAACAAGTCATGACCGAATTATTTAGAATAATACAAGCACATCTCATGGATCAAGAGAACCTTGAAGAATGTATCATTTCAGGGGGGAAAAAAAAGGCCAGATTACAAGAACCTGAAACTGTGAAATGTGGGTTTAAAAAAAGACTCTGACAAGGTAAATTCACCTAGACTCCAAGATTGCAAAGGGGTAGGGGGTTACAAAGGGCAGAAGATGATCACGGCAGTAACTTTGTATCACTCTGGAAATTTCAGTGGGGCCCTAAACCCCACTGAATGTTAATTAACTAAATGCTAATTTGAATAATACCTAGAATCTACAACTTTTGCTGATAGGAGATAATATTTCTTTCTTTAGGGGTTAATATGTATCTGGGAATATATACCTCAGAAGGTATAAGCTAATTAGAAAAACATGCTTAAGTGAATCAATTATTTTTTTTAATCAATTATTTTTGACATACAAAATAAGGGTAAAATAATAGATCATTGTAGCAAATTTGTACTTTTTCTATTTTACTTGTTTGCTTCTAATGAAATTATTATTTATATTTATTTAGTATATTACTTATTATCTGCCTCATCCTTTTCCAGTCTTTTCAAATATAAGATCAAGGATCATTTTTTAACTACTTTCCTGAGGTATAGCTGACAAAGAAAAAGTTGTAGCTCTTTAATGTAGACAACTTGATGTGTTTGGAGATCAATGTTTGCTATGAAATTATCACTATAATTAATAGGATGAATGTATCCATCACTTCCCAAAATTTCCTCTTGCCCCCTTTGATTTTTGGTCTATTTTCATCACTTCAAATTTTTAAGAACTCAAGCTAATACCTATCACATAGGGGATGCTCACATGATATTTATTGAATGGATAAGTACATAATTATTGTCTTGGAATGGCTTTCCTTGTGTTTGTAAGTTGTGTTTGGAAGGCTTTTGAATTATTTTTAAAAATCAACACATTCAACTTCTTGCTGTTTCAGTCTAACATAAACCAAAGAACATTGCTGAAGAGAAAAAGGATGCAAAGGGAGAATGGTCTTGTGTGTGTGCGTGTGTGTGTATGTGTACACATGTGTGCTCAAGCATACAAAGCATACACACACGCATGCCTGCGCACACTTTCACATGCTGACTTGTGGCTAAGCTGGCAGGCAGGATTGCAAGGTAGTGTAGACCTGATAAAACAAGCCCGCTATAGAATAGATGCTTCAAAGACATTCCACTTCCTAGACTTTTCACCTAGGTTGATTCCAAGAGGGAGACAGAATGCTTTGCTCCTGTTTGGTAGGTCTAGGAATTATGATCTTTTTTTGTTGACTGAGGAGACAGAAACACGAATTAAGTGTGGCAGGGATACTATTGTTGGAAGCTTTCTGACTGTGCTGTTCTTTGTAGATGAACTGGATTTTCTCCTTGCAACCATCCACCACTGTGGCTTGAAGGAAAGACTCTGCAAAACACCACCTCAAAGAGGAAATTAAAAGACATATGTGAAGAGAATATAAAAAGAATTTCCTTAACCTGTGAGGACTTATAGAAAGAGGTGGAATATTTCCCTTCTGTGCCATGAACTACGATGGAGAAAAGGAAAATAATTAAAGAGTAGGTTTTAAGTTCATGCATCTTGCTCATAAAGTTCCAACCAGAATTCAATTTCCCCCCTCCCACTACTCAGCATGCTGAAGAAAGAGCCACCTCTGACAGCTCCTTGTCAGCACGTGGGATGGATAGTGGTAGACTTGGCAAGCAGTCAGATGCATAAGGCAGAACTTTATTCCTATGGATTCTGGAAGGGCCCTTATGCCTCTGTGAGTGAATGTAGGGAAGCTTAGAATAGAGAATTGGCAGAGGCTGGGGGATGCACAAAGAGACTGTAGTGTGGGAAGGCAAACCAGAGGCAAAATGGCCAGGACTAGAGTATGTGCCAGAAAGTGCCTCAAGCCCTCTGTGGACTCAGAGACACACAGGAGACCCTTCTCTGAAGACCTGGAAGCTCTGGTATGCAGTAGTCTTGTGGCCATGTGGTCGCATCTGCCTCAGCTCCCATCTTTGGAAACAGCAAAAGAGAGAGGAATCTGCAAGTATTTCACATTCATCCAATAGAATCTGTGTCATAGAAGAGTTCTTTTAAGAGAAGAAACTTTAATACTTAATATTGGCAGGATTAAAAGAATGTTTTTCACCTCTTAGCATCCAGTGACTTAGATATTTTTGAGGAAGAGTAAATATATTAGAGAAAATAAAAAGTTGTATTTCCCTCACATATCTAAGTAGTACTTGAAGTTTTCACCCCTGTTTCCTGAGGGGTGAGGGGGGCAGCTTCCATCTCAATCCTGATTCCTAGGGCAGAGTTCTCTCCTGTGTATCTCAGCCTCCGTTCTCCACATCAACAAAGCCCCTTGCTCTACAAGCAGTTACTACATATAAATTAACACAGCCTCAGATGATGGGACCATTACAGCAAAGGAGGCATTCAAGTTTGGGAAGAAAATCCATCTGACCTTAGTTGTGGAAGGGGAGAAAGTGTTAGGGAATTTTTTTTAAAGCTTTATTCATTTATGTATACAAGAACTGGGGTACAGGCCAGAAGTTCAGGGGGATTCACCAGAGACAGAGTGGGGAGCAGAACAGGCAGAAAAACGGTTGAGGGGATCAGCAAACGAGACAAGAGAGGTCTACTGTGCCTTGTGGGTCATCCCCTTGGCTGGGGATCGAACTCGTGTTGCAGTACCTGACTATGGCTTCACAGTGCTTTGCTTTAATCCCTCGGGCCACCAAGGAGGACCATGCACTGGGGGATTTCTAAGGAGCTCACTGGCACACAAGGGAATGTGTGGAGTTGAGTAGTGAACTTTGCTAAGCTTCCAGAGAGGCCTTGTTTGCCTCTGTCATTTTCAATACAATTCACAGAGACTAGTGGATGCTCCGTGCAAGAGAATAGGATCAACTGTGTATGAGCCCACACTGGGCAGGTCCTGAGGGGGCCAAGTGCAGGCTGCAGGCTATTCCTCTGAAACCCACTCAGTGTCATTAAAAAACTTTGCTGCACAGGGTATCTGAGAATAAAAGATAGTCAAAATGGACAACATCAAGAGTTGACTTTCATCTATCAGTGAAGCACAATGGAAGCTCAACACCCACACTTAAACAGGAAAATGAAATCTTACAATAGAAAATACTAAAAAGTTGAAGGTGAGGAAGTAGAAATACAATTATGAATTATATTAGGTAACGACATACTAAAATTTTAAGACAATGAAAAATAATTACATAATAAGTTAGCTCTGGAGCTAAAAGTAAAAAAAAAAAGAAATATTGTAATTATCTCAAATATACTAGGGTAATACAGGTAAATATTCTAAATAATTTACACCCTTTTTCCCAACCCTCAGCCCATGTGCAGAATGACGCTGGCTAAATTGTCAGGATGATTACCTCATTTCTGTAGTTTCCATTTAACCTATTCAGAGAAATTTGGAGGCAGCTTGCACAAACTGCTATACAAATGTCAGATTAGTCACGATATTGTCAAGCCAACAAGGGCTGTCCTGATGGTAGAAATAACAGATTGATCTTGAATAAAATGCACTGTCGTTTCCCTCAAAATCCTTCATTTATGAAGTGAGCAGGGGGGATCTTTATGCAATGAAGAGGATATGACTGCATGTGATGAGTAAGGTGCCAGCTGGTGCCTAAATCCAAGCATAATATCACCTGCTCATTTAAGCTGTCTCAGCAAAACTGTTTGGCAGGATTGAAATATTATTTTTTTAAACATTAAAATCAGTAATCTATCACCTCACCCATTAAAGGGGGAAAAAAAGGAGCTGAAGCTTTGGTGCAAGAGGAAATAGAGATGAGAAAGAAGTTGGGGGAATGATGGCAGGAGAAACAGAAGCTGGACTGGTCAAACTGCATCTAAATGTATTTTTTTTAAAAGATTTATTTATTCATGCATACAAAATTGGGGCACAGGCCAAAGAGAGAATACACCAGAGACAGAGTGGTGTGCAGAACAGGCAGATGGATGAAGTACACTGCTGAGGGGGACTGGGGGCAGGTCAGGAGAGGTCTGCGCCATGTGGGTCACCTCCGGGGCTGGGGATGGAACTTGTACTCAAGCAGCAGCAGTTTGCAGTGCTGCTTGACCCGCTGCACCACCAGGGAGGGCCATCAATATATATTTCTAATCTCAAGAGGAAAGAACTGCCCACTTGTGAGGCTACCACGTTGTCTCAGCACCAGCAGAAATTGTGCTTCCATTGGCGCTGATGCCAAGGCTGTTGGTGTGCTCTCAGCTTTGCCCTGGTCACATGCATTTGCTGCATAGGGCAAAGGTGTGTCCTGACTTAGATATTTGCTGACCATATGCAAATTGAACTCAAGACTGGGTCTCACTGATTCTGGACTGGCTCATTCCTCTTTTTCTAGATACGATTACATTAGCCAACCAGCATTTTCTTCAAACTTCACCAGAAGAGAAAGCACAACAATTTAACACCACCAACACATTTCATGCTTAGTAGAATGTGTTCCTAAGTTAATATACATATTAATTAATAAATATATGGAAGTGAGCATTTAAAAGAGCATGGGTAAAGGTTTCATACTTATTAAAAAATGATAGTCTTCCTCTCCTTACTTCTCCCTAACCTCATTTACATGTATTTTATTGATCTTCTGAATGAGGCAGTGACCTAAAGACTCAACTATTAAAGAAGAGATCCTCAGAAGCAAATGTATTTTCTTTGTCTGGTTTCTTAATGTCTTATGCCCTCTGGTGGTAAAACCACAGGAACTACTATATTTTCATTTGAATTCTCTAGAGCAAAAGTTTTCATTAAAATAGGAAATTTATTCATCACTCTATAGTTATTCATTATAAGTAAATATATTTTAAGGAATTAAGTGCTTAACATAGTTCATTTGATACTAAAAATGTAACCTAAGAATAGGAAGATGGAGTTTTGTGATTAGCATTACTGACTGAACCTTTCTGGAACACAGGTCCTTAGCTTACTCTCCATTTAGTCATCTTCTTTAAAACAGAGATGAAAGACTTCCTAATTGCACATGGGTACTTGTTACTTATGGTTCAAATATTTTTTTGCTACTAAATTACATCTAGTAGCTTTGGTAGAAGTGAAACTCCCTAATATCTATTGCTTAGAATAATATAGAAGCATTAAAATTAGACTAAAGACATTCAAGATCCACTATGACAAAATTATCACGAGGAGCTTAACTTACAGAAAAGTGACATCATCACCTGGATCATATACTCTAAATGATGAGCAATAGTTAGAAAGTTAAAATAATGAGACAAGCAGAAGGAACATATTAATCAAGGGGAAAAGTTACATTAAAAATGTATAATCTTGTGTATATTTTTAGCTTTTTCTAAAACTAATTATACTTAATGTTTTTATTGTGAGAAGAAAATATGTTTTTGCTTCATATATTTTCAGACTGTGCTATTGTATCTCTTAAAACATTTTTTTAACCATAGATGGTAGGATTTTAAAATTTTTTTAACTTTTACTTTGAAATAATTTTACACAAATAAAACTTAGAAAAGCTATTGAAAAATACAGTATAGAATTTCATATATCTTTTATCTAACTTCTTCAATTACTAACATCTTACTTAACTATAGTAGTTTCCAAACTCTGGAGATTAACATTGGTACTATACTAAACTATCTACAAACAGTAGTTGACTTTTCTGTTATTTCCTTGATGCTGATTTTATGGTCCATGGTTAATAATTTAATTATTATTAAAATCATAATGTTTAAATCATAATGTTTCATATTACATATATATCTTTGGACAGAATATCAGAGAAGTGAGGGCCTCCTTGCTGGCACAAGGTTTAAAGTCAGCATTATCAAGCTATCCACAGCCACTGCAGGACCAGTGTGACCCTGGCCAGAGAGCTAACCCACATGGTGCAGCAGACCTCTCCTGTCTCACCCCTGTTCCCCTCAGTGGTAGATTTCAGTAGATCCACCAGTTCTGCTCTCCAGTGTCTCTGGTGAATCCTCTCACTGCACCACCCCTCTGACCTACACCCTAGTTCTTGTATGCATAAATAAATACATTTAAAAAATAAAGACTATTAGAGAAGTGATAATGTGAATTGCTCAGTACATCATCTAAGGGAATATATGACACTGATACCATATTATTGATGATGTGAACTTCCATCATTTGATTAAAGTAGTGTCTATTAGGCCTTTCCAACATAAAGTAACTATTTTTTCCTTTGCATTTAATTAGTATCTTTTTATTTTCATCATTTCTTTGACACTTATTTTACTTTTATCTGGAAAAAGAGGCCTTGTTATTAAGTTCTTTCTCTGACAGTTACTTCTCATTCAAAGTTTATGTGCTTATCTGTACAATCCTAAATAATATACCAACAGTTTACTGTATAGTATATAGTGATTCTGTACAGTAACAATATATAGTAATTCTAAAGTTTCAGAATTACTAACTCGTGCCACTCTAGGGAAGTAGAGAAACTTACTGACTAGTATGCAACACTTGTATGCATTTATTTTTATCTTAGTCTTAGAACATAGAGTCAAATACCACTTTTCAAACTTATTTAGGTTCATTTATTTCTTTCACACAAACTTCACTGTAGTAAAATTAGGCTTGTTTTTTATTTGCATTGCAATTTGGCTTCTTCCCTCATTCTTCTTGATTTGAGTAATTTATTTATAGTTTTTCTCTATAAAACATTATGGTTACTAAAAGTCAGAAATGTGCAAAAAAGTTACTGTCTCATCATGCCTCCCACCCCACAGTCTCTCTCCCTGGTACATGGAAGCAATTATTACTCACTTCTGGCTTTCCTTTGGCACAAACGAGCCATGGATATTTTAATTTTCTTTCTAATTTCCTAAAAGGTGACACATAACAGATACTCTTTTTACACTGTTTTTTTTTAGACTGGAGATATCCTGGAAAGCAATCCATGTTAGTTCACAAAAACACTCTTATTTTTTCACCTCTTACAACTGTGTGGATGTATATAATTTATCTAACAACTTTCTTGCATTTTGGCAATTGTATTCTTTCTAGCATTTGGTATCAATAAACATTGTTAGACCAATTAATAATAGTCCCGAGAAAATATATTTTATCTTGGGGAATGGTGGGCAAGGTGTTCTCTGGGCAAATACCTAAAAGTGGATTTGCACACTTTTCACACAGGGAAGATTTAGATTAGGTATTGAATTTTGTTAGGTATTTCCAAATTTCTCTTCAAAAATCTTGTGCCAGTTTGTAGTCTTAGCAGCAAAGTAAGAGAAGGCCTGCCATTATACAGAATGTGCCATCATGCTTTTTCAATATTGCCACAATCTGATAAAAATATCCAATTTAATTTTAATTTTTCTAAGTAGGAGAAATTGTGAGGTTAAACATCTTTTCCCACCTTCAAAAATCATTTTAATGTTTCTTTTTTGTGAGTTGCTATTCTCATCTTTCCCCCAATATGATTTTTTAAAAGTCTTTTCCTTTCAATTTTTAAGAGTTCTCTATATGCTAGCAACATTTTTACTTTCTCTACAGTTAAATCTAAGCTGCAAGACTTTTCAAAGTATTTCAGTTGTCTTTGACTTTATTCATGTTGTCATGTGGAAAACGTTTGTTTTATATAGCCAGCTTTCAATCTTTAATGGATTTTTGAGTCATTGTTAGAAAATTTTTCTTACACTGAGATTAAACCAAGATTAAAAAGGAAGTCACCTATGTTTTCTTCTATTATTTTTATCCTATTTTTTCCTCATTTAGATTCTTTTTCCACTGGGTATTTAGACTCACTCACAATGTGAGGTATTAATTTAAATTTATTTTATTCCAAATGTTTACCGTGCTGTACTAGAACCAGTTATTAAAATTATCACATTTTCCCCAATATTTTCTGATGCTATCTTTACCATACACTGAAATTTTGTATGTACTTGGTCCTATTTCTAAACTTTCTGATCTATTCTCCTCTTCAGTTAACTTATATACCAGTATCACAGATTTTAATAATAGAGATTTTACATGTTTTATGTCTGACATATAGTCCTTTCACCTCATCTTTCCTTTTTAGTATATTCATGGCTATATATGTTGCTTAATTTGCACATGATTATTAATACCAACTTATCCACCTCTATTAGAAAAAAATCATATTTTTGTTTGGCATGTGTTAAATTTTAATTTCACTTAGAACAAATAATTTATGATATGTTATAATATTCAAAATTTAGGGGTATTTTCCATTCAAGTCTCCTTTTAGAACTTTGTCTTGCTGTAGTTTTTGTTTCTTTCAATTTTATTAAGTATTTTAAAAAATACAAATAAATATTTTCTATTACTGTGTCTTCTATTACTTGTCTATATGAAAAATAATTTCTATACATAACGTTCTCTTCTTGTTTTAATTTTAATTTATTTTTTAAAGATTTAGTTTTATTTATTTATGCATACAAGTACTGGGGTATAGGTCAGAGGTAGGGGGCAGTGAGAGGACTCACCAGAGACAGAGTGGGGAGCAGAATAGAGGGATCTACTGAAATCCACTGCAGAGGGGAGCAGCAGGCAGGACAGGAGAGGTCTGCTGAGCTATGTGGGTCACCTCCCTGGCCCGGGATGGAACTCGTGCTGCAGTGACTGGCGATAGCTTATTGGCACTGAGACTTTCACCCCTATGCCACCAGCGAGGTCCCTTTAATTTTTTTTTTTAGATTATTTATGCATACAGAACTGGGGTACAGGTCACAGGTGTAGAGGTGGTGAGAAGATTCACCAGAGACAGAGTGGGCAGCAGAGCAGCAACAGTGGGCAAGACAGAAGTCTGCCAGCCATGTGGGTCACTTCCGGGGCCCGGGAACTAACTTGCCACTGAAGCGGCCACAGCCAGCGTCACAGTGCTGCGTTCCAATCCACTACGCCACCAGTGAAATCCCTGAGGTCCCTTTAATTTTTATTTTAATTTTGGTTAATGCCTGTTCTTGACTTGGACCAGAAACAAATTTTTATTATGTGAAAACTTCGAGGTGTGCTTCATTTGTTAGTCTGTTTAACCAATTCTGTCAAATACAATGCAGACACAATTTTATTCCCATTTTAAAGTAAAGAAACACAGACCAAAGATATTGGCAAATTTATCTAAGATCACAGAGATAGGTAATAGGGAAAACTGGCTTTTAAATCAAGATTCACTACTATTCACCATCATATAATACTCTCTCCTCAAGATGTGAGTCCCAGAAAGTCTCTACTGCTTTCCATTCAAAAAATGGAGCAAGAAACATTCATCCCTCATCCATTTTTTTTTTCTTTTCTTTGTGTACTATGATTTCCGTGCCATTAAAGGAAGGAAACTGATGAAGAGGATAAGGAAGACTACTAGATGGGTATTAGCCTTGGAGTGGCCATCAAGCCACATAGTTTAAGAGAGAGCGAGTTTTGTCACATCTTACAGACATAGAAACTGACAGATTTTGTAGCTAGAACATTCATAAAAGCTCAGCTCTGCTCCATCATCTAGTTTACTACCAATATGCAACGGATGTGATCTCTCATATGTGAAAACAGTTTAATAACACGTCCCTCTCCAATCTTTTAACGACTCCAGATTAGTCTCAATGTGGAGACCACCTTCACGTGGCCTCTTGCGTGACTCTCCGCCTGAGCTCCACCACCCTTTTCCACACGGGCAGTCCAGCCACAGTGAAGTGCCAGCGGGCCCTGCAGCCTCAGGATTACCTCCCTGAGTCCCTACCTTACATACCTCTTCCTTGCTTTCCACTGCACCAGCCTGTATCCAATTGCATATTAATCGCTTATTTCTGGTCTTTCATATAAACCTTTGTATGCGATCTAATTTTGGATTCCAGACCCTACAAGGTAGGATTGTGGAGTGAATGGGTGAATGGATATTGTTTTCTTACCTTTTTTTTTTTTCTTATGGCTTATGGTTATACCTTCCTTTGAATATTTTTTTTTCTTCCCTACACGGGAAATGATTTTCCTTTGTCTTCAGTAATGTCACCATCATAAGCTGTGGGCTGTCAGGAACTTTTCAAACTCGAGAGAAACCTCAACTCTGTGATCTAAGATATTCTCAAAAGAAAGTAATCAGTGGACACACTTTTTTTTTTTTTTAACCGCGTACTTTTTTCTTCGTCTGGGAATCATTTGCAGTCATTGGACTGGATAATGCAAACCTGCAAAAGTTCTTTGAAAATGTGACCATGCTATTCTAAAAAGCATCACTTTTCTGTCAAAAGCCTGGTTTAACTCTAGCAATCAATATTTTAAAAGTATCAGATGTATTCTTAGAACTATTTTTCTTGACATTTGGCAGTAATAAGAGTTTTTTTTTTATTATTGAGCTCTATGTGTTGGACTCTTCTAAACAATTACAGATTACAAAACAGATTTAACTTCATCATGTTACTGATAAAGAAACTGAGACATAAAAAGGTTAAGTAACTTGTCCAAAGTTCCTTAGACACAGTCAATAGTAAGAGAGACTGAAATTAGATTTCAGGGAAGTTCAAGGCAGAGTTCAAATTCTAGAATTGCAATAGCCCACTTTCTTTTTCTATGCTTCACCCAACTGTACCTCCCGGAACATGCAATACTGTGGACCACATGTGTGTCTCTTTTATTTGCCAAATAAAATTCTGAGCTTTTCTTTAGACTGTTTTATCTGCTTACCTACTTTGTTTTTTAACATAGTGTTAGACATAAGTGACCATTCCATAAACATTCCATAAACTATGTTTTTTAACATAGTGTTAGACATAAGTGACCATTCCATTGTTTTGGGGGTTTATTGTTTGGGAATTTTAATAGACTCAAAAATTGTTGGTTCAAGAGATGAATTTGGGGTTGTGATTACAATAGATGTATTAGGAGTTCAAGAAGGGGAGATTGCCCTGAGACCACCATCTACTGTCTCTCTTTTCTTTCAGGCTTCCAGCAGGGCGTGATGATACTTTGAAGGGCATGAGTGAATCTAGGTGCTGGCGAATTATTTGCTTAGTACCAATACCAGTTAATAACACATTCATGTAACTCATTCTTCATAGCTTCCTCAGCTAAGGGTTGATGGTTCTTCTTTGAAGGAAAGGTGGAAGCCTATTGTACTATGTAAAGGAGTAACTTCATAAACACATGTTTATGGAATGGTTACTCATATCTGACACAATGATAAATATTGAGAAGCAAAGGAGATAAGATACTCTAAAGAAAAATTTCAGAATATTATTTGGTAAATAAAATAGACAACAGATGGTCCACATACTACATGTTCCAGGAGGTACAGTTGAGTGAAGCATAGAAAAAGAAAGCAGTCTATGGCAGTTTTAGAATTTTAACTCTGCCTTAAACTCCCTTGAGATCTAATTTCAGTCCCCCATATTACTGTGTCTAAGTGACCTTGGGCAAGTTATTTAACCTTTTAATTCTTCAGCCCTAATAATATACCCCCAACTCAGCTTGTATACTCCAACTCTCCTGTGATAAGTGCCTTGCTCAGTGACTCCCTTGCTTGGGAGTTTAAAATATTCCCCCATGCCACAATGGATCTGGTTTCTAGAGGATGCAGAAGTACCAGCAATCAATCCCAAGAATGTAATAACTTCTCACTGCCAACAACACCCTCTGTCCTTCATGCAAATAGACCCCCTCAGATTGCCAAACCTGTCTGAACATGTATGAATTCATTGAATGCATGTTTATATAATATATCTGGAAAGTTACAACTCATTTATTATTTTTCCCAAGCCTATGTCAAACTCAGTAAAGCAAAACTGGAAAGTAATTATATAAGCTACATTTCTTCACCAAAGTTTCGATAGCATAAGATCAAGTCTTTTTTAGAACTTTTGTTGTTACCTTCTTTATTAATAAGTAGTTTTGTTTTAATCATTTTGGGTTACAAAGATAATTCTTGTGCATGGAAAAACCATTGGAAATCAAAAAATACATTGTTAGTGTTTAATAATGTATAATCTCTTCACTCAAAGGTACCCACTGTTAATATTTTTGTATACTTCCTTTGCCTAGAGAGATAGATGGATAAATAAATATCAAAATAGATAACTGCTATTGACATGCATATATAGTTTGTATTTACACAAACAGACCTGCTTCATGAACATTTTCTGACAGCATTTAACATACTTCAATGGCCTTTTTAAAAGGTTTATAATTCTATGTTTTATTTAATTATCTGATATTATTGGGTATTTTGATCATTTTCCTGAGCTGAGCACTGGACTCCTTGTCCAAATCCTGTCTGAATAAAAGGAAAGTACACAAGTGAGTTACTTAAAGACAGATTTTTCTAAAGGGAAGAAGTAACTTCCTCTGCCTAACAAAATCCTGAAATTAAAAAATAAAGAAAAGGAAATTGTTTTTTTGAAAGTCTCCAGAAGCTAAGTGCTTAGCTGATCTTTATCAAAGTGATTCAAGTACAATGTATAGTCTTGTCTGTATCTAGAATTCCTCACTTTACAGAGGAAGCCAAGTGACCAGTGGACATTTGTTGCATTTTTACCTTCTGCATTTCCTGAAGCCAAGCAGGAAATAGCAAACATATTAAATTGCACTCAATATATTAGCTGTTCACAATGGGACCAACTGGTGGGAGGACCAGTGGGAAGAAAATTAGTGAAGCAATCAAGAGGGTTTTTTTCCTGAACCTACAAGTTGGCACAGCAATATGATCTCTTCTTAAGCAAGTAATTTACCTTTTCTCTATTACTGAGCAAAAAAAAAACAAAAACAAACAAAAAAAAAAAACCACTGCTTTGAAATGTATTTACTCAGAAAAAAATGTAACTAGCTTGTCCACCAAAATGTTATAAACTCAGAGGAATCTGATTAGTCCTAAATGAAATTAGAATGGGAGATGTAGCAAGAGAAATAAAAGAACACATTTAGCAGTCAAGATTTTTATAGCATGGAAAGGCAAATCAAAATATCATCTAGTGTTTTATATTCATCAAACTAAAATGGATAAAAAAAACTGTGTGGATAAGGGTATGGAGAAAAGGAATTGTCATTAATATTGGGGAAGCCAAGGGCAAGTATGCACTATTGTATAAAGCTAAAATTATGTACGCCTTCCAATGGAGTTTAGTGAAAGTCTGAAAAAAATAAGGTTTTAAATACAAATGATGAAGGAACTTCAAGGTCAAAGTGGCCTGCTACCTTGCAAAGGCTCAAGAGAGAGGAGAGTCTGGAGCACTGAGGCATTACTGCAGGCTGCTGGCCACCTCCCCAGTCACAGGGAATAGAGGGGTGTGGGGCACCTCCCCAGTCACAGGGGATAGAGGGGTGCATGTTCTGTATATATTCTAAGAAACAGAACTATAACCAACTAAGAATCAGTCTGCTTTTTTGGTATCACCATATGTCAACTTTTCTCAACAATATTCTTCCCTAAAAAAGTCCTCAGTTTGTCTAAGTTCTCTCTAATTGCTGTAGTAATTGCACTTTTCAGCAACTACTTTACTTATCCTCTAACTGTCAGTTCTTACTAGTGCAGGTTATAGATACTTGTTTGAATTTCACCAGAGAAAAATATCCCATCAAGTCTTTTGCCATTTAACTGGAAGAAGCTTACCTTTATGGTTACTAATTTCATTTCATAAGAAAGAAGAACATTAAGGAGTTAATTTAATAGAGAATATAGTTTACAGTTTAATTCAATTTGGCCTTGAAGATTGGAAAAAAATGGAACAAACAAAAGTAAATATAAGAACACATATAGGAAACTGTGCAAGCATTATTACCCCAAATTACCAATTTCCTTCATTTTGAATTTCAAACCTAGAAGCAGTCAATCTATTATCCAAGATTTCCTAGCACTTATTACATATGATCTGGCATTCAACTCTTTGGAGAATGACTTTTCTGAGCTCATTTGAAAACTGAATGCAGAGGTTGGTATCTTTCCCCCAACTCATCCACCTGTGACCATATCAAGAAGCCATTCCCTAGTTAAGGTCAGATGAACTCTTAGACTTTACTAACAGCACGATCACAATTTAATACACTCTAGATGCTAATTTCAGGGTGTGGTTCTGAACTCTCAGGAAGGCTTGTGATCTTCCTGACATAGAAGATTTCAAGTAATTCTTCCCCAAGCTTCACTGGGGCATTCCAGCCCCACAGTCTCCTTCCTACACTCTACCTCAACCTTCCTCCTTTCTAAACTCCCTCCTTCACACCAGAGAAATGACACCACCACCCACTTGGAGCAATTCTCCTAATTCCACCCACAGGAAACAAAAACCTAAAGAAAAACGATGCATTTGATTAAAAATGTAGTACTTGTCATTAGCATTTTCACAGAAAGTATGTTCTCACCCTGTTGGTGCAAGTCCACTGTGTATTTTTCTTCCAGATTCGTTCTTCATCGGTGACTACAGCTTTCGCTGGCATTTCTCTGAAAGTATATTTGAAAATCAGAAAAGCTACCTGAGTGTACAGGCAGCTTCCTGTTGGGTTCACATTTTGCAGAATGCTTGCTTGGTGTGCAGAAGGTGGGCAAGGTGTTTGAAAAAACAGGAAGCACCTGTGATGTCTGACTTTATTCCAGGAAGCAGAATTCTCCCTCTGAAATGGCTGTAGATGTTTCCTGCTGTTTCACCTGTGAGCACTTGAAGTACTTTAGAGGCCATGCACAGGCTTCTGGATGACATATCTGGAGTTTGGCACATCCAGGTCGTGGTAGAAATCCAAGGCTTTTCTGCTTTCTTCCATGTAAGTGTATCTTTTTGCTGGGGGTGTTGATATCCAGGGAAATACAGGTTAGCATTTAAAAGTTATTATTGTGGTAGAAATCACATCTTATGAGATAATAGTTTTTAAGAGTACTGTATAATACTGTAAATACCGACACCATACTGTATAAGAGGCCTCTAGAAATTTTTCATCTCATATGACTAAAACCGTCTATCAGTTTAACAGCAGTTCCCCATGTCTTCCTCCCCCTGTTCTTGGAAATTACCTTTCTACTTTCTGCTTCAGTTTGACTACTTTAGAGAGGTCCCATAGAAAGGAGTCATATTTGTCCTGTGATTGAGTTCCTTCATTTAGCATAATGTCTTCAATATTCATCCTTGCTGGAGCACATCATAACATTTTCTTTGTTTTTATGAGTGAATATCCATCTATCTGTCTGTCTGTCTATCTATATTATTTTCTTTATCCTGTCAATGAACATTTGGGTTGTTTTGGGTGGGTTTCTCTTCTTGACCATTGTGAATAATACTGCAAAGAACTTGGAATGCATCTATCTCTTCATGGTTTTAACTTGTTTTACATGTGTCCTCAGAAGTGGGATGATTGGATCATAGGATAGTCCTTTTTTAAATTATTATTTTA
>NW_004567105.1:32949725-32966461 GCF_000260355.1 Condylura cristata
CACACACACACACACACTGGGCAAGTATTACATTTGCTCTATATCCTTTGTTTTTTGGATAATGGTGGTTTCCATCAATTTGGGTTGCTATAACAAAAACACTGTAATTGGGTGTCTTAAATAACAATTTACTTCTCATAGTTGTAGAAGTTAAATCAAGACACTGGCAGATTTGTTGTCTTTTGAGGGCCTACTTCTTTCAGAGACTTGTCTGGTGACTGCATCTGCGCAGTGGGTGGGGAGGGAGAGAAGAGAAAGAGAACTCTTGAATTCTTCATTCTCTTACTTATTGGGACTCAGTATTCTGAGCTGAATGACTCCATGATTTGTATATCTTCCTGATAGTGTGACACTTTCATCATTATATAGTGCTTTGTTTTTGTCTCTTATATCCTGACCTAAGGACTAGGATAGGGAACTGAGGCATTGAGGAGAAAGGGAAGAGAAGTGGGAGAGTCACAGATGATGATGAGGGTCTGACTTCATATGATAAAATCTGTCATAAGATAGATTTCACTGATAAAATGGTTATTTCTAGAAATGACTAACCCCTGGTAATCTTCATCCTTTAAAGGCTTCAGGGTCTCAGATGACTAGCTCCACACTTTAAAGTGATATATTGGAAAAGTCCTCCTCCAAGCATCTCAGGGAAAGTTTGCCTGAATACTTTGGGGGTGGATGATCCAACAATAGCTACTTTCACTTTCTGCTTTTCTTCTAGTCTTGCTTTGCCTATTAAATATTATTTTTATTATTAATTGTGTGTCATGTTTTCTAAGAGGAAATAAATGAAATATTCATTATAAAAAAGGGGAAACTGGGCTTGGATAGAGGTAAGGACCAAAGGTTGTAAGAGTTCCTATCCACCACAATGAATCATGTTCTCAAATGCTGAATACAGCAAGAAATTGAATGTCTTAAATATATGTTATCTGGAAAGAAAGCTAACTACTCAAGCAATTTCTATAAAAAATTCTTAATTGACCATGTTGATTAACATTTTAAGCTTTGGTTTTCTGATTCATGATATTGAAATAGTAATAAAACTTTCATAAGGATAACTAAATGTGATTTAACTAAATGTGCAATATAGAGAAACTGAGTAAAGGATCAGACACAGAGATGAGAAACCTATGAGGAAGGGAGATGGGGAGGGTGAAACAGGGAAGGGACAAGCACAAGGGAATATAGTGATGGAGTATGAATGCTTTGGTGGTGGGAGAACCATGGTGACCATATCTGAGGGAGAAATCTTACATTGTCCCAAAATTAAATAAAAATGAAAAGAAAAGTTATTAAGATCTCTGATGAGGACAAAGCTATGTATTTCCCATACTATTTCTTCTTTCTTGAAACTCATTGGAACTCTAATTCTTTTTTTTTAAGATTTATTTATTTATGCTTACAGGACTGGGGTATAGGCCAGAAGTGCAGAGAGTAAGAGGATTCACCAGAGACAGAAAGGGGAGAAGAACAGGCAGAACTACTGAAATACACTGCTGAGAGGAGCAGTGGGCTGGTCAGGAGTGGTCTGCCACGCTATGTGAGTCAGCTCCCTGGTCCGGGATTGAACTTGTACTGCAGTGGCTTCCGAGAACTTCATAATGTGGTGCTTTAACCTGTTGCACCACCAGGGAGAGCCGGAACTCTACTATTTTAGTCAATACAATGTGAACATCACTCTTGGACTTTGCTATTAAGGTCAGAGTGAACCTCTAGTCTTCACATTTGTACCTGCAGTGACCTTGACCCTGGAATCCACAGGAAACTGATGACTTAGTTAGAAGATGGTGGATGGGTTCAGCCCTTCAGCAACTGTGAGGTGAGGAAATAAACATTCACTGTGGATGTGACTTGTGGATTTGTATGTTGGGGGAGTAAATATAACTTTCTTTTACCAACACAAGTTCTCAGACCATATTAACAAGACAGTTTCTTGTTAAGGGATGTGATAAATTCCCTTTTACTGCCAGTATTCAGATTGCTTCTGGAAGCCATACCCAAAGAGAAGCAATTTTGTTAGAGAAGAAAGAAAAAAATATGATGAAGGAAAGAAAACGGTGCAAATTGTAATATTTTAGGGCAAGATTGAAAACAGGTCATTATACCTGGAGAAGCAATATTTGTGGAATATTCTAGTCACCTTAAAGTAGTGGAAATTTGGGGCAGAAAATTTACTTTTCTTATGTGTTTGCAAATGTGCGTATTCAAGCAAATCAGCTGGTTATATAACTTGGGAGTAGGTTTAAAGTTAATATATGGGACAAATTTCATTCTCCCTCGGAAAGTGGCATGAGCTACTTCTTGAGAGAATGTGTGCCTTCTCACTAGATGTGCCACAGATTTTCTTGAGTATCACAGGAAATTTTGTAAGCAGGAACCAAAGGTTAAAGGGTGAATTAAGTGGCTTCTAAACTTCCTTTCATCTTGAAGGTCGTGCTTCTAAGAATCACCACCTCCGATTTTCAGTCCTAACTTGTGCTTTCACACATTTCAGTTTGTTGAATCAGGGTACACTGGAGAGGCACTGGAGATGCAGAGCATGATGGCCACATTTGCTCAGTTGCAAGTCCTGAAAACCCCCCGCAGAATCAGTTCGGATTCAAGCCGACACTGTGCTCCACTTTTGCAGTCGAGTTCAAAGCAGACGGTGAGCTGATAACTCAGCAGCACGTGGAGTTCCGGCTCCTTTGGGGAAATAGACAGGCAGCCAGACAGGTGGCTTCCATGAATAGAGCTGCTGCTGCCAGGGGAAAACAGAAGGAAATCAAACCTCCAAGGAAACAACCATAGGTAGACGGGGTCATTTGGAGTCTGCAGGAACATCGCCAGAAAACTCAGTCTCATGAGGCGTGTGCAGTGAAGATTAATTGGAAAGGATGACAGCGCATGCGTCTTCTGTTGGTGTCCCTGTGACAAAACTGACTTCCTCTTTAAGTCTGAGTGCACTATAAAAAGAACAACAACAACAAAAAAGGAATACAGAGAAAGGGTTTGCTACTTAATGAGATGACAAGAGCGATGTGCTCGAGATAATGCTTCCTAAATTGTGAATGAATCTGTAAAACCCCAAGGACAGTCCATCCCACTGCTCTCAGGCTCCCCATCTGCTTGGAGTCTTCCGGCCCCCAAGCTTGCTGGAGTGAGCCATTTTCTGGGGTGCGCCTGCAACACTGCCTCCCTCTCCTTTTTAAGTGCAATGACAGAGAGAACGTTCTCTTAGCGCAAGGCCAGGAACAGGCTGTTTTAAAATCATTACAAGTTGATTTTAACAAAATAAAATGAAATGGCCAAGGAGGAAGACAGATCAGAACATCGACATTTTGCATCAGCAAAATGCTTTTATTTTATATTAGTACAATATTTTTCAGAGCTTCTGATCAAGAATTATTTTATTTTCTCTTATATAAACAAATGCTCAAGGGAGTTAGTTGGGTCCAGAAAGGCTGCTCTAACCAAGCAGTACAGACTGGTAAACATAGAAATGTATTTCCCACTGTCCTGAAGACTGGAAGTCCCGGATCAGGGTGGCAGCAAATTAGGGCAGAGCCCCCTTTCTGATTCATACTAGAGCCTCTTACTGTGTCCTCACCTGAGAGAGGACTCCGCTCTCTGGAGCCTCTGGCACAGGCTCTAATGTCCTTCATGGGGGCTCCACCCTCATGACCCCAGCATCTCCCAAAGGCCCCACCCCTTCATACTGTGGAAGCTGGGATTTCAACATGAATTTTGAGGATTTCAACATTAATTTTGTCCACAAACAACTGGACAAAAATTCAGGCCACAGGAGTGAGACAGTTTCTGGTGAGGCAGACAGTGATGGCCTTCGTGGAGAGTGGAAACGTTACAGGAGGATGGAAAATGAACAGCTCTGTGTGTAAGCAGGAACAGCCTAAAATGCTCTATGAGGAAAGCAGGGGTAAGGGAGGGATGATCCTGCATTTTGAGCTGTGAGTGAGAATCTTTGGGGAGTTTCCTGCATTTTTAATTGTGTGTGTGCAGCATCCCTGTGCTGTAGTCAACAGAGGTCCCTTAGAAGCGACCTGTGGTATAGAAGACCCTGGACTTGAGCATTTTAGGGATACCTGTATGGCTACCCCACTTCCTGTCACCATGGGGGACTTTCCTAGTTTCTATCTGAATGCATTTTTTATAAGATTTATTTATTTATGCATATAAGAACTGGGCACAGGCCAGAGGCCCGGGGAGGGGTCGGTGGTAAGAGGATTCACGAGAAACAGAGTGGGAAACAGATTTCAGATTGACTGAAATACAGTGCTGAGGGGAGCAGCAGGCAAGACAGGAGAAGTCTGCTGCTCCCTGTGGGTCACTTCCCTGGTCCCTGGCTGGGGACTGAACTCGTGCTGCAGTGGCTGCCTGTAGCTGCATAGTGCTGCACTTTAACCCATTGAACCACCAGTGAGGGCCCTATGAGAATGCATTTTCAAAACTCTACGTCATTGTTCTAATCCTCAATTTTGTGGCCAGGGGCAAGAACTTGGCCTATATCCTTTAACAGGAGGGCTGGTGACTTAGGAGCAAGGTCAGGTAATTTTGAAAGCTTGGAAATCATTAGTAAGCCATGGCTGCACAAACAGATAAATGTCCTCTCTGTTGTGCTAATTCAAGTCTTTGGAACCTGTGAGCAAAATGCTGAGTCATCTTCCCTGCGTGATGGCTCTTCACTTATTTTTACAGAAAAAAATCTTGTTGATGCAGAAATAACTGCTATTATTTTGCTGCCTCTTTTTCTCATTTCTGTTCAACACCTTTATAAATTAAAAAGAAAATCTGTGCTTTTATTCTATTTGGCTTGCTCTATATATTTATCTTTTCGTCCCCCCCCCCACTTTCATATTATATTAGGAGCATTCTCCCATGACATTCAAGAACTTTAAGTAAAAAATTCATTGTAATTATGTAAGTCAAATGTAAAAAACTACCTTTCTGGAATAAAACTCTTAGTAACTAGTCGTCTTGCCAAGTTCAAAATTTTCAAGGATTATCATCTATTTGCCCTTTTCAAGTATTTTTGTATTGGAATATCTATAACACAAAATTTACCATCTTGAATGTCTAGTCCAATGGCCTTAAAAGTATCATATTGCTGTGTAAGCTTCACCGTCATCCATTCCGGAATGTTTTTTTGTCTCACAAAACTGAAATTCTCCCCATTAGATAACAGTATCTCTTCTCTCTGAAATCATTCCTTTTTATTCTAAAGATTTACTTATTTATGCATATAAAACTTGGGTACAGGCCAGAAGTGGGGGGTGGTGGTGAGAGGATTCACCAGAGACCAGGTAGGGAGCAGACCTGGCAGATCTACTGAAATCCACTGCTGTAGGGAGCAGCAGGCAAGACAGGAGAGGTTTGTTGGCTGTGCATTGTGGGTCAGCTCCTTGGCTGGGGATTGAACTCATGCTCCAGTGGCTGCTGATAGCTTTATAGTGCTGATACTTAACCCCTTGCACCACCAGGGAGACGCTGAAACCATAATATTTATTTTAACTTTATACTTTCTGACTCCTCTTATGTGGTATTTCTCTATCAAGATTAGAATAACAGGTTCTTTGAAGGCTTGCATGATGGAAAAATAACATAAATATTGTAAAACTGTCAGCAGTAATTTTGAGGACAAATTTTAAATTTTTGATTTATGATAAAAGATCATAATATACAATTTAACTAAATAGCAGCTTGAAGTTTAATAGACTATTCTAGAAATGTGGTTAAAATAGGCAGACTGGAGATTTAGGATCAGTTAACCACTTTGAGTCTCAATATTGTTATCTGAAAGCCAAGGATAATAAAACTAATAGGATTGATGTGATGTTTAAATGAGATAAGTTATATGAAAATCGTTTTAAAATTTGAGGCAAATATTGGTTACTGTTATGCAGTGAAGACATGTATCAAATAAAATTATCACTGACTACAGAAAAATATTTGAACAGATTTTTCTTGAGCAGCAAGGTCAAATAATAATAAGAAACAAAGGACAATTTCAGAAAAAGCCTAGCAGCTAAATTTTTCCCTAGAAATTTACTGTTGTCCTGGGACTATTGCATGGTTCAAAAGCTGCGCACTTCTGCATGGCATTTAATTAAAATGCAGCCTGAATATGCTATGTGAAGAATTTTAAATAGTCTTACTCAATATAAAGTATGTCCAATGCCAGCATATTATGTCTATTTTACTAAAACTTTCTCTATTGGGATGTATTTTACAGTCAATCTGTGAAACAGATAGAATGGAATTGTGTCATTTTTGAAATGCTTTTTAACCTACTATCTGTGATTTGAAAAACTGCAAAAATTTGCACTCATTGTCCACCCTATTTGCAATGGTCTACGAGTATTTTCAAAAACGTTGTTAATTTCTATCAACTTTCCAGCTACATAAAACAGGACAAAGTAATCTAAAAACATGTTTCCCCCACAAATATCATTCTTTGAAAGCCTCCCTCTAGGTAGACTAAAGTGAGCTGATCAAAATATTTTTTGTAGGCTGTTGCTTATCCACATTAAATCCCACTGTTAATAAAATGCCTCAGATAATGTTACAATTCAGCTGCTCTCTGGGGCTTCTTGTTTCTACATGGCACCATGAAAACCAGAATTCTGGGATCAGGAGTGACAAATGCCAGATTTGCTAGGATGCACCTATAGGAGAAATGAAAGTAAGTTTGTGGGTTCTCAAGTGTTTATAATTTCTTTTGAAAAAAATGAAATAGATATTCATGAATGCAGACATGTTTAAGGTAATAAATATTTATTTATCATCCTATTTTTAAAAATATTTATTTACTTATATACAGAACTGGGGTACAGGCCAGAGGTGCAGGAGTGGTGAGAAGACTCACCAGAGACAGAGTTGGGAGCAGAACAGGCAGATGGATGAAGTACACTGCTGAGGAGAGCAGCAGGCAAGACAGAAGAAGTCTGCTGTGCCATGTGGATCATCTCCAGGGCTGGGGATCGAACTTGCACTGGTGCATCTGTGGCTAGCTTGCAGTGCTGGGTTTTAACCTGCTGAGCCACCAGGGAGGGCCTATTAATCCTGTTTTTAATCCCCAGCAAGTGAGGCACCCCTTAAACTTTAATCTCACAGTCAATCTGATACCAGTGGCTGAGACCATAAACTGTTACTGGTGGTGCCCTCTGGAGGGGTTTGCTGGTAAAAAATAGAGCAAACCCAGGAGAATGCTATAAGCTGGGTAGAGTGACGGGAAAGTATGTAAGAGAGCTCCCACCCAGAGAGAGCTTTGTGCACAGGGTAGCTCTATGCAGAAGTACAAGGGAGGTGGAGGTGTAGCTGCAGCAGTACAGTCTTGCAATGGTCCAAGAGTTTTGTGGAGCTGAGCTTTGTGGGCACAGGCCACATGAAGAGGCCATCATGTCATCATGCTGGCCTTGTCTGAGTAGTTGCTTTGGAAAGTTTTGTGAGGCCTGGCAAAGAAAGGGAGACCTGAAGAAACAGGCATCTTGTTGAAGTGTGGCCTGGAGAAGGTGGGAGACCTGGAGCTAAAATGCATGAGTGTGGCCATTTGTCAGGTGGTTTGGCTGCTAGAGCTGTGGTCTTGAGTATGGTTTGTTTGATACTGTGCTGGGCATTTTGGCAGCCCACGGGGCATCTCCTGTTATATTCTTTGCTGTGTTTGTGAATCAGATGGTGGCAGGAAGAAGCCATCTCAGACACGTGGCCTACTGTTTGGGAGAGGAGCTGCACACCCAGCTCAGTGGTGGGAAGATGCCACCGTAACGGTCTTTGTGCAGGACTGGACATCCCTGGACATGACTTTGGGTAAAATAGATGGCCATTCCTGGTCTCGGTAACTCTTGTGTTTCCTGACTTGTAATGTCAATTCCTTTGCTGTTATTTACTATGCCTCAGCAGTCTTGCAATTGAATGTGTGGGTGAAGAACCCAAACAGTAATGGATAAACTATTCAGGCAGAGGGGTCTTGGCCAGCTTAGCGTCCCTCCTGCTGTGTATCAAATCCATCTCTGTCCACATAGCCTGAAACGTAATGGCTTCCATTTCTGGGAAAATCTCTACTTTCTCACCATCTGTCTTCTGTTTGCCTCTTGCCTTAGTGTAAAGAATCCAGATGGGTGATACTGGAGAGACAAACACGTGTCATGTTCATGATACAAAAATTTAAGTGTATGCTAACTGTGAAAGGAAAAAGGATGGAGAGGAGGGACGGATGCCATGAGTCTGTTGCCAAGTTCTGTGACCAGCCTCAAGAAAGGAAGGCTTGAAGCAGAAAGGCTGGGCAAGCAGAATTTATTGCTCCAGGACAGCAGCTGAGACGGAGCCCCTAGAGTGGGGTCCGCAGCCACTGCCCACCCAATAAGGGGGAAGGGTCTCTTATATAGATTCTAAACTCAGACTCCAAAGGGGGTGACTCATCGCTGTGTCCTTGATGTGAGGCCCAGTCCGTTATCAACTTCAGCTAGTCCCGTCCCGGATACAAGGTCAGTTTATTACCACCTTATCATTCCTTGGCTGCAAGGCCTTTATCGCCCTAATTCAGTCCTTGTGAGTAAATCTTTAGTCACTCCCAACAAACTGTCCTACAGAAACAAGTATTTCTGAAATTTCAGGCTATGGGAGGAAAACAGTGGGCCAACTGGAAATCAACATCAATTGCACAAGTAGAACTCATATTCAAGAGACATCTCATGGATTCTTTTAATGCAGAAAGGAGAATTTGGCAGCCCATAGACTTACCACCAATTCTTGAGTTAATTTCTTGTATCACAAGCAAAAGTGCTGGAAGTATGCCAAGGTGACCGCTCAGAGCTGTGGGCACACATGCTTGTGCTCTTTGTTGGGGGTGTATCAAGCTGACCGTTTTAGGAAACTGATGTCTGACTTGTTAATTTAACTCTCCACCCTAGCTGAGAAGCAAGGGAGTTCAGAGAGCTATTCGGATGTCAAATTGCACAGGTAAACCGGCATGTCTTTGCTGCTTGAGTGACAATGTGCTGCGTGTTCTGATTGTGTGATAACGCCTGGGAAGCTCTAATCACAGGCTATCCTGCTTCGAAGCATATCAAACTGGTTTAGATATAAAATGACTGCACTTAGATTTGCAAAGGACATCACCTTAATAACTTTAAATACATGTATGTATTTTGCCAAAAGGTGTGTGTTTTATAGTTTATTTATTTACTATTCAATTATGGAGACACATATTCCAAAACATGCATGTGAATCCATTCAGTATAAAAGTAAGATTGCATCTGGGAAAAATTAATATATTTGTGTTTTGATTTAACTTTGTATTTCTACCAACTAAATACTGGCCTTTGTGAATATCATCCACTAAAAACACCAAATTGGCCCTCCCTGGTGGTGCAGCGGGTTAAAGCACAGCACTAAGAAGCTAAAGCCACTTCCCCATGAGTTCGATTCCCGCCTGCCCCGGAGGTGATCACATGGCGCGGCAGACCTCTCCTGACCCGCCCGCTGCTTCCCTCAGCAGTGTACTTCGTCGATCTGCCTGTTCTGCTCCCCACTCTGTCTCTGGTGAATCCTCTCACCCTCCGCATCTCTGGCCTGTATCCCAGTTCTGTATGCACAAATAAATAAATCTTTAAAAAACAAAACAAAACACCAAATCATCATTCTATTAAAATCACCTACACAAACGTGACTTGGGGCTTGGCAGGGCATTATATAAAGAAGATGTCAGGCAAAATGATCATGTTAAATTAAGCGAAGTTCCTCTTTCCACTAGTTTTATGATTTATTTCTCAAAGTTTTTATAGGCTACTCTTCCCACCACCCCCATTTTCTGCTAAAGTGTCACCTGACAAGGTATCTACTCTTTACAGAGTAAGTCCAATTTTCCAGTGGGTGATACTTTGTATAATTGGCAAAACCTTTAAAATGGGGAAAAAGTAAAAACTATAGTGATGGAATAATGAGCAGTCATATTTTGAGGAAGGAATCTTCTTAGTTTCCTCTAAGTAGAACTATGGGATTAACTTTCCACTTCAGTCCCCAGTGAGCTTAACTTTATAGATGATCTTTAAGAGGGTAGATCGCATGTTAAGTATTCTCATTAAAATAAAATCATAAATGAAAAAAGAAGTCCCCTGTGGAAGCAGTTGGACTTTTAGCATTGAACTCTGTCTCCTGTGGAATGTAATCATTATTCTTAAAACGCTGCATGCTAATTAGTTGTCATGGAGAATCTATGTAAGTTGGCATCTGAAAAGTTCTAAAGAAATTTAAAATCTATTCATTTTGAGAGACAAGACCCTCATACTTTATCTCTGTCTTTCCATTGACCAAAGGACAAAATAAATCAATGACCATTAGGTAATTAATCTTAAACTGCACAAGATATTTTCTTTCTACAAGAACAAAACATACTCATTCGAAGCAAAATCTACTCTAGCATGGGCCAGAATCTGGGACTTTTGCCAACCATATGTTGAATTGGAGGCTTATTCCTGCTTTCTAGAGAATCATGTAAAACAATTTAAGGAATTAAATGTAAATGGAAACTAACAAAAACCAGTTAACCTAAACTAGAATCTTTCCTATTCCATGAAACCTCATGAAGCAAATGCAATTAATTCCCCAAATCTCTTAACTTATACTTTAAAAATTCTGATTCCTCTGGAGAAATCAGAGGTAATCTAAAATTCTGGGCTCTGTGATCATATGCCAGGCATTGTCTTAATTGTCTTAGATGAATTAGCTCTTCATTTTCTCAACAATCAATAAAAGAGAGTATTCTTACTCTTAACCCCACTTTTCAGATAGGTAAAAGGAAGCTTTTTAGCAGAAAGTTTAATCTATTGATACATATCAAGACAACACAGCAAAAACATGGCAGAAGCAAGACTTTCTCTTAAACCTTCTAATTCTGTGCCAATATTTTTAACCCCATTGACTTGCACGGAAAATGATTGAATATGTCTTCTAATTGTGTTACCTAAGTTACTATGTCATTAGTTCATAAATAAGTCAGGATGCAAAAGAAAGATCCCTTCCTCCAAAATGCTTAACTTGATATGTAGGTTTTGTAAGAAACTTGTGTCATTTACTGAAAATGAAAGTTAATTGTGCTACTAGGAAGTCATAAATCTGCATATTCTATGAAATTCTCTACAGAGTGGTTTAAAAGGTCATCAAAGTATGACTCTTCTGGAATCCCTATAATTCTTATTGCTTCAACTGCAGCAATTCCTGAAACATTAATGATAATAATTCTGATAAACTGAGCCAGGCAGATGATTGGATTCTATGAAGGGCAAAGTGTATGATCAATTTGTTTTATAGGGTTTGATATTAACTGCTGTTGGGTTATTGGAGATGTTTTATTAGACTGAAATTTTATTTCATTTAAAATTTTGGAATAATGTGCTTTTTATATAGACACTATAGTACATAATATAATTTGCAAAAATTATAGTTCTATAGGGAAATTTTAGTTTTCTCCCTTCCAAAGGTAAAATTAAGATGTGTTCAACCTAGTAATGTCCGATAGTTTAAGATCTAAGAAAAGAAGGAATTGGAGGATGAAGAGAAGGTATAGCAAGAATTATGGGTAGATTGATTAGTGTCTTTAAGCAAGGGAAAAGAGATGTTTTCTGCCCACCCGCTTTTTAAAAAATGCCCCTCAGCATGAACTTTGGATGACTTAATGCACATTTTCTCTATCTTTGGGTTCTACCCACCTCAATAAGGGAAGAAGTAAGGGGTTTTATGTAGTTAAAATGATTGTCCACTGATAGTCCCCTTAAAATTTTTCTAAGCTAAAATTCTGAATATGATGCAGACCATTATGGTTTT
Organism: Condylura cristata; assembly: GCF_000260355.1. Classification (NCBI taxonomy): domain Eukaryota; kingdom Metazoa; phylum Chordata; class Mammalia; order Eulipotyphla; family Talpidae; genus Condylura; species Condylura cristata. The sequence continues at coordinate 32,961,546 of NW_004567105.1, forward strand.
GATTTATCATTCATCTTTGGCTTAGTGAGTTCAAGAAATGTTTTCTATGGACAATGATGGTCTGGCATATAGATACTAACTTAGTTCACCTCTAAACAGAGTTCAGAAACCTTCTACCTGGCTGTTGTTCCTATAAGCACTTCTGTATTTTCAAGAATGTCTCAGCTCAGCCCCAGCTCAGTTCGCCATTAAGTCACATTTAATGACTTAATAGATGTTAAGAGATTAATAGATTATTAAGTTATTTATCAATAATAGAAATAAAGATAGCTTGGATCTGGATGCTGGGTCTGTTCTTCAGAAGCCTTGTTGGCCAATTGGAAATGTCCTTCCCATGATGACTTGCTTCCTTGCCTCATGTCTTCTTCCCATTCATGCTAATTCCTACCTCCCCACTTCTGCCTGCCTCCCCATCTACCTGGCCTATTCTCATGCTCACCTCCCCACTATTTTCAGGAGTAACTCTTTAAGTCAACTTTGCCTGGTTTTGGTAGAGATATTGATGATCTTTGTCTTTATTCCTTGTGAATGCCAGGCCCTGTCTTGATCTACAAATACCTGGGAAATTTTACCATTTTTATATATTGAGGGATGATGACACCAAAGGAATAAGGTTGTCAAGGAAGTGACTGAAGCAGAATATCCCCTGAAAGCTTTAAGTTAGGCAGTTCTATGAGTGCCTTATTGGGATTTTATTTTTGATTCTCTTCATCCTATACTCTGTTCTTGCCTTTGATCTTGTCACTAATGATTGTCTTCATTTAAGTAGTATATTCTTAGGCATGTATATGTACGCTTTACTTTTCATAATTATAATATTTTGATTGATTAAAATTTTAAGGTTATATAAAAGGCAGCAAAATTTCATGAGGCATTTAAATATTAGATGATTAAAAATTTGATGACTCTAGAAGGAAAATAATGTGAATTTCATAGTGCAGTTACTCTTCCTTGTAATTTTTTATTGAGTAACATTATGTAAGCCTAAGCCTACATTATTATAAATCAACATATGTATATGCTACATTAAGTTCACCTCTTACAATCCAATTTAATTTCATCCTTCACTACTATTTCTATATAAGTTGTTTTGAATATAAGAACAGGTTCCAGAAACATGGTGACCAATTTAAATGCTTCTCACTCCCTTTTATCATGTTCTCTCCTGCTGTAGGCTCTGAGTTATAGTCTTGGAGTGCTGAGTGATGCCCCTTAAGAAGCTAGTGTAGGGATGAATTAAAGCCTCTAAACCCCTACTGGGGAGTCACAGAGTGATAATTGAGGAATTTGCATATCTTTAGGGGTTAAATTGGTATTGGTTGCATCTGAGTGTATCTGGTCCCCAATAAGTAGAAGTAAGTAGAAACTATACTGTGTGAGGGGCTGATAGAGTGGGGAGGCTTCCTCCTAGACTTCCCTATGTACACCCCACTTCCCTCAGAGTTAGAAAGTGTTTTGCTTTCCTCTTGGTGGCATGCCACCGCTCATGGTCCTGGAGACATTGGACCTAGCCAACAACTGAAAAAGCAAAGTACACGGGGCTGTCATTCAGAGAAAGACCAAACCAAAGGCAGATACCCAGAGAAACAGCACTCCTGAAGGCCACAAGGAGACAACTCCAAAGGTTTGCTAGAACAACACAAAAGTAAATATGTTTTTTGAACAAATAAGTAAAAATACTATTGGGAAAATTGGAGAAAGGATGGCCCTGTCATTACGTGCATTCATGATAAGAATGTCAAGTAAAAAAAAAAAAATCACCCAAAGAACAGAAGTTCTTGGAAAATACATGCTGTGTAGTAAGATTTAGCTTACGAATAATAGGTCTTCTATAAAGAGACAGATGCAGAAGTTGGATGTGAGGCAATGAGTTTATAGAGAAGAGTGGAAAAATTTCCCAGGCTAGAAGCAAAACTAAATTTGTAATTTGAAAGAAGATAGAAAATTTGAAGCAGGTTTGGTATTAAACAAAACAAAAACCCTGGGCATATGATAGCATAATTTTTGAATTACAGCATGAAAATTAATTTTCATGTTTCTAAACAGAAAGAACAAGACATTCCATAAAAGAAAGAAAATTTAACAGTTACTAGCATGATAGTGTATCATAGAGGTTAAGAAAACAACTTGAGACACACCGTGTAGTTTGAATTGGGGTTCCTCCATTTACTGTCTATTTGAACTTGAATAGTTCTATAACTGTATTTACTTACTCATGTATATTAACAGTGACAGTACTCTATCGGCAAAATTTTAGGAGGATTAAATTAACTCCTAGTTAACTGATATACAGTGCAAAGAACATTGTCTGGCAAAGTAGCAATGTATGTGGTTGTCATTATGATTGGGATCTTTATCCCACAGCTGCAAGGCAGAAGACAGAAGAAACTCATCTGTGGCAGAAAGAACTCAGTTGAAGTTCCTATTCTCAGTTAGTCATCCTCTGTCCCAGTGACAGGTGGCTGAGGCTATTCAAGGATTAAGGGACTATGTTGCCACATATTCCATCTGAGCAATTTTGAAAAATGCATGTTCCTTATCATAAAGGAAGATGAAAAAGAGAAAACAGTGACCATCTTCATCTTAGACTCAGGTCAGAGGGACCACCTAGGTCCTCAGCATAACAGGAATCCTCAGATCACTTATTTACTGAAGAACATTTGATACTTTTTTGTCAGAATAGTCCTTGATGTCGACAGCCAGTATTTGGAGGTAGCACCGTACAGAGCATGACTCTTAAATACTCATTTGAGCTTAGACCAGGGAAATGTTTCCCAGGGCTCTTCCAGTGAATGGAGGAAACAAATAGCACAAATACTTAGGACAGGAAAGAAAATTTAATTGACTGTATCCTTCCTTTCAGGCCATATGAACATGATTGTTCTTCCATATCGAAGTACCATTTTCCACTAGCTCTAAGGATTTGTTTTTTTCTAGCTTCTCTTCCTGTTCTGACTCCTCTCTCTGAAGGTAAAAATAAAAAATTAGCATGCTGCTTGCAATGGTTGCAAAATACAGCTGAAGAATATTTTTGCAATATTAACATTGCAAATTGCTTTTTAATTTGCACATATGTAGATGAGACAACATGGTTGAAGTGTATTCTGAAATCATTAATACTAGATAGATACTAAATACTAAAATTAAGAATGGTTTTATTTTTGTCAAAAGATAGGGTAGGATTTATTAAGTTATAAATGTTATCAAAATACAGTCTTTTAAAATATTTTGATTAAAAATTTAACATCTCTCAGATCATGCTTAGTGAATAAGCCAGAAAGAAAAGGAAAAGTACCAATGGTTTCACCCACAGCAGGAGTATAAAAGACCGGGGGGAGGGAAGTAATAATGAACAACTATATACCAGAGACATTTTACTGGGATGGAGTGGGGAATGGGATCAAAATTGGGGGGAGGGGGGAGTGCACTAGACTATAGTGATGGCACACGGGTGATTTGGTGGTGAGAAGCCTACCAGGATTACAACTGAGATGAAAAAGGCACAAAATGATGTAAAAATAGGACCATACCTGGTGGCACAGCAGGTTAAAGCACAGCACTAAGAAGCTAAAGCCACTTCAGCATGAGTTCGATCCCCGCCCCTGGAGGTGACCCACATGGTGCAGCAGACCTCTCCTGACCCGCCCGCTGCTCCCCTCAGCAGTGTACTTCATGATCTGTCTGTTCTGCTCCCCACTCTGTCTCCAGTGAAGCCTCTCACTATCCCCTGCACCTCTGGCCTGTACCCCACTTCTGTGTGCATAAATAAATAAATCTTTTAAAATGATATAAAAATAAACTTATATTATTAAAATTTTTTTTAAAAAGCATCTCTCAATTTTAAATTATATTTTATTTTCAATTTTAACTCTCTTGAATATACCTGAAGGATAGTTTAGAAAATGTGAAAAATAATTTCAGAGTTTTCATTTATTTTTTAATGTAAGTATACTTGTATTTTTATATTCATGATTAAATTATACTTTGTTTTAGTCTCTCAAGTAATTTTGTTATGATAATATATTGGCAATTTTGCTTAGATGAAGCAAGAAAAAATTTTATGGAATGCATATTTAATAATTTGTGAATTATATGTTTTTGTTTTATTCTCACTTACAATTTTTTGATTCAAGCAGAAACTTTAGGTACAATCTTGGACTCAGTTGCCTTTTTTACATTGCTAACTTTTAGACATTTAAAAAAAAACATAGCTTTACCCATACTTTGGCTTTGTCATGTTGTAGGCATGCATTTTCAACATAGGAATATACAGCATCTTTCATTTAACAATATTTTAACTTGATTTATAGCTTGTATTTCTACATTTTGGATATCCATTTTCCTGTTGCCCTTGCCCTACAAATGTTTGGGGTAGCCTTGCAGTGATCAATGAAATCAATTCAACCTCAAAATAACAATGATAGGCTATCTGGGAGTATAAAATAGTATTAATTAATAGATTTTAAATTTGGGGGATAAAGCTTTAGGGAAGCTCTAATTAATGTAGAACTAGAACAATTAAATAACTTCAGCAAATCCAACAGTGGTCATTCAGGAATGAAAAAAACAGAATTTGTTTTTAAAAAATTTTCATCTTATGGGAGTATCAAGAGAGATTCAGAGAGTAAAATTTGACATCTCTTCTTCAGATATGAAGATAATTATGTGTCTTATCATGAGAGAAAGGGAGTAAATATTTATATAATTCAAGACAGTGTTTGTATACACACATTCACAGGCACAGTATTAAAAAGCACACCTGTGAAGAAGATGCACTATTCATTAAATTGTAAGCAACAAAATAACAGCAAAATATACACAGAAAACTTATTTTAAAAGTAATGTGTGTGGCCCTCCCTGGTGGCGCAGCGGGTTAAAGCACAACACTGAGAAGCTAAAGCCACTTCAGCATGAGT
>NW_004567105.1:32969200-32987653 GCF_000260355.1 Condylura cristata
TGCTGTGCTTTAACCTGCTGCACCACCTAGGAGAGCCCTAAAAATCAAATTTTTTAACGGTAAGGTTTTGCTTTTGTTAAACTCCATGACAGCAATCTCTCTATTAAGCTGATAATAGTTTAAGGAACAATTAAAAAAAAAATGGTTTATTTTTACATCATTTTGTGCCTTTTTCCATCTCAGTTGTAACCCCCGTGGACTTCCCATCATCAAATTATCCATGTGCCATCACCATATTCCAATTTACTTCCCCTCCCCCCATTTTTGATCTCATCCTCCACTCCATCCCTGTAAAATGTCTCTGGTATATAGTTGTTCATTATCATTATCATTTCCTCTCCTTTATTTATACCCTTGCTATTAGTGAAACCATACAATATTTTTCCTTTTCTTTCTGGCCTATTTCACTAAGCATGATCTTTTCCAGCTCTATCCATGTTGCTGCAAAAGGCATGTGCTTATCTTTTTTGATTGCTAAGTAATATCCCATTGTGTACATTGGGATATCCCATATGTACCACATCTTTTTAATCCAGTCATCTACTTTTGGACATTTGGGTTGATTCTATGTCTTTACTATTATAAATAAAGCAGTAATAAACATGGGGGTGCAGGTTTTTTTTTGAATCAGTGTTTTTGCATCTTTTGGGTAGATACCTAGGAGTGGGATTGCTGGGTCATATGGAAGCTCCATTTTTAGCAGTTTAAACTCCAAACAGTTTTCCATAATGGTTGTACTAGTTTACATTTCCACCAGCAGAGCAGGAGAGTTCTTAAGGAACAGATTTTATTGAATAAATCTCTGCAGCAGAAAGTAGAAATCATTTGGCAGTTGGTATTCTCTACCCACTGGGGTTTAGTTTGCCCATATATACATACACACATACACATACACACACACAAAGCATATATCTCCCCCTATTTCCACTCTGCTACATGCATATATTATATATATGTTATAAATTATATATATGCCCCCACACACATATACATATATATTATATATTATATATATGGCAGGCTGGAAATAGGGGGGATTACCACTTCCCCCACCCATATGGGAATTATGCTAAGCCAGCATTGTTTGGAGTTGGTAAGTCAACACCCCACAAACTCCTTGGGTGAGGTAACCCTGAGGTAAAATGTGAGGTACGTATTTTATATTATTTTCCATCAGGATTAGGCTTCTGTTGTCCTAACTTACAACGTATGGAACCATTGATGTCTTATTTTCTACCTCTATCTCATTACCTTACTGTTTAGTGACTGCTGTGATTGCCTCCCAAATGAAAATTGCTTTTACTAAAATGCTTATTTCAGGATCTGCTTCTGCAGAAACCCAACTAAGATCAGAGCAATGCTGGAATCCACATTATTGATGACAGCCATCATGGATCCTTGCCTGGTAGGGGAACCATATTCCCCCCCCCTCCCCCCACCCCTTATCCAGGCCCTACCAAGCTACTTTCACTTTTTATGAGCAAACACTACATTTCCATTGTGTTAAACCACTGACATTCAGAATTTACCTTTTACAGAACCTTAACCAACAGGCTCTATATGCTCCTTGCCCCTTTGGCAGGTTTCCAGGGGTAAAACAAATCCAGACCAGGAAAGGGGAAACGTTTTGAACTGAGAGCTTGACATTTTCATACTATTCTGACCTGTGTGTGTCTGTGGTGGTGGTGGTTGGGGGAGAGGGGAGTATATAAAGTGAAAAAAGACTTATTATCTGAGAGTGACCAAGATTTCATCCAGCCATGGGGAGGAACAATCCAAGAGAAGAGCTAACAACAACAACAACAACAACAACAACATTGTTTTCTGCTTGCATCCTCCTAAATTGGGTTCTTTCAATAACCTAGCTACAAGTCACATTGTTTTTGTTACTAGAAGTAGATATGTTGATTCTCCAGTATGAGCTAAGAAAACAATTTATGACAAAGTTCAAAAGGGAAATTTGACAGTTTATGAATCTCAGTTTAACATAAATAAAAAGATACCTTCAAATTAAATAAGATGCTTTTTTATCCACACGATGACATTTAAAATATAAATTTCTTGGAATTACTAAGAATACATTTGTTGAGTATTTTCTATATGCCAGGTACTGCTCAAAACAGTATATATTTTCTAAAGCATTTTATCCTTATAACACACACTGTTAGGCAGGGACTCTTACAACCATTTTGGGGTGGTTTCAGTCACAGCAGAAGCATAAGGGATCAGGGGGAAAAAAGAGAGACAAACAAATGTCATAGAGTAAAAATGAAAACAATGAACAACTATAAACCAGAGACATTTTATGAGGGGGAATGGAACTGTGGTGGGAAGAGTGTATTGGACTATGGTAATGTCACAGGGGTGAATTGGTGGTGGGAAGCCCATGGGGATTACAACTGAGATGGAAAAATGCACAAAAGGAAGAATGATGTAAAAAAATTAAAAAATATATAATCAAAGAAAAGAAACTGAGGAATCCAAAGAACAAGAAAATTAAACAAAGTCAGCTGCTTGGAAGTGGTAGTGTCTTGGTTTAAATCCCAGCAGACTGGTTACTGAACTGTAGTTAGAACTGTGTTAACCACCACTGCTAGTTGCACGTCTCCATTGAACTGTGGTGTTAACCAACACTGCTTGTTGAGTGTGTACACTGAGCTGGGCTGTGGGCTCGGCACTTCACCTTGATTAAGTGACTTAACCCTCACAGCAACCATCAAGATCTCATTCTCAATTTACAAACGAAGTCCAAAGTCCAAAGGCTCACCAGTTAAGAAAGTTGCCAAGTTTTTCTCTATAATCTGATATCCCCAAATAGTCCCTCTTAACTCTTAGGGTGAGCTGTCAAAGGTCCAGAGTCCTTCAACAAGATAGAAAGACATGGTCAATGGCAGTAGCGACAAGCCAGGGCTCTGCCAGCTACCGCATACAGAACTGGGGTACAGGCCAGAGGCTCAGGGGCAGTGAAAGGCTTCACCAGAGACAGAGTAGGGAGCAGAACAGGCAGATTGACGAAGTACACTGCTGAGGGGAGCAGTGGGTGGGTCAGGAGAGGTCTGCCGCACCATGTGGTCACCTCCCGGGCAGGCTGGAATAGAACTCATGAGGAAGCGGCTTTAGATTCTCAGTGCTGTGCTTTAACCCGCTGCGCCACCAGGGAGGGCCGACATTCTAACTTTTTAAAGAACTCTTCAGCCTGATAAAGAGGAAATGGTTTGTGAACTGGTATAACTCTCCTCCTCCATGTTTATATCCTCTGCCAATCCCCTTCGGAAGCTCTGTTAGACCAATTTCTGTTTCTCTACTCAAATCTTCTAGAGAAAATTAAAGTCCACAATCGGAGCTATCCATGTGTTTTTGTCAAATGTGAAATGATTATTTAATAGAACCTTGGGGAAAATAACATCCTTTCAATTAACAGAACAGAGCGGAGCAATATGGGAGGGGGATACAGAATGGACTAATCATTGAAGGAGAAATTTATAGGTCTGCCGAGCTCACGACTAAGAAATAATTTGTTGTCTGTATCTTCGGGGGCAAGGAGATGTGTTCAAAACCAGCTGTGCAAGGGGGGTCCTTTAGTATTAAAAACAATACAGATGCCCAAGTCTTACCGAATCAGAGCTTTAAAGGGTGAAGACTTCGGTGTGTATCTCTTCAAAATCACAATCAGAGAGAACAAATCAAGTCTAAATCCCTTGACCCAAACCGGCCTTTCTTATAGAAACAGGGAGCAAACATAATAATAGATAGCAGAACTTCTTTGGGTTGCCTTTCTAGCCTAACATGTTCAAACCACATCTTCCACACCAATTTAAACTTTTTGCAATCTTTTTATGGGTTCTTTCTCTAATGCCTCTTCATTCTCAACATCTTCTAATACATATGTACATACATATAAACATGCATATATATGTCTATACACATATGTATCTATAGAAAAAAGTCAAGTGAATGCATACATACCTACATATCTAAATCCTCTTGAATAATTAAAAAATTCTTTTTTTTTTTCACAAAGAGACATCTAGTATTGATTTTATTTAATTGCAGGATATTATATTGTCTTTTTGAAACTATAGATAATAAATATCTGGCAAGACAATTTTAAAGAAATCTCATCTAGGCATTTAATATGTTTAACCACAGAGCTATCTTATTTTTCCCATTGAGTCTTTTATCAGATATAAGATTATGAACATTAAAAAACATAAAGCACACTAGAAAGCATTTTAAAGTAAACATCCATGTACCCACTATCTAGATTTTATCATGAATGTTTGTTCTACTTGTCCTAGCACATATCTGTCTTCCTTCCTTTCATTTCTTAATCCAGCACTTTTCTATCTTTTTCATAGTATGATTATACATTGATTTTAACAGATTTTTATTGTTATTACTACTGCTGATAAAAACTTCAACTGCATATTGTCATTCAACCAAGCAAAGTTTCATTCACTGGGAAAAGATAACATTCTGAAGAAAATAAAACAATATATTTTTTGCTGGTAAGAAGATTTAAGGGTTGATAATAAATTTCTACAGAATGTAATATGTATTTTATTTTAACATTAAGACACTTAGGAACATGGCAAGATGGCAGCAGAGTGCTGACACCAGATTCACCTCCTCCTTATACAAATAAGTTTCAGCAGAACAGAAGCCAAAACCCCCTGGAAAATAAGTGGATGGCCACAGCACAAACTGAGAGAAATGGTGTGGCAGAAAGGGGTAGGGAAACCTTAAGTGAACTTGTTAAGGGGAAGGATGTCCTAAAAGAACTCTGCAGAGTCTTATGGACTCTACCCCCTACTCCAGCTTTCTGGACACTACACCTTACTCCAGTGATTGGAAACTACAACTCCCAGCAGTAGCAGGGAGAGGACTGCAAGGACCCAAGGGTGGAGCTAGCAGGAATTCTGGGACATTTGGGGGATAAATAGGGCGTGATTGCATCTCCTGCTCTCATGCTAGGGAAGCAGCTCTCTTGACCATGTGACTTTGTGTGTTCAGTCAGCCTAGCCAGTAAGGTATTCCAGTTACTTTGTATCCCATTCTCTTTCCCTGGGTTGTTTCCTTTTCCTTTCCCCTTTTGTAGATAAACCCATTATTGACCCTTTTGTGTGTACCTGCAGTATAACCAAATTGTGAGCGCGTGGGTGAGGCTCCATAGACAGGCGGCCCAGTCCACTCTGGGTTACCCCGTAGCAAACTGACTTTGCAGTGATTAGGACAACACAAGAGAGGGAGGGGCAGCTGCCTTCTGAGCCCACAGCTGCCTTCTGGAGCCCACTCAGCTCCAGGACAGAGGGTACACTGTTGAGAGCGGAAGGGTTGGGGTTCAGAACCAAGATTACTGACCTGAGTCTGAAGGTCCATAAAAAACTGCTGAAGCTGAAAAAACCTTTTGTAAGTAAGTATGGCGACAAGCTTGGGGTTACTTTGCAATATACACAAATAGCAAAGCACTATGCTGCATACTGGACACTAATAGTGTGACCTATCAATTATATCTCAATAAAAAATAAAACACACACACACACAAAAAAAAACAAAACGAAGCAAACAAACAAAAAACTGTTGAAGCCTTAGGTGAGGGGAGGGGAGGAACAGGTTGTATCACCTGTGTCACCTCCCAGAGGAGGCTGCTACACAAAGCTGGTGCTGGGATGTTCAAAACACCTACCAACACCCCCCCACCCCACCTAACCCCCAGGCCACCTAACCCCCACCCCTAGGGCTAGAACCAAATAAACAAATGAATATTTGCCTATAGTTTAAGTATTTATTTGGAACAGGAGCAAACACCCCACAAGACGGTTTTATATGGAAAAGCAAAACCCTGGCTAGTGACCGTCTAGCAATTATAATCAGCACCCAGAAAGTCAATATGGTTGAAGGACCATCTTGCCTAAAATGAAATATGAATTTAATATACTCCCCATCAATATACCAGTAATACTTTTAAAAGAAACTGAAGTGAAAGTACTGAAAATTATATGGAACCATAGGAAGCCTCCAATTGCAAAAGCAACCATGAGGAAAGAGAGGAACCGATGTGATGGTATCTGACCTCACACTTTACTGTAGGTACTAAAAGCAACATGAAGCAATAGAATAGAATAGAAAGAAATAGCAGAAATAATCCACATACTTAGCAGTAGCTAATCTATGAAAAAGCAGCGAGGCCATCCAGTGGGAAGAATCTTTTTTATAAATGGTCCTGAGGAAATTGGAAAACCACATACAAAAGAAAGAACTTGGATCACTTGCTAACCCCATATACCAAAATTAACTTCAAATGGTTAAACGTTAACATATAAAACTTGCAGCTATAAAATATATAGAAGAAAATATTGGCGATAGTTTCCATAACATCAACAATAAAGTTATTTTTAGTAGCTTAGTCCCTTTGACAAAAGAAATAGCAAAATAAACAACTGAGATCACCTCAAGTTTAAAAGCCCATATACAGTGAAAGAAAATACAAGGTGATTAAAGACATCCTGTTGAATAGGAGAAAATTTCACACAATATGTAACTGAAAAGCATTTAAACATCCAAGAGATATAAAAAGTCATACAATTGAATAAAAAACAACTAATTCAATTAATAAATGAGCAACAGATATGAATAGACTACTCACTGAAGAGAATATCCAGAAAGCCAACAGACATATGAAAAACTCTTCGTCATCACTTCTAGCAGAAGAGATGTAGGATAAAGCCAGAATGAGAGGTTCTCACATGGGTAAGAATGACACATAAAAAGGCCACCAGCACATGCTGGAGATGATTCAGAGAGAGAGGAACACGATCACCCCATTATGGGAATATAGATTGGTTGTGGAAACAATCTAGATTTACCTTACAAAACTTAAATGTGAAAGTCAGTAAAATGTCACTATCCAGGAACTCCTGAGTATCTATTCAAAGAATATGAACTTGTCAATGCAAAAACTGGGTGTTCCACATATTCACAGCAGCATTATTTACAATAGTTAGGTCTAAATGTCCTAAATGTACATTGATCTAAACATCTGTCAGTAGATGATTGGACCAAAGAGTACAGAACAGCCCACACCAAGAATATTATATAGTCATAAGAAAGGATGAAATCCAACCATTTCCAACAACAAAACAGAGGGCACTTGAAACAATTATGTGTTTAAAAGCAAGTCAGAACTAAAAACATAAATTCTCAACACTTACACATAGTAAATAATTTGAGAATGTAAAATACTATGAAAAGCCAGTGGACACCAAGAGAAAGAGACAAAGGGACATAAAATAGTAGTGGGGGAGAATAAAACAAATTTTAAAAATTCTCCTTGCTTAACTTAAAAACAAATTACTTTTATAACAAGATCTAAAAACATTATTAAGTGGTTAGTGCTTATCCAGTATCATTTAGGATAAGGTACTTACTGAATACAGGACTATTAAACATTAACATGCATCTGATTTTTTGTTCTTGTATTCATTGTAGGTAAGTGTTGATGCAGATTTGAGTGGAGCTTGGAGTTGAGGCAATAAAGGTTAGATTTTGCTGGCCTTTTGGGACATATTATAACCCAAAGAGCTGTGGTTTCCTCTCCTAGACCAGGCCACTCTGTTTAGCATGACAAGAACATTTAAGTCAAGTATTGTTGCATTCAAATCTGAGTTTTGCCACTTATCATTTGTGGCATCATGTTTGTCCCTTAATCTTCTTCTATTTCAATTTTTTTAATTTGGAAAATCTGGTTGCCATAACTCCTTCTTCATTGGATGTTTATGGCTTTTTACTAAGATAATACCTGAAAAGTTACTAACATACTAGTAACTTCAAGAAAGGAAAACGTGTAATGAAAGTTGAAAGTTAGAGATATTATTCCAGACACTTCATATGATTTCTAAAGTAATGTAAATTCTAAGAAAATAAATAATTTATAATGTATTTTTGATCATTAATATTTTTGATCTTTTGCTACCTTAACATTATTCAGTCACCCCATAGAACCCTATGAGGAAGGTATATTATAGTCTATAAGAAGAGGATAAACTTATTTCTTCTTTATCCTCTTACACTTAAAATTCACTAACCATTTAACCAATATCCTAGCCATTTATTTCTTCATCCACAAAAATTTCATGTGGGGAACTGTACCAGAACAGGCAAGAAGACTGAAGTGAGGGAGGATGGGACTTAAGAGATTATGTTAGGGGACTGGAGTTTACCTACAAGTGACAGAAAGCCATGTAGGAAAGTTGATCATGAAAAAATATTCTTTGTATTTGCATTTTAAGAGAACCAAAGGGTCAACTATGTGGCGGATGGAATTGCAGGCACAGAGACCAGCAACAGGGAGTGCTCTAGACCTGGTGGGTGTGATATCACACTCTGTGCTAGTTTATACTTTTGTGCCTTCGCATTGCCTGAGATACCCCCCCCCCCAAGTCCCTTTTCCAGCTTTTCCTCCTCCAGGAAGCCTTCCCAACTTTCATAAACTGAGTGGACCTCCTCCGTGCTCCCCAGAATCAGAATTTACCCTAATCTTGCATTTGCTAGATCATAATCATTTGTTTTCTTATTTGTCATTCCCATCAGATTAAAATCACTTTGAAGGCAGGATCTGCACTTTATTTGTCATTGAATAAGCTCATCTTAGTGCCTACTGGATTTTCAATAAACACTGATTAATAACGAAGTAGGCTGGATTTTTGGTGAAGGTGACCTTACACTCTCCATGGAGGTCATGTTATAGTACAAAAGAGAGGCATGATAATAACTTATTACAAATACAATAAAAAGAACAAATAACTTGATGGTGGAAAAATTAAGGAAGGATTTGCAGAAGCGTTGATAGTCTCTTTGGTGTCAAAGGTGAATAACTGTCTTAGATGGACATTTCAGAGAGAAGAGAGCATGCAAACAGCAGATGAGAGAAGACTGGCCATTGTCGTGTTCGAAACTTGGGAACAAGGGAGCCCACGGGGTATTTTAGGCATCAGAATCAGGACTGCTCTGTACAGCACCATGTCTAGATTCCACCTCCAAGGTGGAATTACATTTCAGATAAAATTCCCTGCTGTCTCAAGCCTTGGGCAGAATCAATTTGCAGGTGGTAGACCCCCTTGTGATAAGGTCAGTGGACTATGGAAGGAAGAGGAATACTACTGCTTAATTAGGTGTCACCAAATCATATTGTTCCGCCTGCTCTGCATTCTTGAAAGTAGATTTAAGTCTTTTTACAATTGAACATGAAGCTAGAGGTCTCCTTTGGTTCCTTCCAATCTCCGTCACTAGGTGTCGCTAAGTAATCTAATTAAATGCCCAATTTGTGACTGAAGAATGAGTAAACATTGAGCTGAGTGATATAGAAATAAAAATTAAGATCATGTCGCCTCAATAAAACCCTGTAGATTATCTGTATCAGCTATTTCAAAACAGCAGGATGAGTCCCTGAAATGTGAATTGGAAAGTTCATGAATTAACTGGAGCCCATGAAAGGGCTTTGTTTTGATTGGGGGGAAATGAATAAATCCTTTATAGTTATGTGACTTTCCTTTTTTCTCACCTATTAAATTGGGATCCTGTTGCCTGCAATTTCATGAGCATAACTGGATTTTCTGGGTTCTAAACCTTCTGACAGGGCTGTTAGCATCTGCTGAGACAATGTTATGCCCCCTAATCCTTGATCTGTTATATATGCTACTGTTGAACTTTTTAGAGCTATTTTTGAGGATGCTACTGAACTATTTGAAAAGGAAGCTGGGAAAACATACTATCCAACTTCAGGAATATCTTTGGGTGAACTCTTATTCATCCCTCAAGGCTCCAACCAAATGTTTTCTAAGCTGTCAAACCTGGCAGCTCTTCCTTTTTCTTCACCCTCAGCACAGCTATAGATTCTTCCAGGAAGCAGTTTCACCATACCTGGTAATGAATTGCCTGTGTATCTGTCTTTCCACAGACTGAGCTCCCTAAAAGCAGGGACCAATTTATGAAAATCGATGCTCCACAAGTTTAGTGCCCCTGTTATAGGCACCCCAATGTGAATCGGGTTGCCTATCTGTGGGTCCTCACCCACGTGCTTAAGATTTAATCGTGTTGCGGATACACACAAAAATGTTTGATAATGGGTTCATTTACAAGGAGAAGGGTAAAGGAACAACCCAGGGGAAAAAAAGAAATACGAGTCAACTAATATATCCTACCAGTTCTGCTGACTTGGACTCCAATATCACGCTGAAAACTGATCGCGAGCCAAAACAACCAGGCATGAACCATCAGGCCTAGAGAGCCCCCTCAGCCCACATGTTCTGTTTTATCCCAACCTGGCCGCTCAGCTCCGCCCTCACCATCCCATGTGCTTCTCCTTGGTATTGATGGGATTTGTAGTTCCAGTATCTGGAGTGGGGGCGGAGGCCATGAAACTTGTATCTGTTACACCCCACCACAGCCACTTAGCTTCTAATCTTCTACTAATGTAGTGTAGACACTCAGCAGGTGATTACCACCTCCCCCCTTCCCTGAGCACTTTGCCTAGAACCTTCCTTCTCTTCTGTCAACAGTAGAGGTGAGACCATTGTATTTGTAAGAGTTGCTGAATCAACATTCAAATTAGGAGAAAATTCTAAGGCCAAGTACTGTACTTTTTCATTCTAAAAGAAATAACTTGAGGTTAGGAAACGTCTTTCCTTTTGTGTTAATTTTTAGTTTATTGGCAAATAAATTAATATACATTGTCTTTTAATGAAATATCTTTTCCTAAAAATGTAATTGTGTTTTCAAATTCAAACAGATATTTCAAAATGTTACCTGTGGTTCATGGGTAAATTTTCTAGACAATATTGAGCTTATAAAATAAATACAAATTACTTTAAGAAATATACTACATAGTGAAATTCAACATACATTTATTTAAGGCTTTCTATGTGCCTGGGAGTAAGTTGAAGGGAGAGGAGAGATTTCTTAAGACTAGTGCCTCCCTCTCAAGAAATTCAGTTGGTAGGGCCAGGCTTACAGTGAATTAAAATACAATAGGCTGAGAGTGAATAGGCTTGAAAGGGAGGGTGAGCTTGTCAGCAGGTCCCAGAGCAGGATGACATTTGAACTAGAATCTTACCTTCTGTGAAGTCAGAAACCTTCACAGTTGCTTCAATGTTTGACTAAATTGAAGCACTAAGGGATTTAGGTGATATTTACATAGAGCTTTTTAAAAGCTAGGCTTGTGAAATTTTATTATCTGTTCAAATATATTTTAATCTACTTTAATGATAAAGTTATTAAAATAAATCAAAATGACTTGTCTGTCTTTGTGTTGACATGACCCCAACCTATTAGATTAGAAGCATTAACATATGTGAAATAATTGTCAAGAAAGTAGAGAGCCCCTCCCCTCTCCCTCTCACCCCCAAACTCACCAGAGCAGAACTTTTTGGTATGAGGAAGAAATATGCTTTTAAGAAGACTTCCATGTGATTCTGATTTTGTTACAGGACTATGGGTCCTCAACTGTGCACTTACAGGGAATTCTAAGATTCAACTGCAGGCCACACAAAAATGTTAATGGGTTTCTTTACAAGCGAAAGTGAAATGAATAACTCAGGGAAAAAGAGAGATAAATTGGTTAATATGTCCTACTGTTACAGGGCAAGGAGAGGGGCACCCCAAAACCCCCAAGCCTGCATGCTCTAAATGGGTTCTACCATCCATCGTATCAAGACAAAACATTTAAGACCGTTAATGAAAGGAACTTTAAAACATTTGTGTGCAAGACAGCAAAGGCCAAGAATAGAGTTTCTAAATCAAACACCTGAAGTTACCCATCACCTTGTGGGTAAAACAACCCTCTAAAGGGATTGGCCCAAAGCAAGACCTTGAAGGTCCACCGCAAGTCTAAAGCTGTTTCTGGTAGGGACCCATAGAAAAGGGAATGGCCAGACAAGTCTGGGAGGAAAAGAGAAAAATAAAATTCAAGATAAACACTGCCATAGTGAACCTCCCCACAGGTCTCTCTTCACATTTGTGTCAACCAGGCCAGGACCAAGAAGCAAGCATGGCTTCTTCACATGCCTCTGTTCCATGTTGCTCCCTCAGGTCTCCTGGCTCTCCATCCTGCTTCCTTCCTCCTCAGTCTCCTCTCCAGATTCTTCTCTTCTCTGCTCAGCTCCACCCTTCTTTTGGGTGGGACAGAGAACCTAGAACCTTCCCGTTTCCTCAGGACCACCCAGTTACACTACCAGTTCCCTGACCGGGAACCCCAGTAGCATGCTGAAAGTCGGCGAAAAGCCAAGAGACAAGCAACCACCCACGAGGCCAAGGGAGGACAAAGCCCACTGCTCACTTCACCCTCAGATTCCAATGTACTTCCCTTTGGGGATACTGGGATTTGTACTTCTGATGTGTGGGGTGGGGGTGAAGTCCACAAAACCTGTATCTGTAGAGTTTGTTAAGGACATCTTTCCCCCCTAACAATTTTAGTGCCATTGAATAAGTGATTTAATAAATCAGAGGTAAAATTTGACCTGGCACACTGTAGTTATGAATAGTGCTTCTGATCTACTAACAAATGCTCCTTTTGAGAGGAAAAAAGGAAACAATATTCATTAGACACTTTGCATTTTATTCTTGAGTTGCCTAAGGATCATTTGTCAAAAATAATTGTAATACTAGTAAGTGTCCCATTTTAGAGATGAAAAAGTTAAGATTTAATTAAAGTTAAGAAATCTGATAAGGACCACACATCTTGTAAGTGACAAAACCAGTAATAAGTTTGCTACTCCTGCCCCCCTTGAATATATCCAGCTTATCTCAGTCCCAAAGAGAACAATTTTAAAATGCATTTCTTGCGGGATAACCCTTTAAATCATTTCCATTAAAACAGGAAAAGAAATAAGGCTGATTTTCTCACTTCTGGGCTCTGCACTAGCTGCTATCAACTCAAAAAGAAAAAGGAGGGAGAACTTTTAGCACTGACAATCTCTTTCACCTTATCCACCCAGCCCTCAGACCTTTTCCTGGCATTCCAGAGCCTGAAAACAAAGTACAAATCTAAACCAGTGTGAACAAATCTAAACCTCAGCACTCACCAAGCCATGTAGTCAGTGTTACTGATGCTCCTGGAACAGGCCTTGCAGGAGTGGGGCATCTCCTTTTAAGCAATAATTAGTCTGCTGATACTACATTTGCACAAACCATTCCTTTTGCAAATGGACAAATAGGATTTAGTAAAGTACAAGGAAAAAAAAACAAAAAACAAAAAACTCCTGACATACTTGATCCTTTACTTTGGGTAATGAACTTATGCCTGAGGACCCTCTTGGGAGTACCAGGACAAGCTTGGGAACACTAATTCTTGCCAATCTCTGGAAAATTAAGAGCGCACTGGGGCCTGAGATGACCCTAGAAACTAAAGACACAGAGTTTCTGATCCTTAAGATACAGGGCACTAACTTCCTTGTTATAATTGTCACTGATTGGCTCAACAAAGGGGTGGATTTTTCCCCTTGGCTGAGCACTGGCAAAAGATTGCCACTAGTTGTAGAATATTGCAAGAAAATATTGGTAAGACAAACATTTGCCACTAGATTTGTGTATGGTCTTTATTATTAGATATGGGCGGCATCGTAAGTTTTACTCTATTGATTTTTGTTTATATTGACAATATTTTCTCTGAGGATGCTGCAGGACATGAAAAACAGATGTTCATTATTATTCCTTTAATGTGAAAAGAGCTCAAAAGCTGATATTCTAAAAACACCAGAGTCAATGATTATTGAAAACCTATGGGAATAAGCAATACAACTTTAAATCTAGCAGCTAAGTTCTTCTAATGAACTCAATCATTGTTAAGACAGATTTAATGTGTGATTTTAAAAAAAAAAGTCATCATCCACTATGGTTTTATAACCAAACGTTTCTGTCCTTGCATTTAACAATTTTAAAATGGGATCATATTTTGCACGTGTGTGTGTGTATACACTTCACTTCACAATGGAAACATAGTGTGCCTCTATTAATGGCCTTGCAAAGCAATCTTCCCTCAATCCTGGGACAGACGTCACAAGAGGGTCTCCTGCCTCTTCCGAAGGGTACCATGGCAACTTCTCTCTTATATTTCTTCCCAGAAATTTTTGTTTTTCCTATGTATAATCTGATCCATTATTTTTCCTAAAAAGGATAACAGCCTCCGCTTTAACATTCACTTATCAACGTTATAGCTATGAAAACTGCTATTTCAGTAGCCGGGGAAGCTGATTTAGCTGGCATCCAAACAACCTCCTGTCAGCATGCCATTCCTGCAAGATAAGCCAGCTGATTGGAGGACAATCCCCCAACAGGCAGCTCAGCTCGGGAGCTGGCAGAGGTGGTGGGAATCTTTCTGGGCAGTGTTCTGGGCAGCCTGTGCTGTCTGGACTCTCCCCGACCCATGATTCCCCGAGCTCCACTCTAATGCCTTGGACTGTGATGGTCGCTCACCTCACAAATACTACGTCTGAGTACTCACATAGGGCTAGCACCCTGAAAATGCCCAACAAATGCTTTGCTGGCAGCTCCGAGGCAGGCTGGTGCTTCTCACAAGATAAAGTACCTGTGCATCTATCTGCCCAGCGGTGAGGGCCAAAGGTCGCACCAAGGAGCACTGTGGGGGAGAGAGCTGTGACTCTGTCTCCCTGATTTGGGTTTTCTCAAATCTTAGCATAACTTATGTAGATGAAAAATGAAGAACAGGAGACTCTATTGTTAGAATGTGTTGTTTATTTTACAATGAAATAAGGATAGGCACTCACAAGTTGTGATGACTGGAACTCAGGATTCAAGGTAGAGTCCTTTCTAGACCGCTCTTTCTGTCCAGAGATGTTACACTAATAATGTTGACACTTGAGAAAGTGGGGTCAGGTACCTTTTCCACATTTCAAAATCTTATTCTTCCTGTTCACTGTCCTAAAAGAAATCTGAAGCCAGAGAATCTGACATCCTTTTGTTTACACCAAAAGGGATTTGAATAACGCCTCTTAAGAACTATTTTTCTTCCTAGCCAAGTGAAGAATATTCTGTATTATTTTCTAAGTGTTGTCAAGAGTTGACAATTTCACCATAATTATCTGCTTTGAAATCAGAATTTAATATTCAGGCCATCATGACGACTGGTGTGATAACCTAGAACTTGAATCGCAAAGCAATGTGTTTGTATGCAGGTGTGCGCATGTGTGCAGAAGCCCCGTGCACGTGCGTGTGTGTGCGCGCGTGTGTGTGTGTTTGCAGGTGTGCCTCTATGTGTGCATGTCCTGACTTTGCTCCCTTAGGTGATCCACTTAGAGCTGGTTGCATAAGTTACGCCACTCGCTGGCTATGAGAAATGAATACGTGCCCATCTGTTCATGATCCAAACCACCATATTGTGACTCTATTTAAAGCTCTTTTAGTGCTCATTGTTGCTTTAATTAGTTTCTTTGTATTTATGTATCAAATTTTGCCAGAAAACAGGCTTTCAAAAATAAACTCAGGTCTTATCACAAATGTGCCTGACAGGTGTTGTTCCTGTTTTCCTCCATGTGAGGAAAATAAAGAAACAGAAAAGAATCACATGACTCCCATGGGTTCACTAACACCTCTGCTAAAGTTTGGGGCCCCCTTTAACTTCAGTGTATAATGTATATAATGTATTAGCAATTGATTTTCCTCTCACACATTTTTTTAAATTGAAATTGAAACCACATATTATAAGTTCATCCTTCTAAGGTGTATAACTCAGTAGTTTTAATATATTCACAAATAGTACAACCATAATCGCTAACTCCACTTCAAAAAAAGAAACTTTATGTACATCATCTTTTACAGATTTACTTATTTATGTATATAGAACTGGGGTACAGGCGAGAGGTGCAGGGGCGGTGAGAGGAGCAGAACAGGCAGATTGACGAAGTACACTGCTGAGGGGAGCAGTGAGCAGGTTAGGAGAGGTCTGCCGCGCCATGTGGGTCACCTCCGAGTCTGGAAATCGAACTTGCACTTAAAGGGCTGTGGCACGCTTGCAGTACTATGCTTTAACCCACTGAACCACCAGGAAGGGCCTGAAAACTTACATGCATTAACAGTCAATTCTTGTCCTCCTTTCTGTCCATCAGCCCCCACCAACCACTCACTTATTTTTCTGTTTCTATGGGCTTACTCTTGTAGGCATTGAATAGGATCGTAAAACATGTGTCCTTCAGTATATGGTTTCTTTCAATTAGCATAGTGTTTTTGAGGTAAATAACATTTTTTATGACTAAATATTCCACTCCATGGCTATACCACATTGTGCTTATCTATTCATCAGCCGATAGACATTTGGAATAGTTGCTTTGTATTTGTGGGTTATTTCCAATTTTTAGTGATTATGAATTACAATTTTATAATATTCAAGTACAAAAATTTCTTTGTATATATACACAATTCCCTTGAATTTATACCTAGGAGTAAAATTGTTGAGTCATAAGCTATCTTACTCCCTAACTTTTTGAGGAATTTTCAAACTGTTTTACAAAGAAACTGCTGACTTTGTATCCCCACAGCAGTGTATCAGGGCTTCCCATTCTCTGTATCCTTACCCATAATTGTACTGTCCCTCAGTGTGATTCTAGCCATGTTAGTCAGTGTGGCAGCAACTGAATTTTAAACAATATGACACAGATACGAAGTGGCCTTGGGTCACTTTCTAAGTTGGGAGAGTGGGTTATATGGGACTAGAGTCTCTTTTCTTATTAACTTTCCTCATTTCATTATCCTGTCCCCTCTCCAGTGATGGGCTTTCTGGAATCTGTGCCTAACAGGAGAAAGAATAAACTGCTTGGGGTCTCTCATTTTTTTCTGTTTCATTTGCATTTTATATGGAGGCTTTTCCAGTTTTGACTTTCAATTCTACATAGAAACTCTTCTCTCATTAACGTCCAACTCCGTGTTTTGTTTTGTTTTAAAATTTATTTTATTTATGTCTACAGAAGTGGGGTATGGGCCACAAGTGCAGGAGTGATGAGAGGATTCACCAGAGGGAGAACAGGGAACAAACAGTCAGATGGATGAAGTACAGTGCTGAGGGGAGCAGCGGGCGGGTCAGAAGAACTCTGCAGCACCATGTGGTCACCTCCCTGGCCAGGGATCGAACTTGTGCTGAGGCAGCTACAGCGAGCTTCACTGGTGCGCTTTAACCTGTTATGCCACCAGGGAGGGCCCAGCGTTTTTCTTATCATCATCTTCCAGAAGTGTTCTGGAATACATTTCTTCATTTGATATATTACTAGAATTAAGTGAAACTAATTGCCAAACAGACCCATAGCACTTACCATGCATTGTATCACTTTATCCTTGTAGCAGCCAGTGACCCATGTTGTTATTTGTCACAGAAATGTTGGAGGGAGGAAACTGGAGGTGAAAAGAGCACAGAGCCACCAACGGCAAAGCAGAACTGACCAGGTAGGAGGTCAGGTCAGTCTGGTCTGCCTGGTATTTATTTCTACTTTTTATGTGTGGCCTCATCTCTGAAAGTCTGGGGGGCTTCTTTATTCTGATAAATTATTTCTCTATTCGCCACCCCCCACCCTACTTAAATGCCACAATAATTCTTGAAGGAATTATAGAAGGAATTATAGAACTAAGTAGGCTTAGAATGATTCCATTTTATTTAATTATATTTTTAATTATTCTACTAGGCCATGTATGTCTCTGGAGTCAATTACCCTTTCCAGATATTTTCTGATGATTAGAAAACTAATTTAACTTTTTTATCCATGATTTTAAGTATGGTCCTATCCATGAGCTCAACTTAATTCTTGATTTGGTAGATAAGAATAATCAAAGATGACCTCATATACAATGATTATCATTTTTCTTGCCTATGCAACAGAATCCAACATTACCATTTTATTTCAGGTGAAGGACGACTTGCATCATTGCATATTCTATACATTTTCTGGTTTGTAACATGCATCGTTGAGAGATGGCAACAATGCTAGAATGAACACGGAAGTGTTGATGCCAGACTATCATCAAGCGGGAAATAAGAATGCAAGCCTCAAAATACCCTGAGAAATGGAAATAAAAGAACTACTATGTTTAAATTGAAATAGTGTAATTTATTTATTTGTTACATCATTCTTCGTTTTGTGCATTTTTTCATCTTGTTTGTGATCCCCATGGTCTTCCCACCACCAACTTACCCCAAAAAATAGATGACTGGAGTGCAATGGAATATTACTCAGCAATCAAAAAAGTACATGATGTCTTTGATGTTATGTGTCTTCTTATAGCTTAAAATACCAATAAAAAAATTTAAAGACTCACTTTTTTTTCTCTAGTGATGCCATCCCCATAACTCTTTAGAACAAAAAGATGGAATATCTGGAAAATGTCACTCTATATGGATCTTGACCATATAATTGTTTTATATGACAAGTCAAGTCTGCTTTTTCTTTCTTTTTTTTTTTT
>NW_004567105.1:32987885-32998275 GCF_000260355.1 Condylura cristata
GCTGCGCCACCAGGGAGGATCCTGCTTTTTCTTTTCTTTTTGATCCTACCTGCAAAAGTAGAAGTCGGTGGTAGGATATAATATGTTCTCCATGACATACTGTGATGAGAGAGGGATATCTTTTCACATTCTTTTCTGGAAGAGTGAGAGAGAGAAAGTAGATGGACATTTTTCAGATAAAGACTAAATAATAACAGTAGAGATAACGACCAATTAATTTTAATAAGTACTGTAATAAAATCAAACTCTGAGAATTATTTTTGATGTTGTCATAAATAACATACTATTCATTACTTAGGCAAATATGAGCCTAAGATAAATTAATCCATTGAAATTTGTTAAAAAGTCATCTAGCTCAAGGTTTTAGACATGTTTGCTTTAGTTATTTTATAGAAATGCTCCCTTTCAAAGAGCACAAGAGACTATGGTGACAGTTCACAGGTGACTTGGTGGTGAAAATTTTATGTGTATTATACTTGAGAGGAGAAATCAAACATTCTACAGAAATGAACACCAATCTTAAAAAAAGTATATGTACATAAATAAATATATTTTAAAAAATAAATATACTCCCCTTTAAGCCTAGTTAAATAACATGCAGAAGAACTGCCTCAGCCGGCAAGGGTTATTACTGGAGAGTTTCTAACATTCTCTGACATAAAGCGTTATGTGACTAATAGTCAGATGTTTCTTATAACTGGCATGGTTTTAGAATACAACAGACATGAATTGTTTTCCATTAAAAAATTTTAATGGGATACATATCATGACTGTGGCATTGGGAGTATATCAAACCTGACTACAACCTTATTGTACTTGTTATTAAAACACACAAAACACCACTGACTAGGTTCCATGTTCTTCCTTGTGCTTCTCCATGTAGACATTGCTTCTTACTTTCTCTTTCCAACTCTGCCAGTTTTCATCTTCTCAAATCCTTGACTCTGTAGTAGACAATTTCAAGAGAGCTGAAGTGAGAAACGTGAGTTAAATATAAGGTCCATCATTTGCTTTTTTGGTAACTGTGAATAAAATGCTTATCTTCTCTGAGATTATTTCTTCATCAATAAAAGTGGGGAATGCTTGATATTTGTTACTTCTATTGGACCTTTCTCTAATTTTCTTTAGCAAACTCTCTGTCATTTTTCATTTAAAATCCATGGTGACTTGAAAAATTAAATATACCTGTATTTTCCCTCTCATCATTCCTCTCATGCCCTGTCTCCATGTTCTCCACTGATATTAATATTTGTCAGTATTTAAACAAATTATACACCTTCCCCCAAAGACAGTCTTACTATTTTTGTTGTTCAATATTGACATTTTTCTGCTTCACATCATTTTTGGAAGTGGATGAGTAATTAACAAAATGAGTATTGATACATCCTTGTAAAAAACATGCATCGCTTCATTTCAGAGAGAGTGCTGGGACATACAACAGACTTTCTCAAGGAATCCCTAGGGAAGACTGGATAGCAGATGACTACAGGCATCCACTGAGAAGCAGAAGGAGGACTGAGGAAAGTGAAAGAGGCCCAAGAACCACCTAACCCCCAAAAAGTGAGTCGCAAATGAGTGGCTAAAGATCAAAGGAAGAACACAATATTGTTGGAACTTTGAAAGGCACAGAATTGACCAGAAATGTCTCTGAGACTACTTGACCAGAGCTGGACATGCCCAAAAAGCAATATGGCCATCCTGGAGGCCAGAAGAGGATTCTGGGAAGAGAACACACTGAAGCTGCCTACTGACAGAGAACACCTGGGTCAGCAAGCTCAGGGGAAGGCAGAGGAATGTCTATAGGGTGGACTGGAGGCTCATTGCCCTCACTCTCCCCAAGTGATGGTGTCCCTCAACTCAACTGTGGTATGGAATTGTTTTAACTTCCTAAAATACAAACGAAGATTCCTTGTGGGCCACTGAGACACATTTTGTTTCAAATGGTATGGACTTAGTAAATGTTTGATGAATTGATTCACTTGTTTAATCACTGATGTGTTTATGGACTCCTCTAATAGGCCTTAGGTTGTAAGGATATAGTAATGAACTAAATAGGTGGTCATTGTGTTTGCATTCCAGAAGCGAGAGTCAGAAAATAAACACAGAATTAAGCAGATTAACTTCAGGTATTAAATGCTGTGAAGATTTCCCTAGAGTGATATTTTGGCCTGTTCCTCATAGTGGTCAGAATAGTAGTCTCTGAGGCCTGAATCATGGCAATGAACCCTCCATGCTGAGATCCACCTACCAGGAACTAAAGTGTTTTTAATAACATATGCTACTTGGTATAAAAACCCTTCAAATAGACTGTAACCAGAAGCCCTCACTTATACATTGGAAACTTAATGTTATAATACATTGTTACTTCAATTTAAAAAGATGTTATAGTTAACAGTGAGAGCTGCTATGATGCAGCATGGTCAGCGTTCTATAAGAGGCCAGAAGAAGAAACCCCATTATTGTAATGGAAATAGCAAGACTATTTAGTAGCTCCTCTAGTAGTAAATATCCTGTTAGAATATTTTGAACTATCTTTCAAGAATGTTTGCATAGGCAGGGAACACCTTTAGGCTAGAGATAGCTTCTCCAGGATACAGAGATTACTTTCTATACCAACTTAGTAAAGAAAATGTTTCCCTCCAAGGCAGGGCTGGTTTCCTGGCAGACTTTTAAAAAGACTGGAGTTTCCCTGCGCCCCCATGTTTATTGTTGCTTTATTTACAATTGGAAAAACATGGAAGCAGCCCAAATGCCCAAAAGTAGACGACTGGATTAAAAAATGTGGTACATATGTACAATGGAATATTACTCAGCAACCAAAAAAGAGAAACACATGTCTTTTGCAGCAACTTGGATGGAGCTGAAAAAGATCATGCTTAGTGAGATAAGCCAGAAAGAGAAAGAAAAATACCGGATGGTTTCACTCATAGCAGGAGTATAATGGACCAGGCGAGACAATAATAAGAATAATGAACAGCCATATACCAGAGACATTTTGAGGGGGTGGAGCGGGGGATGGGATCAAAAATGGGGTGGGAGAGGGAAGTGCACAGGACTATGGTGATGGCACATGGGTGACTTGGTGATGGGAAACTC
Source organism: Condylura cristata (assembly GCF_000260355.1). Taxonomy (NCBI): domain Eukaryota; kingdom Metazoa; phylum Chordata; class Mammalia; order Eulipotyphla; family Talpidae; genus Condylura; species Condylura cristata. The sequence continues at coordinate 32,990,982 of NW_004567105.1, forward strand.
ATGGGGATTACAATTGAGATGAAAAAAAATGTACAAAACGATATAAAAATAAAATATCATATTATAAAAAAATAAATAAATAAATAAAAAAGATTGGAGTTTCCTAAGCTCAAGGTTCTGCAGCTGTGATGCAAACTCTCTGTGTGCATGTCCTCCTTGGGGGCGTCTCACCCCCTTTTTGGGTGGCCAGGAGACATGACAGGCCACAAGCGTATGCAGTCTTCTGTGCCATGAGTCTCCCTACGGAGTCCTGCTTTGTTTTTTGTTGTGCTTTGTTTTTTGCATGAATCCATGCATCTGTGGCCTGCAATCTTGTGACTTGGAAACAGGTAAAATTCCAGATTCTTGTCATGATGTTCTGACAATATGCAAATTATTTAAGCCTTCTCAGTGTTAATGTTCTCATCTCTAAATCTTGGATGAAATTCTTACCATAACATATCACTGTAGGGAACCAAATGACACCAAATGGAAGAGATTCATACTATTGCCGGATTTTCCTCTTTTTTTTTTTTTTTCTAACAGAAATTCACAATCTAGCATTGGCTTTGGCTCTCAAAATAAGAAAAAACTACATGTTCCAGCCTTCCTTGCAGGTCGATGTGATCAAGCAATAAATTTGTGGTCATTGTGATGTAAGCAGAACTTTTTTTTTAATTTTTTAAAGATTTATTTATTTATGCATACAGAACTGAGGTACAGGCCAGAGGTGCAGGAGTAGTGAGAGGATTCACCAGAGACAAAGTGGGAAGCAGAACAGGCTGACTGACGAAGTACACTGCTGAGAGGAGCAGCGGACTGGTCAGGAGAGGTCTGCCACGCCATGTGGATCACCTGGGGGTGGGTATCAAACTCACGCTGAAGTGACTTTAGCTACTTAGTACTGTGCTTTAACCCGCTGTGCCACCAGGGAGGGCCCAATGTGAGCAGAAATTTTAAGTACACCTTTCAAGTGATATTCTTGAAAGGAAACTTTCTCCACAGAGGTTAAGCTTTCAGTTTTGTTCCCAGGTGTAAAAGAATAGGACAAGGAGAGAAAGGACACAAGTTACCAACTCGATTCCACTTGGGAAGTTCTTTGTGGAAGACCTAAAGGACATGAATACTAATTCCTACAGCAAGAGGTTAGGTTCCATGGTCGACAGCCCCCGGTGCAGGAAGTTCATGACAGTGTATGAGATAAAGTGGATGCAAGCAGAAAACAACATGTCAAGTCAGAATCTTGTGGCTCTGGCTTTGGGAGTGTCTGAGCTGGCAGGAGCTATTTTTCCATGAATAACCCACTCCTCCATAGCACTTTTGGGATCAAAATGGCAGTGTAAAATGAATCAATAGTTAACATCCTAACTCTCTCCTAGACCAATGTGAGAAAGAGTAACTCTATTTAAAACCTGATTTAAAAAAATACATACTTTGTACAGAATTCTTCAGGGAATTTTAAAGCCACAATCTCATGCATAACAGCATTACAGTTCTCAACAGTACAAGCTAATCCTCTGTGCCGGAGAAGCCATTTTCCTTTCATTATTTTGGCCCATTTTGACAAAGGAAGTTTTAGGTGTGAAAGAAACATTCATAGAGACATCACACACACTTGACACTGTGAGGAGTGACAGGGCTCTCCCCAGCTGTCAGTTTCAGAAGCATTTCATTTCATTCTATGCTGCTCATTTCTGCGGTGGGAAGTGGTCGACAGGCTTTTTTATCCATCGTCATGTCTTTATTAGTCACATAAATTACATGGATGAAAAGGGAAGCAGAATAATGGTAAATATTATAAACAAAGGTCTTCATGTGGATGTACTATGTCAGTTCATAAAACTGGAGGTGAATCCTCAAACAGTAAGATTTTTGGAAGCTGGAAAGGCTGGGCAGAGTTTCCTTTCTCCTTGTAGGTTGGACATATTAGACATCCTAGTGGTCCGACATCCTCTTTTACAGGCTGGGACTTTACCTGCCTAACAACCCACAAAATAAGCACAGATTTGCCACTGTCGGTCTCCACAATAAGAAGACAACTTCCTTTGAAGGACTGTAGAGAACATCTATTTCAGGCAAGATTCCTAACACTCAACAAGACAGTAGTTCTGTGGCATGATAATATGGCTTAGTGGAAAAAGTAAAGGTCTTGACTACAGCATAGTTTAAAGACTGACGAAACATGAGTCTATATAAAATTAACTAGCCTTCTCTTTTTTGTAGGGTTTCTGGGATCTTTATGAAGATGGTGTCTATTGTGAAACTTCAAGGGCAAAAATGAAATTGTTTCTGGAGTTTATTTCATACCAGAAACCTTTGGCATAAGTCAGGATAGCTCCATCTTACGTCCACTTTTGGAAAAGGTTAAAGGAATCAGTTAATATGTCAACTTTTTATGGCCAAAGAACACACATGTACAAAAAAAAAAAAAAAAACCTAAAAGATTTCAGGAAATATCTCCTAACTTGGCAGGCTGATCAAAGTCCACATTCTTGACGAGGAGGTTAGGCCTCGTGATGTTTTAGTGGAGAATTTAATTATTAGGACTCTCAAGAACATGATATTACAGATTGCATGTCCTGATTTGTGGCTGAGATGGGCTGCAAGATTTGTGCAGTTCCCACCTCACTGATTGAAATTATCTCTGTTCTCCCACTTAAGACAGTTTAGTGCAAGAGTGAAGCTATTTATTACAGGAATAAAACTCCCAGTCCTTTCTAATATGTGAAATGGAGATTCAAAAAGGTTGGCATTTTACTGCTTGAAGGACATCTTATAATTAAGTGTTACACTCTTTAAAAAATGACCTTGTGATGATAATTAATGTCCCTGAGGACCCTGGAATGTATTTGCAGAATTCCAGCGGGCTTCAGCTGTTCCTGACCACAGGCATGCACGCATGTGTGCGGAAGTGCTCTGCTCACGTTCAAATGCACACGTGCAAAGTGTTGAACTAGAGGGCTGAACGGAAGCTCCAGAGGAGGGGAAATGCACTATTCTTCCTCAGAGTCTTCAAAGTTACTGACTACAGACCATGGGCACCAGGATTTGAAAGCTGTCTGCTCTGTATGATAAAGAAATCTTCAATGGACTTTTAGATTTACTGCATCTGGGAAAATGTGACAGGTCATTAAATATCTTTTTTGCCATGCATCAAGTGCGAGTAATAATTTGAATATATAAAACAAATATGATAGCAAGTTAAGCAGTAATGAAGAGTATAAATCCTAGATATGTGCCTGAGTTCTAACCTAAGTTTTATGCCCTTAACCAAGTTGTTTATCTGCTCCATTTTTTTTTTTTATTAACAAAATGGGCGTGATCAGCTTTGGGCAGTGCCAACCAATGTCGTAGCCAATGAGTTTTTTTCTGAGGCACGATATTGGTAGTTGAAAATGATTAGCTCAAAATGGACATGATAATGGTACTCACTACAGGATTCTGTGGTTGTCTGTCTTGCACATCACAATGCTTAGATATCACCCTACCCTCTACTCAACCCCAGGAACACTGGCAAGCCAGGGGAAATTCTGTGCAGGGGTATGTTAGACCCGCTGTGGGAAGCAGCAGGCTTCTGGTTGACGACAGTGGGAATTAGGAAAAGCAGGCATGGATAGGCATATTGTGGGAGCCCCTCTTCTAATGGAGAATCCTGGAAGTGGGTGAGGCTGACAAGGCAAAGCAGAGAGCAGAGTAGATTTCTCCTCATTTCCAGTTGGGGATTATAAAAGAATCAGTCTCACAGATGTCCCTTCGACTCTGATGACCCCATAGGAGTTAATTTCCCAGCTGTGGCACACTTAGGCCAGGGAGACCTATATTTAGTTCCCATAAAAACAATAGGAACAGCAAAAATCTGTCCTTGAGTCCTGTCCTTCCTATCCTTTGCCCAGGATGTTTCCTGTCTCACAAGGAGGAAACATCTTAGAACTGGGCTATAGAAAGGAATACAAGTAAGCAGTTGGCCTCCAGGGGCTGATGGCCCGTAGGAGACACAGACAGGTGAGCATATAAACACTCGGGTTACAACAAGGTAAGGTAAGCCCAACCACAGGAGCAGGTACAAGGAACAGCTGTAAAATGTGATTAATTCTTCTGGGTCAATGAGCATGACAGGAAATTAGGGAAGGCTTCCTGTGGGAGGTGATAATGAACTGAAACAGTGATGGTGCGTGCTGGAAAGGGAAAATACCATAGCAAAGAAACATGGCATGTAATGTTTGGAGTTGTCTAGAAAACTATGACAAATAAGTAACTGGGTGGGTTGAGGAAGGGCACAAAGTGAGAGGCAGGAGTGAGGCAAGGCTGTTTGCCAGGAGGGACCTCTTAATAAGGGACCCCAGGGTATTACTTTACTAGGGCCGCTGTACAAAGTACGGCAAACTAGGTGACCCTGACACCAGAAATGATATCAGATTTTGACATCCCACAGATCTGAGGGAGAATCCCAAGAGCAAGGTGTTGGCAGGCTCAGCGCCTCCTGAGGGCTGTGAAGGAGACAGGGTTCCATGCTTCGCTCCTCATTTCCGGCGCCGAGCCAGCAATCTTTAATGTTCCCAGGCCTTTAGAAGCATCGGTCCAATCTCTGCTTTCATCTCCACAGCCCGTTCTGTGTGTGTGTGTCTATTTCCAAATGTCCAATTTTTGTGAGGATAGCAGTCATATTAAAATAAGACTGGTATCATAACCTGCATTATTTTGATGTAACCCCATCTTCAAGGAGGGTCACATTCTGAGGTACTGATGGTTAGGGATTCTGAATATGAATTTTGCAGGGGAACACAATTCAACCCATAACAAACAGCCATAAAATGACAGGTGAAGGCCCTCCCTGGTGGCACAGAGGGTTGAAGCTCAGCACTGTGAAGCTATCACCAGCCACTGCAACATGAGTTCAAACCCCAGCCAGGGAGGTGACCCACATAGTGCAGCAGACCTCTCCTGATCCACCCGCTGCTCCCCTCAGCAGTGTATTTCATCAATCCTCTCATTGTCCCAGCACCTGTGGCCTGTAGCCCAGTTCTGTAAGTATAAATAAATAAATCTTAAAAAAATAAGTCTCCAGGCCTTGGTACTCACCTAACTTTCAGTACTTTTTATATATACACACACACACACACACACACACATACATATATACATATATGTATATATACACATACCTATATAATATATACATATATATGTATATACATACATACATACATACATATATATATATATATATATATATATATTGCTCATCTTCAACTCACTCCTTTGCTCATCCTCAACTACTCCAGCAGTTTACAAGTAGCCTATTCAGAACAAATGGCAAATTCTCAGGCACTGCCAATCACCCATTACCCTATCAGTGTCTGAAAACCAGTTACACAAGCGCCCCTCCCCCAGGCTGTTCACTGTGAGCCTCAGTGATGGAACATCAGTCCCAAAGGTGCATCGCCCATGTTTATTTGTTTCTGCAATCTCTTGCTTTCTTCCTCTGCGCCACCCCCCTGGAGTAGGAGTTAGGCTTTATCTCACTTTCCTAAATTCTTGCCATAGCCTTAAATTTGTCTCTTCTTGTGGCCCTCCCTGGTGGTGCAGCAGGTTAAAGCACAGCACTCAGAAGCTAAAGCCACTTCAGCATGAGTTCGACCCCCGCCCCAGAGGAGATCCACATGGCATGGCAGACCTCTCCTGACCCGCCCGCTGCTCCCCTCAGCATTGCACTTCGTCAGTTGGCCTGTTCTGCTCTCCTCTCTGTCTCTGGTGAATCTTCTCACCTCTCCTGTGTCTCTGGCCTGTACCCCAGTTCTGTATGGATAAATAAATAAATCTTAAAAAAAAAATGTCTCTTCTCTATGTCACCATCCTTGCTAACTTAAACTCTTTAGACCTGTGCTATACCCTGGACTTCTGCAAACTCCCTGGTTTCCACTGCTCTAAGAACAAAGCCTACACACCCTACTGATCATTCAAAGCCCTTCAAATCTCTATTACCTATGTCCCATTCTCTTGTTCCTGGAGGACTACCCATGTATCCTTTGCTCTGACCAGATGAAACTTTCCAAGGATACCTATACCTTGGTGTATACTTTGCTCAATCTCTTCCCTGAGTGGAATGCAGGACCCAGCTTCCTCTGGGACTTCCTCCTGCAAGAATCCTTCCCTAGGCCCTCCCTGGTGGCGCAGTGGGTTAAAATCACAGTACTAAGAAGCTAAAGCCACTTCAGTTTAAGTTCGCTCCCCACCCTAGAGGTGACCCACATGGCGTGGCAAACCTCTCCTATCTCCACCCCTGCACCTCTGGCCTGTACCCCAGTTCTGCATGCATAAATAAATAAATCATTAAAAAAAATCCTTTCCTGGCACTTGAAGTTCAAGTGCCCCCCTGAACTCTCATTTCTATACTTTTCCTTGGGCTCATATTACTTTCCACTATTTATTTCTGGATCTGTTCAGCTTCCTCCTTTTGCATTTGAATATAGAAACTTGTATGACTCCTGCCCTGAAAGAGTCTGGCACCATTTCTTACCCATGCACTGAGCACCAGATCAGTGCCTGAGAGCCCCTGAACACCCGGCAATGGAGTGGGCCTGGCAGCAAGCAAGCAAGGTTTGCAAGAGATGTGACCAGCGGCTCAGCAAGTTTTATGTATTGTGGCTGTTGAGTTTTCTCAGCTGAAATTAATCTGGAAACAGGCCGTTACAGACCAAATTACTTTCATATGACTTCAGACTTGCAGCTAATGGATGAAGTGAAAACATTAAAATCGTTGTGCATTGTCTACTCGGGTACAGTCGCAACCACGCTTTTATAACCACCACTTCCGCGCAAATCTGTCAGATAATTTACCCCCCTGTGACAGCCCTCTTTTGCTTTCTCTCATGTATTCTTAGCACGGTCCCCATGGTAATAGAACCTTACTCTGAAAGCAAGATGGGCGTGTGGGGGAGGAAGGGAGGTGAGTGGTATTTTTCCGTCTGACTTGTCCTGCTGTTTCTTCCAGTTCCTTACTTGCATTTTGTCTTGGTTTTTGGTAAACCACGAAAGTGGTTTATCAATTCTCTTGTTTTATAGAAGCTCTGCTGAAGTACAGCTGAGTAGCTCATAGCTCTTGGTCTTCTAGGTCCATGAAATTCATGTTTATTTGACTCCCCATGATTTTTTCCCAAGGAAGGCAATAAGGCCCCCTTTCATTTGCATTCTGTCATGAGAACAACAGTTTTCCAGGGAAGGAGTTGGCTAAGAGAAGCAAACTGAAGCAAGCCCAAGAGCTGTTGTGTTAAGCATGTGTGTGTGTGTGTGTGTGTGTGTGTGTGTGTGTGTGTGT
>NW_004567105.1:32999035-33034259 GCF_000260355.1 Condylura cristata
CTAACTTAATGAGTCATGCTTTGTTTCTGCACAATCTTAAGATAGTGTCTAGACTTTTCTTTCATAGAGAAAATGCAAGCTGAGCAAAACCTAGGTTACCTGGAGCCCCCTGGAACTTCCTTTTACAATGAAGTGGGTTATACTCATGGTCTGTCTGTTGGTGTTTGTTAAAAGCCTGGCTTACCGACATTTCTCTGTCTCTCTCCTCCTGCCTTAAGATGTACTGAGACTGCCTCCGACCCCATAACATGGCATTTAGCATCTCCTAAACCTCAATCCTCATGAGTGACCCATTCGTCATACCTATTTTCTCCCAATCTTGAAAACAGCTCCATCTCCTTAAGTTGACTTGCTAGGTAGTCTGGCAAATATAGTCACTGTCTGGTCCAGATAACTGATACATATGCAGAAAAGCCTTAAATAAAACATACCTGCACCGAAGAAGCCACTGATTTTTTTTAGTTAAGTTCCTTGTAAAATTTATAAAACATTACATCTCTTTCATCTCAAAGGATGACACTCCATGTGGGTATGTGCCCCGGAGCCAAAAGCTGTAAGGGGCGCTCCAGAGGCAGCCACCCCACCCCCTCATGAGTCAGACTGCTCCAGTACTACTACACACACTGTTCAGTTAGAGTTTTTCCTGCCCCTTCCTACTATAAAGCCATCCTTATTGTTGACCATTTATCTCTCGGGGGTTATTGACTTTGTGCTACTGTATTTAAGTTGTAAATAGATGGAGGAGAGGAACCCAAAATGTTCACTCTGATGCCATCTCACAGAAGTCTTTCATTACTTTTAACCAAAAAGTAAATTTATTACTTTCATTTTCTCTATGAAATATATAGCCAAGTAAAATATACATATATATGTTGGAAAACAGATTTTTCCATTGGGTTTCTTAAAGTCTCTGTGATTAGGATTCATACAGATAATTAGGTGTCTCGGTAGTGCAAGGGCTAAAGGTTCAGTGCTGTCAAGCTGCCCACAGCTACCACAGCATGAGTTAGCTCCCCAGTGAGGGAGCTGACCCACATGGCACAGCAGACCTCTCCTGTCTCACCCGCTGCCTCCCACAGCAGTGGATTTCAGTCAATCTGCCTGCTTTGTCCCCAGTCTGTCTCTGGTGCACCTTTGGCCTACACCCCAGTAATAGTATATATAAATAAATAAAAATAAATCTTTACAAAATTGATATTTGGCCTTAATTTTAGAATGTGCAAAAAAAAAAAAAATGATGTTGCTTCCTTAACAACCCATATATTTCCCCTACAAGACAAAAGTTCCAGTTCCCATGATACTGCTCATTTGCCTGAGGGAATCATAAGTCTGAATTAATTTAGTACTTAATTGTGGTAACAGTTTAATTTCTGGGTCTTGATAAGATTATCTTTTTCTAGTTATTTCTTACTCTTTTAATTTTATGTCCCATATCCTGGTTACATAATTATAGTGGTGGCTCTTAGTGAGCTGGGCTTGGGCTCAGTTACCCTGGAAGGAGAAGCAGTCATACCCACCCCCTACATCTGATACATCCTCACATGCTGTGATCCCAAGAACATCTTTTACTATGTACTCAGCTATAGTTCAGCTGAAAATTGAATTTCTGATGGAATATTTTATAGGCATCGGAAGTCAAATTGAATTGAAATATAACATGTTAAAATATGTCTGAATACATTCTAGCTTTAATTCAAGGGAAGAAAAAGTATTACAATTTTTTTTTTTTTGCTTCTATGATGAACAAAACACTTAAAAGAAAAAAATTCTTTCTGGACTAGTTATACAAATAAGGAAGAAATACAAAGTGGAAAAAATGGTGCTTATAAGTCATTAATATAAAAAATCCAGTTGTTTCGATTACTTTATATAAAGTCCTTATTAGTCTAGAAAGTGCTATGTGATTCATGGCATACCGACCTTTATATTCTTTAATTATGCCCAGTATAATTCTACCTCAGGGCCTTTGCTCTAGCAGTAACTGCTACTTGAATTATTCTCATCAGATCTCTATATATATGACTTTTTATTTCTGATTCAATTTCAGCTCAAATCACAATTGATCATATAGATCTTTTCACACCAACCCATTTGAAAAAGCCATGCAACTGGGCCCTCCCTGGTGGTGCAGTGGGTTAAAGCACAGCACTGAGAAGCTAAAGCCACTTCCGCATGAGTTTGAGGTGAACACATGGCACGGCAGACCTCTCCTGACCTGCCCGCTGCTCCCCTCAGCAGTGTACTTTGTCAATCTACCTGTTCTGCTCCCCACTCTGTCTCTGGTGAAGCCTCTCGCCGCCCCTGAGCCTATGGCCTGTACCCCAGTTCTGTATACACAAATAAATAAATCTTTAAAAAAAAAAGCCATGCAACCTTCAATCCTTCTTCAAAACATCACATCTTCTCATCACCTACTGTAAGTCAAGAATGGGTCTATATGTTGATGATACAGCAGTGAACTAAAAGAATAAAATGCTGGTTTCATGGAGTTTATATGCTAGTAGATTAACGAATTGGTCAATCTGTGTATACATTGTAGCACATCTTCCCTCTTACATTAATGGTGGGCCTTTGAACTGTAAACAGTTGATGGACATTGAAATTCAACAAAAATAAAGTGAATAACCCCATCAAAAAAAGGGCAGAAGAGCTAAAAGACACTTCCCCATGAAGGAAATACAGACAGATGACGGGCATATGAAAAATGTTCAATGTCACTTGTAATAAGGGAAATGCTAATCAAAACCACAATGGGATATCTCATACCAGTGAGAATGGCACATATTAAAAAAACTAGCAGCCCTCCCTGGTACACAACAGGTGAAGCACAGCATTAAGAAGCTATCCCAGCCACTGCAGTATGATTTTGATCCCCGGCCGGGGAGGTGACCCACATGATGTGGCAGACCTCTTCTAACCCATTTGCCGCTCCCCTCAGCAGTATATTTCAGTCTGCCTGTTCTCCTCCCCACTCTATCTCTGGTGAATCATTTCACCCCCTCACCTCTGGCCCATACCCCAGTTCTTGTGTGCATAAATAAATCTTTATTTAAAAAAAAACTAGCAACAAATGTTGGTGACAATGTGGAGCAAAATAGTCTCTCCTATACTGCTGATGGGAATGCAAACTGGTCCAACCATTATGGAAAACTGTTTGGAGGTTTTTCAAACTGCTAAAAATGGAGCTTCCATATGATCCAACAATTCCACTCCTAGCTATCTACCTGAAAGACACAAAAACATTAATTCAAAAGGACACCTGCACCTCTATGTTTATTGCGGCTCTGTTTACAATAGGTAAGATGTAGAATCAACCCAAATACCCAAAAATAGATGACTGGATCAAGAAGATGTGGTACATATGCACAGTGGAATATTATTCAACAATAAAAAAGATAGACCATGCCTTTTGCAGAAACATGGATGGAGCTGGAAGGGATCATGCTTAGTGAAATAAGCCAGAGAGAAAAGGAAAAATACCAATGGTTTCACTCATAGCAGGAGCATAGAGGATCAGAAAAAAAATTGTAATAAAGTAAAAACTAAAATCAATGAACAACTATAAACCAGAGACATTCTAAGGGGGCAAAGAGGGGAATAGAATCAGAACTGGGGCGGGAAGAGCACACAGGAGTATGATGATAACACATGGGTGAAGTGGTGGTGGGAAGTCCATGGGGATTACAACCAAAATGAAAAACCTGTACAACATGAAGAATGATGTAAAAATAAATAAATAATTATCTTTTTAAGAAAGAGGTGAAACAAAAAGTCTGGCCACTGGATTCTTAACCTAATATACTCCAGGCTAGTTCTTTCAATAACCGGATGTACATGTGAATAAGTGGCCTCCTATGTCCACACACCCTGGAAGATAATGGAGAATAAGAACTTCAGGTCTCCACAGATGGGAAGAGAACACTGTACTACATTGTTCCAGTAGATCAGGAGATAACAGAGCCTCAAGTGGAGAACTGATGAGATTCTAAAAGGCAGAGGTTGTGGGTGGGACAGGGTGAGCATCTAATTTTGTAGAAGGCAAAGGAAGCATATGTTTGGAAATGTAACTATATGGTATATTCAAGAGGAAATACACAGAAAATCTAACTGGAGATAAGAAATAAGGTCAACAGCTTTCTGTTCTATCTGTGTGCCTCAGACACTTCCTCCTGTATTGGGAAATGATGCTTTCATTTCTCCCACCAGAACTTACAACTTGAAGGATGAAAGACTTCTATAATCATAGCTGGAAAACAAAACATTTTCTGAGGAGAAAGAAGCAGTCCAGTTACTGGCATGCTGCTGTGGCAACGAAGTTTACTGCATCTGTTTTGTTTGCCAAGAATGAGACTGGCTTCAAATCCCATTTCTAACTTGGCCGCCACACACACTTTTCTCTTGCTATGAATACTCATGTAGAACCTGGCAGCTATTTTAGGTACTTTGGGTAAAGCGGTCTTCTTGGATGATGCTGGCACTTCTTCTGTTCGTAAAACTAACTGGTGATCAAACCCTTCAGGGTAATGTGCCCACTGATAATTAAATTCTGATAAGTAGGTAAGAGTGGCAGTGTGCCAGGAGAGGCAGGCTGTGCTGAAGTTACCTGGGCACTGGTGTCTCGAGCGTGACCTGCTGTGCGTTCATTTGCAGGCACGTTCAGCCTCCATGATGGCCACAGACTGCAGATGTGCTGGCACTAAGGGATGCTAGCCATGTGCTGGATGTTGTCAACAAGCAGTGGTCTTCCATCAGTGGGGAAATCCTGAGGCAACCCCAAATCATGTATCCACACACACATCAAAGCCAACATGAGACCTTTGTTTCCAAAGTAGGACAGTATCCATGCTGTGGTTTTGTTTCCAAACAAAATCCTTTCTTTCTTTTTTTTTGCAATCACAAAATCCTTTCTTATGAGACCAGCTGACAAACAATGCAGCTGCTCTTCGATTGGACTTGTGTATAAAATAGGAGAAGAGGAGCTGTTGCTACCCACGACGTGTGTAATCTCTATCTCTTGGCGCAGGGAGCTGCTTTCTTTTTTATGTCATAAATCAGATGACTTGGGCAAGTCATTTTATAAATAGTCTCAGAGTGGTACTGAATAATTCAGCTGTCCCAAGAGGCCAAGTGTCAGTTTCAATTAAAAAGAAAACAAACTATCTGCACTTTTTATATGGTGTTAGGAAAGTACATTTGAATGTGATTGGGAGGAATGTGGAATTTCAGAAAAATCAGACATTTTGAGCAAAACATAAATAAAAGTTAAGAGCCCGTTGGTATATTTACCTTATACCAGTATTTAACACGTTGCAATCACCCAATAGTCAGAAATTTACTGGAAATCTCCTGGTGTCCCATTTTGTGACGACCCTTCTCATTCAGAGAAGATCCTTCTACTGGAAAAGCAAGGATCAATCACGTGTTGGAGCTTTGGGTTCCAAGAAACATTTTCATCGTTTCTCACTGTGAATGAATATTTCTTGCTTGTCATTATTTCTGGATCCTCTAAGTGCAAGGCACATTCATAATCAACCTCTACCCTAGAATTCACAAAACAGGTTTATATTAAATCAGCCTCAATAGGTGGTTATTCCAAGTGGTTTCCTGTCTTGTGCCTCTGTGTGGGTTCCGATGTTGTGTTGCTGAACAGGATTCTATTTTGACCTCTTACTCATTTCAGAGTTGGGACACTTTCCTCAAATGCAGATAACCTGGCTAGCGCCCCACCACCCTTCTTTCAGATGGAGATCTGTGGTCTGATGCTTCAGTCTTCTGTGATTCTGTCTTCCAGAGCATCAGGGTCTCCTGGCCTCTAGGTCAAACCTGCTCTGACTCATTGTATCCATCCTTCAAACCTCAGTAACAGTGGCCAAGACTGTAGGACACAAAAGCTTCCTTTATTTTAACTGTTATTCCTGAACATTCTTTTAGCTTTAAATATCACCTTGCTACTTCCAATATTTATTCATTCAAAAACATGTATGATTCTATGTTGTGCCAGGAATTAAAGCTTGTCCAAAAAAATTACAAGACAGGGTTCTTCCCTTGAATGATCTCACAGTCTAAGCTAACATTCTGTGCAATCATATCATATATTGTACTACACTTTTTATGTTTACAGAGAATTACTTATATTATTTCTTAACCCTTTTGCTTTAAATGATTAGATTAATTGACTTTCCATATTCAAGACCACAACGATTCCAAAGGAATCATGAAACTGGCTTTCCCATGATGTAATTCATATTCATACTTGCAGAGAAACCTTATAAAAGTAATGAATGTGGGAAAGCCTTCAGCCAGAATCATCATCTTTTTCAACATGCAAAAATTTGTGCAGTGGAGAAATGCTATAAATGTTTCATTGCCTGAGCAAACTGGTTCCTTGACCTATATTAGCAAGTGAATTTTCTATTTAAAGATATCTCAGTCAGGATCACTTGGGGTTTTAATGGCAGGTTAATCTTTCTTAAATTGAGAATGTGTGATTTATGCTTTTGAAATATGACTTATATAAATAGCTTAGCACAAAGTTATTCAGCCTGTAGAAAGTTCAATGGGATCACAAGATTTTTTGTGTGCACACTTCAGTGAAAGCTGACATATGATGAACATTTACTATGATCAGATAAGACATAGCTGAGCCACTGGAAAGAATAAAAATTCCTAAAAATGTTCTGCAGTATGTTTGGGCAACTGAAAATATCCTTCTGAGAATTTCAAGAAAAAAGGTGTCAATGACATCTGGTGCCAAATTCAGAAAGGTGTAATGGCAATGTCACTTTATGGAGCTGGAATTTTACCTCAAGTACTCAGGCTTTTATTTACTTTTAGGTAATTTTCTATACTTATAGAGTAAGTTGCTTACCAGATGTGCTGCATTGATAGTGTGCAAATCCATTGTATATGTATGTATGCATATATGCATATAAGCATGTGTGTGTGTGGTCTGTGTACTGAGCTTAGTAAAGTGGTGGTCAGGAGAAAACAGGGAAACCAAGATCAAAACATCAACTGCATCTTGGCAACCTGGGGCTGTTCAGAGGCTTCAAGACAACTTTGAATTTGAAAAAGCCAGAAAAATACAAAAATATAACTGATTATTGAATGGATAAACTAATAAGAGCCACTTGGGTATGTATTGTAAATCACCTTTTAACTGTTCCAATGTATATGTTAAAGTTCTAAATTTTGAGAACAATCTGTAAATTATTTTAGGATTCTATCTACTTCTGCAAAATTCAGAAAATGCTCATCAAGTAGACTTTATATTAACAAACAACTTAAGTGAAGGGAGCATCATATAAAGGATAAGCTTGGCTAGAAGAATCAAGAATTAAAACAATGAATGCTGGGCCCTCCCTGGTGGTGCAGCAGGTTAAACCACAGCACTGAGAAACTAAAGTCACTTCAGCCTGAGTTTGATCTCCACTCCAGAGGTGATCCACATGGCGAGGCAGACCTCTCCTGACCCGCCCACTGCTCCCCTCAGCAGTGTACTTAGTCAGTTGGTCTGTTCTGCTCTCCCTTCTCTCTCTGGTGGATCTACTCACCGTCCCTGCATCTCTGGCCTGTACCCTAGTTCTGTGTGCACAAATAAATAAATCTTTAAAAAAATATATTGAATGCCGCATTGTTATCACTGAAGTTTCAGTATAATATGTTCTCCCCCTCAGAAAATGGAAGGTGTTTCAAATGAATGTATAAAGATGTAATAATAGCACCAAAAGCTATGCCTAATCACACAGTTATTCTGTGCTAGAACATGTACCATCGCACATAGCATTTTCCTATGCACTATTCTCTTTTCCCTGTGTTTAGACAATCTTATGAGAAAGGATGAGTTTAGGAAACTAATTCTTAAAGATTTTCTACTGTACCCCAGCTATTAAATTTCAAGTTAAGATTTGTTGTCTCCTTTCATCTTTACAGAGATTGTGTCACATGGGAATGATTATTATAATTATGTATATAGGAAAACTGGAGCCAGGAAAATTTAGTGACTTTCTCAAACCCACATATCTCATCATCAAAGTCCATGTCACCCCCCTGACACCTAGGGAACATGGCATTTGGAATGCACAGACACACTGAAAGTCAAAATGGGGACTAACCCATCTTATGTTCTTTTGGAGAAGATGGAAAATAAACTAAATAAACAGACAAAATGTTTTAAATAGTGCTGTGTGTCCTGAACAAAATGAATCAGGAGCCTGTAAGGGAAGGATGGACATGGAAAAATAATAAACATAGATGTCCAGGACAGATGGTAGAGGTGACCTCTGAGCTAAGAAGTGAACAGAGGGGGGAAAACTTTAGGTGAGAGAACAACTAGGCCACAGACCTTAAAGCAGAAAACAACTTCACTTGTTTCGGAACTTATAGGCAAGTGCAAAAGTCCTACACAAACTTAGTAAATTAAATCCAGCAGGACATTAACGAAACCAAGTCAACTCATGTAAAGTTGTTTCATGTCGGCACATCTGCAAAGGTAATTCACTAAATTAACAAGGAAAACCAGGTGATTATATATCAGGAAAGCTGGAAAAACATATAATCAAATATAAAACCCCATTCATAAGGGCAAGGGGAAAACATCTCGTAGGAACTAGAAATATAAGGAAATTCCTTAACTTAATATTGGATATCTACAGCAGAGATCTTTAGTAAATATCAAACTTAAGGGAGAAATGTTAGAGTCAATTTGTTTAAAATAGCAATGTCAGATTTTATGATATTACTCAACACTGTCTTGATGGTCCTTTCCAGCAAAATAAGACTAAAGAAATGAGGTCCAATTATTGGAAAAGAAAAGACACAGTTTGGTAAAGGATATGATTTTCTACCTTGAAAGTCTGTGACTATCAACTTAGGTCCTGTTCAACTGGAAGGTGTTCATCAAAAGGCAGAGTGTGTAATCGATATATAGAAGACAATGGCTTGCTTTTGTGTGTGGTAAAAGTACCATGTGTTAAAAGAGATTTACTCTTTTAACAGATTTTTTAAAAATTTATTTATTTATGTATACAGAACTGGGGTGCAGGCCAGGGGGCAGTAAGAGGATTCATCAGAGACAGTGTAGGGAGCAGAACAGGCTGACTGACAAAGTACACTGCTGAATGGAGCAGTGGGCAGGTCAGGAGAGGTCTGCAGCGCCATGTGGGTCACCTCCTGGGTGGAGATGAAACTCACACTGAAGTGGCTTTAGCTTCTTAGTGCTATGTTTTAACCCGCTGTGCCACCAGGGAGGGTCCTCTTTCAACAGGGTTTTAAGGTACACTGTGTAATGCTGACTATAAATTTAATGTTATACAGCAGATCCCTAGAACTCATTCATCTTGCTGGACTGAAGCGATTGATCAGTAACTCTCTACTTCCCCCTCTCCTGTAGTCACTGATCACCTCCATGCCACTCTTGGTTTCTGTGAATTTGATGTCTTAGCTACATCGGGAAATGGAATCATGAAGTCCTTGACTTCCTTTTTTGACTTAGTATAATGTCTTGAAGTTTCATTCATGTTGCTGCACATAGTGGAATTCCTTTATTTTTAAAGGCTGAATAGCATTCCACATATTCTTAATCCATTT
This sequence comes from Condylura cristata, assembly GCF_000260355.1. NCBI lineage: Eukaryota > Metazoa > Chordata > Mammalia > Eulipotyphla > Talpidae > Condylura > Condylura cristata. Next base: position 33,008,624 of record NW_004567105.1, read on the forward strand.
ATTTGTAAATGAATATTGATAGCTTCCACATCTTGGCTACTGTATATCATCCTACAATGAAGAGAAGAGGGCTGGATTTCCTAGCACCACCAATTACCATTAGAAAATGTCATTCTTAAAAAAGAATTCTGATTCACAATAGCCATGGCAACCAAAAGTATTCAAAAATGAACACACCATATAGACAAAGAAAATGATAAAAATGTACTGAAAGAAACAAAGGTTTCATGTTGAAAAACATGAATGTAAGGATTCAATATTATAGATATTAAAGTTCTTCCCAAACTTGTCTTCAAATATAGAGTATTTGCAATAAAAATTCTCACATCATTTCTTATAGAAGTACATTTACAAATTTCCAAGATGATTCTCAACTTATAATATGATAAAGGAGAATAATGAAAACAATGTGATTTTGACAAAAAATTAGATAAAGAGAATCATGAAACAAACTAGAAGGTCCAGTTGGGTGTACATATATATATAGCAATAGATATGTGATTTTAGTATAAGAATGAAAGTTTGAGCTCCATGAGGGAATTAGCAGCTCAGTAACGGTGTTCACATAACTGATTATTCAGTCACCAAAACAAATTCTTGATGAATTAAAGAACCATGTGTGTATATATGCATATGCCTGTCCACACGTGAGCTGCTCATATTTGCCTGAGAAGCATTTCTACATCTGCAGAGGCTGTATAAGGAATTTACCTCAGGATGTCTGTAATAACAAAATAGCAAAAAATAAGGTCCATGATTGCAGGAATTATAAAATAAATGATGGCATGTCCAAACATGGAGTGCCATGTGCAAAAGAAAAAAATGAGGTGCATTCATTTGTAATCAACCTGAAAGATCTCAGAATCATGCTTCCGAGAGTAATATACAAATTATAGAAAATGGTAAGATTATATCAATTTAAAGAAATAAATCTACACAAAACTCTTATGTCTATATATACATATATAATGTATATTCTTATTTACAGATGTTCATTTGACATATGTATCTACCTATATACACATAAATCAAGGTAAAAGTTTAATAAAAATGATTACTCATAACATATAGTGTATGAATATATGTATTTTATTGATTTATCATTATATATGCATACATATACCATTGACCACAATGTTTTCTTTCCTTTTGAGTGGACTGGTCAGCAGTTTCAAGGTTGCATGCAAAATATTCCTCTGTGTATCAAATATTACATAAATGTGCCATATGGTATGATATTTCCCAGGCAGAATAATGGGAAAAGTATATCTATTCTCAGAAGATTATCTAGGGAAAAAGAGATCAAGGTATTGAAGGCTAATAAAAAAGAGCAAGATGGAGGCTAAAATCCACTATTTTCCATTGTTTTCTGGTTAAATCTTTTGGAAATACAAGTGTGAGGGGCAAGAAGAAATTTATTTAATTATCTTCCTGTAAGAACCATAGATTGGCATGATTGTTGACATTTGTTCCTATTGTATCAGAAGATAGTTTTCTAATATTTAAGTTTCATCAAAGGATAAAATCACAAAAGTGAATGGAGGTAGTCTGTTTAGATGGGTCACAGAAGTATACTGAATGAACACACAAGTTCTCTTTTGTTCTCAGAAGAGTTGTCAACTAATGCTTCAGCCAGTGCATGAGGCCAGAACAAATTTGGTGATGATTAGAACCCGTCACTAGGTAAATTTGCAGAGTCAAGATTAAAGGGTTATTTCCCCAGGTAAAGGATTAGGAGAGGGAAGGTCTGACATCCACCCACCTCTAGGACATGCGTGAAAGAAATTCTCATCTTCTAACTTGGATAAAGTAGACTGCTTTGTGTGCGGATAAATGTAATTAAGAACTTCTGATGTCTATTATTTATATATTGTGTAGATTTCACCATTAAATACATGCACTCAGTGAAAGTATTTGTCAGACCTTGTAGTTCTGGTTCATAGGAGCAGATCTCTGACAGGATAAGGAGTTACAAAAATTGTAGCTCTGACAGTTTGTATAAATAAACTCCTGGCTGTTGAAAACAACTAAAGTTATACTTCAGAGTTTAAAGAAATACAGATCGGTCTTAAAGACTTAACTGTTGAATTGAGAAATGTACAAATACTGAAATACACTTAATCCTTCTTGAGAGATACTCAGTTTTAGCAACCATTTTAGGATCTTTGTAGCAAGATGGCTTTTTAAAAATTCAAGAACTGCTTCTCAGTGTTAAATGAATAACAATCCTCTAGCTTGCATACTATGAATCTTCTATCCTGTTTTCTTGCAATAATAAGGAGCTATTTGTTTTCAAGCAGACCTTCCTTCATTCTTACCTTTATGGTGCTCAGTTTATTTCCTCATCAGTTTCTCAGATCATCAGAACTCTTCCTAACACACGCCTAAGTTTTTACCTGAAAGAGGTGGGACAAACTAGTGTTATAAAATATATTTGCAGGAATACTTACGTCTAATTTGTTTTCAGCAAGGAGGTTTTGAGGCTCTTTTGTAATACAGAACCCTGAAAGGCACTCCTTGTGCTCAGCTGTCAAACCTAGCTTTTAAAGCCATTTTGGGCTCTTGTTAAATCCTCCACCACAGTCTTTAATTTTCAACATAGTAAATACAATGGTTTACGCAGGTAACTTTCAATGGAATCTGCAAAAAATTTCTAAAATTTAAATGTCAAAAACAGAGCTCTTGCTTTAAGGCCACCCTGCCCCCATCAAGCCTGCTTCCCCAGCATTACCAATCTTAGCAGCGTCCCACAGTGAAGGGTCACTCAGACCCATATCCTTGCGAGCACATTTGACCCTTCTTCTTTAAAGCTCCACATCCAGTTATTGGGAAATCTTGTCATCAAAATCTCATCTTATCCTTTCCAGTGGAGGGCTGAGCCACCTCCATCTGTCTCTGGCTTGGGCCACTGCACTGGTGACCTCACTGGTCTTTCTGTTCCTACTCTGTACCTCTTGGAGTCCAGCCTTCAAACAACTTATTGAGACCCCCCTTTTCCATGTAAAGCCAATGGTTTCATTTTCCTGTAAACAGGCCAGGTCCCAACCCCCATGGCTTCTCATGACATTTAGGACAAAATTCATAAACCTTTGGAAACCAAGTCTTTGTGTGACCTGCCCCCAGCTTCTCTTCATTTTTTATTCCTTCCTCTCCTGTTTCCCTGGCCCACACTGTTTCAGAAGAGACACTGTCTTCCTAGATTGTGCTCAGAGGGAACACAAGGGCTTCTGCCCAGAGTCCATCCATCCCTACCTGGCATACTCTTTCCCCAGATGGTCATGTTACTCATCACTCGGAAATTACCTCCTTAGGGAGAATGTTCCTGAACACCCCCATTTAAAATGAGAGTCTGTAGCTATTGTCTTACTCCAGTCTGTTATCTTTTCCAGATTTTATATATTATCTCTCTTCCTTTCTAGACTGGAAGTTCAAAAAAGTAATAATAATAATAAGAGGTCTCATCTTGCTTATTCACCCCACTACTTAAGACAGGACTTGGCACTTGGCAATACACAGTAATATTAGTTGAAATGAGTGAATCATATTATTTAATATATGGGTAAATATTATGATATGTAAATTATACCTCAATAAAGCTGTTATAAAACCAGACCCTTGATTTAAAAACTGAGTGTAAAAAGGAATTGATTGAATTAAAGCCATACCTAATATGAATGGACTGTTCTTGCTAAAATAAACTATTATTCTATGGAAAACTATATTTCACTTCTCATCACTTACAATGTCTGATTTCACCCAGTGAAAGGCTATTTCTTTTCAACAATGCATTTGGATGTTTGTGATTTTATAATATTTTAATAAAAATTACTTATTCAAGTGCTAGTGCCTGTACTAGTCTCTACTTAAGTTATCTCACTCAATCCCAGGGGACTGTTATAGTTTCATAATGAGTGGCTTGGAGATTCTGGGTGTGGCCTTAGGTCATCGCTTTTAAATGGTCATGCTTAGATTTGAACCCAAGTTAGTTCTAACATTCTCTAAAACTAATCCTTATTAGGAGCCCAGATAATAGGACAAGAAAAATAGTCAGTGAGATAGATGCCAAAGTTAGCATTTACTGGTAAGTAGGGGTCCCTAGGATGTTTTCTAAGCGTACTGTCTTGCTGGAGTCCTTCGTGATACCTGTGACCTGAACAGGTGGGCCATCAGTCACACCGGGCCTGGGGCCACCCTTTCCCTACCTAGCTGACGTCACAATGCTGAGCTGCATTTGATACTTCAGTTACACTTACAGCAACTCTTCCTCAAATATTTCTTTCTGGGGCGTTATTAAAGTGTAAGCTTTTTTTTTTTTTAGATTTGCATTAAATATACAGATATTTATGGACTCATCCCAATAATCCAACCTTGTCAATTCTGTTGTGTATTGACCCACCCCAGTACTATGGGGACCACTCTGTGGCATAAATTCTCTTAACTGATAGGGTTGCTGCAGAAATTTCTCCAGATTCCTTTCTGTAAGGCAGTCATGTCAGCGACACTATTTCTATGTAGTAATTTTCCCATTTACTGCCACTCAGAGTTAACATTGGCCTGGGCTCCGCAACATCACAAGTAATTTTCAGCCTTGAAATGTCTTCCCCAAATACAGGCATGCCACCCCACTTTACCCTGGCAACACCTCACCCTGACTCTCCCATCACGCTGACTTTCTTCCTATTCATCTTCTTTGGCCTTTACTTTTTGGTTTTCCCTCATTTTTAACCTGAAATGTTGGGCTTTTCCACCCTTCCCTCACATTTAGTTCCTTGCCTCAGATGTCATTGTGCTGTTATGGGGCAGGGAGAGGGGCACTCCTGAACCCCCAAACCTGCCTGCTTTAAATAGTTTTTGCCATTGGCTGCATCAAGACAAAATATAAAAGATCTTTAATGGAAAGGAACTTTAATGCAATGAGTGTGCAATACAGAAAAGACAAAAGATATAGTTTCTAAATCAAACACACAAAGTTACCCATCCCCTCATGGGTAAAAGTTCATCCAAAAAGGATTTATTTGCTCAAAGCAAGGCCTGAAAACCCTCCAAAAGTCTAAAATACCTTCCGGCAGGGACCCATAGAAAAGGGTTAGGAATGGCCAGACAAGTCTGGGAGGAAAAGAGCAAAATCAAAATCAAGATAAATACTGCCATCGTGAACCTCCCCATGGGTCTGTCACCCACATCTGTTTCACCCAGTCCAGGGCCAAGAAACAAGAGCCACTTTTTCACATGTCTCTCTGCTCCATGTGGCTCCCTCAGGTCTCCTTCTGGCTCTCCATCCCGCTGCCTTCCGCCTCAGTCTCCTCCCCAGATTTCCCTCCTCCCTGCTCAGGTCCACCCTCCTTTGGGTGGGGCCAGAAATGTGGATCCTCCCATATTTCCTGGTGTCTACCCTGTTACAGTGTTTTTTTACCACAACAGGTCATCTTTCTTTCTTTTTAAATCTTTTGTTCAAAACAGTCATCCGTGTTCTTTTCTTTCATTGCAATAACACTGGTTTACAACACTGCATATGATTTGGAGGTACAGGGTCACCCCTCCTCAGAGTGTGTCTCCACACCATTCAGGTCACCTTTATGCAGTGAACTACCTCTGTGTTACAGAGCGTTTTATGGATCTTAAATATGCTTCACATATCTCACTTAACTAAATTTTCTGAACAATGCTGTAGGGTAGATATTATCACTCCAATTTGAGAGAAAAAGAAACTGAGTCACAGAGCCTTGTCCTTTGTCTAACACTATCCCAAAATGTAGAAATCAGAGTGGCATAAGGACCTGTTTTTTGTTTTGTTTTGTTTTGTTTTGTTTTGATTTTCATTTTGCTTGCAGCATCCCACTTGTTAGCTTATTGTACTGAAATGCAGTAGGATTTGTGCTGGTCATTATGAAAGCTACTAGCCACATATGGCCATTTAAATTTCAATTAATTAAGATGAAACAAAATAAAAAATTCAGTTCCTTAGTCACATTAGATGCAATTTAAGCGATTGGTAAACATGTTTGGAAAGTGGCTGCTGAATTAGACAGTGCAGATATTGAACATTTCCATCACTGCAACATGTTCTATCAGACAGTGCTGGCAGGGTTTCTGTTAGGCTATTGAGGCTGAGCAAGAAAAAGGATTTCCACTAACCTGGCTTTCTGCCTGCAGTTGCGTTGGGGAAGGATGTATAACACATTCTCAGGGGAGAGAACAACCTCATCTTGGTGGAAATCTAGTTCATTGTTCCCCAATCTGAGCAGATCCTCAAAATTAATCCACTATTCTTGAATAAACCCATAGTGCTGAAAGATGGATTATTACAGTAACTCCTAATCTGCTAGTTGGGAGATCCAACTTGTTATTGACAAGTTAAAGAATCAGAAAAGGTGAATGGAACCCAGGGCAGAGAAGACAGTATCTGGTGTGATTCTCTTATTGAACCCCCATAAAAACTGAAGTCTGAAAAGTTAAAGTAATTCTTCCAAAGTCACCTACCCCAGTTAATGGCAGAAGCAAGACTAAAATAGGAACTTCCAGATTCTCTATTTTGTGCTCCCTTCTTTAAGCCATCTATTTGATCAAGCCTTTACATTTCCCCTATGCTATCCTAGGTAACAATTAGAAAGGGAGGTTGAATTAGAAAGAAAGTTCCTTCCTTCCTATACTCATGCCTTTTCTTTTGCGATCCTTAAAAATGGAGGGACAGTTTTCTAAACCCATGCCAAAAAGAAGCAGACAAATGAGGCTCCCAGGACAGCTGGTCAACAGAATTACAGAGCCTCGCCTTCGGTAATGAGACTATGTCTCATACCATACCTCATACAACTTGTTCCAGAATATGTGTCTGCTCAGAACACCTGCCACATGGCCCTTTCTCCATCAGCCACTGCACGTAGCTCTGATCTCCTTTCCAGGGACGTTCTAAAATAAGTCTGTGTTGGGTAGCTGGGGAAACTTTCACAACATCTTGCCTACTAACTCATAAAGCAACAGCTGGGTGTAAAAATATAAGCTCTGTCACTTTTCCAAGAAGCATGAGGCCTGGCCTGAGGGGCCGAGGAAGTTCTTGGGCATGTTGTAATTCACAGCTGCTCCCCTGAATAACATTTTTCTTCCCTGAGGTTTAGGTTTAGGGTGCTAGAGGGTTGTGATCTTTAGCATGTGCTGCTTTTCTTTCTTAGTTCTCTTCTGGCCATGCACTACTGAGCATTTGCATCCACTTTAGTCTTAACTGTTTATCTGTGCCTGATGGTGAAGTTCTGGGACGTTGGGGGCCTACAACCCGAAGCTACTTTTCCATCCCTCCTAGAAGGAATGCTGAGATTCATCAAGCAGCTGGCAAATGAGGAACCAAGCTCCTGGGTTGACATTCTTGTGTGTTTGGAAACACCAGCTTGCTATATTTGGTTGCTGTTTCTTTTTTTAGTGGGATAATACGAAAGTCTGAATTTCCCATGCAGAGAAATAGCGTGAACCCAAAGCAACGCCTGTCTGAATTTCTTCCCTTAGTGTCCATTCTCTTCCCACTTCTGACTTGACTTCTCACTTACAGAGACTAATTATGAGGTAAAATGGATTATAAGCTTCCTTAACCCAAAGCAGAAATGAATAGTTAGATGCACAAGCCCAACAGCTGCCTGTGTTCATTTTTATCCTAAGAATCTGATGAACAGAACCAGGAATGAATGTTTTAAGTAAACAGTGCATTTCCAGAAGGGACCTTGGTGCAGGGAATGAAATAGAGCCTTGGTCCAACAGAGCTATAATCAGCAAAGCCGCCACCATCTGTCAGGGCCCGTCTCTCTCCCTCGGGCTCTGGCTCCTGGGGTCCAGCTGACAGACGGGCATCATTAGCTGGCTTATGCACAAGGTCACCCCACTGAGACAGGTCACCTTGTGTCTTTGGGGTGTTTTACTCCCCCCGTTCCAAATTCTGATCGTGAAAAAGGAAAATTGAATTTCAGTTTTAAGATTAAATGATGACAGTATGCAATCTGTCAGCTCCTTGCTGGTAGCCAAGCAGGTTTGCTAAATTAAAAAGAAGGGGAAAATAAGATGCAGCCTCTTCTTCCTTCAGCCCTCAGGGATCAGAAGCTGGGGACCCCTGCCTGCATGCAAGCCACCTACATGCAAATACCTCAAAGGTGCTTCCTGCTTTACAGTGTTATGTGCATCAATAAATAGGCATGGAGATTGCCTGTATTTTTGCTAATGTGTAGTGGAACTGACAGAAACTTGCATAAATGGAGAATGAAAGAAAGAAACTGAACATGCTGGTGAGTAGTAGCGGGGTCCTTGCAGGAAGCCACCTTGAGATACAGAGAGCAAATGGAAACTGGCAGCACAGCCGCCCCCTACCCTTCGTTAAAAACAACAACAGTCTCCTGTTCTAACACCTCATTCAGCTGCACAGACTTCCTTTCACAGTTTTTTTCACAGATTGTTTCCCCCTTAACCCTGCACATTTCCCAGTTTCTCCAGAGGCAGTCCTCAATTGCTAATCTCCACTGAGAGGCTAGCTTCTTGACCCTTGTGCTGAACTCACATTTTTCCTCATTGTGGTTTCTGAGGGTTTTCTCATGAGTGACAGTGACCTAGTTCTGGATTTCACACTAGGTGAATTTTGGCAAGAAATTTTTATTAGTCAAATCTTAGAGTATTCAATATACTCTCTGAGATAACTCAATTAAGTCACTTGACAAAGGAATACAGGGTTGTAATTATGATTTCAGCAGCATTTTAATTTGAAAAAAGAAATATGGCTATTAGAGCCAAAATTATACAATGGAGAATCTTCTGGAATTTACCAACATAAATAATCAGTGCAGGCCCTCCTTGGTGGCACAAAGGGTTAAGGTGCAGCACTGCAAGAAAGCTGCAGCCACTTTAGTGGGAGTTCAATCCCCGCCCCGGAGGTGATCCACATGAGCAGCAGACCTCTCCTGCCTCGCCTGCTGCTCCCCTCAGGATTATACCTCGTTGATCTGTCTGTTCTGCTCCCTGCTCGCTCTGTCTCTGGAGAAGCCTCTCACTGCCCCTGCACCTCTGGCCTGTACCCCAGTTCTGTATGAATAAATATTTTGTATTTTAAAGAAGGAGTGATAAGAAGAATCAGTACAAACGTGTTTTTTCTATGAAGAACCTCTAAACTGTCCACATATTAAATAATTCTTCAGAAAGGGTGGGTTTCAGTGTAAAGATCTCTGAGCTCTTGAAACTGTGGTTTTAGAAAAACCACAAAATATAATGGAATACTATTCAGTGATCAAAAAGATAAACTTTTATGCCATTTGCAGTAACATAGATGGAGCTGGAAGGGAGTATATTCAGTGAAATAAGTCAGGAGTAAAAAGAAAAATATCAAATGGTTTCACTTATAGGAGATATGTAGGGAAACCAAATAAGAGACAGGGGAAAAAATAAATAAAAAGACAAATCAGCCCTCCCCGGTGGTGCTTTAACCTTAAAGCACAGCACTGCAAGCTAGCCGCAAGTGCTTCAATGAGAGTTCGAGCCCCAGCCAGGCAGTTGACCCAACTGGTGAGGCAGACCTCTCCTGGCCTGCCCGCTATGCCTTCAGCAGTGTAAATTCGTTGATCTGCCTGTTCTGCTCCCTGCTCTGTCTCTGGTGAGTCCTCTCACCACCCCTGCAACTCTGGCCTGTACCTCAGTTCTGTATGCATAAATAAATAAACCTTACAAAAAAAAAAAGAAATATAGACGAGTAGCTAAGTTAAATGGCTATCAAATTTTAAGAAAAAAAAAACATTGATTGGCTCAGCAGAAATCAGTTTAAATAAACTGCAATATATGGATCATACTACATTGCCCCAGAGTTGGTAATATTTTATTGCCAATTACTTTTGACCTAAGGAATATTGAAGGGTAGATTCTGGCATTTTACTTCATGTTGTTACAGTTTATCCAATACCTGGCAAAGACAGATACTTAGTAAATGTGAATTTCTTTCCAGAAAGTGCTTACCTAATAACTATGTACCAGACACTCTTCTCATGTTTTACACATTAACTCATTGAACCCTTACCGCCACACCATTTTACAGCTTAGGTACTGAGGTTCAGAGAGGTTAAATTAGCTTCCCAGGAATACACAGCAGTGGGTGGTATAAGTAGGATTTGAACCCCAGGCAGGACTGCAATTACATGTACTGTTGCTTTTTTGTCTCTTGTTTGCATTTTTATTAAAGATTTATTTATTTATGTATACAAAAACTGGTATACAGGCCAGAGGTGAGAGGATTCACCAGAGAGGGAGTGGGGAGCAGAACAGGCAAGACTGACACTCCTGAGGGATGCTGCAGGCAGGTCAGGAGAGATCTGCCAGGTCACGTTGGTCAGCTCCCTGGCTGGGAATGGAACTTGTGTTGCAGTGGCTGTGGATGGCTTCATAGTGCCATGCTTTAACCCATTGCACCACCAGGGAGGGCTGTTCTTGTTTGCTTTTTTAAAGGGAAAGGTTGACTAGCAAAAAGTGATGACTGTATACACACACAGGCAGGCAGGCAGTGCAGAATCTCGTAGACATGCCTTTAACTATGACATTCCACTGCTCCCTTGTTACTTATGAGACCAATTTGAGAACTGAGCATTGCACATAATTTGAATTTTCAAGATGACTGATTTTAAATAATTTAACCTTTTCTTTGCAATCATTTCTAAAATATAGCACTTATCTTCCTCACAGAGATACTTCCTGCTGTCAGGTTACTAATGTGAACACCACGTTTTATGCTTTGCTTAACTATTTTTATTTTGCTCTGTTCATGATGATCCCATACTGATAAAATGCAGATGAATTGTTTCCCTGCCATTTTGATGTATCAGCTTCCTTTATCATTGTCAACTCTGGCACTTCTCACTGCTCTCAGTTGCATGACTTTAACAATATCTTTTTTCTCTTTGCAATCAACTGTTTCATTTGATATTAGAATTATATCTAAAATAAAAGTAAGTCAATACTGAGGGTTTCATGGGTTCGTAGGAGATCATGTTCATAGGAGCAAAGGAGCTCCTGTATTTGTGATATTAACCTCAATTGCTCACACATCACTTAGACAAACTTCTTGCTTATTTCCTTGGTTCTGCTCCATATCACTGAGACCCATCTAGATAAGTAAACTAATATATCCACGACCTTGAACACTATGTCTTAATAAAATAGATAGTAAATTGCCACCAGTTGCTTTATGTCATCAACCAAATGACTAAATACCATGCCATTTGTGGCAAAAACCTGTCAGTTGTTCAGTCTAAGAAATAATGTAAATAGGATCAATTATATGATTTGAAGTCCAGTTACTATCATATGAGAATTGGGCACAATGGTGTTTCTCTAGCTAAATTGAGAAATTCTCCTCTGGGCCAAGTGTTCTAACCAAGTGCTGCATTTGAGTGCTCTGGGTGAGACATGGATTGTTACTTAGCAAGTATTTGGTGCCCTTGATATACAGCACGACCATTGAGCTGGTGATCTCTGACGGACATTATTTCCCATCTTCACAGCTCAGTCCTTATCAGTGAGACAACAAAGTATTTTTCTAGTCTTTCCTCAAACTGTAATGAGTCCAAGCATTTTTAGATGGATTAAGTTTTTGTTCCTGGCTCATTCTAATGGAAACAGAGGATTCCTCTCTGTCTGGGCAGGGCTGGGGCCAAAAGAGGAAGCTCTTTCAGCCACTCTTTTAATACCCACTGGTATTTGGGAGAGGATGATTGGACTTGAACCAAGATGGTTGTTTTTAACTTTCAAAGCTTCCAAGTCTTTGGTACCGGTTCCCTCTGTGACATCTCAGAGCATCTACGTTGGGGAGGAAACCCAAGCAGGCACCATTAGGGAAATTCCACAGGGACAAATTGTTTCCATTGCTTAGACTATTTTCCACACAGGCACTCAACAAATCTCAAACTGTCTGCTTGTAGTTCAGAGTGGAAGACTGTTCAGTGATAGAGAGGTCTCTGCTTCACAGGTTGTAAATATAACACTCACAACTTGCCACTTATTGATCTCATGACTGATGGCTATTTTATTTTTCTATAAATGGCATTGAACAGTTCCTAAGTAATTCATCAGTGATCAATGCTGTTATTAATTATGTGGTTAGTGAAGTTAGAGTCTATTTCATCGGTTTATCCGTTAACATATTAGAATCAAGAAAAGAATCCCAATTTCAATTCTTTAGAACAATATATCTCTTATACTTAACAATAACTAAGGGTCTCCCAATTTGATATCAGTTTCAGTCTCTAACTAAATTTAACAAATTTACCTTTCACTCTACCCCCATTATATCTTGTAGACCACATGATCAAAGAAGTATTCAATTTTAACACTAAATTCCTATCAAGGAAGTTTCCTGATGGATGAATTATTAATATTCAAGATAAATTGGGTTACTAGGAAACTTTCCAGCACAACTTTTAAAGCAATAACAAATGTAACCAGAGATTTCCAGAAATGGTGTCATGGTCCAACTTACTACCCATCAACTGTCCTTGGTTTTATGTGTGATAGAACACAGTCATGAAATTCAGACTCTATTTTTGAGGTAGTTATCCAAACAACAGTAATTGCTAAGAATAGCAGTGACCATATACTAATAACCAATTAAGGCATTGGTTTGTACTCACTGCCTGCTTATCATTTATTCCTCATTCAGTCCAGACAACTGGTTGCATTTGAAACAGAAGAGGAGGGAAAGGTCATGCTGTTATTTTTTTTTTTCAGCAGCTCACAATTTTCCCTTTCATGGTGATATATGAATAAATATAGCTGGTCTGTTACTCATAATACGATGACTTTTAAAAGCAATTGACTTTTAAAATTCCATTCTCTAGTTAATAAATATATACTTGCATAAAACTTTGCCCTGTTTTATCTGTTCTTTGTTTACATTCTCCTACCAATTTTGAGGTTTTAACATGTACTCCTTACCTTACATCAAGTTCCAAGAAGACTTAACTTGCCATACTTGTCAAATATTTCACTCTGTTTGGCCCTATATCAATTGGATTCTCACCTACATGTTTTATCAAATATTTTAATCTGTTTGGCCCTATATCAATTGGGTTCTCACCTACATGTTTTATCTAGGGTGACCGCCATAGCATTTGGTTTGAATGTCTCCTTTTGATAGAAGGGCTAAATGCCTTACTCAGAGATTATTGATTGAGAACTCAGATTTCATAGGGAGTAAGAAGAAAACATGGATCTGTGCTTTCATTTCCAGTTCCCCTATTGGTGAAGGAAGGAAGAAGAAAAAGAAGAGATTGATGACTGCTATGTGTTAAAGGTCTACCTGAGGTCAGGATCTTCATATACAGTTGCAGGTTTATTCCACAAGATCCCTGCAAAAGATGATCAACCTTACTTTAAAGATGGAAGTTGTGAGGCTCAAAGATCTCAGCAAGTTGTATTGAGACACCAGATTGCAAGTTGCAGGGAAGGCAAGTGAGACTCATGAAGCACCTCACCCTCTGCTCTTCTCCCCATGGAGTCTTAGTAATTGAGGTGAAATCAATGCTCCAGTGTCCCCAGGCAGGAAAGTAGGAGCCAGAATATCAGTGAAAATACTGGGTTTCCAACTCTACATTCTTCTAGGAAAGCAAAAATACTTCCAAATAGAACACATTTTCTACCTAGAAGACATCAACACTCAAATATAAAGATGGTTTTTTTATTTGCCAATCACACATTTTTATTTATTTATTTAAAGATTTATCTATCTATGCATACAGAACCAGGGTACAGGCCAGAGATGCAGGGGCGGTAAGAGGATTGACCAGAGACAGAGTGGGGAGCAGAACAGGCAGATTGATGTAGTATCCTCCTGAGGGGTGCAGCGGGCAAGAAAGGAGAGGTCTGCTCACCATGTGGGTCACCTCTGGGGCAGGGATTGAACTCGCACTGAAGCAGCTATGGCTTGCTTGAACTGCTGCACTTTAACCCACTGTGCCACCAGGGAGGACCAATGACACATTTTTAATAAGCATTTTTTTTGGCAATAGTGCATGGTTATTTCATTAGAATTGCTCCTGCCACAATTTTTAAGTTGTGCATAAAATGAGTGATGGTAACAATTACAATAAAAATAAAGACAGCTACTATTCATGGTGTGCAAGCTATGATCCAGGAACTCATCTATCATTTCTGATTATTCCCAACAAGATCATAAAGTAAATTTTGTATCTCCATTTCACAGATGAGAAAACTGAGACTCAGACAATTAAGGAACTGTCCCATGTCAAGCAGCAAGAAAGCAAGTGAGAAATAGTTAGAAGCCAGATCTATACACACCCAAACCACAGAATTTCCACTTCCACAGCTGCTCCTTGCCTGTGCTGGCAGGCTGGAAGGAAGCCTGCAAATTCACTTTGAGCATCCATGCCTGGAAGCAATCAAATTCCTATCCATGATTAAACTGAATAATTGAAAATCCTGTTTCATTCTTATACTCACTTTAATTACAAACTATCATGTCCTCATTGTTTAATATTAATCCACTTTCAAAGTCTCTCCATTGCACAGAAATTAAACATCCACATGCTTTTGTTGGAAATGTGAATAAAATCCTCCACAATCTGACCTCAGCAACCTGCTGTCACGTCCCTGACCTCCTCTTCACTAAACCTCTGGTCCACTGGGACAGTTTCACTTTACAAAACACCAAGTGGTTGCTGCTTACTTTCCTGCCCAACTTTTACTTCCTAAATTAAAATGCAGATGGAACTTACTTACTTCTTTCACATTCTACCTTAATAGTAATGATTGTCAGTACAGTTCATGTGCCAACTAATGTGTTTGACTTAGAGACATCAAGACCTCATTGGTACACAATTTGAAATTTAAAATGTTTTTATTTGATCCCAAGTAGAGAGAGAGCTCTCTTGCAGCCTTCAAATCACCTGTGAAACAAAAATTATTGCCTTGTAGGTTGTCGGCACTGAAGATCTTGAACACATTTTTTACTGCATCATAACACAAGCCACTCAGATAAGTTTCTGTAGTAAAGTCAAGTGTAGGCAGAGATGACCCTCATGCTGCCCCTTTAACCTGGGTGAAAGTCGGATATTTCAGGGATTTGGTTTCAAGTTCCATTTAACCTAAAAGAGTGAGAATGAAAACAAAGAGGAAAGAGATAAGTCGGGTATTTCAGGGATTTGGTTTCAAGTTCCATTTAACCTGAAGAGTGAAAATTGACTTGGAAATGAGTGATCATTTTGAGTGATTCTTTTATTTACATCCTTCTACTTCCACTTCAGTCTGTACATTTTGTGTTTGCAGCTAAAAGGGCCAGGAGAAAACCAAACTCTGGCCTAAAGGACTGTCTTTGAACTGGTCATTCTCACGAACGCCTCTTGGACAAACATCTTACCTTCAGGAGCAGACAGGAGCCACAGGACGCCAGTCCAAGTCTGTAACTATAAATACTCTGTGGGTGCTTCCCTCAGTGTTTGTTTGTTCACCTGCTATGACTGACTCAGCAGCGGAAAGAGGCTCCCAGGCTGGGACTTTATTTGCCTCCCAGGCTGGGACTTTATTTGCCGGGGACTCTCACCCCATAGTTCCTTTCATCTTGTATAAATAATCGAAATAAGAAGGAAAGTCAACCTTAACTCCAAAAGGAGGAAAAAAACGTACATATCACATTCCTTTACATCTCTTCCTCTAGAAAATGAAAGCTTTCATGGATGAAAAAGCTAATTATCATCATTACCTAAAGTAACACATCTTTTGTGACAAGGGCCAGAGCTGTCAGATATTAAGACTAAAGATCTGTGTTTCATTTTAGTACAAATTACCTCCTGCTTCCTTTGACAAATGCCTCAATTTTCATCTCAAAGTTGCTTCTAGAATGAGCATGTAATTATCTAGCCTTGTTTACAACAACAAAGGTCAGGTTCTTTAGCAGATATTAATAACTACTGTGCTAAAAGCATTCTCGCGGCTCACCCCACATGCTGAGCTTTGCCCTGATTTCAACCTTGTGAAATTTTCATGGTACCCATTCTGTGCACTCCCAACTTTTTATGCTTGCATATCCATAGCGATGACCACTCTCAGCCAAATTTCCTCTTACTAAACTCAATCATTAAGCATTAAAAAGACATCACCTTTTTCAATAGGGGTTAACAGAGTATGTTGGAGTAGTATAGAAAAGTTATTTGACTTTTTCAACCTTCCACGGCTACAGAGTATGAATGAGCATGACAAAGACTTCACAGTGATTCAGAGAAGAGAAGATGATGAGGACAGTTTCAAATCAAAATTGGAAACCTGGCATAATTCAAAAAAGAAAGCACAATACAGCACCAAAAAATTTTGTCTCAACAATTTGACTATGATCTCAGAGCTGAAGTGGGGGAGGGGTCAGATATTCATTTTATTTCCAGTTTTATATTTATAAGGCTGTAGTCATAGCTAACCAGATGTCATCTTCTTGACACTGTTCAAGGTACCAATTATTTGGTATTCGTAACGATCATAGGATAGCTGCTCCGATTATCTCCATTCTACAGATGGAAAAATTGGGGCACAGAGAACTAAGTCATTGTCCCAGGCCTTGCAGCTAATAACATTAATGTAATAACTTCATCTCCATGCTTAGTGACTTAAAACAATCATCACTTCACTAAACCGCATGATCGGTGCCAGTCAGGAATCTGAGAAGGGCATCTTGGAGCTGCCCTGGCTTAAGGGTTAGCATGATACTGTAGTGAGAGTGGCTGGAGCTGACACAGCAGGCTGGGCCTGGAATAGCTGAGGGCTGGTGCCGCTGCAATCAAACTTCATGTTCCTTTTCATTTTTGTTTTAAATATTCATGACCTCATCCTTCATTTTTGTACAATAGATACGGTTTTTCCCTTGAGATTCCCACCACCAATTCCCCCATGTATCATCACCACAGTCCCTTGTGTTCTTCCCACTCCTTCTCTACCTCCTCCGCTGCAGAATGTCTCTGCTCTATAGTTGCCTAATGATTTTGATTTTTACTTTATTATAGTTGCTTAAAAAAATAAAGTAAAACACTAAGAACAAAACAAAAATAAAATGATAATAAAAGTAACTGAAAACTATTTAAAACAAACCAAACTTCATGTTCCTCTAGCTTTGCCTGTGGTTTCACCACACAGACACCATTGAACTTCCTCCCACCATGACTTCAGGGCACTAAAACAGCTCACCCTGGCACTCCAAAGTTCTGGAAGAGATAATTCTAGTGAGCGAGATGTCAGCTGTGACTTTGTTTCCTCTTCCTTAATTTAGCTGTTCTATCAGATGCTCCAAGACTCCTTTTGATTCAGAAAACCCTGCTTCGAGCAGAGGAGACTCATCTCTTTGAGTTTTATTGTGACTCTTCCATGTGACTCCATTGCTCATTAACAGTCACAAAAGCCCACCAAACTTAACAAGTGGTAATAGAGGCCACACCTATTCATGCTTCTGTGAAAATAATCTTGTGCGTAAATGTTGTGGTTGACTTGAAAAACACTGTTTCTCACACTGTCAGAATTTTTAACATGATGACCTAGAAAAGGCAGCATGCATTGAAAGTTTTGTGAGGTTAATGCAATAAAAGTAATTTGCCTAAAAATGTGGTTTGTGTGAAAGACCAACCCAAGAAATTTTATTTAAAATTCTACTATATACTTTACATATTATATGAAATAGGTGTTCATGCAAATTTAAAAGCATTAAGAGAAAGATATTGCTAACTCTGATCTGTCCTGCTAACAACGGGTCTCTGTAGGCTAACTGTGGATAGTGTCATTTGCAGTATTTGTGGAGAAGTTATGTGTCCTTTCTGCTTATGTGTCCTTTTAGTGCATATAGAGAATAATCACCATCCTTCAGCCTGTCCCACACCCCCAAACATTTTCCAAAGTCTTTCAGACTGTGCTAATAGAGAGTTCACATGTGTTAATTGTAGCTTTCAACAGCTCCAGAAATAAGTGTCCAAGACTTCTGCAGAGATGTACAGGTGATTTATGGATCAAGTTCTTTCCCATTTTGACATAGGGATAGACAGCAGTGGTATATGCCCAACTATTTGAAAGAGAATACTCAAAAAGATATCATCAAATAGATTCCTCTACTCAAAACATAATTTTTCTGAAGCAGAAGGAGTCTAGGAGAGTCTCAGTGAACAATGTCAGTTAAGAAAGAGAAAATGAAGTTATGGGATGCAATAAAATTTGCATAGCAGGTGAGTGTGGTTTTGCCGTTGTCTTCAAGCTTGCCTGAGGGTAAGTAAAGCAACTTAGATATGAAAAAATTTCAAAAAGTCAAGAAAGAACATTTGAATTATGAACACTATGGCATTAATTTCCAATGGTATTCTAAGCCAGTATTTCAATAATGGTCTATGGTAGTGAGCATTATGCAAAAAAAACTATTCTGAGTTAGGATGAGCAAATATACCTGTGTGTGTGTGAACAGGTGTCTTCTTAGTGACTTTAGTAAACCAGCATTACTGAGAATGTTCAAAGAAATATAATGAAGTAGGAATATTTCAACTGCATTCGTTCCAAAGTATTCCTCAGGTCTGGTATATTACAGAAAAACTTTAAGAAACACTTAAATCTCTTCTCCAGAAGGCTATTGCATCAAGACAATAGTTTCCAGGTTTTAGAATTAAAATACAGGCTGAGAAGAGCATAGGGGGCTCCCGGGGACCAAAGGGATGCTCAACATCACAATCAAATGCTATCCTACCACTTTTTCCTTATAAATGTAATGAATGGTAGAGGCAATGATATCTTTAAAGAATTAAATGTGTTGTTTGATAAAAATATATGTATCTTAGAACTTAGCCTTTTAGGTACTAAAGAATTATTTATAAACACTTGAAGAAATTTTGATTGTATAGTTAAAATTCCTTCTTTGTTTTTCTGGACCATAGGATATATTACCTGTACTCAAAAAATGTTACCTGTACTCAAGTAAAAGTACTCTTAGTGTTAAAAGGTTTAACATTCAAAATGACCACAAAGAGCTCCCTCCCTGATGATGCAGTGGGTTAAAGCACAGCACTATGAAGCTATCTGCAGCCACTGCAGCACAAGTTTGATCCCCAGCCAGGGAGCTGATCCATGTGGTGCAGCAGACCTCTCCTGACTCACTGACTGCTCCCCTTAGCAGTGTATTTCAGTTGATCTGCCTGTTCTGCTCCCAAGTCTGTCTCTGGTGAATCCTCTCACCCCTGCACCTCTGGCCTGCACCCCAATTCTGCAGAACTAAATAAATCTTTTTTAAAATGACCACAAAGATTAACTGGCATATAGAAATTTACCATTTTGGTGTATCACAAATGTGAACCTTGGGTGTGGACGTGAGCATATCACTTAACTTGAGGATGAGCCTCATAAACCACTGGGCACCTGCTTAACACAGACTTTGTTAGTATGATCAACTTTACATATATTTGATTCCATATTTTATGGGGGCACATGCATCAGCTTTCATTGCATTCAGCTGTGAGCAACAAAAATCTTTACATAATCACACATTAGTTAAGCAAAATAGTTATTTTTGCTCATATATCAAGTAGTCTAGAGACACTAACCCAGGGTTATTGTAGGAGCATAAAAATTCCACCAGGAAATCAGGTTCCTTCTTTTGGCCATCTCCACTGTCCGTAGCAAGTAGAATTTTCCCTGTGGTCACACTATGGGCACTGTATCTTCAGACACTGGAATGGCAATCCCTGGTGGGTTAAAGCACAGCACTAAGAAGCTACAGCCACTTCGAGTTCGATCCCTGCCCCGGAGGTGACCACATGGCGCGGCAGACCTCTCCTGACCCGCCTGCTGCTCCCCTCAGCCGTGTACTTCATCAGTTGGCCTGCTCTGCTCCCTACTCTGTCTCTGGTGAATCCTCTCACTGCCCCTGCACCTCTGGCCTGTATGGCAGTTCTGTATGCATAAATAAATAAATCTTTAAAAATATATATTGGTTTTGTTTTTAAAGCAGGGCATATTTTTGCCACCAAAATATACATTGGTATGGACAAGAGAGTCTCATTCTGGTCTGACAGAAGTTTGAGATTCCTAAGACTGTGTTCAACAGTCACAGTACCTCGGCTTTCATTAAACCTCAAGACACCTGAGACCGCTGAGTGCCTTTGCCAGCATCCTCCCACCTCGACCCAATGGGGTAGCCTTACTTGCTACCACATTTTTGCCACATCATTGGTCAAACAGCTTATACCAAAACGTATTCCAGTAAAGTTGAAAATCAGAACTTACAGAGATGCAATTTTTCATTTTGTTTCCCTGGTAACTCTAAAATCAAATTCTGAAGTTTTTTGTATGCTCCTGTGAACTTAGATAATTAGCTTGTAATCATTTGCAAGGTGCCTACTTAGTTGGTGCTGGACAAATAACTACACTGAGGCCAAAAATTAAAGACAGCTCTTCTTGCTCACCCATCCTTCTGTTCTCAGGCTCTTCTGTTCTCTTTGACCCCCATTTCTGGTCCTGGAGCTGTTTCTATAGGGATGGCAATTTTAGGAAAATTGTCAGGATTACATGATGCAGAAAAATAAGAGGGGAGTAGCGGTAAGAAAAAATCAGTACTTCCTTTTTCAATCTTAGCTGAAAATCTGTAAAGATATTGCAGACTTTTCTGTGCTTTGACATCCTGGAAAGAAGGCATTGATATTGAATGTGATTTGTTTTCTCTTTGATGTCCTTGAAAAAGGGAAAGAGGGTAAGATGATTTTATTTCCAAGTATCTTTCCTATCTTACCTGCTTTACTTCTTTACCCTCCCCTTCATATGGAAAGATACTGCTTGGGGAATCATGGAAATAAGTCATGTGAATTCTACTTCATTCTCTAACACATCACTACCTTGCAAACATGATGTCATCATCTCCATCGCTCACAATCAGGATGGCTTAGCTGAGGGTGCTGGCTCAGGGGGGCTGCAGTCAGCTATTAGTCAGAGCTGTGGTGTCATCTGAGCGCTTGACTAGGGATGACCTACTTCTAAACTCACACATGTGTTAAAGTCATGGTTTTATTCCTTCTGGCTGTTGGACTGAAGATCATAGACCTTCAATGATGTTGCCCTCTCAGTTCTTACCTGGTCCTGGTAGCCTTCTCCAGATAAGGCAGCTCCCAAGATGACAACTGCATCTTCCCCAGAGCAAACTTTCTCGGGGAGACAGAGAGTAAGTCTACCTTATTCTCAATGGAAGGAGTTTTGCAAGTGCCTAAACAGCAGGAAGCAGAAACAGTGGGGGCTAGTTGGGAAGCTGCTTTCCTCTGCCTCACATCTTTGGTGTAAGGATCCCACAGTTTTACCTGTCTATAATTTGTAGTTCTAATGACATGATTAGCATTTGTCCCTGGGCATTAGTGTCCTGAAGTCAGGCTTTTACTGCTATATCCTTAGCAGCACCAGACGGCTGGAATCATAGTAGGTGCTCATGGATTTCATTCATTCAAACACTTTTTTTTTTTAAAGATTTGTTTATTTATGTAAATAGAACTGGGGTGCAGGCCAGAGGTGCAGGGGTGGTGAGAAAACTCACCAGAGACAGATTGTGGAGCAGAACAGGCAGATTGATGAAGTACACTGCTGAGGGGAGCAGCGGGCGGGTCAGGAGAGGTCTGTAGAGACATGTGGATCACTTCCAGGGTGGGCGGGGTTTGAACTCATGCTGAAGTGGCTTAAGCTTCTTAGTGCAGTGCTTAAACCCACTGTGCCACCAGGGAGGGCCCTATACTATCACTTTTATCACCTTACTCTATGAGGAGTTATATACAATTCATAAGAAAAAATAACTGAACCAGTCCAGAAAATCTGTTCTTGATAAAATTTTGAGAGAAAAAAAATAGGTTCAGTGTCACAAGTTGTCTAAGATTTGAAGATTAAAACACAAAATTAATTACTCTCTTCAAATCACTGCTGTCGTTGTTGTTAATAGTAATAGCCAGGGTTGTCAACACTCTGGGAATCTGGGCCTTCTCACAGACTGTGGGAGGAAATGAATATTAGTTTTACTTTTCCGGAGAGCCCTGTGGCAAGATATATCCAAATGCTAAAATGAAAGCTTGGTTTTTTGAGTCCATAAGTGCTGAAACTCGAGGCTCAGAGTGTGTGCAGTGGAATAATTCTGCCTGGGGTGATGGCAATGTGGCTGGTCAGCTCCGGATTGCTCCTGGGGATGACATCTGAGCTGAGGAGTGTTAATATGGCCACAGGGATTCTGACTGTGGTAGGCAAAGGTCTTGATAGCTTCCAATCTTCTGGCCTAGGCAGCTGATGAATAACCAAGACATCACCAAAGTGGAAAAAGAAAAATCTTCCATTGTGTAGGATAAGCAGAGGTTTTCAAGCCCTTTGTATTTGATGGCTCACTTAGGTGAGACAAGCTACCTGGGACAAGCTACCTGGAGGTCCACCTTCCCACCACTAGGTCTGGGTTACTTCCATTTTTCAAAGTGTATTTAAAAATGAATTAAAGTAAGACCATGACCATGTTGGTGCTGTTTATATATTAACATCTAACAAACTAGAACTTTCAACAAGCAAGTGCCCCAAGTGTACACACAGGCATTAGGACATGTTACACAGTATGAGTATCCCTCTATGTGGACAGAACAGTTAGGGTTTAAGGCTGAGGTCATGGATGATGTATCTCTTCCTGGCTTCCTCCAGATCCACACCCACATCACTTCTGGGCCAGATGCAGCGCTCAGGGGCAAGCCCTCCTTCACTTCGCTTCACAGAAGAGTCCCAGCTTAGTGAGGCTAGACCAACTCTCTTAGTGACTGCCCTACTTCTGTTACTTTTCGCGCTTCAATATCCACATTGTCAGATATATTTCTTGTATGCTGCCTGTATTTGAGTATTATGTTACTGATAATCAACTCTGAGAATCTTTTTGTTTGATTTGAGGCATATAATCTATTTACATTTAATGCAGTTATTATATTTTAAAGTGTGCAATGTTAATATTGTCCTCTGTTCTATGTTCTTTTTCTTCCTTTCCTTGCTGTCTTTGGATCTATTCTTCTTTGATGATTGTATTATTCCTCTACGAGTTGGAGAGTTATAAATTTACAACTTTTAAATTATAGAAATGGAAGTGTGCGTCCTTCCTTCCAAAATCTAATACCTAAAATCTAAAATGTAATATCAGAGTTTCATGTTTATTTACTCTCCTTTCAAATGATGTCAAAATCATGAACTCAAACTTAACTCACTACCTCTCATTTCAGTACAAATACACTGTTGTCTCTGTACACATTATTTGATGATATCCACAAGCCACTTTTTATTTTGCACAATCAGCTTTTTACTTAGATTTACCCACGTGTGACCTCACTTCACTCCTTCCTGCAATGGTGCTCTTCCATCTGGGATCTCTTTCTGTCTGCCTCAAAATACCTTAAAAATGTTCATTAGTTTTGGGGCTCTCCCTGGTGGCACAACACGTTAAAGCACAGCACTGTGAAGCTCTCCGAAGCCACTACAGCATGAGTTTGATCCCTGGCCAGGGAGCTGACCTACATGGCACAGCAGACCTCTGCTGATCCACCTGCTGATCTCCTCAGTG
Source organism: Condylura cristata (assembly GCF_000260355.1). NCBI lineage: Eukaryota > Metazoa > Chordata > Mammalia > Eulipotyphla > Talpidae > Condylura > Condylura cristata. The sequence continues at coordinate 33,032,196 of NW_004567105.1, forward strand.
GTGTATTTTAGTGTATCTGCCTGTTCTGCTCCCCACTCTGTCTCTGGTGACCCCCCCCATACACACATTCATACACCCTCTGGCCCATACTCAAGTTCTGTAAACATAAGTAAATAAATAAATAAAACTGTTCTACTGAATTAATGTTTTAAAAAAAATTTCATTAGTTTAGTTAGGTCTGTGGCACAATCTCTGAGTTTCTGAAAATATAGTTCTTTTATTTTCTTTCTGCAAAGTATTTTCAAGTTCTAACTTGGTAGTCTTTTTCTTTCAGCATACTGAAGTTATTTTCCTTTCTTCTAGCTTCCATGGTTGTGTTGAAGCTGAATTGTTAGCTGTTAGTCCATTTATTGCCCTTCTGAAGGAAAAAGATTTTTCTCCTCTTTGAAATTTTGTTTTATGTATCCTACTTGGGAATCATTAGACTTTTATTGTACATTGACACCATGCGTCATTTCTGAATAATTCTAAATCATTATGTCTAATTGGCTTGGCTTCTGTCTACACTCTTTCAGTAAAATGTTAAAGTTTGGCATCTCCCTGGTGGTGCAGTGGGTTAAAGCACAGCACTAAGAAGCTTACGCCACTTCCGCATGAGTTTGTTCCCCGCCTGCCCCGGAGGAGATCCACATGGCGTGGCAGACCTCTCCTGACCGGCCTGCTGCTCCCCTCAGCAGTGTACTTCGTGGATCTGCCTGTTCTGCTCCCCACTCTGTCCCTGGTGAATCCTCTCACCCTTCACATCTCTGGCCTGTACCCCAGTTCTGTATGAATAAATAAATAAATCTTTAAAAAAATGTTAAAGTTTTCACTCACTCTATGTCTCTTACTTTCTCTTCTATATTTTCTGGAACAAAGACGTGTCCATAAAAAGAGGAGGTACCATATTCCCTTCATAGTGCTGTAACAGAGACATCTCCACGAGAAGGGGAGGTATCATATTCCCTGTCCCACCTAAAGAAGGGCAGAACTGAGCAGCTGGGTAAAACTATAAAACACAGAAGGACTCTAGAAGAAATACAGAGAAAAGGACACACAGAGAAGAGAGGGGAAAGGATCACTAGCTTCTCACTTTGGCCTTGCACCAGAGATTGGGGGACACGGCAGTAAGTAAGGAGAGACACACACAGAGACACTTCAAGAGACACACAGAGGCGAATGGCAGCTATTGTCTTGATTTGTACTTGAACCTTGTTCTTTCATCCCAGTATTGCCTGGCTCATTTTGTCCCCTTCCTATGGCTCCCCACCAGAAGGTGTCTTAGACTTATCACAAGATGTTGGGCTCTGGCAACCCCACTATGGGTTAACCTAGCTTGAATGAGTATTGAACAATAATAACTAACTCCAACTTACTTTCACCCCTAGGGCACTGCTCTGTAGGTCTCAATCTGGAGTCAAAGAGTGAGTTACCTACTCACCTTTAATTCACTTTAGAATCCCTGAAGCCCCACCTTTGGTAATGGAAGGCCACCAGCATGGTCTAGCTTCTCGCCTGCCTCTTCTAGATCAGTAAATTTCATCAGGACAAATTCTCCCTGAGTTCATTTCTCTGCATTCTTTTCTGGATATCAATCTCTTAATTCCTCATTGTATCTTTTTCATAGATAGATGGATAGACAGATAGATAAAGACTACATATATGTATATGAATATGTGGATACATATGGAAGATAGATAAACTATATGTATATCTTCCATCCATTTGATTGTCATGAGAGGAAGAAAATTTTGATTTTCCTAATTCACCATAACCAAAATTTTCAGTATAGAAATTCCTGTCCGGGATATCCTACCGTTCCTTTCTAGAAAATCCTCATCCTTGTGAAGGAAGAAATGTCAAGCAGTATATTATCCCAGTCTTTGTTTACTCCTATAGTAGAAATCCCAGCTTGTGATTGCTTTATATATACTTTTTGACCCCTTTTGGGGAAGAGAATGTGCATATTATTATAAATGCTTTCTGTACTCATAATTCACCATTAATTCCATCACATTTATTAAGCATTTATTAGAATTTTTCTAGGCATTCAAAACAGAGTAAAGAGGACAGTCATACTTCCTG
>NW_004567105.1:33035134-33067766 GCF_000260355.1 Condylura cristata
AAAAAACATAAACCACCAAAACTATTACAGTGTTCTGCCACAAACCCATTTTATGATAAGTACGTTAATCCACTTGAAATTCATTAAAATCAAAAACAAAATACAACTTATTAGGTTTACTTAAGGTCTTCCCAGGCAATATATCTCAATGGTAACCTACCCTTATTTCTTCTGAAATAACAATAAAAAATGAATACTGAATTCATGAAACATGTATGATACTTTTAGACAATCACTTGTAGTCACTCAGACTAAAGACTGAAAAATAAATCAATTTTGTTCCTTCTTAAAAAACAATCAAACAAAAAGATAAAATACATGTACACAAAGGCACAGACATGATACACTAAGGTATATTCCAGTTCTTTTTCCAGCTGCCCTTTTTCAAGACCATCTTAAACACTTGCCAAGCTTAAAAAATCAAGAAAGGGCTGTTTACCATTGAGACTGTCACTCTCTCCAGAACATACTGAATCTGAGGACTATAAAAGTAAAATTATTTTTGTCAGTCTGGGGCCTTCTACAACTAAAACATAAAAGTAATGGCAGCTTTGAAAGTTATATCAAGAAAGAATATAGTGCAGAAACAAAGGTAGCTGAGAGGCGGGGCTCTGTGGGACCAGATGGCTGAGGGGCCGGCGGCTGAGGCTACCTCACCTGGGAGTCCCAGCACAGCTGTTGCAAACAGCTTCCACACAGGTGCAAGTGGCTCTTCGAAACTAAGAATCACCTGTCAGGTAACTCAGATAAATATGGAGAAAGTTCGAAGAAGAAAATAAATTGAAATGGGGGCCTCCTTGGTGGGGCAAGGGGTTAGTTCTATCCCCAGCCAGGGAGCTGACCCACATGGCACAGCAGACCTCTCCTGTCCCTCCTACTGCTCCCCTCAGCAGACTATTTCAGTCGATCTGCCTGTTCTGCTCCCCCCTCTGTCTCTAGTGAATCCTCTCACCCCCTGCACCTCTGGCCTGCACGCCAGTTCTTGTGTGTATGAATAAAAAAAATCTTTAAAAAAAAGTGAAATGAAGAACATGAGATAGCAAAGGAAATTGTCCAATTTGTGGAAAAAGAAACAAGTAGTCTTCCTCCATGTATTCACATATGAAAACATTTGAAACATTATTATTTCACATGGTTTTATCTTATGACTTTTTTAATATGTCACATTATACAATGTTTAATGTGACAGTATAAATACAAATCACTTTACAAAGCCACAAGAACTTTGGTTTAGATAATTCTCACTTTGGAAACTACAATTAGTTGTTAATTGAAGCCCTAAGGATATTGGTGCATGTAATTTCATAAGGAGGTGGCTCTACTTTGTCTGGTCTTTTATATATCTTCAGGCTTTGTTTTATTTTATTTTATTTTTAAAGATTTATGTATTTATGCATACGGAACTGGGGTTAAGGCCAGAGGTGCAGGGGCGGTGAGAAGATTCACCAGAGACAGAGTGGGGAGCAGGAGAGGTCTTCTGCACCATGTGGTCACCTCCAGGGCAGGGATCGAACTCACACTGAAGTGGCTGCATCCCAAACCACTGTGCCACCAGGGAGGGTCTTCTTCAGGCTTTGTTCCAGAGCATTAAAAAATTACAAGTCACACCACATAACCTTGGAAGAAAAGGACATCTGTGAGAACAATTTGCCATGTAACTATTTTTGCCCAAAGAAACCCTCTTAAATGTATACTGTGCAAGAAATTTTCTGGGCTCTGCTTCAAACAATTGGCCTAGATTTTCATGGGGTACACTGACAAGTATTTAAGGCTAGACAATAAATCAGAACCTGTATCAGTGGAGGAGCAATTCACTGCACTGAAGACACTCCCTCCAACTTCCCTCAACCCAAACAACACCCAGAAAGCAATTTGCAAAGCCAAGGTGCTTACTCTTGAAAGGGACCACCTTTTGAAACTGGATGTCAATAACATCAAAACTGGCCCATTTTCTTTGGTATTAATTTTTCCACCTTCCAATGTTATATTTTATCATGAAACATAAGCACACTGTAATGTAATGTTTCTTCCTGCTGGAATTAAACTACCTCTGTTTTTGTTTTGTTGGCACAGAAAACCTTTTGGTTTAATTCTCATGATCTTGTAATTTACGTAACCCAAACATGTTCAGGCTCCGCCAAAATGTGGATACAAATGAAGATATTTCAATATTCATGGAACGAGTTCTCTGCTCTTGCCCACAGCTGCTAGTACATGCAAATCAACACCCCTCCCTCCACTGTGCTGCCTCCCACCCATCCCCACGAAGTCTTTGATTTCCCAAGTTATTTCATATGTTCTAGGAACAAACTGGTGTCTCTGGTCCCTGTGTGACATGGCTTTCCTTCATTTCCTTTATTCAGATTCCACTTATCCTCTTCCCACAAACTCCTCTTTGCTGCCAGTGTTTATTGATGCCCACCAGGACCAGCAATGCAGGCAAAGGGCATGTGTTCCTGTAGCTCCCAGAGTCAACCCTCCAAATGTTCCAGTGTGTGTTTGTTCATCAGGATTTCCTGAGTGCCCACTGTCCCCCAGACACCGTGTGGCCACTCTGACGTCTTTCCCTTCCTTGTGTCACATGTGGCTTGGTAGGCCCTAAGTGACCAAGTATTTCAGAAAGGTCTTTATGAAAACAACATCTTTCACATTAACTTATAAACCCCACTGAGCAGAGAGTCAAAACCAGCTCCATAGCCAAGGCAGAGGAGAAATGCATTCCATCTCCTCCCCTGGACTTAGTCCTTCCTTTGTCAAAAGCTCTTGAGGCAGACCAACAGGGGAAAACACATTTTTTCCTTACTCTTTTCTTAGAAAGTACAAATTAATGCACATTTATTCATTCAAACTGTCGCAGAGGTCAGAAACCTTCCACTTCCACAAGCTGCTGAGTTCTGGATCTTACTCTTGATTTAGCTGTGCTATTATGCTACATTTGGGGAGCTGCTGTGTACCTCACTTCCCACTTACATGCAGCCGCCTTGGTCTACCGACTGAGAGCTGGCTGGGAACCACGTGTCCAGGTGAAGCTACGTAACACACAGGTAGGTGGACTCCTGGGGTCGAAACTGTACCCTGGTGCTGCTGGGAGGGAGACATGGGAGAGACATAGAGGAGAGACATGTGGGGTCATTTGGAAGAGACACTGAGTGGGAGACATGGGGAGGCCTATGATGGCAGCCCTTCTCTTGATTTGGTTTCGGATTTTGCTACTTTCATCCCTTTTGCCCTTTCCTGGGAGTCTCTGCCAGAAGGCGCCTTAGACTGTGGCAAGTTTCAGGCCTCTGTGGCCCCGCTTTGGGCTGGCCTCTTTGGCTGGTCATTGATACCATTGCACTGATGATCTGCTAGCATGCTCACACAATTAAGTTTATTTCTTAGCTCTCCTACTAGATGACCAGTAACTTGTCAACTTTGTACTCTCTTTACACAGCATCCAAAATAGTGACTTACATCTCATTATTTCATTGAATAATAATTTGAGTAAATAATTTAATTCTCTTTCCTGTGTAATCCTTGTAAATCACAAGGGTTATGACTCAAGCACTTTACAAGGTCACAATCAAAGAAACGCAAATTGATCTGTATGATTGGAGGCAAATTTTTTCATCATGATTGGTAAAGTATTGCAGCTGTGTCATGCATTTATAGTGTAAAAATTTCCCAGAATTCCTAGCTCGCTCGCCACTTCTTACCCAAGTGGCACACCCATTGCAACCCATTACAAAAACTAAACGAGCAAACAAAAATCAAAACTTCTCATAGTTGATCTGTATTTCTCTCCCATCTAGTCCTTGGCTACCACCTTCCTAACCTGTGATCCCTCATTCTGCTTCCATCCCTCCAATATCTCAATATGAAAAAATCACTGGTTTCATTTCTCATTGTGATCACTTTTTAAAGAAAAATTATCATTCTGGCAGGAAAAAAAATACTTGAGGAGTTGACATGAAAATAAGTCTACAATGAGGATGCTAACAGAATCAAATTTTAAATTTAAACAGAGAGCATCTTGTTTTCTTGTATTATTTTTTTAATTTGAAATCAAAGTTGAAACAGAACATCTATTTTGGATCTTGTTGGCAGTTTTCTCTCAACCAGAACAAAAACTGTAAAACCACAGAACCAATGCATGGGAAAAAATGAAAGCAAGCGCCCTGCACTGACATCTCTTCTGAACCCCTTTTCACCACCTCCTGCTGGCACTGACGTCCTGGACTATGCATAAGAGCCCTGAAAACTATATGGACATAGGCTCTCCCCGGTGGCACAATGGATTAAAGTGCAGCACTGTGAAGGTAGCGGCAGCTGGTTTAGCCACAAGTTCAATCCCTGGCCAGGAAGATGATCCACAGGGCCCAGCAGACCTCTCTCCTTTCTCGCTCGCTGCTCCCCTCAGCAGTGTAATGCATCAATCTGCCGGTTCTGTTCCCCACTGTCGCTGATGAATTCTCTTACTGCCCTGCACAGTACCCCAGTTCTATATGCATAAATAAATAAATCTAAAAAGAAAAACTATATCAACAATATATTGACCCAGGCAGGATGGATTGACTTAAAATAATATCTTTTTCATTGTCTCTCATGATGTGAGTGATTGGGCAGCTTTCTTGCTCCATATGATTTGGGTTGGGACTACAATCATCTTTGGACTCAACTGGCCTGTGATGTCCACGTTGGGCCCCTGGAGGTTAGACGGGCATGATTTTAAGGCTGTCTTCACTCTCTCTGTCTTCGCTGAGCTGGGGTCTTGGATAACTGAGCCTATTTCCCTCTTTCTCTACTTAGTCTCTATTTTCTCTCCTTCTCTCTCCTTGGCTTTTCCAGCAAAATTTCTATTCAAAAGAATGTTTGGCATTAAAATCAACAACATTTCCCAGCATATAAAGAACGATAACAACAAAAGGGAAAGCTAAAAGAAAAAAAAAAAAGGCAAGAACCCAAGAGAGTTCATTGTTAAAGGTTGTCGACAAAACTAATTGAAAAAGAAAAAGGGTTAAAGAAAAAGAAATCAAAATAGATGCTCCATGTGTTACCAGGATTAGCTTGGAACACATGTTTCATGGCTGAGGAAGGATTTAATGATTCAGATCCAAATATCTGTGTACTTCAGGCAGGGGGACTGAAGTCCACAGTGCTCATATCATTAGGGACTTTAAGGATACTCAGGCCTAGGAGGAGATCCTTAAATAAGAACCCAATGAGAATAATTATGTAAACTACAAAGTAATGAGAACCAGATTGGAATCAGCAATGCTAATTCCAAAATAAAAGACAATACAGCAAAAATTTCCAAGTACCATCTGCAACACTGTGACTTATAAAAAAGAATCATTTTGGTCACTCAGATGATCAGAATGTATTTCTCATGTATATTTGGTCTTCAGCCTTAGTTTCTGGCTCACAGATCCCAAAAGGCTTGGGATTTCCTAAGTGTTGAGAGCGATTAATGTGTCTCTTATATGTCCATGAAGTGACTTTGGGGGAAGCTTCTAGAGATGGGAGATGGCTGCCAGGAGAAGGGTTGGAACATCCCCCAGAATGAGCAGAGGACAGGGGCTGGAGTTTAAGTTCAAGTGTCAATAGCCAATGATTTAATCAATGATGCTTATGTAATGAAACCTTCATAAAAATCCGAAAGGAAGGTTCCCAGACAGCTCCCAGGTTGGTGACCCTGGGGAGGTGGGGAGAACAGCATTCCTAAACAGGATTTGGAAACTCTGCATCCTTCCCCTCCACCTTGCCCTATGCAATTCTTCCATATGGCTGTACCTGATTGGAATCTTTCACAATAAGTTGCTGATGTGCTAAATAAAAGGGTTTCCTGAGTTTGGTGAGGTGCTCTGGAAAATTCATTGAACCTGAGGAGGGGAGCCTCTGATTTGTAGTCACTAGTTAGAAGCACAGGTAATAGCCTGGGCTTGTGACCGGTGTCTGGAGGGTCATCTTAGAAGACTGAGCTTTTAACCTGTGAATCAGTCACTATCTCAAGGTAATGTTATAACTGAGTTGAATGCTCAAAAACTTGCCAATATCTGAAATTTTCTATTGATGTGAAAAAGACTGTATACACACTCACACTGGAACTGGGTTCAGAAATTTTAAGCACCATCCATTGACCTTTTGCAGCTGGGGCTACTGATTGTGTGGTCTTTGTTTGCTAAGTTACACCAGCCCAGTGACAAAAATACGGCAATGATATCGTCCTAAAGGCAATGACAAAATGATTCTTTTTTTGTCTGGTTTGGCCCTCTTCAGCAAAAGCTCCATCTAGCTTTCAAGACCTTTCCAGTTAACTTTGGATTTTCCCAATGTCATCTGCAAAACTGTCATCTTGGCTCCAAGAGGTAGTCACATATCCCTGCCCTGCACATGCCCTGGGGTAAGGCTTCCTGTCACTGACAATGCCAGTGTCTGCAGAGTCTACTATGGATAATTATTCAGATCAGCCAGCCTCGTAGCATGTAACAGCACAGCCTGTATCAATAATCAGGCTGAAATGGACTCCTTGCCCCATCACATACTGGAAGTAAAAAATTAACCCCGCAAGTTTAACACCTACAAATGTGGAGTACTAATAATACTATTCCAAAGTGCTCTAGTGATGAGAAGAATATAGTATGGCACCTATATCCCTAATTAGCACTTGGTGAAAGTTCAGTATTTGGTGAGAAAGGAGAAATCCTCTGAGACTTGTCAGTGTACACACCCCAAAGCTGTGCTAGCACCCTCTCCTGTGGCATGAAACATGATGTTCAGGTGAGCAGAAATCTCTTGGTATGACTCCACTCAAGTTCTATGTCAAGCACCCATTCTGAATGGTGAGAGAAATTTGGTGCGTTTTGAGCCCCACCCCCACGTGCCCCCTGCAACCCATATCTCTTAATCCTGTTGTCAGGATTAAGTTACATCCCTTTCTGTGCTGTGTCTTCATGGCTCCCCCACAGCCATGGGCACTGGCTCCGCAGGGTCCTCCGTCCTCAGGGAAGTGAGTAGCTATGGCTCTCACCCAGAGGCCCACAGGGTGAGTGTGGAGGAAATCATTTCACAGATTCCCTGACCATGCAGGGGATCTCTGAGCTCATGCTTGTTTTTCAGGTTCTGAGAATGAGCACAAATACCCTTCACTTGACTTCAGATTCACTGGAATTATCTGGATTATTCTATTGACTTTCTTTTTCCTTTGGAGACTCAGAGATTCCCCTCTCTGAGTCACGCACACACCACTTGCTTCCCTTCCAGCTCTTCTGATTCTACTCTGAGAGGAAGCTTATCTGGGTTTGGAAAAGGAGAGGAAGGGAAAGTCCTTGATCATACTTTATGTCTGTTTGTGGGAGGCCCTTGAGGGTCTATTGTTTTGGCTTCTCAGTTATGACATTCTTGAGAGAAAACAAAATCAAAAATAAAACACCAATACTGAAAAGGCCAAAGAAACACAAGAACAAAGCAAACAAACAAAATTAAAGGATATAAAATGTCCCTACCTGCCATCTTCTGAACTCATTGAACAATCCAGCAAACTTTTTTTTTTTTTGAGAATTATTGCCATGCATCCCTCTAAGACTATGTGTATAGTCTCCCACTTAATCATAACAACCCTAGAGTCAGGTAAAACTTTATTTTCATTTCCCAGATGAAAAAATGAGGACTATGGGAAGATAAAAGTCCCACTTAAACATCCATTTTGCTATTGTAACTGGGGGGCTTCAAACAAGTTTTATAATGCCCCCGAATCGTAATCATTTCATCTCTAAAATGGGAATAATGCTTTTATTGTATGGTCATTACATGTGAGCACAGTGGCTAGAACACAAAGGCACAAAAAAGTATTTAGTTCACACTTTTTGCCCTCTTAAGTTTGTGATGAGTGGGGGGCTCATTCTAACCCATGGTGACACCATGATGACATAAATCTATGTATGAAAACATCTGCTCAAGGTCCTTTTTCCCTAGTGTTAGTTACGTTGCCTGATTATGTGAAAGGCATGAACTCAAAGATTCACTGAGCAAGGGTTCATTCCTTAGCAGACTGACTATTTTCTTTAGCTGTTGTCAGGATTAAGTTACATGATTTTCCTTGAAGGAACTGAATACACAGATTTCAATTAATATGTTTGATATTAATGTCAATGATTATTATTTGCATAGTACTCAGTAGGACTCAATTGCTGTTCTAGGCTGATTTAATCTGTACAGTCGTATAAGAATAGAGCTCTTGTACCTATTTTACAGAACACATCACTGAAGTTTAGAGAGGTTAAGTGACTTGTCCAAGGTCACAGAGCTAACACATGGTAGAACTGGACTCCAAACAGCAGTATATCCATCTGAAATCAAGACCCCCACTGTTTCAAAATAATATGATCAACAATAGAACATTCTGAGAAAATTTTTATGTTCTTCTGGCTTTCCAATAAATTGCACATTAATCTAAGTCACATGTTCCATTTAGTCTTGTAATATAAAGACAATAGTAATAAAATAGAGCTGGTCTTAATATAAAAAAAAAAGGAAAAGAAAACTCCATGAAAATTATCTGTTATCTAAATATGTACAGAATCTTTTGGAAAAGCATATTAAATTATTAAAATGTGGTGTCATGTTTTATTTAAATATTCTAAGAATATATTCCTTAGAACTCACAGACATAATGGTAAGGGACAGCCCCCAGTTTAATCTAAATTAAAAAGTTAAATTTTCTCCTTTGACTATTCGATGCTGATTTATTTTCTCCATTGCTGTTTGCTGTGGTACCCAGAAACCTGCATTTACTTGGCAATTTCCCTTGGGGTTTCAGTTCGTAAACCTCCTGGGAGGGAGGGGTTAGAAATTAAAAACTAATAAACTAGATTCAATAGATAAGCGACTCATCACTGCTGAGAAACTTTTATGACTTTAACAGAGAAGAGAATCCATCCCACACCCACACCCTTTTATAGACCTGATTAACAAGAAATTTTATCCAAGCAGATGGAGCATGAAAATTGTTGCCCCTTGGAATCAGTTGTCTAACTGAGTTTAATATTTTCATTTGGTTTTCCACTGTTATTATTATTATTGCCATTTTAACTTACGCATTACAGGCAGAGCATATGCCTCTGGGTACAAGACAAAGGAAAAATTCAATTTTAGTGTGTGTCCTATTTGCACTTTACTTGAAGCAATTTGGTTTGCCACATGGAGTGAATAAAGCTGTTGTGATTTTTTTCCCCAAAAAAGAATACAATAACTATAATGGACGATGCATTCATTACTGAGTAGATTAATTTTTTTTCCATGAAATGGCATAAAAGGGGGGATAATTTCAAATTGAATTGTGCCTGGTGAATCACGATGCACATTTACAACCTAGGCATTTAACAGGTTACAGCTTGCCTGCCAGTGTTTTCAAAATACATAACCATTTTTGAAGAATATTACCCAGAATTAAATAAAACCATATTTTTTGGCTTACATGCACTAATTTTCTGCAGGAAAAATGTAAGCTAGAATATAACCTTTGCCTCCCAGAAGGTATTCCCTATGTTGAAGATCCATTTCTTTTTTCTTGGAAATTGTAATTCTTACTTTTTTCCCCTCTTTTTACATTGTCTCCATTGCATCCCCAGCTATGATCTAGCATTGCCCATTTCCTCCTTATGTGCTACAGATTTTCATTGTTGGTGCCAGGCTTATATACCTGCTTGGAGTTTCTATATGGTAGACCCTTCATAGTTTGAATGAAATGTTGATCTCACTAGGAAATCGCTCCTAATAACACAGGCAAAAATGAAGGGGAGCATGTCCTTGTTACAAAAGATTGGAAGAGAGGAATGATATATATTCATTTAAATCATTCATTCTTCATCCAGTCCCCTTGGAAGTGGGAACATTGAATAAAAACCTTAGGATATGTTTTACTAAAATTTAGACATAAAGAACACAAAGCACCATTTTTGGTAGCTAGGTAACAGATGGTAATAACAATAATGAACATATATGGAGCTTTCCCTAATTACTAAACATTGAACAGACTCTAAGTGAATCACGTATTCTCTTAATGGTTACAATGGCCCTTTAACATGGCTATTATTGTCTCCATCTTATGGGTGAGGTAATTGAGTCTCTGAGCAGATAGGTAATTTGTAGACAAGCAGCTGAAATGTAGGATACCCAAGGTCCTAACTCAAATCTTTCTAACTTTAAAATCCACACTCTGGACCACATGGCAATAGTGTCTTCCACAAGAAAACTGCAATGCTTTGGATCTGGGACCAGAAAGTGTCAGCTGAAAAGCCAGCAATGCTGGCCTATGACTTCAAGGTAAGGGGGAGTTAGTGAGCACTTATGCTGACTCAGGATGGGCAGCCAGTGCTTTTGCTCCCCTATCAGAAGGGAACACTTCTTTTCTGACTTCTTGGCTACCTCTTAGTTGCAGAGTAAGAGAAAGGAAGTGGTCCTGGCAGATGGCAGCCTAGAACATGCGTAAAATAACTTATGGGTTTCAGAGTCTCTTTAGGGGAGATTGAAATACAATTGGGATTCTGGTAGAGTCAACTAGGGATAGAATACTACTCAGCTACGAAAAGGAGAACTCTTGCCATTTGCAACATGCATGGAATTGGAGGAGTTGTGCTAATAGAAATAAATCAGAAAGGGGAAAGATAAAAATATTTCACTCCTAGAGAAACAATAACAAAGAAGGAATTGACCCAAAGGAGCCCTTAAAATGAAAGCATAGCATTGAGGCTACTAAGTGGCCAGTGAACTTTGACTTGGCTTCTCTGGTGGTGGGGGTGCTGTGGTGACAATATCTGAGGATATGTGGACCTCTTTTCCTAATCATATACAATGTCATAAACTAAAGTTACCTCAATAAAGTAAATTAACAGATAAAAATAAAATTAAATCTATTTTGTTACTAATTTATGACCCCCAAATCAGAATTCGACTGGCAGTGAAATGAGGAAATGGCCCCTTGTTTTTATGTTTTGATGCCCTTGAATTTCAGTTGGTGACTTCTGGGGAAATTAAAACAACTCATTTGCTCATTTTTCTTCCTTCTGAGTTTGTTTAGGAACAGGGAAATTTCTGCCTTTTTTCTTCCTCCTCACTCAAAAAATGAAAAAATGCTTCATCACCTGTCATATTTTGAACAACTGATTACATAAGAGGTGCCCATCAAGGTGCTGGGGGGACTCAAAGATGGCTAAGGCTTGGTTCACTGCCCTCAAGTTCACGCTCATGGAAGGAGATGGATACATTTAGAAACATTCACACACAAGACAAAATCAAACTATTTAAATAGACTCCGAACAACCAATGGGATGGTAACTTTATAGCTCGAAGCATCAAGGGTCTTCTTGTATGGCATCTTCTCTCTCAACCCTGTGGAAGCTGTTGCATGTGTGGGGGAGGTGTGGTCACACTAATCATGGCCTTGCCACTCTGTTCCTTCAGTAATTTTATCCTTCCTGGGCTCCATCTACAAATTCCTTTTCTCCCTCCCGTGCCTTTCCCAACAGCCGCTAAAATGACTGAGCTCCTTCTCAGAGCCACCTTCAAATCAAAGCACTAATGACATGTTCTTGCCAACCATTACTCTTTAGGCCCATCTGTCTTCTTGTCTGCTCAGAAAAGTCCAAAAGTGTTTCTCGATCTTTAACAGTCTTTAAACCACATGGGGGAAATGCATTTAAACTAGTTAATAAGGCCGCAGACTAAGGGCAAAGCGCTAAGACTGGCTTTCATGTACTCAATTACTGCCTTAGATGTCAACTGTGCACCAGCGGGTTCTTAATGAGTTATGTAAGGGAGAGAGGCTTTGAAATGATTTGGCCTTTTCTTTTTCCTTTATAACCCTGTGTCTATCCTACTCTGCTGGAACAAACAGCTACAGATGCATAAGAGACCCACAGTTACAGGGCAAAAGCTTCATAAAAATGGGACCTTGTCTGTGTTGTTCACTGTTTGGTCTCCATTACCTCATTTACCACTCATTTAGTAGTGGTACTAAATGTGTGTGTGTGTGTATGTGTGTGTTGTGTAAGGAGAGAGGGTGGGGAGAGATTGACTTGTGTTTGGCTTTTACTAGACAAACTCTAAGGACCAATTTTACAGAGATTGTATGACCAATAAGAGCAAGAACTTATATTTTTTTTGGGGGGGACCTATATTAACCCCATGAACTTGCCTTGTTTCTTAAGTCCTCCTTTCTGAATATACATATCACTAAACAGCATTATGACCAATATTGAGAGAAAGTAAAGGAGAATAGAATCGTGGCAATGGAAAGAATTTCAAAAGGCCATTTATTTTATCCCCAGTTGGCAGTTAAATCACCCCATATAAGGATGAGGGATGATATAATGGAAAGAGTGCCGACTTTGGAGTCAGAGTTGGGTTTGAATTCCTGTTCCACTGTTTACAGGCTGTATGACCTTGGGCAGCTTATGAGCTTAGAGCCTCTGTTTCCTCTTTTATAAAATGTATAACATAAGAAATATCTTACAGAAGTTTTGTGCATTACAAAGACTAGTACAGAAAGACCTCAAATATATATTAATTTCATTTCTCACCAGAAAGCTATGTGCACATAATTAATTACTTTTTAAAGCTATGCCTCAGTTTCCCTTATGATATCAACATCTGATAAATTCCTAGTTTCTTAATTTTGTGAGTTTTACAATTTTGGCCTTTATTCACTTTTTAAAAATGTTTTATTTACAATTGGTTGGAATCTCCACTGAAAATATCACTACTGATTAACCTCCACTTGTACAATAACTCTTAAATACTTAAAGAGCATTGTTGAATCCCCTGTCTGTGCTAAATCCCAGCCCTCACTTTATCTCATTGATCAAGGACTTTTAAAGAAAAGGATTCTTTTCGTAAACATTAGTGCATCACTAAGTCTTAACCTGCTCTGAGGCAGGTCCTTGTTTTCTCTCTGGCAAGGCAGAAATAATCAATAGGAATTCTAACAATGGAGGGAATATATCAAATCCTAATGAAAAGAAAACACATATTCTCTCCTGCTAAGTGAAGGTTAAACTTTCTCTAAAGACAAGTTTAAAATAGTTGTTATGCAGGGCCTCCCTGGTGTCATGAGGGGTAAGTCTCAGCACTGTAAAGCTGTCCACAGCCACTGCAGCGCAAGTTGGACCCCAGCCAGGGAGCTGACCCACATGGTACAGCAGACCTCTCCTGTCTTGTCTGCTGCTCCCCTCATCAGAAGATTTCAGTGGATCTACCTGTTCTTTTCCCCACTTGCTAGTTAATCTTCTCATCACCACCACCCCCACCTCTGACAAGTACCCCAGTTCTTGTCTGCATAAATAAATATACATCTTTAATAAAATAAATTATATAGTTGTTATGCAGCCAAGCTACTTGCAAGCTGACTAGAGATGGGAATCTTTGTTCTCTAATGTAGAGTGTTTTAAAATGGAGTAGAATCTTCTAGGTCAGGGACTGAGTCTTAATCCTTGATGATCTCAGAAACAGGGTCATGTTTACCGTCTAACTTAGCAACAATCTCTGCTAATCCAAATGGAAATAACTTCGTCACCTCCATAAATGCAATCAGGTCATACAGGAATACTTTGAAATAGAAAATAGAATATAAAAGTTAAAGCATGAAATTATTTTAGTTTTTAATATATTTTAATATGACTTAATATATTTCAATCCTTCTATTTCATTAAGAATGTTGTGATTTTTGAGCAAAGAATATTTTATCTTTTTAAATAATAGCAAATAGTAGTTCAAAGACTATAAACCACTATCTTTTTCTTGGTCCCAATTAAAAGTAGTGAAATAGATTAAGACTATTTCTTTGTCATAGGGGAAGATTCATTCCAATAATCTTCTGCCTTTAGACATGGTCAGGGCCATTTGCTCTGGAGCTGTTATTGCCGTTGGTGGCACACAGTCTTACAGTCCTTCATTTATGTGTAACAATGCAGAGATTTCATAAATGTATTAAGGAAACTCATGTAAGGCATACAATACTCCAAAAGGTAGTATACTACATAAGGCAAGAATGCTAAGAACCCCCCAATGGGGATATGGGATGTGTGAGTGATAAAGTATCAGATTCACTTAACATGTGCCTGGGACACAGTAGACACCAAATTAATCCTGTCAGTAACTATAGGAATTTCTTACTCCTATGCATTTGTAGTGCTCCTACACAATTGTATAAAGGACAACAGGTTCAACTCTCAGGTAAGCCTGAGTTCAAGTCCCAGTTCAGTCAATTAACAGTTATGCAACATGGCAAGTTTTTAAATCTGAGTCTCAGTTTTTCCATTCACAAAACTTAGAGATGTATGGCACTAACTTGAAACATTATTGAGGGGATTGGGTTATTCTTTAGATAACCCATCTAAAGAATTTGGTACTGTGTCTGTTTCAATGAATTGTGTATACAGCAAATATATCTATTATTATCATTGTCATCTCTATTGCTAATAACAATTTTTGCCTGTGATTTTCTCTGAGGAAAAGAGAAAAATCAATTAGCTATCAAGAAAAAATGTTCAAACTCTTAATAGTTCAGGTAGAATGGTATTATTAATTATATAATTGATGGTTCAACTTGCAAATCAAATGAATTTCAAGTCTTAAACTGAAAGAAATAATTTATCTAGTGGAGTAATTATAGGTGGAGGTAACTGTGTATATTGGGGATCAGCTAGAACTTTCTCAGAATATAAGCTCTTATTTTTCACAAGATCTTGATACATTCTGGAGAGATAGTGTAAGTTATACCTTGTTCTTGCTTCCATGTTGAGAACTTTATTTATAAAATTAATTGATACAACTTCATTAGTGATTGTTTATTTTTAAAGATTGTATCTAAGTAATAAAAATTTGAAAACTTATTTTGAATGTTTTCAAAAGCAAAAATAAATTAAGAAGACTTTAGAGGATATTTATGCCTTCATTTGGAATGTGAAGATATTGAGTTTAAGGCTTACCTGGGGTCATACCAATGAGTAGGTATAAGCATCAGGCTAAGTTTCATTCTTTCTCTATAAGCCACTCTGTTACAACTCTATGTAAATAAAGTTTACATAGATTAACCAAACCTTAGTTTCTGTCAGCTAGAGAAATCGAAATTTTTGCTGTGGTCTGCCAGTGAGTTCCTTAGTCTATGAAAATCCTATCATGTTCCACTTGACTGTAGCTCATCTTTGGCATATAACATGATAAAACCACTATTATTTTGTCAATTTGATGCATAGAAAATTCATTCACTCAATTATCAAATAGATAGTGTATCTTGTAGCCTCATGAAACTGGAGTTAAAACATGCTTCAAGTTTTCTTTCTTCAATTGTAATCCATTTATATGAACAATGATGAGCAATGGCTCCATACCCTTCCAAAGCTCTGGTGACTTCCACAATATTTTTCATCTTTGGAGTTCTAGACCTTTATCAAATAATTTACATTATCTTTCAGAGATTGAGATCTGATTACTAGAAGACATTAATGTCATTTTAAGGTCCTAAACTCCACTTTCTCCTAAGGCTGTGAAAGCCTAGTCTTTAATGATAATTCTCTCAGCCTCAGAACAGCTTCCTCTTTGTGATGATAGGACTGCCAGAGTCTCAGGAATACATCTTCTTGTGTCTAAATACTTTCCCCAACAGCACAGCTCTCTCTCTTCCAAAAATTACAAGTGTTCCAATATTATCTCAATGGCATTAAGATAGCCATTTACCTAAGTCTAAACCAGTCATTATAGACAGAAGAGTATGAGATTTTGAGTGGTCAGGTTTGGTTCAAATACCATCTCATGCCCATGTAGAAGACAGTGAGAATGATATATAACGGATTCCCAGTCAACTATTCGAAAGGACTGCACTACTCAGTCCAAATTTAATAAACATTAACTATTCTAGGAAAGATCAATGAGCCATGGGACAAAAGGATAACAAGACTGGGACTCTTTAGTTAGGAAAAATGGAAGCTAAGGAGCCACCTAATGAAAATCTTTAAAACTATAAACATTTTTGTGTGCGTGAATATCAAATCTTTAATTATTGTAATAAGGACAGCACTTTTGAAGTACTGAGAGTTATTTTAGTAATGAGAAATGCTACTTCATGTAGAAGGTAGTATCTTTGTGTAATCCTTTATCACCATGAGATTGTACTTCTGGAAAATATAATGAATGCTAAAAACCCAGGGGAAATAAATTAGAAAAATTGCAATATAATCTTTAGCATGGAAAAAGGATAAAACACCCATATGACTCCCTTTGAAAACTACTAAATGACCCTCTAGAGTAACTTACGCTGAGTCCTGGATAGTCCACCAATCTCAAAGATCTAGCTCTACTTAAAAGGTCGGATGGAAATGGTTTTACATTCAGTTTTGAATCCCTGAAAATTCTTAGATATTAAGCAAAGCAGACAGATGCAGCCAGGCTATTTAAAAAAAAGAAATATTTTCCTTTGTTTCATTTCTACATCCTACCAAGGGAAGAAAAGGCACATCATATAATGCTCATAAGTGAATCAAGATTAAGGAAAAACCCTGTTTTACAATTAAATGATATTTTGCTTAAAAACAAAAACCAAACTAAGTAAACACATGATTAGATATGAGTTTAACATTTATATTCAATCTTTAGCTTTCTATTTCTACTAGTTTCTTATATTACACTAACAGTAAAAAATAAATATTACCAAAAATAAATAAATAAATAAATATTACATTTTAGTATTATATATATATATAATAAGTTATATAAAACATCACATACTGTTTTTATCTATAACCTCAGAGAGAATCATTTACTATTCATTAAGGATACTGTTGCTTTCTTTTCAGTTTGTTCTTCTAAAATAAATATCTAATAAAGTTTTTGATTCATTCACCATTGCTTATTTCATCAAAAAAGTTAGAAATGGTTAAGAACGGAATTGTGTCCAAGCCCTCCCTGGTGGTGCAAAGGGTTAGGACGCAGCACTGCAAGCTAGCAGCAGCTGCTTCAGTGAGAGTTCGGTCCGTGGCCCTGGAGGTGACCCACATGGCGCAGCAGACCTCTCCTGTCTCACCAGCTGCTCCAATCAACTTCCTAGATCTGTCTGTTCTGCTCCCCACTCTGTCTCTGGTGAACCCTCTCACCGCCCCTGCACCTCTGGTCTGTACTCCAGGTCTGTGTGCATAAATAAATGAATCTTAAAAAAAAAAATGAAATTGTTTCTTTTGAACAGGACTTCACTCTCTTTTCTTTTTTCCTGGTATATTATTATGTCTTCCTGGTGATTTAGCTACTCAAGAATTGAAAAGAATGACCTGGTTCAATGATTTGTGATGCATAGTAGGCACTGAGAGACAACGTCAAAATGAAAGGTCACAAGGAGATTTTTATTATAAGTTCTTTATGTTCTGTCACAGAGATTAGCATACCTTGGGAAAGAAACTACATAGGAATAGAAGCTTTCTTTGAAAGTTAGCAAAAAGCATAGATAATGTGCATTGACAGAAAATAAATGTCTCTGAAGATCACAAGCATGGTACCAATTGTGATAACAATTTGAAGTAAAATATTTTATTTAAAAAAAAACACACTAACATTCCACTTCTAGAAGTTTAGGAGCTCTGAACCAAGGATGCTTTTGTTAAAAAGCAGATTTACAGCCAGAGTGGGAGAAGTGCTAAGTATATTTCCTACCTGTACCCATTGACATGGCCAAAAGTGTGGTAACATGAATAAAGCTATATACTTATTCACTGAACGACTCTATTTTAGTTGTGTCAGAAATATATCCATGAACAAGATAAAGTCTGGCCCAGCAGGAGGGCAGAAATTAAGAGTATTAAAAGGACTGTCATTCGTGGCACCAGGAATAAACAAAGGTGTGAGTGAAGAGTTCAGCTAGGAAACAAGCCAGTGTGGTCTTGGAAGAAAGGTGTGTCATCTGGGCTGCATTTCAAAGGAAGAATTAAATAGGAAGATCGAAGTGGCGATGGGGACATCAGTATGGCAAAAAAGGAAAATATCAATATTGTCAGCAGAGAAACCAAACATCTCCAAAGATTCTGAGATGGAAAAGATCATAATGTGTTCAACGAGCTAAAAGATGACCCACAGGAAGGAGGCAGATAAGAATGAGCGTTACAGTGGAGAGGTAATAAGGCAGAACACAGAGTCTGAAGATATTAGGATCTAAGGTTTAATATGTACGCATAACGGATGGATATTTATGGGTGAGGTGGTTTGTTTGTTTTTTAAAATACAAATGGTCATATTCCTTTGAAAGACCCCCTTTGCACAGTCTGGCAATCAATTGGACAGGCGTAAACAGATATAGGGAGACCATTTGGGTTTTTAATGGGAGTTCAGAAAGTGGATGACGGTGGCTTTGCCCACCAGAGGTGGCAAATTTGATAGAAAGAAACAGAAGGATTTGGAAGATGGCAGATTAATAATTCTGGAAGAGACAGAATAAATAATGTAATGGGTAGAATGCATGAAATGACTCATGTCTAGGCTGGATGAAAATGGGGTTTCCTGACATGGGGACCATCAAAGGCAAAGAAGGTCTTTGGAGAAAGACAGTTTGGTTTATGGAAATATTTGTGTTGTTACCAAGTGAAGATAGAAGTTCATGGATAATGATTTAAGCAGGAGAGTTTAAACTAGATATATGTGCAAGTTTTTTCAATAAACACTAGCAAATGCTTACTAGTTACCAGTTACCACTCAAGCACTTTATATGTAATAAAGTGTTTAAACTTTCTACCAATCCCTTTTAAACCTATTTTCCTTGTGAGGATATTGAACTGTACCTCAGTTCTGTATGCGTAAATAAATCTTTAAAAAAAAAAAAGTCAGGGGTTATGAATGCATCCAACTAGGACATGCAGAGCCCGAACTCAAACCCAGGCAGGCTAGCTTCCTAGACTACAGTCATCATCAGAGATCAGGGAGTCCTGAGGAACTCAAATTATTAAAGGCGGAGTAAAATGTGAACTGGCAATGGAGACAGATCACTTCCACAAATCTGTAAATCTGTTTGCACCAAAATGTTTGTCCAGCAAGGCCTGACAACTTTCAAGTCAGCAGAACCCAGGGGGATGTCAGACGATGGTTCATATTGATTAGTCTACACACCCCCTAGCCCACTGGATACAAAGTATTGGAAATTCATCCTGCTGGGAGAACCAGGACAGCTCTTCCTCACCACTCTCCAGGCCCTGCACAAATGGTGTTCTTCCCAGGCTGACTCTTTTGCCAATAACTTGACTTGCATTCTTTTTAGTGAAATATCATGTAGCAAGCTGCTCCTAAAATAATTCCAGTCTGGAGTGCTGGCAAGAAGACATCAAAAAAGAAGAAAGCTGGGAGTGGATGACAACAGTGAAAAAAGAAAATGAGTAACAAAGGTGGGGAATCATCCCCAAAAACTGTTATGGAAAGAGCATAATCTTTTAAATGAGAGGCTGGAATGTCTTCAAGTCCCAGCCAATCTCGAGAAATTGCATTCCCCCAGGTCAGACTCTTTCCTGATTAAACAATTGCCCAATTCTTTCCCAGAGACATTGTGAGTTGGTTTCCATTCGCCAGAGAATTTCACAGTCACTCCAGCATCAGAAATCCACGTAGAGTAGCCACCAGGTAGGGGTGTGTGTGTGTGTGTGTGTGTGTGTGTATGTGTGTGCATGAGTGTGTGTGTGTGTGCTGGCTTTTCCATGTGTTAATCTGACTTCAAGAAGTGATTTATCTGTGACTTCAGTTTCCTTGACTGTAAAATATTGAAATAGTATCTGACACAGTATAGGAAAAACTCAAAAAAGAACAAAGTATTCTGATTTTTATTATTATCAAAAGGACAGATTTTCTTCATATGATTTTAGCAACATAGTACATGATATTTTCAAAAGTACTAAAACTACCCTATTATTAGTAGTCATGGTCACCAGGCATGATAGGAGGATTTTTTTCAACTTAATTGAATATAACAAGTTTAATTTCTCACAATTTTTACTTGTAGCAATTATCATTCAATCAGAGAAGCAGAAATAGTGATGGGTGGGGGATAAAGATGGAGTGAGGCTGAGATTTACCATAGAGATTAGACATTTTGCATCTGTGGGATCTGGTTCAGCAATCTCTATTAGTCTGTTGTCTTCTTTTCTGACCTTGGAACTGGAAGCCACAGAGAAGGCCGTCAAAGAGGAAAATGAACTGAAGGCTACGGAAAGCACAGTCAGACTGGAATCCACACATGTGACCTTCCAGAGCACACAAGCACCTACTAAAATATACCAATTCTTGTTCTTTCTATCCTTGAAGAAATGGCTATCACATAAGAGTGAGATACCTTGATCCAAAAACTGAATATATACAAACACCGCAAGAGTCAGACCTGAAGCCAGCTGAAGATTTCAGGAGTAGGTGAGCGCTTTTACGGCTTCATACAGTGACATAAGTTCACAAATTAGATTAACAGTTTGTGTGAACCACAAAACGTGTACTAATTTACCTTGCCTTCCACTACCTCACTAAAATCACCCCAAGTGATTATGTAAAGAAACAGGAATTCTGGAAAAGGTATTTTACCTACTCAACTGTTGACACACTACAATACCACTGAACTGTTATCACCTAATGCACACTTAGGAAACTTAATTTGAGTAGGCACTCACTCCTCCAGGATGCTTACAACCTGATTCCCAGCATAGTAAAAATTGTTTTGCATTCCTTATTTCATCTATTTTCAACATAAACCTATTGAATATCTATAGGTCACAGGTGAGGAAACTGAGTAAAGGAATTCCTTTTGAGTAACTTGGCCAAGAAGCAAATGAGATTTACTTGTAAATGATGAGACATACAGCTGAGTTATAGAGTTAGCACTTGCATTACCCAGCTTGTTTATATCATTAGAATTCTCCAAAATGGTTTAACTAATCACTGCAACAGATAATCAGCTTGTAGTTCTTATCCCTGCTCTTGTTAAAAATAATTGGGCAAGAGAGTCTCAAGGCACTGATGTACCTACTGATAATATTATACCCTTGGAATCTCATGAATGTGAATGAATTTTCAAGTATTGTTTATATATAAATATTATTCTCTAAAAAATAAATAGATAACAATGGCAAATGGAATTACTCAGCAGGCTCAGTTACTTCATTTCAATTCTATGAAATGTTAGTTATAGTCTAAATGTAAGTCATAGTTAGTATACTGTGATCATTGATATGGGCATGTCATTTGCTTCACACTACACTGAATTTAATAAAAATGGAAATGGAAGTCTTCACTGTCACTTAGTTAAGAGTAAGCATTGTCTCTGAAGCTCAGATCCCTCCAGGCAACCATGGACTACACTCACACAGGAAAAATCCCAATTTACTAGTTAAAACTACATTTATCCATCTATCTATCTATCTATCTATCTATCTATCTAACTATCTATCTATCTATCTATCTATCTATCTACCTATCTACCTATCTACCTATTTTATAAAGAAAATACAGGGCCATTGCTGAGTAAGGTGCAAATCCTCCTGCAAATGATAGCTATGAAGTCTGGGTGTCACATAAGTAGCAGCTAACTGAAATCACTGGAGAGTAAGATGATGCAAACAGACATTTATGGAGGTCCATGCTCAGAGGAAAGGAGTTGTGTAGAGTGAATTCCATCTTTATCCTTAGATCTGAGAACAGGTACACTCAGTAAGGATTCAGCAACAGTGCGGGACACCCATGAAAGACTAGTCTTTCTGTTCTGGGAACCCAAAAACTCGCATTTGAGGAAACAAGTTACTGAAGAGAGTGGGAGAGCCCTGTAAAAAGTTGCTTAGGGATGGGGATCTTGGAATTCTAGCTGTTCTTACTCTCAGTAACTTGACTACACATGTGCAGAACAGACTCCAAATCAGTTGCCAAAGCAGATGAAACTGAATTTGGTGTTGCCAGACAGCAAAGGAATTTTTAGTTTTTGTACCACATGAAACAAAAATGCTTGCTAAAACTAAAGAGACATTTATCAGAAAATAGTATCAAGAGCTAATCTCCATACCTTAAAAATCAAGTAACCTGGACTTCAAATTAACTGACAAATTACAAACCAGAAATTGAAACTACTTTCAAGAGGAAAAAAAAATAATCTAAATGTTGAAGGTAGAAGACAAAGACTTTAAAGCAACTCTCATGAGTCTCTGAGATGAAATTCTGAAAAATGATCATTAGTAGGTAAAAGAATAAAATTGGGCTTCAAAGCCTAAATTTTCCCATCTTACCCTGCTCTATTTCTCTTCTTGATACTACCTCTGACCCACTCAGTTCCCAGCAAGTGCCTATCACAAAATAGACTCTTACTAACATTTTTACAGACTTAATTAATGGGAAACATGCCATCTTGGAATAGCAAATTCCAAGAGCTGAATCCGTATTGTAGGCCCCTGTCCTAACTGCTACAGGACTAGAGAAGCATACAAGTGGGACCATGGGGTACTCAGCTGGAGGAGTTTGGGGTGTAAAGGAAAGAGACATGAGGACTGGGGTACATAGAGCTTAGGCATATTCCAATATTCAAAAACTCTTTAAAGAAAAAGGTAGTGGGCTTACAACATGAAGTCCCTTAAAATGCCTTTGTAGCTTTTCCACCGATAGTTTTGTTTTTAACTTTTCCTTATATCTTTGTGATTCTCCAATTGTCTTCCACTGAATTTCCATTTCCTTTTGCTTAAATAAGGAGATTCTGGGCCCTCCCTGGTGACACAATGGGATAAGCACAGCACTGCAAAGCTAGCCAGGGCTGCTTCAGCACAAATTGGATCCCCTGCCCAGGAGGTGACCCACATGGCGCGGCAGACCTCTCCTGACCCGCCTGCTGCTCCCCTCAGCAATGTACTTTGACAATCTGCCTGTTCTGCTCCCCACTCTGTCTCTGGTGAATCCTCTCACTGCTCCTGCACCTCTGGCCTGTACCTGAGTTCTGTATGCACAAATAAATAAATCTTCAAAAAAAATTGAGATATTCTTTTTAAGCAGTTGCAAAGCTGAGGGCAAACGACATGCAATGATTCTTTCTTATATGGAAAATTGAAAAATAAGCCATGTTGGAAAATAAGTGAAGTATTTACATGGTGACAAAGCATATAGGGTCAATGACCAGATAAACATGCCTTCGAGTGATCAGCAGGAACTTCATTTTTACTGTACACAGACAACATCAAAGTCCATGTGATAATAAATCTATAATTTTTTTCATGGCAAAAATTAGCACCAAATGAAAATTTAACCCATTACTCTATGCTCAGAATTCTGCACTGGCTTGTGTAAATTAAAGTCCACAGCTCAGCCTTAAATGCTCTTGGTGACTTGATAGATGCCTTTACCTAGCACCATCTCTACACTCATTCATCTGACCAGCTTCAGCCAGTCATATTGTTACAGGGCACCCCAGTGTGAACTGGGCTGCCTGTCTGTGGGTCCTCACTTGCACTCTTAAAATTTAGTTGTACTGCAGGCACACACAAAAAGGGTCAATAGTGGGTTTATTTACAAAAGGGGAAAGAAAAAGAAACAACCCAAGGAAAAAGAGATATAAGGTAATTAGAATATCTTACCAGCTCAGCTGACTTGGAGCTCTAGTAACAAATGAACTGATGGCCCCCAGTCACACGGTCCTGAGAGCCACTTGCCTGAGTGAAAGAGAGCTGTTGGATAATGGCTCCCTATTTATCCCCCAAAGTCCCAGAATGCCTGCTTAGCTCCGCCCTTGGGTCCTCACAGTTCTTTCCCTGGTACTGGTGGGAGTTGTAGTTTCCAGTCACTGGAGTAGGGGATAGAGTCCAGAAAGCCAGAGTAGGGGATGGAGTCCACAAAACTCTGCAGAATTCCTTTAGGACATCCTTCCCCTTAACAATATTATGTTATCTCGAGTCATCATCTATCACATACCATGTGAATACCATTTACATCTCTGCCTTCATGCACAATATTCTCTCAGAACTGACATTTATCCTTCTTTATTTTTTAACACTGATTAAAGCTTCACCTCTCCCCTAACCACTTCCACCTGTGTAAGGGGCCCTCATCTTCATTCAGAGTGGAACCTGGGACTCATCTTAGCATCTTTTTCATTTTAATTGTCAGGTGCACCTTCACAATTGCATTTATGCCTGGTCATATGCTCCTTGAGAACACAGATCACATCCTATTGTATAACTATATCACCCAGCATAGAGTCTGGTACATAGTAGGAATTTAATAACTATGTTTTTAAAATAATGAGATATGGATGTAAAGAAGGGAAAGAAAAGATATGAGATATGGATGTAAAGAAGTGAAGGAAAGATCAACCATTTGTTTTTGAGGTAGAAGCAGGGAGACATGTTTCTCTAGAAGATGTATCAGTTTACCTCAAAGTTTCTATTAATCAACCTGGTAGACATGGCAGTCACCACCAAAATACGTTTCGCAGCCTCCCTGGTGGTTTGGTTTGTGGCGTGATGAGCTCTGGTAAATGGAAAACAAGCAGAGGTATGTAAGTCACCTTTCAGCTTCCTGAGAGCAATCTCCCACCTGGAATGTTCTATTTTTATTCATCTTCCTCTATCTGCTGTTGAATGCTCCTAGGGAGACTTTGAAGTCTCAATACAGTGAAGTCACGAGATGGAAATAATGGGGATCACTGAGACGCTGCTTGGGGGAGAGCTGCTGAGGAGCTGATGGATTGCAAACGTCCACACCAAATGTTCAGTGGCCCAGACTTGAGATTATTTATCAGAGAAGCTTGAGTAACATACTGGAATAAGCATTCTCTTATTTGTGCCATATTACTCTTGTACACGATTCCACAGACATCTGAAAATGAGTCTGATAAGACCTTAAGGAATCATTCAATTAAGTAGCACTTATTAAATTTTCTCATTGTAAAATATTGACAAGGGAAACTGGAAATTGCAAAGGGAAGTATTTCTGAATTGAGCAGACCAGATGAGATGAACTCCAGCAGCATCTGATGCAGTCTTTGTGCTCTCAGAGAAATATCTCTAGAGTGGTTTTGACAACTTCCTTATCTTACCCTTTGGGTCTGTTTATCTACAGAGTCAGCAGAAATGCAGCTTGCTTGACTCCTTTAGTGATTAACTAAGGAGAAAACAAAGTTAACTATAATTAAATGAATCCTGAAGCCTTTGTGGTGGGAGGACCACAATAAAATATGTGTCAGGGGAGGTGATGCCTTTGGAATACTGCTCAAAGCAGGTCTCTTCTTCCCATCACACACCCCTTTCCTGATCCTTCCTACTCCAACGCCTGTTTTCCTCCCCTGAGTAGTGGTGTTTCTGCCACTAACATCATGTTCTGCCTGTTGAAATTGCAGCCAAAATGTAACTCTAGAGATAGGGTTCTTGGTAAACAAGAAAGTGGCGAAACCAGAGGGTGGTTGCACTTATATAAGCAAAACGGCCTAAGGCCACTCCCGATAGTATCACACTGAAGGAATGACTTTCCTAGGATATCTAGAGCATATTTGATTTAATTGCACAGGGTCTTAACATAGACTGTGACAAAACAAGAGAATGCAAAGCTGAATGAATATGGTAGAATTCAGGAATTATTGGGTAATTGATACCAATGGAGCTCCAACAGAGACATCATTCAATTCCCAAAAGTCCATCGTGACAAGACTTGCAAAAGACATCTCTTGGGGTGAACTCCTGTGAGCCTATCTAACTGAGGAGCAGCTTTACGGTGGTATGAAATGCTCTTCTCCATTCTCTTGCCACGAGAGACATAACTGATGGGTGGTCCAGTTTGCATTCTGGATATCTCACAGCATTCATGCACAAGTCCACCTTCCCAGGGGCTGTTCTCAGCCCAGGTCTGAGAGGACAGGGACAGTAAGGCAGGCTCATTCTTGGGAGGTAGTGAGAAATTTCTCTCTTGACTTTAGCTCGAGGGCCATCCCCTTGTTTGGTGAAATCTTTTTTAACAACTTAGATTCTGCCAATCCAATTTTGCTTCTTTCTTTTTATTCTCTTAGGGACTAAACTAGCATTATGTTGTCCTCTGTTCTCCCCCTTTAACTTTCATGGGTGTTTCTCCAGAAATGTCTCCATATCTAATGTTGTCTTACTTCTTTGAGTCCCCAAACTAATGCAAAAATCACATCTATGGGTGAGGTTCCAAGAGCTGCGTCTGTTTTGTAATTTCCTGCCCTAATTACCACAGGATTAGAGATCCATCTGAGTGGAACCTTGGACTCAGTCTGAGGAGTTTGGGGTGTAAAGGAAAGACAAATGAGGACTGGGGTCCATACAGCTCAAGTATGTTCAAATATTAAAAACCACCTTAAAGAAAACGACAGTGAGATTAGAAAGTTGAGGTCCTTTTAATGCCTTCATATCTTCTCTTCCTACCCATTTGTTTTTAGCTGTCCCTTTATATCTTTGTGATTCTCCAGTTGTCTTCCACTGGGTTTCCTCTATTTCCTTTTGCTTAAGTTGTAACAGAAAGCCAGGAATGATGTCTGGTACTTGCAACTACACAGACTGGAAAGGCTATGGGGAGGCACAGCCAGAATTTGCATAAGGTTTTTATAGTGCCGCTAACTTCATCCAAATCCTTTGCTAACCCATTTATACATCAGTCTTCTGATGAGCTCACTGAGGTGTGGGGTTTTGCTATGCCTTCTGCATGAAGCAGGTTTTATCTTTAAATTATGAAAAATTAAATTTAAATTGTGAAAAAATATTTTTCTCAGTGCAATAATATAAATCTAAATTTCCCCAAGTACAATTTAAAAGAGAAACAAACAAACCATGACTCCAGTGAGAACATTTTGCTAGCCATTATGGGGAGGATTAGTCACGAAGCATCACCATATCCCACATACAACAAGAAGGTGCTCAGGAACTGTGAAAGGGGGGGGCCGTCCAACATTTGCCACCTAGTCAAGAAGGTTAAAGAGTAAGATCACCTAAAGCAGTATAGTAATTTCTGTCTGGATCTTAGGGGGAATGGGAGTTAACTTTGAATGTTGAATTGCTAATAAAGTAGAAAAGGTGTTAAGTCACATTAGGATGCACCTGAAGGAGACATGACATGGAGCAAAGCCAGGAGCTTACAGGCTGCATTTGAAGACGTGTGTCCTGCCCGCAGCTCTCTGTGGTAATATCAGCATAGTTGTAAGGGTGCTGAGGCACCCCTCTGAGGCCCCAAAGCGCCAAAGAGCGGGCGACAAACTGGCACTAACACCTATCTCCTGCTCACTGTTCATCTGGGATCAGAACCGGAGCTGAGCTTAGAACCAGGGTCCCACGACTGAGACTTGCATGTGATGACAAGTCCACACCATCTCTGAGTCCAGCTGCAATATGTTTTCAGTTTTATGAGAAAAGTTTGCATTGTTTTCACTCCTCTTTCTGAGTGATTCAGGAACAGATGGCAAAACTTTTAAGGATTGTTTTTAAAGCTCCAGAAATACTTTTCTTTCTTTCTTTTTAAATACCAGTTCATTGACCATACTTAATGGGGAAAACATGAAAACAAGAAATAAGTTATAATATAATATAGACTGCAAGACTTGGAAGACTTTGTGCCATACACCCTTCCTCCAAAAATATGAAAGATGTAGTCTAGATTTTCAGTCAGAAGAATCAGGCGATAAGCTGAGAATCTACTTGGCCCCAACAGTTCCCTCAGGAATTCCCAAAAATGTTTTCAAACACCAGGCAAGTTCATCATCCCTGGTCTGTGTGGCGAAGCACAGATACATACACCCTTACCCAAGCTCCGGGGCTCTCTGGGGTCATTTCAAAAGCCTTTCATTTGGTTTGGAAACAGAAAGGAAGACAGATGATTAGTCATCATCTGCTTAATCTCCAGTGACAGAATTAAAGAGCACAATTTTATTTCTGGCCTGCTTTACTTCTGTCTTAATCTTTTTGGAAGCAGAGGAAAGATGGTAATCGTGCTGTGGAACATTCCTTCCTGCAAAGTCTCAGACCGACATGTACCTTTCCCTCAGAGGCCCAGTGACATATTTTCCAGCACAGAGGATCTGGAGCGAGGAGACCTGGCCCTGTAGGCCACGCAGTGCTCCTGTGTCTGCCCCGACTCCACAAGGCCTCGACAATGCTTTGTGTTGACAGTGACTTCTGGATCACAGAACCGCTTGTCCCTGCCTGCTCAGTGATGGGAAGGTTCAGACTTTCACCTGATCCTTTTTCCACTGAACTTGGGCAATTGCTAAGGAATGCTTCTGGGTTGCAGAACTAGAGCGTTGTTCATAGTTGCCCTTCACTAACTCTGGGCCACTGATCTCTTCTCTCCTTGTGGGTAACAGCTCACTGAGAAACTCATCATTTGCTGGCCAATGGGCTCTATGGCCTCGCTGCCCAATATTCCATTAGCAATGACTGAACCAAAATGAGACCAAAATGCTTCCCAAGGACAAGCAATAATTTGTGACCCATCTATGGGAAGTCTAAATCCAAATGGAAAAGAGCTGTATCTACGCAGAGTGGCAAATGAGCCAGCCTCGGCTCCTGCTGCTGAGCCATGTTGTATATAATTTAACTTATTTAGTCTTTATGACAATGCTATGCGTCATATCCTCTGATTAACATAGATTTCTAGATGAACAAAGGAAGGGACCCAGAAGGTTAAAGAAAAAGTTAGAGTCACAATATTTAGTGAGAAGTAGAGCTTCAATTTAAACGTAGGCAGTCTGGTAGATAAAGCTCTTGCCCCCTAGCTTCTGATTAAATAAATATCAGAAAAAATGTCTCTTTGTCCACTGTCAACACTACATTACCTTTTCAAGACTTTTCGCTCCTTGGAGTTGCATCTACTCTGTATCAGTCTTTTATCTCCATGCATATAAAAGGAATCTCACCAGAATTGTTTGGCTCAGTTTGTGTTTCTATCAAAAGTGGGGAGGGACGTTCCCTAGACTCAGCTATTGTTCCATAAGGAAGATGCCTCACCCCCATTCCCATGGCCTTGGTTCAGACTTTTAATTTATTTTTTGATCATCTGTCCTTCTTAGTGCTCAAGGCCAAGTGCAGTTGCTAATCACATGCACACTTCCATAATTTGGGGCCCCTCTTCTCTGGTTTGTCCAGACCCTCCCTCATCCAGCTCCTTTCCAGTAGCCCTTTTTATTTGTTTAACTCAAGAGTTAAATGAACTCCAAAGTCCATTCCCCCACACTCCAGACCAGGTATGTGAAATTCATATACAAGAATTTCTCAAGTCTAGGTCTTGAGTTGAAACTTCTTCCCCAAATTTCTCTTTATATATTAAACTGCCTGTAGGGGGCACTACCAAGGTGATCTCAAAGACAGCACCACTACCTTGAGCATTTCACTAGCTCTTTCTCTTCAGGCTTGGTGTGATCTATTAGACATCTCACACCCGTTCCCTCACAGCCTTCCCTGATCCTCTTCTTTAGAATAGTAGCACTCATTGCCGTGTGTCTACGTCTGCCCACCTCCTCTGGAATGTGAGTCTATCAAGCATGCCCTTGTGTCTGCTCTGTGTGGTATTGCATCCCAGCATCTTGGAATAGCACTTGCCATACATAATGTGGGTCCTCACTGACACATAGAAGGGTGGAAGGAAGGAAAGAGGGAGAGGGGGAAGGAAGAAGAAGTAAATAATGACCAAACCATCTCTTTATTCCTACCTCCTATCCTGCCAGTCCTATCTACTCTGCTCCCAATGTAATGTTCTAAAATGCATATCTAGCCTTGTGGTCATACTTATAAGTGGAAGTCTTCAACTACCTCTTGTACCCATAAATATTTGCTATGGATGCTAGAGTTGCCTTCTGCTCTTCACCACCCTTCCCAGTCTTATTTTTGACCACTTTCCCATAAACATCCTGTACTCTACCCAGCATTTGCCAAATAGATCTGCCATGAACAAACAGTCCTACAGACAAAGAAATCTGGACAACTCATCCTACTTTATAAGACAAACTAAAGCATATTATAATTTTTGAGAGTTTATCTGAGCAAAAATCAGTTTGAATTGGGACAACACAAAATTAGAACTATGCATTCCGCCAAAAAGCATTAAGGACAAGGTTTTTAAAGAGAAGTCAAGAAGCCAAGCAAGGAAGTGATTTGATTGGCTATAGTTTAAGTGTTTGCCTGCATGTGGGTGGGCTATATTACTTGGGAGATCCTGAATAATGGTTTATGTTCAGTTGTTCTTTCTTATCCTTGACTCTGGTTTAAGTTTGGACTTGCTACCAAGACCTTAGAGTCACCTCAGAATGATGACCATCTTGTTTGATTACTTTAGCAATGCTATATCTTCATTGTAAAGAATCACAAAGCACTTTTGCCATAAAAAAAAAATCAAGGATAATTTACAAAGGAAAGCAGTTTAAGTTTATTTGGCCCAGGTTTCTCTCTCTTTCTTTTGACCCTGGGGCCCCGTTTTCTGAAGAGCAACTATGAACAGAGCTCATGGAACACAGTTTGGAAACTACTACTCCACAAGCTCATTTACAGTTCCCTGAACACCAAGCTCTCTTACTCTTTCATAGTTCCTGTGTCTAGAAAGTCATTCCCCCTGTTGATACCAGAAAAATTCTTTTAACTTCTAGAGGCCCATCCCATAATGTTCAATGTGAGTTTATTTCCACTCGGGTACCCTTAGGGAGATTTAATCCCTGTTGCCTGAATCCCCAGCATACTTGTACTCCCCTTGATCACAGCACCCCTCCACCTTCCCCCCACTTCTGCTTAGTATTCCTGCTAATTTCCTGAATCTACCATGATGGTAGATTATGAGGAATCCAGGATCATTCACCACTGTACCCCGCATCACCTATCACTGTGTGAATATCCTAAGACTTCAAATCCTTGAAATCATGTGATGAATGAATTCTAATCCTTAGTCTATAACACTGAGATTAATTTCCATGGTATCAGATATGAAGATGGGTGAAGTTCATGAAGAATGTAGAGAAATATATTGACAATTATTAAACTGTGAAAAGTGATTTTTAGCTCCTTCCATGGTGAGGTATAAAAGAAAAAGAAGTCCAAGGCCACAGGAGATGGTCTAGCCAAGATCTACCCATCCTGATTAAACTGTACTCAAGCTAAAGTGATTTAATGAGTAGTCAAGATTCCTAGAGTCAATAATTTCCATTGTTGCCACTGCTTGCCTCTAGAGACAGGAAATAAACAGCCCATATCCAGCCCACAGAAAACACAGATGCCTCCCAAACCACAAGTTTGCCCTCGAATCCTGTCACAATCACGTCAGCTGCCTGCATTGTTACTTTCCACATCTTCTAGCCACAGACAGGGTGACATTATTGTTGTGTGTGGGGGGGGGGAGGGACAGCCTAAGAAAACAAGAAAGAAGTCAATATGTGATCCTAGCCCGTTTAATAATGACAAAGGTGAGTAGCTATTTCAAAGGTCATGTAGCATGGAAGCCAGAGCATTTAGGTCCTTACACTTTATAAGACTTAACATCTATTATACAGTGTGTGAAATATGGCATAGGGAAACATGTGATGAGTGAATTTCTATAAAATATGTTCAACTAAAAGATTTCAAGAGGTGTATAAAGGCATGAACCAGTTACCTTTCAAGGCTGTCTTTTTTTTTTTTAAGATTTTTATTTATTTATGCATACAGAAATGGGATACAAGCCAGGGATTCAGGGGTGGTGAGAGTATTCACCAGAGACAGAGTGGGAAGCAGAACAGGCAAATCAACGAAGTACACTACGCTGAGGGGAGCAGCTGGCAAGACAGGAGAGGTCTGCTGTGCCATGTGTGTCACCTCCAGGGTGAGGATTGAACTCACACTGAAGTGGCTGCTGCTAGCTTGCAGTGCTGAGTCCTAACCCATTGCACCACCAGGGAAGGCCTGCAAGGTTGTCTTAAAATGAGAACTAGCTCTAGCTTTGGGTTGACATAAAAAAGATTGAGCAGGATAGTTCTTCTAACTTTGTTAACCTACTATTGACCCAGTAGGACCAAGAAAGGGAGGAAAGCTACTTGGAAGAGTGTAGAGATGGCTAGACAAGATACATTGCCATCCAACTGATTTATAAACCACCTTACTGTGTAACCTGTCTGAAACTTTTATATTTTCATGCTAAATGCTTATCGCTGCCTTCAGCTTCTTTCAGCAAGACCTGATCTCTACAGGGTTCTGCCTAAGGTAAACAACATTGCTAGGTCCTCCAAAGGATCTTAAAAAAATGTGTTGTCTAAAGAACTAGGTGGGGGACAGTGATCTCTCATGATTTAGAGGCTTTCAAACAATTTAAATCAATTCCAAATGACTTAGACTTAACTCTATTTTTATTTTCCTAGTACTGTTACAGGGCAACTCAATGTGAACTGGGTTGCCTGTCTGTCGGTCCTCACCCACGTGCTTAAAATTCAATTATACTGAAGGCACACACAAAAAAGGTCAATAATAGGTTTATTTACAAAGGGGAAATAAAAGGACCAACCCAGGAAAGAGAGAGAAGGAGAGAGAGACAGAGGTACAAGTTAACGAATGCGTACTACCAGGTCCACAGACTTGGAACTCCAGTAGCACACTGAAAGCTGATCAAGAGACAAATGACTAGCCACCAGCCATGAGGCCAAGAGAGAGAGAGAGCTCAATATGGCTCCTTC
>NW_004567105.1:33067866-33084532 GCF_000260355.1 Condylura cristata
CCAGCTTCACTGACATGGAAACCCAATAGCACACTGAAAGCTCATCAAGAGTCAACCAGCCACCAACAAGGCCAAGGGAGAGAGAGAGAGAGAGAACCCAATATGGCTCCTATATATATATATTCCCAAAAGTCCCAAAATGGATGCTTAGCTCCACCCCTGGGTCCTCGCATTTCTCCTTTTGGTATTGTTGGGAGTTGTCATTTCAGTGACTGAAGTAGGGGGTGGAGTTGTAGTTTCAATAACTGGAGTAAGGAGTGGAGTTCACAAAACCTGTATCTGCAGAGTTAGTTCAGGACATTCTTTTCCCCCTAACAGTACTGCTCAGGAAATAATTCTGCACTAATTCTTCAGATCAGTTTTATGCTCTTCCCTTTCCTGTTCTATGTTCTGAAGACTCAGCCCTGTCACTCCATTAGCTGGGCTCCTTTGCACTCTGATCTCCAGTTTCATATGGTCAGTAAGAAACAGCAGATCCAACACCAGGCCCTTCCTTCTGGTCCTTCTGGGAAGACTGGGATCCTGGTGCTGGCCACAAGCTGCTATGACTTACTCTGTGTATAGTTCCAGCTCTCTTCTTTTTCTCCCTTCTGGCTCAAAGGTGGTAGTGGATTCCCACAGTTGACTGTCATTGGCTGTCCTGCCATTTCTTGTGAATTTCCTTAAATCCTCTCCAACTGACCTATGAAATTGCTTCTTCAATACTTTATTTTCAGTTTAGCATTTTGTGTGTGTATTCTGACTGAAACTCCCTGCTGAAGGGCTTCATTTGTGTCATAATCGAGTAAACATTGAAGCATTTTAAG
This sequence comes from Condylura cristata, assembly GCF_000260355.1. Lineage (NCBI taxonomy): Eukaryota > Metazoa > Chordata > Mammalia > Eulipotyphla > Talpidae > Condylura > Condylura cristata. The sequence continues at coordinate 33,068,673 of NW_004567105.1, forward strand.
CATTGAGTGAGGAATGTGGAAGAAAAAACTGAATTAGATTTGAATTTCAAAAACTATACTTAGTGATAGATTTTTAAAACGACAAGAGTGTTTATGGGTAGATCAGTTTGGAGGTTATGGTAGTGACCCAGGAGAGAAATGAAGATGGTTTGATGGTCTTTCAATGTAACTTCAATAACCAAACTGCAATACTGTGGTATTGGTAAAGGTGAACATGGAGAATTTTGGAGGTGCTGGAATGCAAGTTCAAAATAAACTAGTGATGGATTCGATATAGGGAAAGGAAGTAGGTAAGAAACTAAGATGTCAAAATTCCCTGGTAAATTTTTTGGGGGGATGGAGTGGGCAACTGATCAAGTTATACAAGTAATTTAGTATTAGGAGATCAGACGTCTAGAACAATGTTCATGATTTTTATGCAGGGCATATCCATTTTTAGTTATCTTTAAGATCTTTAAATAGAAAAATGTACAAGTCTAGCAACTCAGAGTAAAGGTCTGACAAGATTTGCATTTGGAAGTTGTTTCTTTATTGATATTAATTAGTCCTGTGGATTATAGTTCCCGAGAGTGAGAAATGTTTTCAATGTCCCAGACAAAATTCTCATAGAGACTATTTAGAGGCCCTGAAATTGAAGACAAATGAACAAATAAGTGAATTGAAACTTCCAGTTGAATATTTATTGTTCTAATGCAAACATTTTAATACAAACATTAAAAAGATAAAATAATAAAATTATGATCGTTTAGTAAGTACATACCATTTTCTATTACCTAAGTCTGATTCAAAATGTCTTAAGACCTTGTGAGAGGATGCTTGCTAAGTGAGCTAAGTGGTATACTTATGGTCTTTAAAAAAAAAAAAAAAAAAACATTGTTTTACCCTGAAGTATTAGGACTTTATATCACACACTTTTAAGTAAGGTTGCCATGGTAACTAACTGTAGGTTGCTGTCATTATTTGTACTATTCCATGTCCTAGAAATGTGACCTGGGTTCCTATCCATCTCACCCATATCCAATAGAGAAAGCAACCTCTTCATGATCCAGAATCTTAGCTTCAGCAATTACAAGAGCAATTTTTCTAGTTTCATACTCTTAAATCCTCCAATAATACTCACTGGATCCAATCACGCTGTAAGAACTAAATCTGAATCTGTAGAAAACATTGTTTTGTAAATTAAACCAAATGAGACCACCTTTTGACACAGCAAGACAAATTATTTTGGTTATGCATGTACATATACATTCTTACAAATGTCTTATACACAATGCTCATTTTTGCCTATTTGCAATCCACTTTGAAATTTTCTATTTTACCCATTAGCTTTTTTTTTTTTAAGATTTATTTATTTAGGTACACAGAACTGGGGTACAGACTAGAGGTTCAGGGGCAGTGAGAGGATTCACCAGAAACAGAGTGGAGAGAAGAACAGGCCGACAGATGAAGAACACTGCTGAGAGGAGCAGGAGATAGGTCAGGAGAGATCTGCCGCACCATGAGGGTCACCTTCAGGGTGAGGATCAAACTCATGCTGAAGTGGCTTTAGCTTCTTAGTGCTGTGCTTTAACTGCTTCACCAGGGAGGGCCCTCATTAGCTTTTTTAAAGGCTGATTTGGTCCATTCTTCATTTCCAACCAAGGTTGAAAAACCATTCACAAGTCCTTATTGTTCCACCAACTTAAAAGTCTTCTTTGTTGCACCATTGAATGCAACCTTGAGCTGACACTGACTTTGCTAATTGTTAACCCAGCATTATTAGGGGAGGAGAAGGAAGAATGGCTGGTGATATCAGCAGCTCTATGAGGATGTTGCCATTTGTGATTGTCTCTCCCTCTCTGGGTCTTTCTCATTCTCAAGAATTTGCCATTTTGTCTGTTCTCTGCAAGTTTATGAGCTTTTTTGTTACATCCGACAGGCACACTTAGGAAAAGTGCCTACCTAGACTTCATTACAGGAGGAGCTGTTCTTTTGCTGAGCAACTGGTATGTCGAAGGACACGGTACATTGTGAGATGACCTGCTTTCCATTTTCATGCTGACTTCAAGCTCAATGCAAGCAACATTCCTTTTCTTTTCATTTCTAAATCCGACTTCCGTTCTCATCTTTATTTGCCTTTCCCCCTATGTATATGCTATTTTACATTTTATATATCATTGGAAGTCACTTCTGATATATTTTTCTTTCTTTCGCAGACTATCAAGGAACAAGTGTAGAGAGGGAAGGGAAGCCCTGCAGACGGGCGCTCTGAGCCTGATGCTGCGTTTTCCAGTCACTATTGGGAAGATGAAAGTGGTACATTTACTGCCTCTTTCCGAGCTGATTTCCTCACTGATTAAATAAGGAAGTAAAGACATCTTTCCAGTGAGGAGTATGAAGTGATGCATGTGAAGTACTTGGCAGTTTTTCCCATGTACTAAGTGCCCAATGTTAGCTGATTTTTTTAAGGTCTATTTTATGTATCTATGCACACAAAAACTGGGGTCTAGGCTAGAGGTGACAGGCCAGGGTACAGGCAGGGTGGTGAGAGGATTCACCAGAGACAGAGTGGGGAGCAGAACAGGCAGATCTACTGAAATGCACTGCTGAGGGGAGCAGCGGGCTCCCCAGGGTCACCTCAGGGGCAGGGATGGAGCTTAGGCTGCAGTGGTTGGCAATAGCTTGATAGCCCTGAGACTTACTCCTGTGCCACCGAGGCCCCAGCTGTTGTCTTAAAGCAAATATATTTGAGTTTGTGACTGTTTCTAAACACACACACACCCACAGACTTGCTCACATCCCACTACTGCACAGGCATGCAACACAAGATATAGTTACAAAGCTACTAACCCAAGCTAGCAGTATGTGTGAAGATGTGGTATTTTCATGACATCCCTATTACCTTTAGAAGTTTCACATGAATTTCTGTTAAGTAACTATATTGTCTACTTGGGTTGTCATAACAGAATACCACAGACTGAGTGACTGAAACAACAGAAACTTGTTTTCTCAGAGTTCTGGAAGCTAGAAGTGCTACATCAATGTGCCAACAAATTCCCTTTCTGCTGAGACCTCCCTTCCTGGTTGGTAAGTGGCCACCTTCTCACTATGTCCTCATGGGGCCTCTCTTGTGTGAAGAGAGAGGGAGGGAGGGAGGGAGAGAAAGAGAGTAGGAGGGAGAGAGGGAGGGAGGGAGGGAGGGAAGGAGGGAGATGGAGAGAGAGAAACCTCCATTTCTTATAAGCATCTGTTCTAAGGGTATTTAACCTTTAGACCCTTATAACCTCAGTTAACATTTATCCTATCCTGAAAGGCCCAATCTCCAATATAGTACCAGTGGGATTGGGACATAGGAATGGGGGAGGGGGGGTGGGGAGAATTGCACATAATTCAGTCCATAACAGTAGCTGTTGGTAGAAAAGAGTACAGGAACTGGCAAGAAGAGGGGGGAAATAAAGAGCCAAACAACTAGGGAATGATATTTTTCCAACGTGGGAAAGGGAAGCGAAGGGGCAGACAGTGGGGTTACATGGAGGAGTCTTTCATCCACCAGAAGAGATGTGTCTTCTTGTGAAGTGTCCCAGCTTAGTCCTCATTATCAGAAGCTGCGATTCTCAGGCCGGAGGGCCAGGCTTTCCAGCACAGTCTCAGCAACTGTGCAGTCTGCTCTGAACAAGAGTTGCTCCAGGAAGGCCTGACTCAGCTGTTTGAGACTTAACAGCTTCAGATAATGGGAACTAAGCTGGGGCACTTCACAGGAAGAGACATTTCCCAGGCCTTATGTAACTGCCTCTGAGCAGGCCAGAAACACCACGGGAACTATTTCTTAATGGCCCAGCCTGCTCCGGGAACCACCAAGTGTTCAGTGCCTCCTCAGGCAGCCCCTCACCATATCATCATTTCCTCTCTGCCTCCCACCATTAGCAAGGGCATGTTTTCAGATTTCATTAGTAAAAATGTCTACATAATATCCTTCAGCTGAGAGAAGCCTAGGAAGGAGGTGGTGACACTACGCCAGTAGCCTGCCAGCTCTTACAAAATTAATAATGTGGGCCCTCCCTGGTGGCGCAGTGGGTTAAGGCACTGCACTGAGAAACTAAAGCCACTTCCGCATGAGTTCGATCCCCCGCCTGCCCCGGAGGTGACCACATGGCGTGGCAGACCTCTCCTGACCCACCCGCTGCTCCCCTCAGCAGTGTACTTCGATGATCTGCCTGTTCTGCTTCCCGCTCTGTCTCTGGTGAATCCTCTCACCCTCCGCATCTCTGGCCTTTACCCCAGTTCTGTATGAATAAATAAATAAATCTTTAAAAAAAAAATTAATAATGTGTGTGTGGCTGCGTGGGGGTCTGTGTGTGTGTGTGTGTAGGTCTGTGTGGGTCTGTGTGTGTGTGTGTATACAAGCACCAGGCCTTGAAAACCAATCAAGTTTCCTTATCAGAAAGCCCTCATCCAGTCACCTCACTGACAATGAGTCAGCATAGAAGCTGATATGATAATTCTCCATTCAAAGTATTTTTTAACATTTTTTTAAAGATTTTTTATTTATGTATGCATACAGAACTGGGGTACAGGCCAGAGGTACAGGGGCAGTGAGAGTATTCACCAGAGACAGAGTGGGGTACAGAACAGGCAGATCGACAAAGTATACTGCTAAGGGGAGCAGGGGGGAGACAGGAGAGGTCTGCCGCTCCATGTGGATCACCCCCGGGGCAGGCGGGGATCAAACTCGCGCTGAAGTGGCTTTATGATTTTAGTGCTGTGTTTAACCTGCTGCGTTTTTTTAGTTCAACCTTCCCCATCCACACTAAGATGAACTGGTATTGAGATGAGACAATGACCAAATCTTTCTTTATATAAATGCTAGACAATTTAGCTAATTGTTTCTGGTAATAAAATTGTAGAAAGAGCATGAAGAGGGAGAAAGCCAAGGGGTGATAGAGTAAAAGGAATGGAGATTTACTGGGAGAGAGGCAGAAAAGAGAAATAACAGCAAGAGGAGGAGACCTGAGGGAGAAGAGCAGGAGGGTGCCACGGAGGGTGGGGCGGCTGGAAGAAGTCTGTGGACTAGCAGCAGGTGGGCTTTGAATTTGGGGGTCTAGTTGTGACCTTTGCAACCTAAGTGTGATTTTTTTATACGTTTTGGGCCTCAATTTCTTTCTTTACATACTCCAGTGGTTTTGAAAGTTTTCTGGATTTTATATTTGTAGTTGTTCCTTGGCTTTTTTTTTTTTTTCAAGAATTTCTTTTCATGAACCAAAAGGCTAGAGATACTCACATAGAAATAAATAAAAGCAGAGGCCTGGGACAATACAAGGGGGTGCAGAGCTCACTGGTTAGCAACTGCTAAAGGCACTAACAGGAATCTAGACTCTCGGCCCCTGCCAACTGTGGTCCCCTTACCAATTAATTCCCTAAGTAGTAAATGTACTTGATAGTGACTGTGTTGCTGAAATGAATTCTGTGGCTGCTTCGAAGATTGACATCCCTCCAGCAGGAACCGGCCCAGTTTTACTCTCTAAGAAACAGCAAGATGATGGTATAATTTCGCATGTTTCCAAAAACTTTAATGAATGTCTCTCTATGTCCTCCATGGAAGATGGCCCCAGCATGGGAGACGCTGTGTCACCAAACATGGTGACAAGAATCCAGTCACAGCTCAAGTGCAGACTGCTCACCACCGACTCCCTCTGCCCCTGTGCAGTCTGGCTCACCACCCTGTGAGGACACACACAGAAAAATCTGGCCTGAAATTAAAGCTGGCACAGTCCTGGGAACCATCTCAGCATAGCTGCTTTGCATCTGCGTAGCAGCCTGAGCTGAATTCAGGACGATGCAAATAGGTGCCACACTTAGATTTCTGTAACCCAAACCTCAGGCTGGGAGCCAAGCCATTTAACCCGCTGGCATCAAACAGTTTAGAAAATGAACTAAATTTAGAATGTCCAAGTAAGCACGGCCATTCTTTTCTTGCTGTTTGGGTCCAAAGAGTTATTTTAGACATCACACCATTAAACAAGGTGATGTACCCACCAAGCAACAATGTCCAAAGCGAATTCAGTTTTGAAGGTGATGGAGGTTCTCACCTTCTCCATAAATTAGCCTCGCAGCTGCCCCTCACTAACAAGCAGCAGAAGCAGGCTGGATCTCAGCACATGTTTTCTCTGACCTAGGGCCTCTCCATGTTTGGCTCTTCTTGGTCACAGATTGTCAGAAACCATCTACTTGGCCACTTTTTTTAAAGCCACATCAGATGGAAATCCTGTCCTTCAGCAGTTTGCCCCCAGCACAAGGTATTTCCAACTAGAATGCAATTATGTGAAATCTTCCATCAGCCCACACAAAACGGAGTAAACATGTGATTGATTTAAACAATCATGCTGGGATTTCTCTTCTGTTGGCCTAAAGCGACGCACTGACTCCAAGTATTTATGCTTTTTAGCTCCAACATCAGGCAAATTCAAATGTGGGGAAAGAGTGTCATCTGTAAGTGATTTATGAGATTTCAAACAAGCTCACAGATGATGCTTCCCCATGATAAAGCTGCAGGAGGGAAGGAGCACAGTCAGGGCCATCACCTTAGGCTGGAATGACATCACCTTAGTGTGGTAAATAATCTTCTTTAAATCTCATGCACGTCCAAAGTTGTGATTAGCAGTTTTCTAAATCTTTGACTAATAAAAAATTATTGGTAAAAACAATTTTTTTCATACAAATAGTTTGGCAGATTCTCTGACTTCTCCAGCCTTATGTTTGCAAGTTCCTTTTACACTTCCAGAATCATCTTAAACATACTATTTCAACTTTTCAAAAGTGGCCACATTAATTCTGTACTAATGCTAGCCTTTCTCTTCTAGTTCTTTCCTTTTAAATAATTTCCAAATAATTTGAAAACACTTTGTTCATGAGGAATATCCCTATAGCTTTATTTTTCCTTGTGGGTCTTAGCCACAAGGTTAAGTGTGTGGCTCTCACCACAGCGTGGAACATAATCAGTTCAGTGCCTTGCACGAAATAAGCATCAATAAATATCGGTCACAACTGCCTACTGGTGTATTGTGTTACTGATCTGTTTCTTTTTTTACCAGACTATGAATTTCTTGTGGGGTAGGTTATGTCCTGCTTATCTATCTACCTCCCTTAATGTCCCATGATTACTTCTATGCAGAGTATGAACTCAATAAATATTCGGGAACAAAATGAGTGACCAGGCCCTCCCTGGTGGCGCAGCGGGTTAAAGCACAGCACTGAGAAGCTAAAACCACTTTCGCATGAGTTCGATTCCCGCCTGCCCCGGAGCCCGGAGGTGACCACATGGCATGGCAGACCTCTCCTGACCTGCCCGCTGCTCCCCTCAGCAGTGTACTTCACTGATCTGCCTGTTCTGTTCCCCACTCTGTCTCTGGTGAAGCCTCTCGCCGCCCCTGAGCCTCTGGCCTGCACCCCAGTTCTGTATGCACAAATAAATAAATCTTAAAAAAAAAAAAAATGAGTGACCAACCCTGAAGACTGACACTGGCTCGTTTATGTTTATACCAGACAACTCTAAACTCTTTCTACTTCCTTCTAGCTTGGACATTCTCGATGGGGGCCAGGAGAGGGATAGTTTTGGTTCCCAGAAGACATTTGGCATGTCTAGAGACTTTTTGAACATCAGGACTTGGGGGAGGGGAGATGTTACTTGTTAGCTTCTTGTGGCTAAAGACCAGGGGGGAACCTATACATGCCAGAATGTGGAGACCAGACTCTCACAAAGAATAATCAGACTAAAACATTAGTGGTGAGCTTGGGACACTGTATCTGTCCCTCTAAAAGCCACCAGCACACCCTACAATTTTCTTCTCATCTTCTGCTATCCCAGCAGATTTTAAAGACAGTGACACCAAGCTTAATAGCAAAACTCGGCAAACCCACCTGGGCTGGGTTTTCTCACCACTGACTGAAGGATGAGACCTGCCTGCGGGGGACCTTAACCAGCAAGGCCGGAGAGTCGGGGCCCCAGGTCCGGCGAACAAAGGAAGCAGTCACACGCGTGTAGCAGAACAAAGAAAGAGCTTTTATTAGGTTTTTATCTCAGCTTTATACAGGAAGAGAGGGATGCCAGGAAGGGAGAAGGCCAATAGAAATGCAACATGTTTTGGTGGCAGTTGGATTCGCGAAGGGCAAAAATGGGCGAGAAAAGAAAGAGGAAAAGGAAAAGGTGGGGGCAAGGAGGTTCTTCCCACATGCCTTTTGCAACCCGGATGTTTTTCTCTATCCGGACTCCATTTCACCTTTTTATGGCTGCTGACAGACGCCAGATGCCGGCCTCGGTCCCCAACACCTGCCCACCTACCTTTTAGGGTTATTGGGAGGAGAGAATACAAGAATAAATCTTCAGTTGCATTTAGAAACAGATGGAATATATTAATAAGCATTGCCAAGATACATGCTGAGGGGGAAATGGGATAGTTACTAGAACATGAATCTTACTCCCTCACTCATAAACACCTTTATGTTCTATTCTGAATCATGCAATAGGCACTTATTAAGCACTGTCCATATAGAATAATAAATGCTACTAGGTTTTTGATCAAAAGAATTCATGCAAATTTATAAGAAAGTAAAATTGTAATCATTTCTGGGCTCTAGGCAACTAAAAATATTTTAAGCTAGGGTGTGCATTCCCTATTTCTCTATATGGGCATGAACTAGGGTTGCAGAAAGCATAGCCTACTTGAACCCAGACCTCATCACCATGCCCATGTTGCAGATTTTGCTGGTCTTATGTATATGAACATTGTTTCCCTTGGTTTGGCTGTGGATAGCTAAAGCACTTGAATTCCTAAGGTAGAGATTGCATATGTCGGGAACTTAAATCCAAGCAAGTGTTCCAAATCCTCTGAATGGTTTCTTATAACCATTTAGATATATCTAAATATAACTATCTTATCTAAATAGTTGTTAAACAGAAAATAGGAATGTGGAAAGGCCTGAGCAATTGTTCTAAAACAAACCCAGGTATACTGATTCTTTGGTTAGACTCCAAAGCTTTGGTTTGTCCCATCAGGATGTTCTAAAATATGTAGGCTTGTGTTTTGAGGAGCGGAATGCTCAATAATGCTGTAACTACAGAACTGTGATTTTTATGCACATGCTTAAGCAGTTTTACATGTTGCAATTTCCAATTTTGTTTAAAATGTATGGCCAAGAGGGTCTTACAAACTGGGTTCCTGTGAAAAAAAGAGCCAGTTGGAGAACTCTGGAGGGAGAATAGCTGTCTTTAAATATCTCTGAAAAAATAAAATGCTAAACACACTTAACGATACTTTTGAATCAAAAATGTAGCTGTATGGGTTGATAACTTTATCATCTGTTAAATGAATATTTAATATAATGACTTTTATGCAAATATAGCAAGAGTAAGGTATTATGTTAGAGGCAAATAAGTAAAGAAGAGCTTGTAATCTATCTAGGGACACACAGTGTGGAAATATGTCATCCCAGATAGGTCATCAGACAATGAATAAGGTATGTCAAGCAAGCAGTAAAGTAAGTAATTTCTATAGTTTAAAAGAAAGACAGCGTGAGATTTAGAGTGGCAAGAAAGGATTCATGGGGGATAAAGGACTTGGACTTGGCCTTGAACAACAGGCAGACTGTGTCTAGGTAAGAGAAGGGATTTCTGAGTGGAACACTAATGGGAGAGAAAATGCAGAGGTGGAAATTCATTGATGCATTTAAAATAAGCATCATTAAAGTAATTTTTATGTCCAAAATGCTATTTTGATTTCCGTGGGTAAAAAAACTGAACTAACCATGCATGTACTTTCAGAGAGTACAGAGTCTGGCACAACTATAAATACTGAAGCTGTAATCCATTAATCACCAAAGTGAGGTGCCATTTCTCCAAGGGGGTGTGCAAAATGACATGTTGGGCTACAGAAGGAAATAATAGTTTTATTATTTTTAATTTTTATATGTTTATATGTATCCAATGTGCCATAGAGTAGTGTCTTATATTCTATCTAAATATCTATGCATAGACTAGGGTTAAGTGCTCAAAAATATTTACTGATAATAATGGAAGATCAAGCATTAGTAGAGCCCTATTGTAAAGTTGTATTTGTTATACTGAAAGGGTGAATAACTATTCTGGAAACCCAAGAATAGTTTGTGCCTGAGACTGGGCAAAGTCCAGAAGGCCTCTGAGGATGGTGTAAGGACAGAGACGAGTGCAGGAAAATAGACTAGAGGGAGATGGATTTGGAAGCTCATCTGGGAGATGGTGAGTAGTGTAATCTCAGAAGATTAGAGAACTCTTATAGATGAATAGTGGGAGCTCAATTAGTCTTTGCAAAGGCAAGTTCTCATCTACAGAAGAGTACTGTCTCATTCAAAAATTTACAGAAATTCAAATTAGATAAGAACTAGTGTATAAAAGAAAGACCAAGATTGTTTGTTCTTTACAAGTCTGATTCTAAACTAACTATAAAGATCTCCTCCTTGATGACAAGTTAAGCATTCAGTGCTCCTATTCTTCAGAAGGTTATATTCACAACCTAATATTTTTTATTCAAGAAAGATTTCCTTTAAGAAACTACATGTGCCTGAAATCATCTAGCCTGTTACTTCCAAATTAGCCACGCTCTGAACAAAAGGCCCTGGCAAGGTTAAATCACCCCCGCTGATTACCAATGTTCACTTTACTTTTCAGAGTGAAGACAATAAGTACATTAATCCTCATTTTTTATGCTGGATTTAAGTATTCTCCAGCGGAATGTAAAACTCCCCACATCCCTTGTTTAACCCTAATGTGTATGAGTTAGAAGAAAATCAGCTTACAAAATACTGCATCCAAGTCCAGGAATACTCAACTTTAAGCCATTTGTTACCATGGAAGAGAAGTTCTGAAATAAACCGTGGAGAGAAGAAGGAATACAGTCAGAGGTGCCACTCGCTGACAGAACATCACCCTTAGCGTAATTATACTGAACTAAAAAACTATTGGATGTTAAGACATAGAAAGAAGTCAATGTCATTTGAGGCTGCTGGATTACATGGTTACTAATGTAAAGGCATTTTATTAATTGTCCTTTAATTCTGATCAGACTTACAAACCCATAAGCACATAGTTCAAGTACAGGCTCCCACCAAGGTTGTTTTACTTGCTACTGTACAATGAAATTCCACTGACTGTGTATAAGGAGGAGAGATTGCTCTTCTGAGAGCTTCAGGCTCATAAGACAAAATGTTAACAGATAGAAAGAAAATTCCAAGTTATTCTAGAATGAACCTGTGAATGTTCTTTTCATAGAATGAAAACACATTTCCTATGAAAAAAAATGTTAATAAATAATTAGCCATCATGATAAAAACAGGTCAAAATTTTCCACAGAAGAGTTCTGAATTTCTACTAACAGTCTTCGCCAGCACACCTCTGAATGGAAGAACTCTGAAAAAGTCAACTGAAGTTCCTATGGCAATAGAAGGGACTCTGCAAGATGACTCCATCTGTCAGTGTCAAACTTGAGCAAGCTAGTCAGACTGCACCAGGGAAATACAAACAGCATTAACTAAACTTCAGAGCTGGATTAGTGATGCCTCCAATTGAATAAAATGGAACTCTACAATTAGAGCAAAAAAAAAAAAATTATGAGATTATTTAATTCAAAGTTAAAATGATCTATCATCTTTCAAGTTGAGCTAATTAGATTCTCTAGAGAAGAAATATATATGCCTAATTTTTTAATAAGGAAAAAGTATATAAATCTACAAAGTCTCTACTAAATTTCTTTCTTAAGATTTGGAATGAGTCATTTCTCTCAATTCAAATATTACTCTTTCTTCATTTATCAACTGTCTGGAATGTTTTAAATGCCTTTCTCTAAGTGATCACATAGGAATCTGTTAGAGTGTCTTAAAGACAGCTGAACTGCCCTAATAATCTAGCAGGGGCCTCAAATGTTATATTTATTCAATCTAACCTCATCTGAAAAAGTTCTACGTTCTTCATTAAAGTATGTAATGAAGAACAAGCTAGAATTTGGCGCTTTTTAAGTGAGGTTTGGATGATATAATTTCCTTTTTCCTTCTACCCTCAAAGTGGTTTCTGCATCTTCAGAATGCCAATCTAGGTTTGGGATGGCAATTTCTTGTGCAAGTGCAACAATGTGAGAAATTCACACTTGCCAGTGTGGATAGATAGACATGTTGGCGGTCTGTTTATTACATATATAGATAAATAAATCCCATGAAAATTAGGATAGATTGTACATTAACCAACAAATGAACTCCTATATACCCATTATGCACCTATCAGTGTTTATCAATAGTGTGCATTCAGTCACAAATAAACAGCCAACTTTCACTTTCTCTTAATTTAAATAAAATTTAACCCCCACTTTAAATGAAAAATATCTGAAACATAGTGATTTAAATCTTCCAAAAATATTTCCCCCAAGCACTCTAGTATGAATGATTTTGTTATAATTATTCCATAGATGGATAGATCTGTAGAGATCTGTAGATATAAGTACAGTATGTAAAATTTATTTTGCAAGAAAACTTGGACTGTTTATTTCAGTACAAGGAATCAAATGTAAATTTTTCTGGTAAGAATGTATATGTGAGTCTTCAGAGATTTCTTTATTTGTTCTAATTTAGTAAATGAAAATGTAATGGCCTTCAGCTCTGGGTTGAGGGGGGAATCCATTGCAACCTATTAATAGTAAATGTGTACTGTACATGGAATCTGCAAGCTGGAAATATCTTGAGAAATAATCTAGTCCAAGGACCCACCCAATGTAGAAATTCCCAGTGAAACATCCTGGACAGATGGTTACCCTGCCTAGTTCTACCAGCCACCAGGAAATACCGCAGACGGCAGCTCGCTTGCTGTACACCAGTCTCAGGTTTTGTAAAACTCTTTCAAATGTAATGTGCATTTTTGTGATTTCTTGCTGCCTACGTGGCTAGTGGTTCTGCGAGAGGCATTTTAGGGAGCACAAGCTCATGTCTAGTGATTGACACTTTCTTTCAAGTATCTCTACCATTAGCTATAAAGACAACTGATGGAAGAGTCCAAGAAATTCTTGTATTTCAAAGTTACTTAAAAGCATTTTAGAGTCTCCTAAGGCATGCTGCTTTTAACACTGACATTTAACAAGAATAAATGCAAGACTGTAATCATTCAATAAACCAATTTCATAAGAAATGCTGGCAGAATAACGAAGTAAGTCAGAAGGAAGGCAAATACCGGATGTGTCACTTTTGTATGGAACATAGAGAAACTAAACAAAGCATCAGATAAAGCCACACTAATAATAAATTACATGAGAGATGTGGCAGAAAGGTAAGAAACGACTTCTCTTTCCATTCTGACTTCAAATTCTGAGCCTGCACCTAATTAAAAATAATTAATGAGAAAGTACATGTGAGTCATTAGTGTGACATGGCCAAAAAGTATGAACAATCTTAGCTTAGTATTAATAGAAACATACTTTTCTTGAAGGAAGGAAATGAGATTATCACCTTTTCTTTTCTTTTTAATAATAGTCAAAAGACATCTTTGAGCAATACCATAGCAGTCTTTGGACAAACTAAATGTGTCCAGGGAGAGCAAGCAGAATGACTGAGGATCTGAAACCAAGCAGAATGACTGAGGATCTGAAACTGAGGTCCTTCTGCCTGGAGAAGGAGAAATGAAGACTGTGTTGTGGAAGAAGAGCTATTCCCCAGAGCACATAATCAGGACAAGATGCCGACCGCAGGGAGTCAGACTAAGCTCACTGAAAGAAAGAATATTTTAATATAGTAGTTGTTCAGAGGGTCGTTTTATTAATGCGAGGAATCTCCCAAGATCAGTGGTGCTGAAAGACTGTCAGATCTACTTGTGAGAGAAAAGTGGTGGAAGGAAACAAATGCCTATTGGCTGGCAGCTCTTCTGAGCTCAGCATCCAGCCTTCACTAAGTAAGACAGACGTAAGAGCTGTACCCACAAAATCTATTATCTTGGAAGGGGATTCTGTTGAGTAGTCTTTAGATGCTTAGCCATGACATTCTATGATACTACTATTTTAGTAGTCTCTGTCATACAGAGTATCACACAAAACTGGGAGACTGTGACATTATAAATACTTTGGGGGAGATCCTTGGCTCAATATTTATTGAGCATCTATTGCATGAGGTCATCCATGAGGAATAAGCTGCCCTAATGGAGATCCCAATGGGTAAATTTAACCATTTTTTAAAAAAAATATTTATTTATTTATGCATACAGAACTGGGATACAGGCCAGAGGTGCAAGGGTGGTGAAAGGATTCACCAGAGACAGAGTGGGGAGCAGATGTCAGTGGGGATACTGATCAACGAAGTACACTACTGAGGAGAGCAGCGGGAGAGAGGGTCAGAAGGGGTCTGTTGCGCCATGTAGGTCACCTCCTGCTAGGTAGGTATTGAACTTGTGCTAAAGTGGCTTTAGTTTGTAGTGCAGTGTTTTAACCTGCTGCACCCCCAGGGAGTGCCCTGAACCACCTTTTAAAGATGGTTCCCTTTAGCACTTTGGCCAGTTCAGAGGCATAATGCCAATCTATGTCAGCCATATAATCTAACTTCCAAATTAGGACATTTTTGAGTGAAAAGGGTGTTATTAATACTTGCACCAAAAGAACAGGCATAAAAAGGGACTGTCCAGACAAACTAGGACATCTGGTGGCCCTATTAATAAACCTCCAGAGCAGAGGGCAGCCCAGGTCTTAAAATAATAAATCCTCTTTGATGTTGAATAGGTAAGATGAGCATGCATTGGTTGACCAGCTCAGCTGCTCCCCACATTGTCCAGCTCAGAAATATGATTCTTAGTCACTCTGGATTCACCCAAGGGTGAACACCAGACCCCATCAGAGTCTGTCCCTGGGGTATTGTTAGAACAGGCCCTCTTTAATTGTGTGGGGAAGGGGGCTGTTGGCAAGAGGGTGATCTGTGCAAAGAGAATGATGTCAGCAGAGAGGAGCAATGAGGAAGAAGCCCAGCAGAACCTGACACCTAGTTTCCATGCTCTCTCTGCTATATGCCAGTGTGTCCTTCATTTGGTGGCTCAACCTTTTACTTATGACACATATACCAATATTCTTCCAATACTTCCCCTTTTTAACCCTACCTAGTTTGAGGTGGGCTTATGGGATTTTCAATCTGAATTCTCAAAATGGAAACTCAAGAGGCCATCTTAAACCCTTCTATTCCCTCACACCATATACTTCAGAAGCCACTGTGCTTCATTAATTCTACATCCTAATAATTCTTGAAACTGACCCTACCTATCAATTTTCACTATCCATACCGGACATAAGGTCTTTCTCATTTATTTCTTTAATCATTGCAATGGTTTCTTAGAATTTTTTCCACCCAGTCCCACTGCTTTCAAATAAATTTTCTTCATGCTGCCATCGATATTTCTAAAATATTCTCAATGTTCAGATCCTCCAATGAGTCTTCATTAACAATAAAACAATGTACAAATTCCTCAGTCTGACATCACTCTGGGTCTGCCCTAACTATATTCCCTACTCTTATTTAACACTTTCTCCAACCTTGCTGGGTGACTAACTGCACTCAAGAGGTTGCCTATTCTCAATGGGCCGTACCTTATCAATCATCCATGCAGGTGATACAAAGCCACAGAGCTCAGCCAGGTTAGTTGGGCAGGCTAAATCTCTATCTAGCCCACCTTGGAACCCGCATTGTGAGGAGCTCAAGTGACATAAAAAGAGCAAATATATGAATGAGGAAATATCCAGATGATTCTGACTCAGCTGTCTGAGTCACACCAACAAACCCAACTGAGGTCCCACAGATCATGAAGCAGAGACAAAGCATCCCTGCAGTGCTTTTTTTTTTTTTTT
>NW_004567105.1:33085647-33122241 GCF_000260355.1 Condylura cristata
TTTAACCCATTGTGCCACCAGGGAGGGCCATGGGGTCTTAATGCTACTCTGGATCCATGTCTGATGGCACAAGAAAAACTGTAGAAAAGAGATCGTCATCTTCCTGACTACCAACTGTGTGTCAGATTTGTGACAGAAGGTCTCTGTTTCTGACCTAACCCTCTCAGTAGTCTTATAAAATAGACATTGTAATTTTCATTTCTAGATGAAGAAGCTTCAGTGCATTTGAATAATCTACATAAGGACAATGGGCTAGTGGAACTGCGCATCAACCCAAGCCTGCTTGCTCCAAAAACAAGACCATACTTTTTGCAGACCCTCTTGTTCAGAGAAACCCTGGCCCCTAAGAGGGCAAATGGAGAAGATGGTCACAAGTTGGATTGCATTTCAATGACTATAACAAAGGGGACTTAGCCTCTGATAAGAGGCAAGAAGTCTAAAACAAAAAGTATATTAATTTACTAATACTTCAGGATGCAAAAGTTTATTCAAGGGCAGGTCTGACTGGGAAGGTGGATCAAGGCTGGGGAGGAAGGAGAACACTAGAAGGCAGGAGGGAGATGAAGTATTTGGCTCAAGGTGAAGACAGAGGCAAGCTGCAGTAGGGAAGGTCTGGAATCTAAAACAAAAGTCCTTTTCCTGGAGATCTGGGTGGAGTTGGAAAGATCAAAGAATCTAGGACATCCCTTTGTATAATACAGACAGGAAGCTGATAACTTTTACCTCTAAGCAGACATTTGCCATATTAAAGACTACAAAGAAATATCCCCAAAAGAAACTTGGTGGTTAGGATTCTATTTTTTAATGTTTCATAACATTATTTTTTTTATCATTCTTTTCACTTACGTATAAATGAATGTTTTTAGTTTCATAGTTGTCAAAAGACTCATGCACAACAAAGTTGGGATCAAGATCCATCTCTATTTCTCTTTCATTAGATCAATATGTTTTCATGAAGGACAATTGATTAAAATTTAGGAAAAGAAATAAGATTCCTTTTCCCCAGCATCACAGATCTATGTCTGAGCCAAAAAAAAAAAAAATTTACCAGAGACCAGTCTGTTTTTCCTATTGAATAAGTCCTCGGATCTTGGGTCAAGCTGAAAAATCAAGTGCATTTTGGCAATCTGTAGCATGCACCCCCATCTGTGTGCAAATGAATAACCTCTGTATGTGTGCATGATCACCAGTTCACCTGTGCGCCATCACCACAGGTCCTTATGCTCTTCCCACCTATTTGAAACCACATTCTTCCCCCACTCCCAAAGAATGTCTCTGGATTGCAGCTGCCTGTTGATTTTGATTTTTACTTTGTTCCCCCGAACCCTTATTTGGGCCCTATCCTAGGGTAGTTATAGGAAGGCAGATGTTCTGGAGCTTGGCCGGGAAGGCCTAACTCAGCGGTTCTTCTGAGGTTGGGGTAAAGATGGGACTCCGCTGCCTCAAGGCTTGAAGGTGTGGGAGGATCCACTTCTAAGCTCATGATCTTAGTTCCTCACTGACTATAAACAAGAAGATTCAGTGTCTCACTGCATGAGCTTATTCATAGGGTTTCTTGAGTGTCCTTAGAAAGTGGGGGCTGGTCTTCCAGAGTGAAGGGTCAAGGTGAGGGGAACATCACAATGAGCCTTCCACTAAACCTCAGAAGCCCCCAGCTTTACTTCCACCATCATTCCAACCACACTCAATGGGAAGGAAGAAGACTATTGAGAATTTGTGTTCATTTTTAAAATCCATAAAAGACACAATAATTTAAACACATGCTCGGGAGACACCCAACTGGTAAGACCAACTGTGCAGTAGGAAATAGTAGTCAAAAGTGAGAGGAAAGCGGCCAGGAGTTGTGAAAGTGACCAACATAAATGGTTTCCAGGCGAAGAAAACATCTAGGGTGAGTGCAGCAGAGGGAAAGAAAAGCTGAGCACTGGGCTCTGGGGCCGGATTTCACATGCGGCATTCAGGAAAAGAGGAAGAGCCAGTTCAGGGAGAACCAGGAGCAGCCAGTGAGATGAAGTTGGGAGGAAAGTGTGGGAAATCTGAAGCAGAGGGAAGCGTGCTAGGATAAGAGCCAGTTCAATAAGAGCAGCGACTGCTAGCACATATTGAGCGCCAAATACCTATCTGTAGTTGGAAAAATTAAGATACAAATGTTATTTTTTCTAAAGCCTTACAGAGAACAAAGTGGGAAACAGAGAAAGAAGTAGGTTAAAACAAGCCCTGATTAGATCCAACTCTGCCTATTCAGTGCCTACACTCAGGCAACCAACAGGTTTTTGACCTTCTCTGCCCTCATCTTACACGACCCATTAATAATATTTGGTAGGTTCATTCATCAAGAAAATATCTATTTGGTGCCAGGCATGGTTGTACATACTGAAGATAGAGTATCAGATAAAATATTCTATTATTTCCTGCCCTAAATCTTTCATCTTCTAATGGGACAGACAGAGCACAAGATGCTAAACTAAATATATACTATATAACATAATAGTAAGTGCTAAAATGAAAGCTAAAAATAAAATTAAAGAAAAAAAGAAGTGGGGGGGATGGGGGTGATTTTAGACAGGTTGGTCAGTGAATGGCCCAAACAGAAAGGTGACATTTAGTAAAATCAGGCAGGGATGTGGAGGAAAATTTTCCAGGCAGAGAGAAAGGTAATTGAAAAGGCCCAAGGTAAGAATGTATCTGGCATATGAAAGAAGAGCGGGGGCCAGGTGGTAGAAGAGTAGGAAGAAGAAGAGCTTTCTGGAAAGGAGAGAAAGAGCAGGTCAGGATTCAGAGGGTTCTGTACAGAGCGTGACTGTAGATTTTTATTCTGAGTGAGGTGGAAAGATGTCAGTAGGTTCTGAACAGACACTTCATATGAATCAATTGGTCTCTAAGTGAATTGCTCTGGCTGCTCTGTTAACAATAGACAATACAGAGGAAAGAAAACCAGAGACCAACTGAGAAGCTGTTACAATAATCTAAGATCTAATAGATGATGACACTCTAGCCAGGACATTCTAGCAGACGTGGGAAGAAGTAACTAGAGTCTGTATCATGCAGGTGTCTCTCTTTCCTTTTTTCCTTCCCTGAATAAACTTGCCATGTGCTGATGAATGGAGACTGTCTGAGACCCAGAAACCCCGTGCACGGAATCCCATCAGGTCAATAGAAGTTTCTGTTGTTTTCACATAGTGACATAGGTTGTAGGCTGCTGGGAATAATCTAGCAGAGGAAAATAATGACGGGAGAAGAGAGAGCAGCATTGTTAGTATGGTTGAGAAGTGGGGTCATGCACACATGGGGGGACTGACTTAGTCATAGAGACCTGCACTAATGGGCCAGGAAATTGGGCACAGTTCCAGGTAATGGTTCTATTCAGTTGTGAGCACCTATTGGAAGTTCTCTTCATAGTGCTTCAGTTTTTTCATAAAACTGAAGTAGGAAGCAAAGTCATCTGCTGGAGGGGTCATGAGAAGGTGCTGGAGATCCAAGAGAGTCTAAATACTCCGGAGACTTGGACTGTGGAGTAACTAGAGCACTGTCATATCACCTCTAGGCAGCATCCGGGACCCACAGAGTTCATGGTCACAAATGTAAAGTGAACTCAGCATGGTCACGTGTTTTTTCCCAAGCCCTCTTGGCTTCTTCAAGACAGCTGCAGAATAGACCTAGAAACACATGTCAGTGTCATGGGGCAAGACACCAGGCTAGGATAGCTTGAAGAGGAAGTCAGAGGTGAGGAAGTCGAGATCTTAGTCTCAGACAATTTGTTCCAGAAGTCTCACTGTAAAAACACAGCTCAGATATGATGCAATGCTTGGAAGGGAATGTGGAGTTGGGAAATGTCAGAGCCTTTGTTAAAGGTGAGAGACACTGAGCATGTTTCAGTACTGATGGGACTGATGGAGTAGAGGAAAGTTATTGATGGTACAGAAGGGAGAGGGGATGGTGGGTGAGGTGAAATCTCCAAGCAGGTCACAGAGCATGCGGAGGACTAACAAGGCAAGTGAGGTAGCAAAGAGCAACACAGGAATGAGCCACTGATGGGCACCACTGTGAACAGATTTGTAGGAAAGATTGGCAGGAAGTCATATTTCCCACTCCAAGGGTTTCTATTTGCTTAATGATAAGATTAGGTAATTAGCTGAGAAGAGGGCAGTATGGGAAGTAGGTAAGAGGGGAAGGCAGGAAATAACTTTTGAAGAATAAGTAAGTGCACTTACTATGGAAGTGCAAGAGTCCTGGCCACTGTCAAGTGCCCAAATGCCAAGTTTTCTTTTCTTTTTTTTTTAAGATTTATTTATTTATGCATACAGAACTGGAATATAGCCAGAAGTGCAGGGATGGTGAGAGGAATCACCAGAGACAGAGTGGGGAGCAGAACAGGCAGATCGAGGAAGTACACTGCTGAGGGGAGCAGAGGGCTGGTCAAGAGAGATCTGTGGGCTGGATCAAACGCACACAGAAGCCACCATGGCTGGCTTAGTTTCACAGTGCAGAGTGCCAACCCGCTGTGCCACCATGGAGGGCCCCCAAATGCCACGTTTTCTATCTAGAAATTAAAATGTAAAGTCTATTGAAAATTAGTCACTCTGGTCCTACAGACTGGTTTTCTGCAGCAATTAGCTACTGAGAAGGCAGAGAGCTGGGCTCACCAAGGAGTCCTAGTGACAGGGGGAGAGACTAGGAGGGAGCCATGCCCGGGACCCGAACTTACACATACACAGCCCACACTGGATGTGCACAACACTGTAAGAAAAATGAGCTGTTTTACTTTGAACTGAGATTCCCGCCCTGATGAGGCTCAAAGGAGCACCAGGCATTGACACCATCAGATGTACCAGAGTCAGAATAACAAGGAAGCCGGTAGCAAGTTCTGGAGGCTGAACATGACGAATACCAGAAGCATCAGCTGTGACGGGATGTTCCAATGCGCTGTTTGTGACTGTGTTTAACTACTGTTAAAACACCAGCTCAAGATGAGAGGGCAGAACAGGCTCTTCAGAGTACTATGCTCACCATATCTCAGATAAATGGCCAGTGATCTGGACTGGAATCCAATCTCTGCTTACTGACTTTCGGTAGTGACAGACTACAGAATCCTGGCTAATGCCACTGATGCTACATGTAGACAAAGCTTCAACCATGAACAAATATCCCATTTCTAGAACCAAGAGAAGATGGCAGAAAGGGGAAGCAGAGGGTGAAAATATATGTTATTCTGACTACTGAGCTCTTTAAATGAGTTTCTATTTTAAGAGCTTGGATGTCAATAGTGCTTAATTTAATCAGCTTCTTGCAGGTTGAAAGGAAATTGAAAAATCTTAGTGAGAACTGAGACAAGTTTTCATTAGAAGTTCAGGCTAACAGACATTGTAGAGGAAAGAGGGATGATTTATCTATTTATTCTAAAAGACAGTTAATTCTGAGCAGGACAAATTCTTTGACTTGGAATTTGTTTACTTAAATCATATCAGTATAAACTAGCTATTTTCCCCAGATCTCCCCCTTTTCCCCAAGCTATCATTTCTTGCACTATCCAACAGTATTATCTCTGTGGGCTCTGAGATCAGACCTGACCTTAGCATTAGTAAGCAGAATGAGGGTTGGCCTGGAACTCCCAAACTGTGTGCTCTATAGCATGCTTCTATCTGCCACATATAGCCAAAGCACACTCTTATTGTGAAAGAACTAATAGATTACAGTGCAGAGAGAGAGAGAAGAGCAAAAAGGATAGCAGTTTCCCAATCAAACATCCAAAGTTACCCATCCCCTCGTGGGTAAATGCTCAGCCAAATAGGCTTAGACAAAGCAGGGTCACTGAATCCCCAAACGGGGTCCTGGGAAACCCGAAACATTGCCACAAGTTTCAGGGACCTTCTGGTGGACAACCACAGGGGAGGCAGAAGGGCCAGGGGAGTCTGGAAGGAAAAGATCAGAATCAAACAACAAATGAAGATAAAGGCTGCCATTGGCAGCCACCCCGAAAGTCTCTCACCCTCGTCTCTCCACACCTCGACTGCGGGTGCCTTCTCCCCTGGAGTAAGGCCCTAGTGTGAGTCCAAGACTGTGAAGCAAGCTCACCCTCCTTCATGTGACTGCTCTCTGCGTCTCCTCCAAGCCCTCCAAGATTCCTCTCCAAGTCCTTTCTCACTTCCTCGTCACACTCAGCTCCACCCTTTCTCAGGTTGGGCAGGGAACATGAGTTACTGAGATTCCACTGTGACATTAATACAGGAGATTTCAGGAGCTCTAGCTCAGAAGTCAGTGGACACTAACCTCCACACGGACAGGTAAGGTCCTTATTTTAAAATATATTTATTTATTTTTATATCATTCTTCATTTTGTGCCATTTTCCATCTCAGTTGTAATCCCCATGGTCTTCCCATGTGCCATCACCATAGTCACGTGACTCTTCCCACCCGTTTTGATACTATTCCCCTGTCCAACCCAATAAAATGTTTCTGGTTTATATTTGTTCATTGTTTTTCATTTTTACTTTATTACAATTGTTTTGTTTTCCCCTGATCCCTTACATGCCTGCCATGAGTGATACCATCTGGCATTTTTCTTTTTCTTTCTGGCTTATTTCGCTAAGCATGATCCCTTCCAGCTCCATCCATGTTGCTGTAAAAGGCATGAGTTTATCTTTTTTGACTGCTGAGTACTATTCCATGGTATATATGTGCCACATCTTCTTAATCTAGTCATCTATTTTTAAGCATTTGGGTTGATTCCACATCTTCCCTGTTATAAATAGAGCAGCAATATACATAAGGGTACAGGTTTCCTTTTGAATCAAGGTTTTTGTGTCCTTCAGGTGGGTATTATAGATACAGTCTTTTACAATGTGGCTTCAGTCCACTGCACCTTTCATCAGTCCATTCCCACCTTTCATCCTTTACCAGACTGCTTGTAGATAGATCCCTGATGATTTTTATAACCAGGAAACTCCCCCTACACCTAGTATATCCTTCATTGTTTTATCTACCTAGGAAACTGTTATTGCTCCCAAATTTCCAATATCATCTCTTAAACTTTCTCTGCTCCCTTCATTCTTTGTTTATCCACCACACTTACTGTCTGGCTCCATAAGCCTTTAGCACATTATGCTGTGATCTATGTATCTGTCGATCACAATATTCCTTGAGGGACTGTGTTAAATTTATCTTCCTTACACATGTATGATAAGCATTTCATTAAGTAACTGTATCAGACCCAACTTACAGTGAAAATAAGTAACAGTTCTAGAAACAGTTTCTACCGTCTTCCTAAGGTAAAGCCCTAACCTTGTTTTAAGAATTGTAATATTTCAGGGGTCAGTCATTGCAGCAGTTAAGTTTGAGGTTCTTCTTGTCAGAGAAATGTACATTTGAATCTTATCAAATCAGCTCCACCACTTACTAACCATATACATCTTTGTACTCGAGGGTATTTAATGATGAAAATAAAAGAATTGACGTTATACGATCGCTCTAACAATCAGGTAAGACAACACATGCAATGTGCTTAACTTGATGCTTGCAGTGCCTGGCACGTAATGAGCAATAGACATTAGTTACTGTCATCACAATGATGAACTGCAGTTGTCTGAAGTCAGGTTCCTGCTGATGTGTCTGGGCCCCTGTGCTTGTCCTGAAATCTTCAGTCTTTTTATTTGCTCATCGAATGCATCTCTGCCCTGAGTTCTCCCTCTCCTCAAGATGTTTAGAGACCAGAGCCTGGAACCTGGCTAGCCTACCTCTTCCACATCTCTGCCAGCCAGGACCTGGAAAATGCTGCCTCCCGGTGTTCCCCTCTGCCACACTCTACCGGAGGCCACTCAGGCCTCATCACTGGCAGGTGACTCCAGCTTCTTGCTGGGCTTTCATCCTTAGCTGTCAGGACACAGGCCTCCGGCTCCCTCCTCCATTACCTCTGCCTACACCCCCACATCTGCCTCACCCCAGCTTTTCCTGCCCCCTGTAGCACAGAAGAGCTGCAGTTAACCTTTTTATGAGTCTCTGGCCTAATGTGCCGTTTATATTTGCTGCGTACACTTTTGTTGGGTAGTAATACTCAGTCCTTTGCCCACAAAAGAGCATGCTGACCAAGTTAAGTTCCTTTTTATTTTTTTCCAAGGATTCACAGGTCTCCTGCAGTCTACAAAATGTTTTTTATCTGCCAGATTGTTAAAAATTCTAGCCAAATTTCACATATTAGTTTATACTCTAACTTGTTAGTTTTAACCCAAAACCATCTAAACAGCCCAACTATTCATCCTAACCGGAGTGCTGAAGCAAAAGCCTTGCAGCTGTAAGTGGTTAATGGTTAAACAACTCCTGGTTTTAGATTTTTACTCAAATGAATTTCTCAACCAGAAACTTCAGACCCCTGCAGTATTTTGACTAGAACTCTCCACGCAGAAACCAAATAACCTGAAGAAATGTGTGGATCTGTAGCAGATGTAAATAAGTAGAAATTGGGAAAAAAACAGCATCATAATTTTTCAGGCTTTACAGTTAGAAATGACCTTGGACAACCCTTTTAACCTAAAATTTAATTTGATTAAAATGGCTTATTTTGGTAACAGAGGGAGAGAAAGAAAGCAAGCAAAAACTAACCCTGGGACTGCTAAATCCTAGATAAACAATTGCACTTAAAACAGACTTACCCGCAGTCAATTACAGGAGGCACTTACTTCCGAGTCATCAAACAAGTTAATGGCTGTATCTAGAAGACTGCTTTCATTAATTTTTACTCTTATAGAATGCTTGTATGTTGTGTAAATCTACATGAACTTAAAATAAATCACTTCATGCATGATTATGTTCTGTTTATACAATTATATTTTATACAGGAAGGCGTATTTCTAGGCTCAAGGCTGCTGTAACACCAAATAAAATCCTTTTAGTAACAGAGGCACATTTCCTGTAAAAGCCAGAGGAGGAGATCCCTTTCATTTATTTTCTCAGTAGAGAAATCATGTGGCAATCAATTATGCTGCTCATCATATTAGTGGTGAGCTAACCTGATTTGAGGTGGGGGGATGGACTGAACCCCTCTTTACAACATTTTGAGTGATGGCTCATCCATCCAACAATCATGTTTCTTTTCTTCCGTGTAAGAAAAGCAGCAGCGATGAAAGAGACTGAATTATTCCTCCCAACTTACAAAAGATGTCATCCAGACAATCTGGAGGAAAGAGGTAGAGGGAGGAAGAGCTCAGCTCTCTCAGGGGCTTCAGTTTGAAGCCTCCAAAGGATTGGCCAGGAGAGCGCCACCACACATCAGCATTCCAGCCACCGACTCCCACAAGAAGCTGCTCTTCCCAAGAGAGCCTGTTACTAAATATAGCGTCTGCGCTTCAGACTGACAGGAAGCTCCGCAATGCACACCCCACCGAATCTTCACACACTCCTAATATGGTAAGCCCTGCAGCCTAGCAGCCTGTGAGCAGGGAGACCAGCGGTCCTCTCCACACCCCTCTGTAAGTTTAACCCTTTCGTGGGGGAGCAGAAGGAAGGACTGACCTTGAGTCACTGCTACAAATAATCACAAGTTGAGTCGACATGACCTGGAAACCAGTATCCAGCCCCTTTCCAAATAGCAGAGATCATTTTGGGGATGACAAGCATTAGATCAAGAAAGCAGGGCAAAACAAACTGCCTAGACCCCAGGGGTCTCTGAAATGAAATTGAAAAAGAAAACAGATGTAAATGTGGAGGACGGGTGATCTTCTAGGGAGAGCAGGAGAAAAGGAGGCTGGCAGAGATGCTGTGGAGAGTGTGTCTCCCAGCCCTCCCTGGTGGCCAAGGGGCTTTAAGTCTCAGCACTATGAAGCCTGAGTTGTTCCCCAGCCAGGGAGGTGACCCTCATGACACAGCAGAGGGTCTCCCTGACTGCTCCCCTCAACAGTGCATTTCAGTAGATCTGCCTGTTCTGCTCCCCACTCTGTCTCTAGTGAATCCTGTCACCGCCATCCACCATGCCCCACTCTGGTACTTAGGGTTGTACCCCAGTTCTTGTGTACATAAATAAATAAAATCTTTATAAAAAATAAAGTGTGACTCAAAAGATACAAAAACAGTGACTCAAAAAGACACCTGTACCCCCATGTTTATCGCTGCTTTATTTACAATTGGAAAGACATGGAATCAACCCAAGTGCCCAAAAGTAGATGGCTGGATTAAAAAAATGTGGGACCTACATACAATGGAATATTACTCAGCATCCAAAAACATAAAAAACAAACATGCCTTTTGCAGCAACATGGATGGAGCTGGAAAAGATCGTGCTTAGTGAAATAAACCAGAAAGAAAAGGAAAAATACCAGACGATTTCACTCATAGCAGGAGTATAAAGGACCAGGGGGAAAATAATAATAATAACGAACAGCCATATACCAGAGACATTTTATGGGGGTGGAGCGGGGAATGGGATCAAAAACGGTGGGGGGAGGGAAGTGCATTGGATTATGGTGATGGCACACGGGTGATTTGGTGATGGGAAGCCCACGAGGATTACAACTGAAATGGAAAAAGGCACAAAATGATATAAAAATAAAACTATTATATTATTTAAAAAGAAAAAAATGAAGTGTGTGTCTTCTATTGCCAGACTCCCTGTCTCTGGGGTAGCAGCTGCTGCCCAAGGCAGAGGGGAAAACTCTCCTCTGGCTGGTTCAAGACCACTGGTCAAGACCACTTGATTCTGGTCAAGACCAGTGTCCCCAAGAAGTACAATTTAGGAAGTTTCTAAATTGAAAGTTTTATGATTGTGTCCTGGCATCAGGCCAGGACATACAGGGGATGAATGAAGAATATGGGTTCTGCAAGCTCCTGATCTCTTTCTTGGCCTTGGGAGACCCTACCACTCCCAAGAACTAGGACATAGTGAATTCAAGGGCAAAGGGCTCGGAGTTTTGCAGAAATGCTAAGGAAAAATCAGCCAGTGTTAGGCAATGACTGCCCCACTAACTTGCTACCGCCTCAGGGTGAAACACTGAAAGCCTCTTCCTCTTTCCCACTGGAGGAAAAAACAGAACCGCATTCTAAGCAGCTTCCCTCTAAGAGGGCCATGTGGACTTGCAAGTTCCTTTTTGAGAGGATTGCTTTTTAATAAACTGAAGTTTCAAGACATCTTTATCCTGCTGATCATTACTGCTGCTGATTATTACTCCCTGTGCTCTGCCAGCTTCCATTATTTGCCAGGAGGGCTGTGAGTTTACAGGCAGCTAGGAGGGCCAAGGCTGCCTTTAAACAGTAAAAAGTATTTATTCTCCCAAAGGCCAAGTGTAGGAACTCTGAGCTGAGGGCTGGCCCTGCCCCTCACCATGGTCAGTGGTGACCAGACAGAAACCCGCCAGGGATGCATGCTTATTTTCCTCTTGCAACCCTACATTAGCGAAACTGCTTTCCACACTTTAATTTGTCAAGACCAGTGTCCCCAAGAAGTACATTTTAGGAGGTTTCTAAATTGAAAGCTTTATGATTGTGGAACAGGGTGGTCCCAGGAAAAGAGGAGGTTCCAGGTTCCCTGCGTCACCCAAGGAAGGGCAGAGCTGAGAAGGGGGAGAAGACTGGAGAAGGAGGGAAGCAGGATGGGGAGCCAGAGGAGACCTGGAGGAGGCATAGGGAGCAGAGACATGGGAAGAAGCTGCTCTTGCTTCTCAGCCTTGGACTTGTCCCAGGGACTTGGGGACATGGAAGGAGACGCTTGAACCAGACATGAGTGAGAGACGCTTGGGGAGGTTACCAATGGCATCGTTTACCTTGATTTTGATTTTAGTCTTTTCCTCCCAGACTTGCCTGGTCCCTTTGTCCCTTTCCTGTGGGTCCCCACCAGGAAGTTCCTTAGACTGTGACAGGCTTTTGGGCCTCAGTGGCCCCGCTGTGGGCCTACCCTGTTTGGCTGGGAATTTACCCGTGAGGGCATGGGTAACTTTGTGTGCTTGATATGGGAGCTAAATTCTTTGTCTTTCTTTTCTTTATTGCCCACTAATTGTATGAAAATTCCTTTCCATTAAAGGTTTTGTATATTAGAGCATATTTTGTCTTGATGTAGCAGATGGCAAAATCTATTTCGAGAAGGCAGATTTGGGGGTTCTGGACGCATCTCACCTGCCCTGTAACCATTGGGCTTATTCATGATAGCAGCTATGGACCCAAACCCTGCTGGCATCACCTTGTTGGTGAAAGACAGTTGAGTGTGTACAGTGTGTGCCCTGCTCTCCAGCCCACTGAGCACTGCCTGCCCGAGAAGCCTAAGAGCCCATTTTCTGTGTCCAGGGGGACAATTAGGCAGGAACCTCATAAAGCCTCAGGTTGCAGTGTCAGTCTAGAGGAAAGTTTCCCTCTTGATGCAGGTGAGCTTTCCTCCCTGGCCTTTTGCCTGGGTCTTGGACAGCCAATCAAAACTCTGCTTGACTAACACACACACACACAAACACACACACACAATGAACTTCATCTTCTTGTGTCAATGTAGAAACTGTAGTTAATACATAAGTGTCAGAAAACGTGAAGAAGGGTGAAAAGCACATACTTGAATATACAGGTCTATCTTGTACCAGTTGAAATATCTAGAGACTCTCTTATGAAAGGTTAAATGGGGCCCTCCCTGGTGGCATAACAGGTTAGGAAGCAGCACTGCAAGGTAGCATAGCTACTTCAGTGTGAGTTCGATCCCTGCCCCAGAGGTGACCCACATGGTGCAGCAGACCTCTCCTGGCCTGCCCACTACTCCCCTCAGTAGTGTGCTTCATCGATCTGCCTGTTCTGCTCCTCACTCTGTCCCTGGTGAATCCTCTCACTGTCCCTGCACCTCTGGCTTGTGCCCCAGTTCTGTATGCATAAGTAAATAAATAAATCTTTAATTTTAAAAAAAGTTAAGTGATATCTCATTGGCAGAAAAGCAACACTGAGAAATGGTTAAAAGTTTTCCTTCCCTTTCAACAAAGAGTAGATTTAAAAACTCTTTTTTCAGAACTTGGATGTCTGTCCATTTTTGAAATCCAAATTAAAAAAGGGTTGGGGGTAGAAAACCCTTCTCTAATGTTCTTCTTTTGATGATCAAAATTGATTTCACTAGTTCACAAACTCACAGCTGCTACTCAACTCAGCCCAATTGCCCCACCTTCTTCAGGACTAAGAGCAAAGGCTGGTATTATTCAGGTCTTCACAAAAAACAGTGCCAGAAATCTAAGAGGTTCATCTTCTCAAATGATTTATATTGACGTTAATATTAGCTAGTAGGCTTAATTTATTTCATTCAGCAATGCTATTTTGAGCTCTGTTCTTGTTGATGAAGATAATGTTGATGAAGTTACCAGAACAAATTGTTTACTTTTTGAACTGTTTAGTGGGGGAAGCAGATCCCCCAAAACATGGGAAAATATACTGCTTCACCAGTAACATAAAGGACATAAATAGGGGTGATGAGAAAGGAAGCGTAGGAGGAAGCACTGTCTCAGAAAGCGAGGTTTAGGGAGAAAGACCTCCAAGATGGGACCGTTGGAGTTGACAGAGATTGAGAAATGCAAAAGTCCTCATGGAAGAACCAGTTTAGGATGATGAGGAACAGAAGCAAATTCAGCACATGGCTTGAACTCTAGTAAAACAGAGGGAAAAACAAGGATAAAGATTGGGATCAGAAAAATATCACCCTCCAATTGAAGCTTTTATTCTAAATTAAGTAGGAAAGTACAGAAGGAATTTAGCAGGGAAGATATGTAATCTGGTTTCTAGGTTAAATGCAAAGATGTCTAAATAATGCTCTAACAATTAACAACTGCAGCTGTATCATCACAGAGAAGATACCCACATACTTGCTGGGCATCTGCCCATCATCCTAGCTCAAGAGTCTCCTGAAATTTCATCCTCTTGAAGTCTGAAAATTCTGCATCACTGGGAATGAGTCATTTCAGGAGCTGCTCCACATTCTACTACATACTAGGTAGGATGTTTTATTTCTTTATTTTAATTTATATATATACATATATATATGTATGTATGTATACACACACATACACACACACACATATATATGTGTGTGTAGTGCATATACATATATATATATATATATATATATATATATATTTGCATAATTTCTTTCTCTCTGGGTCAGAAAGCAGTAGCATCTTCCTCTCCAAACATGTTCAAGAAAATAAACAGCTCTTGCCACCAAACTAGATAGTTGAATGGTCAGGTCACAAAGGCCTTTTACCCTGACCATCCAGGTTCTAGGTTTGCACAAAGAAAGCCAGACCTAGAGACAAACAGAAGTCCTGTTTCAGACATCAAGCCTGAAAACAGGCTGTTCATAAAGCAGCACTTAAGGAACACAATGACTTCAGCAGCTATGCTTCAGGTGAATTTTCCCCTCTGCTTTCACAAGCATCTTGATGACTTTATTTCTATCTCTATACCCATATCCATATATCTTCTTACACCACTTTTAGCAGTTCAGTTCTTGGGTTCTTGCCTGCTGAGGCCAACTTAATTCCTGATGATTTAGGTGAAGGGAAGAGATCAACTGTGTTTAATGTGGAATGGATTGAAGCCATATTTTTGTGAGTGGAGACCCTTTCTTTGAGGTTGAACATCTTTAATCATTCAGCTCATTGTTATGATGTTATCAGAATCAGCTCACTATTCAGATCTAAAGGTGATAAGATTCCCAGGCCACAGTAAGGCTTCGAGGGACCCCATAGCACCACATTCAATATTGATGAGGCTTCTTTCACGTGTGTCTTCCTTAAACTCAGGCTACAAAGAGGGTGAGTTGCACGTGCTTATGAAGCACTATCCCATGAACAGAAGCATCAATCCCAGGTCTAATTAGCCATGCGATTCAGTTTTAAGACAAGCTGACATACCCTTTGTAGGGCTTCAGGTGGTAAAAACCCACGGATCAATAGCGTTGAAAGGTTGTTTCCCTGGGTTCATACGCGGAACACAACAAAGGGACAGGTTGTTCCTAGGAAGCAGTAGAGAGCTCTGTTTCTTCAAAAGTGGGTGAAGAGACAGACAACAACCAATTTTCACAATAAACATTAGCTGGACCATTTCATTTTTCAAATGCAGATTTATTGGGTAGATTTGTGTGAATGGGCCTTTGGCAAAGTTCTCAAGGGTGTTCTTTCTTCATAGGAAAAAAAAAAAGCCTCTCAGCCAAGGCCAAAGAAACAATTTCAGCTAAGAAAGAAACTTCTATGGCCTGTAATGTAACCCGTGAAATAATTGTAGCCGGAGCCAGAAAGGCAGCCTTGGAAAGGCAGCAACGAGCAGCAGGCTGTGACAAGGCCTGAGATAACGGCTTTCAACTTGATGGCGTCTACTGGGGAAAATGACCTCAAGTAACTTTCAAGTCCCACATTTCTTCATGAAAGAAAATATTAGGAAGGAATAAAGAAAATTATAGGCAGCCCCTAAAAAATGGAATAACAGAGGAAATTCTTCTGAGGTTACTTAGAAAGGAAATAATTAAATTCTTTTTGAAATGACCTTTGATCTTACAGTCCAAGCGAGGGACTTGGGGAGGGAAGAGACCACAGCCCAAGTCTTCCCAGACCAATTGCTGGAAATAATTTAAACGAAAAGCCACCAGTTGAATTAGGTCAGCTCGGCACTTTGACCAGGAGACCATTTACCAAGTGTGACACTGCTCAATATTTGGCTGTCACAATGGACAGAAGAAAAAGAATATCAATTATTGTAGCAGGGCTGTGGGTGTGCATATGTATGGACAGGGCTTCTCATAAGCAGATGTGGGTTAGGTGCGGCCGTTGTGCTCTGGATTCATCACTGCCCTCCTCAAGTTCCTTTCTCTATTCCTTTCTGGACCCCAGGAGCAAACTCTCTTTGCTCCCCTACAGCTGACTTCTGCTTGGGCTTGAGACCAGAGAGACAGAAGGACCTGCTTGGTATTTCTCCTCTACCTCACAGGTTATTGCTGTGCATTCACCACCTCCAGGACTCTAGTTCTCAGGCTCAGGGAACACATGCCCTGGCCCCCACCCCCAGCCCCATCCTTGATCCCTGAAGGTGACAATGGTTTCAGCTCTCACTAACCTCTGGAAACTTCATCCACAGTTTGCTCCCTTCCCCCACCCACACCTCTCACAAGAGCCCCTTCATTATTTTCTCTTCACATAAACCACTAGAGTGGAAGTGTATTTCCTGCCAGGACACTGACCCACACAGTCCTGAATACATTTGCACAGAAAAGACTAAAACTCTATTCTAAGGCAAATGGATATGGTACACCATTGGTGCCTCATTTAGATTCAGTTTTGTGCTGTGGGAACTAATGTGTTGTTAAGACGAAACTCAGATCATAGTTCATTGTTTCCTAGATACTTTCAGCAGGAACCCATGTTCTTACCAAATAGAAGGTCTGGGCCAGAACCCACGACAACCCCTAAAGGATTTACATTCTGGGTGACCCAGCAAGAAGAGACAGGACAATAGAGTTTAGCTGCTGCAAGTTTTTCTATTGGTGTTAAGAGAGCTTATGACTGGGAATAGCCCCCAATATATAAAGGAATTGAAACAGTTTCTATTTGTTCTGCTTCTTCTCTACTTATAGGTAGACAAAAGAGAGAGATTGGGAGGAGGGGAAGACAATGGTGGGGAGAGAGGAGAGGGAAGGTGACTGAGAGGAAGAAAGGGATGATGCAGGGGGTGGAGGAGGGAGAGGGGGAGAAAAAGGAGAGAGGGAGGGAGAAAAAGAGCTGCTAATTCTTAAATTTCAGCCAAGACTAAATGAAGTGTTGCCTTTTCTTTTTTCATTTTCTAGAAAACAATTATTTTACTTGCAGAATTGACACCAAGATTTTTGCTTTGAAAAAGAGGCCACCTGCATAGATATTTAATTTACAACCTGGAGCTCAGAAGCTTCTCCAGAACCCCCATGGAGGATACCCCTGGTCCTCCACCTCTTCCACCCAGCCACTTGCTTTGTTTTTCCCTCAGAACACTCCTGGAGTGTTGCATTACAGGGCTGTGAGTCTCTTGTCTTGCCCTCCCCATGGTAGCTGGAGGAAGTCTGGTGCTGTAGGACCCCTCACCAATCCAGGAAAAGTGTGAGCATCAAGATTAACATGAACTTGGAGAGCCAGCAAGCCCCCCAAAATGCAGTGAACGTTCCTCCGAAAAGGCAGATGGATGGGGATTGGGGACAAGTCCCTGTGATTAAGTTGTCTCGGGAAGTCTGAGTTGAGGACCCATACTTACTCAGAAGCAACTCTTTCCAAATTTTACTTTTTGTGTTTGTTCCACATGTGGTCAGTGGTAGAGAATGAAGAGTCTCTTTCTTTTTCCTTGGTGCTCTATTTCCCCTCCCCCCCGACCCCCAAGGAAATAAGAGAGACCAGACTGCAGTGTCCGGTCTCAGTGTCAGCAGATTTAGCAAAGCTCCCCTGGAGTTTGTATGGTGAGGCAGTTTGGCACATTCTGTCAAGTGAGCAGTCTTCCTTCTTATCCCTTTCATTTCAAGCTTCAGAGCTGCCCCCGATTTGTTGTTCAAAGAGTTTTATTAAAAATTTGTGAGGAGAGAAAAGAAATCTCCATGGGCCTGTCTGATTTAATTATCTCTGACACAGCACACAGATGCAGCAAGGCCACAGAAGGCCAAGGACAGCCTGCTGTGACGCGGGGTGAAGCTGAGGCTCTGGGGGCCCCCAGCACTGCTACAGGTGTTTTAGTCTGCTGGGGTCTCTCACAGCAGCATGAATCTGAATATTTATCCTAGTGTATATTTCTCAGTCATTAACCACAAGCAGCCCAGTCAGAGGAAAACACCCATGGATTCCCAACCCCTAAGGGGTTCCCCCTTATGTCACCTCTACTCTTGTTCAGCTCATTAGCAAAACTTCATTCATCCAGATACAACAATAAACTGCCAAACAGTTGCAACCCTACCGCATGGCATGAAGCCAGCACTCTGTAAGAATTGGTGCTGCCATTCAGACTGCAGCCCAGGCAATATTTGAATCCTCCAAATTCTAGGTCCAGACTTCACATTGTCCTTACAGGCAGGAATTAGTGTGATGGCACCAACCTAAATGGATGCCCTGTGGCAATGACACACCAACCTGTGTGTCCCTTAGACAGAACAGTAGGCCACAGAAGGGAGTCAACCAGGCCACAAATGCTACTGTTAAAAATAGGAAAAGAACAGGCCCCAAATGAGTCCTTCGTACTGAGCCTGGACCCACCCAGGCTTAATGCTTATTACAGGTTCCCACTCTCCCAAAAGCATAATCTGAAAGCAGCCAATCTGGAGATTCCTCATCAGCACCAGTATGGTCATCCAGATGATAAGAATCCATTTCTCCCCTCAAAGGAAGATGGCTGCATCTGAAATAATCTTTCCTTCTCCTAATAACCTTGTCTCATCCTTTTTCTGCCTGGAAGTACCCTCTATTTGGGTAAGCCCTTGCAGGACCTAGATGGGATGTTGCCAATTCATGAATCATTTTAGAATGTCTCCAGCCTCAAGAGTGGCCCTCCTGGAAGATGACTAAGGAAGTTTTGTGAATGTCTGGAGTGAATAACAGGTTGGGCAAAGTTTAGGGGCAACACAGATGGGCACATAGAAAGGAGAGCGCCCCAATCAGGCCCTCTGGCTTCCCATTCCAGATCTATCACCAATAAATGTCAGAGAGCTTTACAAAATAACTGGTATGGCCAACCCTCCCCATACACTGGGGTCAAATTGAGATTTCTCTTATTACCACCTAAAAGTTCTAGTAGTATGTGTGGGTTATAAAATTTTGGGGTAAGTCTTAAGTATAGAAAATACAAGGTTAATGCAGAGGATGAGTTTCTTGGGGCACCTGGCTACTGTCAGAGGGCTAACCAAGCGTGGCATTGCCAAAATCAACGGTTTCAGAGGAAGGCAGCACTGGGGTGACTGAGGAGGAGAGTCAGCTGATTCCTTAGCTGCCTTGGGGGTCTTTGGAACCCCTCGGCCAGGGCCCAGAATTGAGAAATGACCTGCCCACTTTAGCCCCCAAGCATCTCCCTGAACTTCTTTTTCTTTTAAGATTTACTTATTTATGCACACAAGAACTGGGGTATAGGTCAGAGGTGCGGGGGTGGGGGTGGGAGGAGTTGGGGAAGGATAAGAGGATTCACCAAAGAAAGAGTGGGAACCAGAACAGGCAGATTAACCAAAATACAATGCCATGTGGGTCACCTCCATGGCCAGGAATTGAACTCATGCTTTTGTGGCTGTGGATAGCTTCATAGTGCTGCGCTTTAACCCCTTGTGCCATCAAAGAGGGCCTCTACCTGCAGTTCTTGATAAAGAGTAAAAAATAATGAGCCCTCGCTGGTGACACAGCAGGTTAAAGCACAACACCAAGAAGCTATAGCCACTTCAGCACGAGTTAGATACCTTGCCCCTGAGGTCACCCACATGGCACAGCAGACCTCTCCTGACCCGCCCGCTGCTCCCGTCAACAGTGTACTTGTCAGTCAGCCTGTTCTGCTCCCCACTGTCTCTGGTGAATCCTCTCACTGCCCCTGCATCTCTAGCCTGTATCCCAATTCTGTATGCATAAATAAACCTTAAATAAAAAGTAAAAAATAAAAAATTTCTCTCACCCTGTACTAAATCCTTCCACCTTATCTATGAACTTTGTCCCAGCTTAACCTATATCCCTGCCACAAGAGAAGAAAGAGAGCTTTTCCTCTTGTATGTTAGGAGCAGTATAGTCTTGGCACCTTGCCCTGCCTATAAGGGCTGTGCCATGTACTATACGTGCACAATAGCTGGGGGGGGGGGCCACAACCATACTGGCACACCCCCACACGTGTGTGGGAATGGCTGAGCTACACACACAAGTACATGCACACGTGCACACATAGGCTACCAGCATGATAAGAAAGAGAAAAACACCACGAAACCAAGAGAATGACCCATTTTGCCCTAGATAGCGATCCAAGAATCTCTGTAAACTGTGATTTCAGTTGCTTCCTCCTAGGCCCTAGAAATTATGCTTCCCTTTGAAGAGCTGACGTCGCTTCCTAAATGATACATGCAGTGCTAGAATCTAGGGTTACGCTTCTCTCTAGGATGGTGGTGGAGACTACATACTTGTCCATGTCTAATTCTTGTTATATAATTAGTAAGCATACATCATCCACAATTAAAGAGGAAAAATCCTGCTGCAAGACAGTACCTTCTAGGACCAAGCTGAGGTGTTTCTGCAGCTTCAATGTCTTCAGCACTCAGGCTCAGGCTTCTTTAGCCCCAGGTCATTATTATTTGTGTCTCCTTCTGTTGTCATCACCAGAAGTATTGTTTCTATTAGATCACTGTTCAGAAAATGTTGCACAAGAAATGTGAGGGTTAGACTGCCAGGGAAGAGGGGTATGGACTTAGCTCGAAACCACAGCTCTGCTTCTCCTGACAAGGCCTGCAGACAAGCACTTTCTGGCTCTTGTTTTCATGATAAAGATTTCACTCTCAGAGAACTGATTAGATTTCCCATCTCTAATTTTCATGAGATTCCAGTATGGGCCCACGCTTACTCTTTCGTGTATAGCCACATAGAGGGCTGGACAGGCCAAAAAGGACACAAAGCAAATTAGATAGGCTAGAAAGCACTGTTTATAAAAGGATAAATCAAAGAATTCCTTTTTCTTTTCCTTTTGGTTCTTCAGTGATGCAATCATTATTTCCTATCCACAGGCTCAATGTATCTTTTTCCAGCACAAATAATCTTCTGTTCACTTAGTAGTGCCATCCCTTAGGTCTTCCTGAAGGTATGGTGTCAGCTCACTGACCACTTCAGGACACCTCAGAGGTCATATTAGGGACACATGTGGGCAATTAAAGATTTTACAAATCTTTAAAAAAATTTACTTCCTTTAAATAAAGACAACTTTGTTAGTGAAAAGCATCTCACAGCACTCGTGGGTGAGGATGATCTAGCACACTGGGGATGCTCCTTCCTTCATTGCACACAGAAGACGAGAAGAGCATTGTCATCCACTGACACGTCTCCTGAAGTTTGAGAATTAGTGTGGCAACTGCAACCACAACAAACTGTCCATATCACAGTGCACAGCTCTGCCTCCGACATGCGAATCCAGGCCAATGCAAATATTTCTGCAACACCTCTCAGCGCCAAGTGCCTTGCACTTGAAGGGCAAACAGCCCAGTCCTCATCTTGAGGAGCTGTTTTTAAGTGACCTTCCCTGTTAGCATTTTGGTTAGTTTTCTTTTTTAGATTTATTTTTATTTATGCCTATAAGACCTGGGGTTTAGGTCAGAGGCGCAGGGGTAGAGGGTGGTGAGAGGATTCACCAGAGACAGAGTCCGGAGCAGAACAGGCAGATGGACCAAAATCCACTGCTGAGGAGAGCAGTGGGCAGGTTAGGAGAGGTCTGCTCACCCTGCCCGGGGATCGGACTCATGCTCCAGTGGGTGTGTTTAGTTTCATACTTCTGAGATTTAACCCATTGTGTCACCAGGGAGGCCCTGTTTTGATTAGCTTTCTATAAGAACACTTCATAGGTTTCTGGACTTTTCTAGGCCAGAATTTGTGGGCACAAAGGGTAACATTCCATTTCATAGCTATGCCATTTTTCCAGAAACAATAGTAATTAACATTGGAGAGAGCCAAAGAAGGTACAAATCCTTCTTCTGTCCATTGTTCTCCATGTAATGTGAGGAATCAATAGATAGAAAATTGCATGATGTTTAAAAGTCTAAAATGGCCTATGAAGGCTGAGGAAAAGGATAATTAGAACTCTTCTTGGGTGTCATAGAGTGGAAATTTCCAGAGAAATTTCCAAATGTCTACACTTATGACTACATTCTTTCCAGATTTTCTAAAGCGATTCCAATTTCTATTAATTTACCCTTTTGTTACCATAAATATATTTGTACTTGTCATAGTGCATATTCTGTATTTCTGGTCTATCATCAGTTTTAATTAAAGTTCACTGCAATTCTTGGTGCAAATCCAGGACCCTAAAATATAAAAAGAAGTCTTATGTTCTAGGTCACTCTCAGTTTTTGAGACTGCAATTATACTTGTTAAAAGGTAAGCTAAGGCATATTAAAATTTTTAGGTTTAATTTGAATACAGTCAAAAACTGGGCAGAAGAGCTAACTAGACATTTCTCTGAAGAAGATATACAGATGACCACTGGGCTCATCATCTCTTATCATCAGAGAAATGCAAATCAGAACTATCAGGAGATACCATCTCAGACCCATGAGAATGGCCCATATAAAAAATGACCAGAAACAAGTATTGGCAAGGATATGGAGAAAAGGGAACCTCATACCCAGTTGTGGGGGTCCAGCCCTTGTGGAAAACCATATGGTTTCTCAAAAGATTAAAAATGGATTTGCCATATGTTGCAGCAATTCCACAGCTGGGCATCTACCTGAAGAAGACAAAAACTAATTTCAAAGGAAACTTGCACCTCATGTCTATTGCAGCACTATTTACAATAACTAAACCATGGAAACATGCTAAGTCCCCAAAATAGATGATTGGGTCAAGAAGATAGTGTGTGTGTGTGTGTGTGTGTGTGTGTGTGTGTGTGAATTCATATATATAGGAAGACTACTCAGTCATCAAAGATAAACTCTCATTTGTGGCAACATGAATGGAGCTGAAAGGGATAATGCTAAGCAAAATAAACCAGAAGGAGAAAGATCACTACCAGCTCGTGTCACTTATATGTGGAATATAGAGAAATCAAAGAGTCAAAGACAAATTTTAAAACCAACCTTGGGATGCTGACCATAGAACTGAGGCATTCAGCAGAAAGGGGGAGGATGTGAGAACAGGATGGGGAGACAGCCCAGTGGCCTGTGCTGGGTGACTATGGGTGTTTTGGCAACAGCAGACCTTGTGGCTCTTGCTTCTCTGAAAGCGCCAGGCCCCCGCAGCGAGCAGCATCGGTCTGGATCATGCCATGGCAGTCCAGTTTGCTGATTGACACCAGTGTAGCTGTGTTTGGGTTTAGGAGAAAAAAGGAAAAACTGTGGGTGGAGACTAGCAGGTCAAGTTTGATCCTGGACAGTGTCATTCAGGTGCAGAACTTACCTACCTAGATCCTATGTGAAAAGGTGTAGGGCAGCGTGGATGTACTCAGGACTTTTGATTTGGAACACTGAACTGGTTTGGAAAACAGATCAAACAGGTTTGAATTCCCATGGACACCAGTGAGATTCAAGCTTGCACTGGTACCAATTCAGTTGTAAAGCAGGTCATTTTGAAAATGGACCAATCAAGTTTGAAAGGTAAGTGCACTGAAGAGGGGTGTAAGTGATTCTTCAGAGAGGTTGGACGCAGCTTGAGAGCAGAGGCCTACTGACTGTGGGAAGACTCAGCTGACTTGGGATGCCTAGGTTCCAGAAGGTTTGACACAACCTGGAAGAAGCTTCAGAAGAGGCTGCTGTGGTATGACCTGAGACCCCTGTGACTTCCCCAGCTGCCGCAGGTTACTGGATCCTGCTCTACTGCTTATCTGTGTGTTGCCGGCCGCTATCAGAAGCACAGCGCCATCTTGCACGGGAAGCTTTTCATTCGGGCTACTGGACACTGTGGTCTCAGAAACTCTCCCTACTCTCTCCTCCCTTTGCAAATGAACCCTGTAGTTGATGTCCCTTGAACTTGATCTGTGTCTTACAATTATGAGCACACATGTGAGAACCCCACAGACTATGAGCAGACCCTCCCAGCTCTGCTTATTTTCAGTAGGTACCCTATAATGAACACACCTGAAGGGAGACCCCCTACACACACACTTCTAAAATACCAACATGGATGCTAACCAGTGATACTTCAATAAAAAATTAAAAACAATAGAGATAAGTAAATGGGGAAAATAGCTTGAGTAAACAAGTCAAGGACAAATGACATATGATCTCACTCTATGTGAAGGTTAAAGAAGAAAATATTGCTAGAGGTGGAAGGTTGGGCAAAATGGGTGAAGGTGATCAAACAGTAAACACATTTAAAAAAAACATTAAGTCCTGCGGCGCACCATATTGCTTAATGAATACAGTTAATAATGCTACATGTCATAATTAAAACTGGGAGTTCTCATCACAGGAAAAACGTTTGTACTAGGTAAGTGCAATGTGGTGCGTTAACACTAATTTTTTTAAAGATTTATTTATTCATGCATATATGAACTGGGGTAGAGGCCAGAGGTTCGGGGGGCAGGGGGGTGAGAGGATTCACCAGAGACAGAGTGTGGGGAAGAACAAGCAGATGAACTAAAATACACTGCTGAGGGGAGCAGTGGGTGAGACAGGAGAGGTCTGCCATGCCATGTGGGTCACCTCCTCAGCCTGGGGTCAAACCCGTGCTACAATGGCTGCAGATAGCTTCACAGTGCTGCACTTTAACCCCTGGTACTTCCAGGGAGGCCCTTAACTAAATTTAATATGGTAGTCATTTCACAACATATACAACCATCAAATCATCAGGAAGCTAATGTTACATGTCAGTTGTGCTTTTTTAAGTGACAAAAGTAAAACAATTTAGTATGAGCTTGAGGCCCTTTATTCTAGGGAAAACAATCCATGGACTGGGAGAGCCCAGGCACTCACAAGCAGTAAGGGATTCTGGGCAAAAGTGAGTTTCATGAAACAATACAGGAGACAATTCATAAATCAGGTATGATTGCCTGAGAGGACAGGGATTTCCTTAGGAGGCTAACAGGTGCTGTTTCCGCCGGTCAGGTGCACCAGCGACAGCGAAGCTGGAGATTTGTGATTACTATAGATTAGGTTTCCTGGACAGGTTTTTCCCATTATGTGCAAGCTGAGTACAATTTAGATTTGTGCTGTGGGCTGAACTTCTGGGGAATCTTTACTTTTCTGGGTTTCTACATACAAATTAACTTTATCAACCTCAAGCAATATTTTTCAAAAAGAGTTTATTTGAGTAAAACTCTCTTTCAGTTGGGCAGTGCCAAACCCAAAGTGGTTAGAAGTCCTCTACCTACAGGAGTCAAGGGACAGACTTTTACAAAGAAAAGGGAGGTGAAGACAGGAAATTGCTTGATTGGTTGTATTTAGTGCAAAAATGACTGTTTGTGATTTGTTGTTCTCGAGTTTTCACATCTAAACCTGGAGACATTTCTAGGTTTCCATTTGGGCTTGCTTGTGTAGGCAGCCACTGCATCAGAGCACCTCAATCTAATGGATTGTTTAATGCATTTAACACAATGTTAAAAAACAAAAAAAAAAAAAAACTTGTCGTTGAGAAGTGTGGCATCATCAGGCAACCACAGGTCAGAGACATTCTGTAGGGGAGGAGGAAGGAGAAGGATCAGGACTGAGTGGGAAGAACACAAGGGACTACTGTGATGGTGGTGGGAACCATACATCATACAAAAATGAAGGATGATGTAATAAACATATTAAAAAATAGTTGAATCCCCCCCAAAATATAAAGATGAAGACTGGCATCACTTGATTGCTGATATTGAACAATTTCATACCTTTAATGCTATCCCCATACCCAACCTAATATGATTTGGTTATTAACAAGACATTCCTGTTGTGTGTGTGTGTCTGTAACAGAGTGGTGTTTTTATTCTTCGGCACCCTTATCTCTAGCTAGGAGTGTGTTTGCAGGTTATTTTAAGTATCTCAATGGAAGGTACCTCACAATGTTGGAGAGGCACTACAGGAGAGGAAAAAAGGATTTTCCCTCTACCCTTCTAAATTCTTGTCTGGGGCGCCCGGAACAACAGGCAGATTAACAAGAGAAAACCAAATATAAGTTTCCATGTATGTAACTCATACACGGAAAATATCCAGACAAATGTATACTGAAGGTAGAATTTAAGCTTCAATATCATCTTCAGTTACATCAAAAAATAAAGATGTGCAAAAGCTAAGACAACCAGGTACATAAACATAGTATGTACTATGATGAGTCTCTTGTGATTTAGAAGCATCCTTCCCTTTCTCAGACAGCAAGTGAGACACCCTCACAAATGGAAATGTCCTTTAAAATGTAAATTTCCCTTACAAATGAGTAACTTCTACTCTGTCTTCAGAGCTTCTCTCATATCTGCTGGTATTTTTTTTTTTCTTTTAAAAGGCTCAAAATAGTATCCAAGACAAGAGCCATATTTAGGAGCAGCATATGCTGGTCTCTTGTGGTACCAATGCCTTCTGGTCTCCAGAGGGAAGATCATAGAGAGAGTGTGGATAAAACAATCCTGGAAATTAGCTCAGGCCTCAGCAGACAGGGTCCTGAGCATGACCAACCACAACGAGAAAGAAACCATACACTGGGGAGGGAGAATTGCCTAGTTTTGTCCTTGTTAGAGCCTAGGTGTGATACCTCTGTAACACTCCTGCCTGACTTTGGTGCATATGGGCTGGGAAAAACCCTGTGGTCTGGAAAAAATTCAGTTAGATACATTTTTGAAGTTAACTGCAGGCTTGTCAGAGCCTCCGATTTCAGACTGTCTTTTTCACAGCAGCTTTCAAGGTACATGAAAAGCTCAAACAGGATTAGTTTTCCAAATCTGTCTATAGCTTCCTACCTGCTTGGCTGTGGCATTCTGTGGTAAAAGAAGGGAACTTCTGGCCCAGGAGAGAAGGGTGAACTACTTCCCTGCAGGAAGAAAGCTTTTCAAAGGCAAACCAAAAGTTTCCCATGGAGCTATTAGTCACCAAGCAAATGCTGAAGAAAATGGTGGTGGGGCGTTTTAGGGAAGTTTTAAAACACAGGCTTAGAAGGTTCTATATGCATATTGTATTTGAAAACTCTGTTCCACAGGCCCTATTTCTGACATATCATCACTAACCACTAACCAAAATTGTGGTCAAAGGCTTCCTAGAAGTTAAGTAAAGAAAACATAACATAACAAGAGGTTATGAATAAACCTTCGAGGTCTCTGCAGGACCTTTTCTGACATTGCCTCTTCCATGTCAACGGGGGAGGGGGGGGGACTGTGGGACATCTTTCCTCATGGAGAAAGCAGTTTCATGCCCTGCTCACAACCCACTGCCCTTATCAACAGCAGCCCAGAGCCTATCATTCCTTTGGGTATTCTGGTTCAGAATTTATCTTGAGGATTCAAAGTTGGGGGTGGCCCATGTTTATGGCTGCTTTATTTACAATAGGAAAGACATGGAATCAACCCAAATACCCAAAAGTAGATAACTGTATTTAAAAGATGTGGTACACACACACACACACACACACACACACACACACACACACACACTGGAATATTACTCAGCAATCAAAAAAGATAAACACTTGCTTTTAGGAGCAACATGGATGGAGCTGGAAGAGATCATGCTTAGTGAAATAAACCATAAAGAAAAGGAAAAATACTGGATGGTTTTACTGATAGCAGGAATATAAAGGACCAGGTGAGAAAATAATAGTAATAATGAACAGCTTTATACCAGGGGCATTTTATGGGGCTGGAGTGGGGAATGGGATCAAAAATGGTAGGGGGTGGGGATGTGCACTGGACTATTGTGATGGCACACGGGTGATTTGGTGGTGGGAATCCCATGGGGATTACAACTGAGATGGGAAAAGGCACAAAATAATGTAAAAATAAATTACTATATAAATAAATAAATAACAATCTTAAAAAAAAAATACAGAACCACAAACAAAAAACAGTTGGGGGTGGAAGTGATGGGTACTGAGAGCTTAAATGTGGTCTCAGAGCCATTGGACTAGGTAAAACTAAAAAGCTAAAAATCCAATGTGGCCTTGCTGTGCAGCGTTGGTCTGTAAGAGGTCACTCAGGCCTCAGAGCCTGGAGGGGCAAATCAAATTGCCAGGAACCTAACAGTTAGAGCAGCTTTGATCCCACACTCACTGTGTGTCATCCCTGACACTGTATGCTTTTTGTATACTAAATAATTGAAGCTGCTCAGCTTCTCAGGGGTGTGTATTATTTCCCCCGGTTTGCAAGGGAAGAAACTGAGGCTTAAAAAGTGAGAATGCCCTGTCCAAGGTCAAACAGTGGCTGTTGGTGAACTCAGAATGCGGAACCATGCCAACTCCAAACGGCGAGGATCTACGTCATTGACATTCTCATACTCATTCTGATCATTTGGGACTCAACATAATCTAAAATATTGAATCAATTTTTGATTCCAGGTTTGTGTTATCACTAAGAATGAAAATTCCTTGAGGCTAGACTGGGTTTACTACTTCTTCATGTTCCTCAAAGTGTCTGAGAATAATTTGTACAAAACAGATAATTAATAAATAGGTACATTAATCAATCTAAAAGAGGAGAAGCAAATTACTATCAAGGGAGCTGAAGAAAAAGGGATCCAACGAAAATAAAGAAGAACGAGGCTGTGTCCCCATCTTATCCAAGACTGTGGGTTGTTTTTTGAAAGGCAAATTCTAAGTCTAACTCCAGTTTCAAAGGAGAGAAATAGCACAGTCAGGTTAATTAACTTTCTGAAATAGCTACATGGTGAAGGAAGAGGGCAGTGGAAGCCGCCAGAATGTGTCAGTGGGAAATGATCCCAGCAAAGCTCCAATGTAAATCAAGTTTGGCTCCCCTAAGCCCCAGATTCTCACAACTTCAGAGAAGCCTCCCTTTAATCTTTCACTCCCTCCAAAGGGCTTATAACTTCTGCAGTGGCTGGAGGGCAGGAGTCAGAGAAGCTCAGGCCTGATGCCCACGTGAGACGAAGCCAGCCACGCACAGTCACGTGAATGAGATAAGCAGCAAAACAATTTAAACAAAGACTCTGGGACAGAAATGCCAAGGACTGAGCAAGTTTATAGATTCCAATCTGCTAAGAGACTTTTAGCATCACAGCCTAAAATAAAAACCCTTAAGAGGGCCACATGGCTTTCTGTGCAAGAAGCTGTGTCGCCTGCACTGTACCCCTTGAACATGTGTTTGCACACACACACACACACACACACACACACACAGAAGCACCCTAACTGTATGCATCACTCTTCTCTCTTTGTCAGTCATTGCTGTGCGTCTCCTAGGCGGTGCTGAATGCCAGGCCACGCTCTCCTTCCCAGGGGTAAATACACACAGCACAGTGTAAGTGAGAAAAGTGTCACTGGTGTGTTA
The DNA here is from genome assembly GCF_000260355.1 of Condylura cristata. Classification (NCBI taxonomy): domain Eukaryota; kingdom Metazoa; phylum Chordata; class Mammalia; order Eulipotyphla; family Talpidae; genus Condylura; species Condylura cristata. The sequence continues at coordinate 33,114,700 of NW_004567105.1, forward strand.
CAGTGAGGAAAATCCCCTCTCCCGCCAGCCCACTGCTAATTCAGCAAGATCTGTCCCCTAGAACTTCTTTTTCCACTTTCATATTCACAAGGAGCATGCTCCAGCGTGTAAGCAGAAAGAAGCTTCTGGAGACACAGAAAGAAGCTTTATTCCACATTTGCCTGGCACCATTTCTGAGGCGAATCTCTGGCCCGAGGCAAAGCCCAGCCTGAGGATGCGGCTTCTCTCCCAGACGTGGGGCCCAGCCAGCAGCGCACATCTGTGCTCGAGGCCTGCGCTGCAGGCAGCGGCCGCCCTCCCAGATGCTCCCTCCATGGGCCAGCGCTCCTCTCCCGGTAATGCCAAAGCTTCCACCGAGCTCCACTTTCTCCCTCTGTAATGTGATCTGCTGCCATTAGGGACCTGGTGCCGTGCCTACGGTTCTGAAAATGAAAATATTTGCTTCTAATTCCAGTTACCAGGTTACATCTGTTTGCAACCTTTACTCCTAGCCATATGCCAGCCTGAAAGCACACTGCAGCCTTCGGGTCCCCCTAGACATCTGCAGCCACTAGGCCAACAGCTGCCTGCTGGAAACACCTGAGCTGCTAAGGGCCACCATGATCTGTTCATCACCGTAAACACAGTCCGCTTTTTTTCTTTTTAAAGATTTATTTATTTATGTATACAGAACTGGGGTACACGCCAGAGGCGCAGGGGCAGTGAGAGAATTCACCAGAGACAGTGGGGAGCAAAACAGGCTGACGGGCGGGCCGGGAGAGGTCTGCTGCGCCATGTGGGTCACCTCTGGGCAGGTGGAGATCAACTCATGCTGAAGTGGCTTTTGCTTCTTAGGGCTGCGGGTTGGGCTTCTTAGTGCTGTGCTTTAACCTGTGGTGCCACCAGGGAGGGCCCTTTTTTTATTTTTTAATTGAGGTAACAATGATTTACAATGTTTGCGTGTAAGTGGTTTAGAATCTCCCCTTTCGGTTGCCAGACCACCCTCACCCCACAGTGCCCATTGGTCTCACATTGTCCACTGCTCGCTCCTACGTTCTTCTTACCCCTCTGCTTCTCCAGGTAGCTTCAGTTTTACTGCTACATGTCTGGTTTGGCTTTACCTGACCCTTTGTTTAGTTTCTGCATGTTCCACATATAAGTGACACTAGCTGGTCTTTTTCTTTCTCCTTCTGACTTATTTTGCTTAACATAACTTCCTCCATCTCTAACCATGTTGTCCCAAATGGCAAGAGTTTATGTTGTGTGCTCACTAAGTAGTGTTCCTGTGTGCACATATATCACACCTTCCTGACCCGCTCGTCTGTGTTTGACACCCCTGTAGTTTGCCATAGCTTCCCTATTGTAAGTAGTGCTGTAGTGAACACAGGTGTGCATAAGGGCTGCAAATTGTGTGTCACTTCAAGGCTTCCAGAGATGTGTCAATGCTATCACAGAAAGCAAAGACATAAAATAGTATTTGCTTATTACTTTTTGGCATTTTTAATTTAATTTATTTTATCTTTAATATATTTATTATATCATCCTTCATTTTTGTACAATATATGATTACCCTGCAAAATTCCCATCACCAATTCACCCATGCACCATGGATCACACTGAGAGGGTTTGCTTAATATTATTTTTAAAAATTTGTTTATTTGTGCATACAGAACAGGGGTACAGGCCAGGGGTGTGGTGAGTGAGAGGATTCACCAGAGACAAAGTGGGGAGCAGAACAGACAGCTCTACTGAGCTGAGGGGAGCAGCAGGCAGGTCAGGAGAGGTCTGCTATGCCATGTGGGTCAACTCTCTGGCCAGGATCCAACTCATGCTGCTGTGGCTTCAAGCAGCTTCATGTGTGTTTCACCACCAGGGAGGACCCTTGCTTAATATTTTTTAAAGATTTATTTATTTATGCATAGAAAAACTGGGGTATAGGCCAGAAGTGCAGGGGGTATGAGAGGATCCACCAGAAATAGAGTTGGGAGCAGAACAGGCAGACTGAAAAAGTACACTGCTGAAGGGAGCAGTGGGCAAGACAGGAGAGATCAACTGTAGGTCACCTCCCTGGCCTGGGATCGAGCTCACGCTGAAGCTGCTGAGTCCAGTTTCACAGTGCTGCGCTTTAACCCATTGCACCACCAGGGAGGACTCTAATATTTTTGAATGACAAAAAGATACCAGAAAAGGAAAACTCCTATTTTAGAAGGGATAAAAAAACCCATAGAAAATTAAAAACATCTGAGGATCATGCAGTAATGGCATTGATTGTGGCATTAGTAAAGCAAGTTTACCTTAAAAGCAGGTACACAAAATAGTCAATTCTGGCTTGTAGATATATTAGCAGTCAGAACTGTAGGAGACATTTTCCACTCAGTGCCGGTATAAGACACTGGGTGCCAGGCACTGCCCGTGATTGTCACACATTATTTCTTGGTTATCAAGGCAATTATTACAATAAAAGTCTGCTCTGGCACAGAGCAAACCGCGGTCTCAATATTCTTTGTTGCCAGGGATAAAGTGTAGGTCTAGATCAAGAAGCACAGTGATAGGAGAGAGAAAACTGATCCAGCAACCCCTCCAGGGAAACTGAACAGTCAAACACACAAAGAATATGAAACATTCAAACCTTACTCAGCCATCCTGGAGTGGGTCCTCGGTGGGAATTCGGTAATTAGGTAACGATTGAATCTGGCAGAAAATGGCCCCACATTTCTCGGTCTATAGAGTAACAAAAATACCGAGTTTGTAGGTACTACTGTTAATAACAATAACTCAGCTGCCAGACTTCGTACTGTGAGCTTTACAACTTTTATTGCACTGAATCCTCAAAATTAGCTGTAACCCAGGTACTATTTTTATCCTGCATTTTTAGATAGAGATATTTATGGAAGTTCAGAAAAGTTCAGGTAAGCTCACTGGTGATTTCCAGGGCATAGATATTAACCAGTAGTCAGGAGTTTTCACCTGATTTTTGAACATTCACCCCACCCTTCTTCGCTGGATACCTGCACTAGAGGTAGGATTGCCCCTTCTTGACTCCAGTCAGCATGGTAATTCATTGACAAGAGGTGTTCAAGAACCCTGACTTAGACCAGTCAGGATCTACCCTTTCCCTGTTAACAATCTTTGCTACAAGAGCACACGAGTAAAACTGGTCTGAGCAAATGCATGGGAAGGAAGGACATGATTCCAAACATCACAGGTAAATGCACACTCTCCCTCTCTCCAGAAGTGAACAGAAAAGCATGCGGCTGTTTGCTGCTCAAAGTCACTGTACTACCAAGTAAAGAATTCATCTTAGAATAAGGAATGAAATCTGCTCTGTAGACGTCTGTATGAAAAGGGGAGGGACATGGTTATGGATGAGGTAGTTAAGCTGTGGTATGAACAAACCCTGAGCTGTCCTACCTCTGGGTCTCATTTTATATGAGCCAATAAATGGCCTCATTGTTTAAATAGCTGTGAGATGTGTAATGATTTTCTGCAACTGACATATCCTAACCAAAACCCACCCCAGATGTCCTCCTCTGAGAAGGGAAGAGTAATCAGAGCCCTATGAGTGATCTCATTCCTGTGCCCCTTTTCCAGAGACGAGAAGGTAAAGTCCAACTTGCCCTAGTTTACACAACTAATGCAAGACAGGGTAGAATTTGTACCTAGGAGAGCCTGACACAAAACTTGAATTCTTTCCAAGACACATTGAAATTTTTGGCCCATGATGAGAATTATTCAATCATATTCCAGTCCCATGCATATACGAGCAAGGGTTCGCTGGGGACAGAGCCTAATAAGCAATCTGGTTTTCACAGCAGAATGCCAGGGGCAGTAAGAAACTTGCGAAGTGGGCAAGGAGGGTTCCTTGTATGGCCAGGTCAACAAGGCAGAAAAGAGACTCTGAGTCACAGGTTAATCCTCAGCATTCTGACACCAGGTAGAAGACCAAAGGGTGGCTATTTCTTTTTCTTTTTTTTTAAGATTTATTTATTTATGCACACAGAACTGGGGTACAGGCCAGAGGTGCAGGGGCAGTGAGAGGATTCGCTAGACACAGAGTGGGGAGCAGAACAAGCAGGTTGATGAAGTACACTGCTGAGGGGAGCAGCAGGCAGGTCATGAGAGGTTTGCCACTCTATGTGGGTCACCTCCGGGGCAGGGATGAACTCTCACTGAAGTGGCTAGCTTTCAGTGCTGCGTCCTAACCTGTTACACCACTAGGGAGGTCCCAGGGTGGCTTGTTCTGACTTTACCAAAGGTGTATATGAGCTGACTGATCTCCTGCCCTGGTCAGGACTGACTCAGTCATCAGTACAGAGCACAACAGCTCAAGCAGAAACTCTGAAAAAAAGGGAAGGTGTTAAATCTATATACATATAGATATAGATAGAAATGGGTAAGATATAAATAGATATGGATGAAGTAAGATTCCACATATTAAGGACATAATTATTAGGAAATGATGAAGCAATTCCCCAAGAAGGATTTGTTTTATCTGGAAGTGTCAGCTCTCTGACCAATGCTGCATCATGTGTTTTCCCAATATCTGTCTGTCTCTGGAACATCTCTATGCATAATGTATTGTGTACCTAAAACATTCTACCACTGTATCTTGAGTTCTTACTCAAAAATTCACTGCATCTGAAATCTCAACATACTTTGCTACGTGATGATCACTCTCCGTGTTTACCTGTCCTGGGGCTGACACACATGTTGCTGACATTGAACTCTACTGTTTTAGGAGCACCAGTCACACGGCTTCCCAGAGATACTCCAGTGTGCCTGGCTTGCTAATGCTACATCCGCTATTTGCCTAAGACTTTTTCTTAATTGTGCTTATGCCTATTTCTGCTCTGACATATGAGATAGATTGGCTGGTGGTTACCACAGTTACTTCGGCAGCCAGTGTAAGGGAAAATATTCTGACTGTGATTTCAAACAAGATGTGGGTTGGAACTCGGGCTCTACCACTTACTGACTAGATGACTGTGGCCAAGTCAACCACTGAGCCATTGTTTTATCTTCTTTCAAATGAAGAGAATAGTAGCTAACTCACTCTACTACAGGAGGAATATGTATTAAATGAGATGAAACACGGTATATTTTTGTTGTTATAATTATTCTTACTATTAACATTGTCAAAGTTCCTAGCATGTTGTCTACAACAGAGTAGACCTTCAGTAAATATTTTTATTTTTCAAAGATTCATTTATCTATGTATACAGAACTGGGGTACAGGCCAGAGGTGCAGGGGCGGTGAGAGGATTCACCAGAGACAGAGTGGGGAGCAGAACAGGCAGATTGACGAAGTACACTGCTGAGGGGAACAGTGGGCGGGTCAGGAGAGGTCTGCCTCGCCATGTGTGTCACCTCACGGCTAGGGATCGAACTCACACTGAAGCGGCTGGCTTGCAGTGCTACATCCTAACCCATTGCTCCACCAAGGCCAAGTTTTTACTCAAATTTCTTTGTCACCTTCAGTCCCTTCTCTCTTTAGAAGATGAACCAGGTCCAGTGGATGGCTGTATGCTAAGTGATGAATACCCTCTTTTGAATATTTTACAATGTGGGTGGCAACATTTTGCAAAGTGTGTTCCTTGAGAAATTCTGGGTTGAGGGAGGGGAAGTGTTTTTTCATCCAACACTTGAGAGATATTGTATTCTGTACTGACTCAGTGACTCGCATTGTTTGGTGGTCTATTAAGGGTTTGGAAAATATTACTTCAAAAAATTTGTTTAAATGTTTTAGCAGATATTTATCAAATTAATTTGACCATGAATCCTCTTTAACACTAAACAAATTAGCATCATTCTACTTTGCTCCACAAAATATATGTTAACAGGCTGATTTAGGGATAGAAGTTAGAAAAATTAAGTAGCTCCAGGGTGACAGTGTGACCAACAAGACACTAGGAAAGGATATTGGACCAAAGTACTTTTGCAAAATTCTAGAATTTGTCCAGAGTTGTGACTTGATAGATGTATATTATTCTTTCTTAGCAGCAAGGGAGAAGTATGAGAAAGGCAAAAAATGAAAGAGCAAAAAGGACAAAGACATCGGTCACTATTTCAAGTACTTATTGAGCAACTATTACATTAAGTATTCGAACATAAATAACAATGTTCCTCCATTTACAAGATAAAGGAAAAAAAAACAGAGGGAAAAGAAATGGAAAGAAAACTATAGAAAAAAGAAAGATAGTAGTTTAAAAAAAGGAAAGAGGGCCCTCCTGATGGTATAAAGGCTTAAAGTACAGCACTAAGAAGCTAAAGCCACTTCAGCATGAGTTTGATCCCCACCCCAGACGTGACCCACCTGGCACTGCAGACCTCTCCTGATCCACCAGCTGCTCCCCTCAGCAGTGTACTTCGTTGATTTGCCTGTTCTGCTCCCCACTCTGTCTCTGGTGAAGCCTATCACCACCCCTGAGCCTCTAGCCTGTACCCCCGTTCTGTATAGACAAATAAATAAATCTTTAAAAAAAAGAAAAAAGAAAGAGTTTTGAGGAAAAAACCTTGTCAAGATACACAAGTACCCAAAAACAGGTAAGCTGCTGAGGAAGATGTAATACATATTCGCAAGAACATAACAAAGGCCAGCTAAAATCAAACCCATAACAATCCCTAGAAATTTCACAATATAAGGAGCCTACTCCTGGAAAAGGAAAAGAGGGAGGGACGGGGCAAACAAAGTGGGTAGGGAGCAAAATGGACTATGGTGGAGGACTGTGGGTATTCAACTGGAGGGTGTGGTGTGGGAACAACACCTCAGTGGGGGAGGTCTCTAAAACACGACCAATGTTTAAACCAACTTTCACTCAAAGAAGAAAAGAGAGGATCTCTTTTGCTTCTAGTAGCCTGCCTGAACAACCTCTTCAAGTACTTGGCAAAAGCTCAGCGAATGAATTGATTATGGCTTCTTTCAAAGTAAATTCTGCAAAAGCTTGACTTTTGTTTGGGGAAATAAATAAGCAACAAGGAAATGTATTCCAAAAATCAGTTATTAAAGTAGGCAGCAAATTAGCTGAGGGCAATAATGAAATGCAATAATACTTTTCATCTCTGAAGCAAATTTGAAACAGGAGGCCCTAGAATGGCATAAGAATAAAACTAAACCTAGAGAGGAAGTGGTTTCTCAAGTGTGGAATATACACCCATTTCTGTCATCTTATTTGCAGAAAATTGTGAACAAATTGTCTTTCGTGAAGGAACATTTTTTATTTTGTTTTGTTGTTAAAGTGGAAAATTAGAAGCTGTATTCAGAAGCAAGTTCAGCATCTGGAAGGGAAGACAATCTTCAAAACTCTGAAATACCAGTGTTCTTGAAATACTTGTGCTTCTTATCACCTGCTGCTTGCCCTGAAGCCTTCCTACTAATACCTCCAGATCACCGGCCCCCTAAATGTCATAAAAATGAAGATCACGGCCCTCCCTGGTGGTGCAGTGGGTTAAAGCACTGCACTGAGAAGCGAAAGCCACTTCCGCATGAGTTTGATTCCTGCCTGCCCTGGAGGTGACCACATGGCGTGGCAGACCTCTCCTGACCCGCCCGCTGCTCCCCTCAGC
>NW_004567105.1:33122514-33156865 GCF_000260355.1 Condylura cristata
AAAAAGATTTATTTATGCATACAGAACTGGGGTATAGGCCAGAGGTGCAGGGTGTGAGAGGATTCACCAGAGACAGAGTGGGGAGCAGACCAGGCCAGCTGATGAAGTACACTGCTGAGGGGAGCAGTGGGCGGGTTAGGAGAGGTCTGCCACACCATGTGGATCAACTCCAGTGTGGGGATTGAACTCATAATGAAGTGGCTTTAGCTTCTTAGTGTTGTGCTTTAACCCACTGTGCCACCAGGGAGGGCCTCATCCATCCATCCATCCATCCATCCATCCATCCATCCATCCATTTTTTGGCAAATATTTACTGAATTCTCTGTACCTCTGATATAAAAGGTGCTATGCTAGGTAGGTGTGGGTGCTCAAAGAATCTGTGACTGTCCAACTTTATTGAAATGAGGTTTATTTTCTCTTTTCTGTAATCATAGACTTTATAGATTTTTGTTTTGCCCTTTGAAATTTCTGTGATATGTTTAATATCTCAGGAAAAATACAGACACGCTGATAAATTTGTGATTCAAAATGAGTGTAACTTATTTCCCATACTATCAAATTTCATAGTCTGTCACATTTTTGTTTCCTAACTGGGTGTTGGGACTTTAGTAGAAGGACTACTGTATTTCTGAGAGCTGCTAGTACACCTTCCTTCATCCCCATCCCAGCAAGAGAGCTTATGCACAGGTGACTACAACCTGTAGATTGATGAAGTATCCAGAAGCAGCACATGGAAATGCAGGAGATGGAAACCCTTTTCTTTCTTTCTTTCTTTTTTTAAAGATTTATTTATTTATGCATATAAGAACTGTGGTACAGGCCTGATGTGGGAGAGTGAGAGGACTCACCAGAGACAGATCAGGGAAAAGAACAAGCAGACCTACTGAAATACACTGCTGAGGGGAGTAGTGGGCAGACCAGAAGAGGTTTGCCACGCCATATGTGTCACTTCCCTGGCCAGGGATGGAACTCAGTGCTGCAGTGGCTGCAGTTAGCTTCACAGTGCCTTGCTTTAACTCATTGCACCACCAAGGAGGGTCCAGAAAACCTTTTCTATTACGGGAAAACTAGTAAATATGTTTGGTTTTGCAGGTCATCTAGTCTCTGTTCACAGCAGATGACACATAAATATACTAGCATGACTAAGTCAATAAAACTTTATTAATAGACATTGAGATTTGAAGAGTATATCATTTTATATGATAAGATATCTTTCCTCTCTGGTTAATTTTCCAATCATTGTAAAAGCCACTCCCAGCTCACAGGTTGGATGGAGCAAAAGAGGTGGGCACAGGACTTTTTCTACAGGAAGTCATTTTTTCATTCCTGTTTTAGTGACAAGAAAATCACCTTAAGTGGGTAAACGAGATCTATGTCAGACATGGGACAAGAACAATTATTTTATTATCTTTGGGTCTCTGAATAAAATATATAATAATTTAATTTTCTTTGTATATCTGAATAAAATATATAATCATTTTTCTTCTCATCTTTTGTTACAAATCTTCAATGAAAGAGGCGAGAAAAAGTTTTCTAAGGAATAAGGGAGGCTGGTGGGCTGGAGATGAGGTGAATGGTTACTCTGGTGGGGAGAAGGGAAAAGAACAGCAGGAGGCAATAGTTTCTTACCTGAAATGGAATAGTCACTTAGTAAAACTCTAATCATCATCATCGGTATTAGCAGCAGCAGCAGCCGCTAAAAAGGAACTTACATATGAGGAGGGAGAAGTAAAAGATGTCAGCAACAGATCCAGATGGGGCAAAGAAAGAAAAGTAAGAAGTAGCAGGATAGAGAGGAGGAAATCTCACAAGAGCATGTGATTCCATAATCCTTTGATTTCCCTCCCAATCCCCAGACATGGATTATCCATCTCTCAGTGGCGGATCTCAGTGGCACCTCAACTTGAGCATGATCCAAGTTAGTTTATCTTCTTCTAATTCAAATTCTGTTTTTCTGAAAAACTTTCCTTTTCTAGTACCAAACCCACCAAGCTCCTAATATCTAGGTCATATTTGATTCCTCTCTCTTTTTATTCCTATCTTGTTGAGTGAATTGACTTTTCAATTTTTCTATGGTCTTACTCTCCCAGTCCTGACATTCACACTCCCTCAAAGACTTTCTCAGAACCTACTGCTGCTGCCAACCTTATGTCTAGTTCTCAGTGTCTTATCCCTACATGCGATGCATTTGATCCACATTCGTCCACAGCAAATTGCTCCAGCCAGAACTGAAACCACCATGGATATGTCTCCATCACTGCATAACCCCCAAGAGAGAAATGACCTTCTGAGATGGGCCCAATATCCCATTTTGCACGACTCCCTAACAAGCAAACTGCTTCTGTTCTTTGATATCTACGGTCATTTTCACATGGGACACCCTTCTCTTCATTGCATTGCTAAATCCTAGGAATTTTCCAAGGATTCTTGTAAAGGTTTCTTTCTCCAAGACACCTTCAGGTAAATCATGATGCTTCCTGTGAAAGCCCACAGTGCTTCTCTGTACTTACAGCAGTCATAACTTACTACCTGTGTGCTACTTCTGTTTTGTTATTTTACTAGATCATGATGTCAAGCAGCAGCGAGTTGCACCTCAGGTGACATTGCCCAGGGGCCCTTATCAAAGGGATAACTTTGACTATCACAATTGGGGAAATGAGACAGCACTACTAGAACCCAGTGGGTAGAAGCCAGAGATGCTACCAGACTCCCTACAATGCAGAGACCAGTCCCGTCACCCACAAAAAAAGACTCAGTGGGGTTCGGTTGAGACACCCTGGTCTAGATGACATTCCCTTCCCTTTGTGTTTCTCACAGCTCCTAAGTCAGCCTTGCACGTGGTCATTGCCAAATAATTTGTTGACTTATTAAAGCAATGCATGCTCCTGAGGGTGACACACATTATCATTTCTGTAGTATCTAGGTCTGTGGGTACAGGGCACCCGAAGCTCTGTATGGAGGAGTTGAAGGACGCCCCAACCCTTGCAGCTTTTCATCATCTCCTTAGGTACAGACAGCACAGTTGACAGAGGGCTCCCGAGCATTCACTGCTATTTGGTGATTCATGCTTGAAGCACTTTCAAAATGTACTAGCTATTTCTCTCTGATACGTGTAAAGAGGATGCTTTCGTCTATGTTAAGACTTCAGTTTGTAAGCATATGTCTTGATTCTGAGTGAGCTGGGTGGTTGTAAGCATACCAAGGTCAATACCAAGGTCATCCCACCCTCAAAAGTTTGCCTCCTTCCTACAGTCAGGCCTGCAGTTAAGCTGCCTCAGAAAAACTCAAACTTTGAATATTGTCAAAGAAAAGGTTTCTGAGACAACTGTTAATTTATATATAGCACTTAACCCTCATATTTAAAAAACAAAAATCCTGCTTGGTTTTCTCCTAATATGCACCCACTAAAGATTCAGCCTGTGTCTTTTTCATTTGCTTTCAGAAATAGACAACTACACAAGGTACTATAATATGAATAATAATTGCAATTAAAATCCTTCCAATTCAGAAAGCACTTTTTACCATCCACATTACTTTTGCTAAAAGAACAATGTCACCTGCCCAGAGGTGGTCAGGCTTGAATACCCAGGTTCTTCCCCTTTTCCTTCTCGCTGCTCTCATTGGTGACTTCTCCAGTTGGGGACAAGAGAAGCAGAGACATTCATCAATTATTTCTGCTGGTGTTAAGTGACAGTTAATTTTAGGTTTATAGGTAATCTAGAGATTATCTGCCTTCTTACTGAGATTTTTTTAAAAAAGCAATTTCTTGGTAATAGAGCTTAAACCTAGTTATAGTCTAGATGAATCTGTATTTGTTAAATCTTTAATTCTCAAATCACACTTTTATCCTATCAACTTATTTATCAAGTAGTTATTATGTTTTATAACAAATAAAAATTTAGCTGTCTCTAATAAAGGGTATCAGTTAGAGAAGTGAAATATGTAACATTCTTACGATCCATAAGTTTATGAAGAACTTCCAGTACAAGGAGGATTAGCACTTTGTGAATTTTTCACCCCTCCCTTTATAATTACTGTGAAGTATTATTTAGGTTTATCTATGAAAGTATAAATAATAAATAAGGGCTTGCTAGCAAAACAAACAATAGCTTATTCAGTATCCTGGGACCTTGGTCCTGAACTATGAACACGTTATGACTCTTCAGTAAGATATCTCTTCACAGGCGTCACTTGGCCTGCACCCAAGGGTTATGAGATCAGATGTTATTGCCAAACAACACTGAAACTGTAGCTCACGTGAGGAGTCAATGTCTCAGGGAGAGGCCACTTCACTTAATCCCCCAGTCTGTCAAATGAACTTTTCTGCTTTTGCTTTTCTTAAAGAAATGTTATTATTTACCTCTCTTAAAGAAATGTTATCATTAACACTAAAGCAAGGTTGTTCACGTTTTTATTTCTCAGAGTTGTCAGGCTGTCCATGTTGTAGGTGTAAGGTGTTGTTCCATTGAATATTTCACAGCATCGTACATGCATTGTCAGACGACTTAACCTTTTGACACCATAGTAGCTAGGTATCACTCTTTTTTAAAAGATTTATTTATTTATGCATATAAAAACTGGGGTACAGGCCAGAGGTGTGGGGGTGGATGAGAGTATTCACCAGAGACAGAGTGAGGAGCAGAATAGGCGGATTGCCTGAAGTACACTGCTGAGGGGAGCAGCAGGTGGGACAGGAGAGGTCTGCTGCGCCATGTGGGCCACCTCCTTGACTGAGTACTGAACTTGTGCTACATATAGCTTCATAGTGGTAAGACTTAATCCCTTGTGTCACCAGGGAGGACCCTTGGATAGGTGCCACTATTATCCAAAGTTTACAGATTCAAAAACTGAGGCTCAGAAAGGTTAATAAATTTGCCCAAGTTTACAAACTTAAGTTTGCTGAGGACAGTTGTGTATTTCCACAAAGGCAGAATTCCAGGGTCCACATTCTTTAGGCCTATCCAATTCCTTCATTCTTGACATCAGGGTAGCTGTGTATGTCATTAGATTCACCCAGATTCCTTAGAAATATCCAACGGGGCTATTTTAGCTTAAGATTATAGAGTGACAAAAGAAATTACAATTGAGACAAACTAAATTTATATTTTGAGATGTACACATACTTTGGAAGTTTGTTGATATAGTCATTTACATGTACATAGGTAATATATACTTATATACTATTAAGACATGCATTATTCATGTTAAAAAAAACAGAATTTCAGCTCAAATTTTCACACTGTCTTTTGGCATTTGCCCTTATTTAATTAGTTAAAATTTCTGTTGTTCCTTTTTTTCATCTGTGATGGAGATAATCATAGAATACATTCCATAGGGTTGTTAATGTGACAGTTAAATGAGATAATTCTCCAGACCATGATAAAATAAAACAATAATTATAACAGCAGATTCTGGAGTTATGCTACAAGATAGAAGCTTTTTAGATAAGAAAATGCCAGGCTGCTTGGGGTGAGGCTGGGGTAAGAGTTGGAATGATAAGAGGAGGTAGTAAAAATGGAAAGCCCTGCATGAGAAGTTGGCAGGGCTTGAAGGAAAAGAGAGAAAGGAGGAAAGAGAAGAGAAAGACAGAGTGGAGAAGAAAGCTGAGCAGGGATGCATATCTCAGGAGAAAAATACTGAAAGAAAAACACTCAAGAATGTGCAGCCATAAAGTTTTACAAGAGACCATAGCTAATATCCATTGTGAGGTTTTCCAAGTCCCTGTGATGTAAACACCCCGCACCCCCCATAGCCCAATGCTGTAAATCATCGGAAAGCTGCCCAGGAACAGCTGAGTGGTTTAAGAAGGAAGTCAAGGGAAGAATCCAGATTCCCCCATTTGGGTCAGCGAAGGGCAGAGAGAAGCTATCAAACACAAAGGCTAAGGCAGATATTTGAGCCAGGTTTCCTTCAGAATGTAAACCCCCGAATTCAGAGAAATCTAACAAAGACCCTGGAGAAAATTCCTAGGAATCTTGCATAGGGATCACAAACAGCTGTAATTAAACCTCAAAGAATCACTAATATCTGGATTACATACTCATTTAATGAATGTCTATTGAGTCGCTATTATGTGCCAGAATGTTTTATAGGCACCAGAGATATGATTTTGAAGAAATCAGGCTTCCTGCTCTTGACCTTACATTCTAGGTTGAAGATAGAACAAAAGTAGATGCAGGAAACAGAAAATAAACAAATATGAAAATAAATATAGAAGATCTTTTTCAGATAGTGGAAAGTATTACAGGAAAAAAAAATTTATGGATTTGTGTTCTAAAGTGGGATTAGGTTAGTAGCTCAGGGAGGGCTTCACAGAGGAGGTGTTGTTGGACCTGGGAGCTGAAGGATAGGATTGAACTAGTCACATGTAAGTCCTGGGGTGTTCCCTTCCTGCAAAGCACTAAAACCATAGGCACAAATAGCAGAGGTCAGTGGGACTGACTCCCTGGGCAAAGGGGAATGAGGCTGCCTGAATTTCTGTGGAGTTTGCTATAACAACGTACTACAAACTAAGGTAACTTAAAATTACAGAAATTTATTGTCTTGCAGTTTTATAGGCTAGAAGTTGGAATGAGTGTTAGCAGTGCTGGTTCCTTCTGAAGACCTTGAGGAAGAATCTGTACTGGGTCTTTCCCCAACTTCTGGTAGTTTGTTGGTGATCTTTGGTGTTCTTTGCCTTGCAGACTCGTCACTGTGGGCCGGTCCTCACGTGGCACACTCCCTTTGTGTCTTCACACAGATCCCTTCCTACAAGCACACCTGAATTATTAGGAGTTACCCTAATGACCTCATTTTTCCTTGATAACCCAAGTAGAGTCTCCATTTCAAAGTAAGATTATAGGCTGAGTTATTGAGGATTGAACTCTGACACACCCTTGGGGGGTGGGGGGAGGAGGCACAGCGCCACCTTTAACAGCTGAACACAGCAACGAGTTTAGATTTGGTTCTAGGAGCCCAGGGAAAATACCCAGCACAATACCTGGCCTGTGGCAAGCAATAAACGTTAGTACGTGTCATTATTATGCAGAGACTGTCTGAAATTTGCAGAAAGTTAATAGACTGGTCTTTGAAATTGGACGGTGTCACTGTGCTGGCTGTACCCCTCCAATGCCCCTCCCTTCACAATCTGACACTTTGAGTTCACAGCCACAAACCTGCTCCACTAAGCTTTCCTCATCGCTTTTATAACTACTTAAACGTCTTATACACACATGCATGTGTTTGTCCAAGCCAACAGGATGTCAGCTCTCTGAAGACAGGGGAATGCATGTTGCTACCAGGGTTACCACCTCCAGAACACAGCCTGTTCCCCAGTAGATGCCCAGTATGTGTTGTTGACCACATGGATCAAGGGTTCTGGTGATGACAGTGAGTTGCTGTCTCTAACCTCATTCAAGCATAGTTTTCTTTTTGTGTTTGCAGCCCAAGAATTACCTGTATTTCTTCGAGTTACCAATAAGCCGCCTTAGCCTCTACAAATATGTTCACTGTAAAGGACTCAGACGCATATTAAAAGACATTTTTTTAAAAAAAGATAGAGTTTGGCCCTCCCTGGTGGCGCAGCGGATTAAAGCACAGCACTGAGAAGCCAACGCCACTTCTGCATAAGTTCGATTCCCGCCTGCCCCCGAGGTGACCACATGGCGTGGCAGACCTCTCCTGACCCGCCCGCTGCTCCCCTCAGCAGTGTACTTCGTCGATCTGCCTGTTCTGTTCCCCACTCTGTCTCTGGTGAAGCCTCTCACCGCCCCTGAGCCTCTGGCCTGTACCCCAGTTCTGTATGAACAAATAAATCTTTAAAAAAAAAAAGATAAGAGTTTTGGGGGGCCTCCCTGATGGTGCAGCGGGTTAAAGCACAGCACTAAGAAGCTTAAGCCACTTCCACATGAGTTCGATTCCCGCTTGCCCCTGAGGAGATTCACATGGCATGGCAGACCTCTCCTGACCCGCCCGCTGCTCCCCTCGGCAGTGTACTTCGTTGATCTGCCTCTTCTGCTCCCTGTTCTGTCTCTGGTGAATCCTCTCACCCTCCGCATCTCTGGCCTGTACCCAGTTCTATATGAATGAATAAATAAATCTTTTTTAAAAAATTTAAAAAAAAAAGATAGATATGTTTTTTATCTCAGGGACATGGAGTTCAGCAGTTCTGTTTCTATCTTACTTTGCATCCTTCTTCTTGTGGGTTTTGCAGGGGTGGGAGAAGAGATACCCTTACTGTGCACACTGGGAAGCCTGCAGGGCCCCCTCTGTTGCTCTGCTCTGCAGCAGCACAGAGGGAGTTCCTAAAGATCAAAAGAGCAATTAAGTCAGATGACTACTAGGGACCTATAACATTTCCCTCTGAAGAATAAAAGTAAGTTAGACAGTAATCAGATAGGAAATGGAACTAATCTTGGCACTACAAAATGTGACTGCAGATACATTCTGAACCACACGAGAAAATCAAGCAAATTGCCTTCAATCCCATCATCGTATATTGCTTTGTTTCATAATCCTCAAATTCTAACACTGGTTGAACATTTACTTTATGCAACTGATTTAAAGCAAATGACTTCTGACTATTTGCAAAATTTGAATCAGTCTCTAATAGAAGAAATTCTGCCATTGCTGCCTATATTCAAAAGAATGTGCCACTAGTCCTTAAACTAATTCTAAAGACACAATTCAAAAATGTTCTAGAAGAGGCACTCGCACAAAAATAATAAATAGCTTCTCGTGTCCTCCCTGGTGGCGCCTCTGGTTAAAGCGCAGCACTGAGAAGCCAACGCCACTTCTGCATAAGTTCGATTCCCGCCTGCCCTGGAGGTGACCACATGGCGTGGCAGACCTCTCCTGACCCGCCCGCTGCTCCCCTCAGCAGTGTGCTTTGTCGATCTGTCTGTTCTGCTCCCCACTCTGTCCCTGGTGAATCCTCTCACCCTCCGCATCTCTGGCCTGTACCCCCGTTCTGTGCAAATAAATAAATAAATCTTTAAAAAATAATAATGATAATAAATAGCTTCTCAATGTTCCCACTCAATTACATGCACACATTTTGCTATGATTTCTTAAATTGTGACACACCTTATAATAAACTTATACATATTACTGTGAGGTACATTAACTTTTCTAGTATGCAACTCAGTTCACTAAAAATGCTTTATTACAACTTTCACAAATTATTTATGAGGGGGCTACACAGTCTCCAGGAAAAGAAATTTTAAAAATTACCTAATTTGGAAATGCATGGTGCTTGTCAAGTATATTAAACTATGCAAATAATTATAAAAATTACTATTCTATATCACTATTAATTCCCTGGAGTTCTTACTTTAAGAAGAGTGTTTCCTTATAAGGGTACTTATTCAGAATACATTCCTGATTGAATGCCACAATATAGTAGTAAAACTATTGAGACAAAGAGAGGGAAAGAGGGAAAAAAAGGAAAAAATTATTTCTGCGTAACAAGTATTTTCAAATTTCAGCCAATCTATAGTAATTTCAAATAGCACTCACTACAAAAATATTTAGTAAGTCAAAAAAGTGT
Source organism: Condylura cristata (assembly GCF_000260355.1). NCBI lineage: Eukaryota > Metazoa > Chordata > Mammalia > Eulipotyphla > Talpidae > Condylura > Condylura cristata. The sequence continues at coordinate 33,132,041 of NW_004567105.1, forward strand.
ATCTGGTCATAGAGTTTCATTGCCAAATTTGATTGATTATAAATTAAGATATGTATCTCTTTTTGATCTTTATTATATCAGAAATTCTAACTTAGTGGCCAGTTCACCCAGACTGGCCAATTCCTTCAAGTGAACACTGATTTTCACTCATATGACCTTAACAGGAAACTTCAAACAATCTAGTAGCTCATTTAGTCAAAAGAAGAAGATTGGTTAATATACACAGGCCCATTCATTGCAATCTCAGAAAAAAGTCACAAGGGTATGGTATAAAAAAAGTGCCCTGGAGAATAATGCAGAGAGCTAGCTAGAAAGATGTCAGCATCTCTGGCTTGGCTGAAGCTTGGCTGGTCTTCAGTTTATGTGACAAGGATTTTTCATAATGGACTGGGCAATGCGCTGTGGCATATTTCAGGAAACAGAAGACAATTCCTGAGAATGGGCAAACTTCATGTTGAGTCAAAGTTGCTTGGAAGAGACCAGTAACAAAGAGGTGTCTTCTTACAAGAGAGCAAATCCGGAGCTCAACTCTAGTTACAACAGAATACAGAATGTGCTTGTTCCAAATCTTTCAGAGAGGCAACCTGCTGTAGAAACCTAGAGCTAGTCTTGAAATGTAGCTGTAGGTCTTGAAATAAAACTGCCACCAGGGAAAATGGAAACAGAAAGGCTTAAATGTATTCCCTACATGCTCCCCGGGGGCTTTTCTTTATGCCCAAGGCATCTCTGGTAGAAACAGCCTTAAGAAACCAGTGTGTTGTTTTGAAAACTACCCTTGTCTTTTTGAAACACTGAGAAAAAAACTTACCTATTTTCGTTCTTGCACTCCTGCCTGCTTTCCAAGCAAAATTTTCAAATATTTTAGCTCCTGCTGAGATATTCAAATATGCTCACCTGAAAGTTACTCAAGTGATTGATCCAATCTCAGTAATTTCAACACTTTATTGCAATCGTAATAATCATTATTAGTTATTGAATGTACGATAGTAATCACTTATTGTACAATTATTATTGTGTTAATCACTATATTTATTGAGCTCCAAGTGGACACAGGGATAGAGCAGTGAGAAGACTGACAAACGAGTCTGTTATTTTTAGGACATGTATCTGTAGCTGGATAGAGGCATGACAAAAATGAATAACTAATTAAACAAACAAAAATAAAGCGGATAGTGCCAAGATGATTGAGAATGAAAACAGGGCAGTGTGACAGGAAGAGATGAGTGGCTGTTCTGAAGAGATAGGTCAGGGAAGTCCTTTCGATAGGGCAACAGAGTTGAGAACTAGATACTAAGAAGGAGCCAGCTGGGCAAAGATCAGGCAGAAAAGTCACTGCAGGCAGACGGCACAGACAGTCCAAAGGCCCAAGAACAGAATGAGCGGGGTCTGTTCCAGGAGCAGGAAGAAGGCCAGGCGGAATGAGCGTCGAGCAGTAGGCATGGAGCAAACGCCAACCACTAACTAGCAGCTGCTGCTGTACTCTCTGTTGAATTGGGAACTATCGAGGGAGTAAATTCTGATCTGACTTCTGGCCCTTCCAATTAGTTCTTCTAGTCTGTCCCCTCCTGATATAATCTGCAAGATACTGTTAATTAATATAATATCATGTTAATTGATTCAGCTTCCATGTTCAAAAACTACCTTATACACCATCTGCCTACAAAAAAATATTCAAATTATTTAGCTTGACATTTATAGACCTCCAAAACTTACACAAAGCAATCAGCATAGCTTTATGTCTCTTTGCTCCTCTACTAGACACTTGCCTCTAGCCAAAACTTTTCACCAACACTCCTTTTAACTTATTTTGATTTTTTTCTTCATCTATTACCTATTATCCAGCATGACTGATGACCTTTACCCTCCTGTCAACAAATGCATATCATTTCTGTTTTTTTTTTAAAGATTTATTCATGTATGCATACAGAACTGGGGTATAGGCCAGAGGTACATGGGCGGTGAGAGGATTCAGCAGAGACGGAGAGGGGAGCAGAACAGGAAGATCCATGAAGTGCACTGCTGAGGGGAGCAGCGGGCGGGTCAGAAGAGGTTTGCTGCGCCATGTGGGTCACCTCTGGGTGGAGGACGGAACTCACACTGAAGTGGGCTGCAGCTAGCTTTCAGAGCTAGCTTTCAGTTGCCCCACTAGGGAGGGCCTCATATCAGTATCTATCACAAATCCTTTTGTAAGAAAATCCAACACAGAGTAGTTTAAAGAAAAAGAGAAAGTTACAGGCTCAAGGAAATAAAAAGGCTGAAGTAAAACAAACTTCAGTAGCGCTTGATCCAGAGGCTAACAACGTCATTTGCTTTGAATATATCATACTCAGTGTGGCGCCATTATGTCGGCTTCACATCCAGCTGGCTCCTTCAAGATGGTAAAACTGGTCACTACAGATCTAGGCTCTGTACTGGTTGAATTATGTTTTCCAAAATATCATATCCACATGTGAATGTCACATCATTTGTAATATATCTTTGCAGATGCAATCAAATTAAGAAAGGGTCATACTTAGATTAAATACTAATTTAATGAGCAGTGTCCTTAGAAGAAGAAAGAAATTTGGACACAGAGCTACAAAGGAGATAATTCTAGGAACACAGTGGCAGAGATCTGAATGGTGTAGCCATAAGCCAAAGAATGCCAAGACTTGCCAGAAACCAACAGAAGCTGAACAATTCAAGGAAGGATTTTTCCCTAAAGTCTTCAGAGGGAGATTTACCCTGTCAACACTAGGATTTTGGATCGTTAGCCTGAAGAACTGGGGATGAATAAATTTCTGTTGTTCTAACTCACCCAGTTTGTGATGAATTGCTACACCAGTCTTAAGACACTACCATAGGCCCCTGGTACTTACCAGCCATGCCAGGGAATAGAGAATGATAAATCTGGTAGTTTCCAGGGGACTTTTCAGAAACCTTGCCTCATGTCTCCTACGCCTGTGTATAAATTAGTCACTGCATTCAGCCCCATTTGGAGCTAAGAGCATCTCTCCCATTAAGCCATGAGGTCAAATGGTGGAGAAGAGATCACTCCATGCCTCCTCAAAACAAACCAACCCAAGGTAATGTCAGAAAAGGAGGGATTTAAATGCCAGGAGAGCAAGCAACTCCACCCATGATAGCAGTTTGAATGATTTCAGCTGGAAGTTACAGAAAAACTGACTCTGGATTAAACATTGAGGAAGTGTCTCGTATGGTAGATCCAGATGCAGCTCCAGGTCCGCATCTCCCCTGTTCCCCCACCTTAGTCTTGTCTTCAAGTCAAGATCCCTCATGATCTCAAATGTCTGCCAGAAGCAACCAGGGCACCCAACATCCTTTCATATACTGTGAAAGAGCACAAAAACTTGCTCCAAATTATGAAATCACCAGCCTTCCTCCAGACAGATTGGAGCTATTTAAGTTATGTGCCTGCTACTAGCCTGCTACTAATGCAGTATCAGTGCTGGAAGAAATGCCATCCAGGATTGGCTTAAGTGTAGTTTTCTGAATGAAACATGGAGGAAGGAGGCTAGGAATGCCATTATTGGCTTAGCATAAGACTAATCAGGATTCTTCTTTGGAGCTTAAAATGGACTTTGCTTCCTCTGGGACATGTGTATTGTCTGAGGGAAGTTTTCTGAAAAAAGGGGTGAGTGGATCCTAGTTAGGCAACCACTGCTCACCACCAGACCCTTTGAAGTGCAAATTGAACCCCACCTCTTCCAGGAAGTCTCCCCAGATTACTCTAATCTGAAGTAAATTCTCCCTCTCTTATTTCCTTCAGCACTTTTGTGCAAACTGACATTTCACTTGCCTTGTATTTTTAATAATATATTAACCTGTGTATTTCTAATCTAATTTAAAACCTTAAATTAGTACATGCATTACCCTTTTCAGTATATGCGGTGTATCACCTTGCCCAGAATAACTGCTGCTTGACTGAATGGCCCCTAATATAAAGAACCAGACAGCCTTTAAGCTTAGTAATAGAGCTATAGATCCAGCTACCTAATTCAATTTTTCCTTCCTAGTAGAGAATTTCCCTTGCTCACCATCTCCCAGGAGTTTTTCATGCAGATAATATTAGTGATTCTCAGTGTTGGAATTCATTTGTACTTAATAATAAGTGGTTAGATTTTGAACTTAAATAATGAAAAGCACCTCACTGGGTAATCTTGAGAAGTTCCTAAATTTTCCAAGCTTCAATTTTCTTATCTGTAAAATGACAATGGTAACAATCCTTACTCTGCAGGGTGGTAGTGAAGATTAAATGGTCTAACCCATGGGAAGCAGCTAGTAAAGGGTCTGGAACATACTAAACATTCCGTGAATGTGAGCTACTATTACAATTAAGAGGGAGAAGTCAGCCTGTCGGGCCCAGCCTGGATCCTTTGGCCCAGAGCTGTCAACCCACCATGCAATTATGTACAGATGGAAGAGGCTGCTTTACTCATTTCTCGCCTCCTTGCTGACACTTTGCTTCTAGAATGCTTTCTGTCAAAAGAGATAAGAACAATAGTGCATCTATTTACATAACATGGTACTTATATTCTTTCTTCTCTCCAAAATTCCCTGGTATTATCAAATTAGTAGCACTTTGAATATGACATCCACTAGAAATTATCAAACTGAACAATTTTTTTTACTTGATATTGCCCTGAATTCCCTTTATTAATATAACAGCTGCACACTGCTTTAGAGGAGGCTGGGAACACTTCAAACTGAGATTCTCCATGCTTGGTGGCTGTGATATGATTGTTTACAGAATACTAATATTCTCTATATGTTATGTGATTTAGCTTTCTAATGCCAACCCTCAGTCATTGCAGAGAATTAGAAGTCTGCAGGGAAAAGAGTCGTTTCTGCTCAATCCAAAATTCAGTTCTTTCTTTAATTCCTGTTGTCTGCTGAGCCTTATAACATGAAACTCCAGCATACTGAATTTCATATGCATATTGCTTTAAGGAGCCATTTAAATCTTACTTCTTGAGTACTAAGCTAGTATTTACACAGTGTTTCATTTCTGTTTCTAACAATGGAGCACTGTTTGAATTTTGTTACTATGTCTGAAACATACATCTGTAGTGTCCTGTACATTTAGTACCTTTGGATGTTCTTTGTATTTAAGAGGATGCTGGCTGTATCCGCTGTATCCTCATCCATATAAATGTCCCCCCAAAGATAGCTATAAAACCAAAAGCTCTTGCCTCCTCCACTTCTCTTCCTTCACCTCGATAGCTTTAACAACAGTTTGCAGGATAAATCAGAATTTGTCTTTCAAAAACTTTTGTAATTAATAAAAATTGTTATTATTTCAGACTGAGGTTTTAGGTGTTAATGTGATCCTATACCTCTGAATCACATGCAGTGCTGCAAAGCAATATTCAATAAAATTTAAAAAAATAAATAAATCGCCTCTTCTGCATGACTCAGTGAGCTCGATCCCTATCAGAACACATGGTCGTTCATTCCTATACTGCTGTCTTAAAAACTGAACACCGAAACAGCCAAGTATAGCACAAACCTGGCTATTTAGAGCTAAGTCCATTTCCAGAAAGTTAAGACAAAAAACCAACTCCATATATAAACTTTCCTGTTCTTAATGCTAAAAAGAGTCATTCTATTGGAAAAATGCACTACTTGTACAATCAATCATTCATTCACTTATTCAGCCAGCTGGCTGTGATCAGTGACAACTTGTAGACACCAGGTGACTGCTAGCCCCAATACACATTGGTGTCTGGAGCTAGACTAGTCTGTGTTTCAAGGCTCTGGTTGGTGACTTGATTGGTACAAATGTTTTCCAGATGAGTCCGGAAGCTGAGTAGCTCCGCTGAACATACCTGGCTTGAAAAGAGGGGATCTGAGTTTGACCCCAGTGTAAGCTTGAGGAATTGATAGCTTCACACCCAGAGTGAGGGTTGTTGCATCTACCTCAGCGTTCTGGGCAATGCTGAATTATGAGCATGAAAAAGTCTGGTCGTAATAGGTCTTTTAGGAAGCTTTACATGGAACAACTGTATTCAGTGTCAACATAGAAAAAAAAAAAGCCCATTCTGCTTGCTTTTCTTCATGGTTCAAGTTGAAGAAAATCAAAAACAGTACATCAGTCTACCCAGCTCTCTGTTAACATTCAACTACCAGAAATTTAAAAGTTAATTCTTTTTGTTAAAGTCAGCCTGCCCCCCTTTCATTTCCCAACATACTGAAAATTAATATATAGGGGGAAAAGGCAATCACTGAAATGCTTGAAAAGGAGGGCTAATGTTTGGTTCCTAATTCTTACTCTGTTGACCTTGAATTATGTTTCAAGGTCAAGTATAGGGACTTCTGTTCCTTTATTCAAGAGGTGTTTTAAAGATCAATGGGAGTGAAACTGTAATATGAAACTAGTTTTTTTCTCCCTTGTTCCCACCAATAATCAGAAAATCATTTCAAGATGTAAATGTAAAATTCAGAAAAATAACTAGGGTGGAGCCAGTACCATAAGAAAAATATTTACCAGCAAGTTCAGTAATGATTCTAGATCAGGAGTTTAATTTTAATAGAGACAAGAAGAGTGCAGAACTTGAAAGGTTTTGGAAGATGCTGTTGATTTTATTTTGAAATGAAACTCTGGAGTTTCTATATTTTATGTTGAATAAAACACACGTGTTTTAAAAAGAGAAGTAATCTCCCCTAGTAGTGAGTTACAGTAACCATCTAATCACACTGAAGTGGAAGAGAACAATAACATCAGCTATTAATTAGGTCATAGCAGATCGCCTGTTTCACAGCCTAGAGAAATGGAAGAAGCAACAAAACTTTATTTTGACTAGGAGTCTCTAACCACCAAGCTCTCTTTCTCTAGCTGTTTCTAACCTTTCCAAAACTGTCCATTTTCCCCATCTTGCTAAAGTGCCTTCCTAAGCTTGCCCCTTCCTCCCAACAGAACATGTTGTAGAGGTAAACTCTTTTGAATCATACAGTATTAAGGAAGAAACAACTTTATGATTATTTACTCTAGCCTCTCATTCCTCAATGAGGAAAGGTATCAGAACCAGAATTGAATTAGGTCCAGGGACTTCCAGACTAATAATTTTCCAACTTTCTACCTCTACAAAGCAAAAGTTTGTCACTGAGCATTTGTTTTTAAAGTGGGTGAGCTCAATTCTCCATTTTTTTTTTTGTTTGTTGTTTGTTTTAAGATTTACTTATTTATGCATACAGAACTGGGGTACAGGCCAGAGATGTGGTGGGTGAGAGGATTCACCAGAGACAGAACAGGCAGAGAGACTGAAATACACCACTGAGGGGAGCAGTGGGCGAAACAGCAGTGGTCTGCTGTGCCATGTGGGTCACCTCCAGGGCCGGAGATCGAACTTGTGCTGAAGCCGCTGCTAGTTTCTTAGTGCTACACTAACACCCTTTGCACCACCAGGGCAATTCTCCATTTCTTTAGGAAGAAAAGACAAGAAGGAAGAGTTGCTCTAGCTGTCCACCAGTCTGCAGTGCCTGGTCTGGGAGGTTGGGAATCACTCCAGCCCTAACACTTTTATTGATGGTTGTGTCTACATCTGACTGAAAGCAGGAGGTGTTCAATGAAGTGATGGGTTGTTCTAGGCACACCTTTTCTGTCTCACCCCAAAAAAGTGTAAGTTACCATTTTCACTTTAAGAAAGAAATGTCTGCCTATGGTTCCTGCCCTTCACTGACCAGTAATGAGTACATGTGTGATAATAAAAGTCTCCAGTGGAATATTTTCATAAGCATTTTTGTCTAATATATTCTCCTCCTAAGACATCAGAATTTATTTTATTTGAGTTCTTATGCCATTTTTCTTTACCTCCATCAGAGTATTATATATTTAGGAAAGCATTATTTTAAAATTATGGTTTTCATTAAAAAGTATCATTTATCTTTTCCTGTATTTACTTTCTTACAGTAAATTGTGACATTTTTCTGTTCTTACCATAGCAAGACAAATTCACTTTGGGAAGATAAATGTCACGTTTTAATGAAAACCAGTTAACGGCATGGAGGGGATAGTGACCCTAAAAGGGAAACAAAGAGATGTACACTTTGACATTTCTCATTCTTCTTAGCAACCACATAAGATTTACCTTTATTTTTTAATATCGGAGAAATCGCCCTGTAAATCCCATCAAAAAGATGAACTAAATTCCTTGGGAGTTCATTGACTCCCACAAACTGAATTCAGAAAACAAAACTTCATGACATAAGAAAAATTTGCAGTCAAACGGGAAATGAAAAAAAGCAAAGGCGAGCTGGGGAGTGGAGTGCTTTGTATGCCAAGCTTAAAGGGGGCCATGTGAGCATGGCAGGTAACCCAGGAGAGACATTTCTCCGTTTGAGGCCTGGAGGGAAGGCAGCAAGACCAGGGCTAATGCCAGGGACTGACAGTGCTTGGAAGCTTCACCTCTCCTCTGTGGATCATGCAGAACTCATGTGGTTTTGACATATAAACTCACATAGTGCATCACGTTCATATTTTTTGGCTGCCTGGCATCTGCCGCGCTTTCCTAGGTTTGGGGAACTCCTTATAGTGTGGTCAGGGTAGTAGATAGCAGGGTCTGCCTTCCACACAGAGCAGAGAGGGGCAGAGAGATGCTACCCTGCCCTCCGCGGGACAGAGTGCGGGCGCTGCCCTGACTTGGCCACCCAGGGACCCCACTCAGGTGTCAACAGTGGGAATCCTGGCTAGGGATGGTGCCAGTGTGAGACACTAGTACACTCAGGAGGGGAAGCTGAGACACAGGGTGGCAAGTGCTGGTGGCTGGAGCCCACCCACCAGCCAGGAGCAGCGAGCTGCCTCCCACACCCCCTGCAGTGTATTGGACGGTGAGTCCCAGTTCTTCACAGCAATTCTACTTTCTCTTTCTCTCTCTCTCTCTTTTTTTTTAAGATTTATTTACTTATGTATACAGAACTGAGCACAGTCCAGGTGTGGTAGGGTGACAGGATTCCCCAGAGACAGAGTGAGGAGCAGAACAAGCTGGTCTACTGAAATACACTGCTGAGGGGAGCAGTGGGAGAGACAGGAGAGGTCTGCTGCTCCTTGTGGATCAGATCCCTGACCCAGGATCCAACTCAAGCTATAGTGGTTGCCAATAGCATCGCTGTGCTAAGATTGAACCCCTTGTGCCACCAGAGAGACTCCTACTTCTACTTTCTGTCTCATTTCCCAGTCCAGTGCTCCAGCACTGGCTACACAAAGTGTGATCTGGGAACATCTTGGCAAGGCCGTGTCTGGACCTTACCCAAAGTACTAAGTCAGAGTATTAAAGGGCAGCATAAAGCTTTGTACATAGTAGGGCCTGAATGAACATTTCTTAAATGTATAAAGATATAAAAATGGATTGGAATTGATCTTGCTGAAGTTCTGATATATATTCACATGTTTGAAGAAATAGCCCTTAGTTCAACAGTGTAACTCCTGAAAACATTAAATACTATACACAACGAGTGGCATCTGAAATACATTTTATTGACATTTAGGGACTTCTTACAGGGAATCCTTTTCGAAGTAGATAATCACCCTTTCCCTTATCTTTGTGGATTTGCAGTCCTCGAAGCAGTCATGGTAGAGATTACTGTAACCAAAGGTGCTGTCACCGAGCTGACCATTGAAATTCTCTCCATGGGCCTTTGAGTCCTTGTCTGTCTTCCCAATGGTTCCCTGCAATGCCAGCTCCACACGGCCTTGCCGTACATAAGCACATAGCTAAGCAACCAAAATGGGTACATAAAACAGTTCTCTTTCAAAGTCAGCCAAAGCAGCAGCCCCACAGTACTGCCCTGGATTTGGCTACCTGCAATTACTGGACATTAAGGGCAACCTGCCCTTCCAGTTGGCCTCTGCCCAGCTCCAAAGCCTTCAACAGCCACTTCAAGCCAATGTTGGTGGGATGCCACTGATACAGTGCCTAGGAGATCACAATGTTCATCATTCTTGCTTAGAAGAGAATGTCTCCTAAAAAGCAAATTATTTTTAAAAGGCTTTGTTGAAGAAAATCGCAGAGGACAGAGAGTTGCAGCTTTGCAATCAGTCACTCACCTACTTGCTGTGTTCTCAGGAAAGCGTTTATCCCTTCGAGCCCTGAGTGTCCTCCTCCATAATCTGAAGCCAGTAAAATGCTTAGCTAATAGAGTGGTAGGACATTAAGTATGAGAGTGGATATAAAGTACATTATCAGGCACATAATTATTGCTCTTTAATCACTACCTTTTATGATTACTATATGCCTATAAAATGTCAGCTCATCAACAATTTATGAAATGATCTAAAGCAAGTCATGGCAACACATGTCATAAGTTACTGGTGATTTTCAGTGGCATAGAACTTAGTCCCCATCCTTCTACTCCAAATACGATGACTCTTCTAACCTGCAGTCACCATAGATTTTAAGAGATGTTGCACTATAGAGAAGTAAGCCAAGGCTCCAGTATCAGACCAGAGTTAGAATTACAGAATCATGGACATAATCCCTCTCTCCCCTCCCAAAGATATCCGCTTTTATTTTTTAAGTGTGGACCCCTGCTCCCCACAATCCACTTGCTACAGGGAAAGCTGACCCAAATGTAGTACTTCATGGCAGAGGGCCTATGGGAAATCCTATCCCCATTGCCAGATGATTGGGTTAAGAACTCAAGCCCAGGCCCTCTCTGGTGGCACAGCAGGTTAAAGCACAGCACTAAGAAGCTAAAGCTACTTCTGCATGAGTTTGATCCCTGCCTGCCCCAGAGGTGACCCACATGGCCCAGCAGACCTCTCCTGGCCCGCCCGCTGTTCCCCTCAGCAGTATACTTTGACAGTCTGCCTGTTCTGCTCCCCACTCTGCTTCTCTCACTGCCCCTGCACCTCTGGCCTGGACCCCAGTTCTGTATGCGTAAATAAATACATCTTTAAAAAAAAAAAGAATTCAAGCCCTACAAACACAGGATTTAGTCTCCTGCATCCAGGATGTGTTTAGTAATGAACAGATGAGATGTGAGGAGAGGCCAAGTAACCATGAGCACGAACCCCAGACCCCAGCAACCCCAAGAACAAAATAGACCAAGAGTCCCAGGAGCTGAACTTTGAAATTCAGCCCCTACTATGAGGACTGGGAGGCAAACTAAGCAGACGGGTTCCTGGGAGACACTGAACTCCTTGGTAGCTGATGTTGGCAAACACCTTCCCCCTCCTTCAGTCATGTGAGACTCCTTCAGAGTCTCTTTCTAAGTCTTCCCACCTCTCTGACAATTACATTTTTTCCCAACAAAAATGAACACATAAACACATACAATCCCACCTCCATACTGGCTCTGGGAGGACTCTGAGAACCCGAGGTGGTTGGAGGTTTCCAGGCAGTAAGTCTCTGCTCACCTTAAGGCAGCGGTGATAATGCCCTTTCTTCCTCTAAATGGTCATTTTTCCAGCAAATGATATATTCTTTAGCAACTTAGTAGTCAGCTTGACCTCTCTGGACGACTGATACCCCAACTTTGTCTCATGAGAACAATGTGTCCTTGATAAACTTAATGAACCTTTCTGAACTATACTCTGGAGAGGAAAGATAATTTAATTAATCATTAGTCCATATTAATTATTTAAATGCTTGAAGTCACCTATTATGTGCCAACCCTGACCATGCTCAAAGAACAGAACAAGGACAAATAAATGAATGCCAGAGGAATCTCTTCAAAGTAATTATTCCTAAGACTAGAACTGCCCAAAAAATATAACACCATGGAACCTGGACTGGGACGTATCAGAGACCACTTCAACTCTCAAATCCTATGATTCTTCTTCTGAATCCCAAAACCAAGATGTTGCATTTTGCTTCAATTGAGGTCATCAAACTTTCCCTGTAAAGCACCAGATATTAAGACTTTGCAGGCATGAGGATTATATAGAAACTACTAAACTCAACCACAGTAGTTCAAACACAGTCAAAGATGAAGCATAAATGAATAGGCATGTTCCAATAAATCTTTACAGACACTAAAATATAAGTCAAGGAACTTTCTTGTCATAAAAGTTTATTTTCCTTATCATTTTCTATAATACTTTAAGATATAAAAACCATTCTTGTCTGTGGGCTGAGATTGACCTCTGAGTCATAGTTTGCTAACTTCTGTGCTAAATAAAGCAAAGTGTAAGGGAGAGACCTACTCAAGGAAACCTCTCAGAAGAACTTAGAGCCATTCCTATTGATATGCCACAGAAGCCCTGAGCAGCAGCAGCAGCAAAACGTGCAATGCTCTGGGCAGTCACTATAATTGCAGTCTTTATGGGGTTTCCTCCAGTAAGAACCTTCTGCTTCCTATCCCACCCTTTATAAATTTTGGGTAACAATTCTTTAACTGAAAGAAGTCTCGAATGCCTGCCTGCACTCCCCGACAACATTTGATTGGGAACCATTTGGAAGATCTATTAAATACTCAACTCACCTTCACTTCTTTTCCCCTCAGAAAGAATTATCCACAAGGGCAGAGAACCCATTATCAATTCACCCAGCTCTCCTTAAGTGGCTTCAAAAATAGATATCTAAAAATCTGCTGACATGCTGCTCTTCACTAGGAATTCCTAACAGCTACCAGGGGTAGCCAAGCCCTCGAGGAGATTTGCAGGTGACGTGGTCTCCCGCTGGCAGGACTCAGGAAAGGACTTAAGAACCCCAGGAAAGGGCCTTCAAAGAACCCCGTATTCCTCTCAGGTGGCCTCTCTGTCTGGCCACTGGTGTGTTCAAATTTGGGGCACAAGCGAGTAAACACACAACTAAATCTTGTCTTTTACTGAAAATGACAGAAAAACTTAAAAGTAACAGCGGGCTCAGCACAACAGAAGTCTATTTCTCTTTAACCTAGAGGAGGTGTTAGATGTGCAGGGCTGACGCTGCAGGCTCAGAATCCTCAAGAGTCCAGACTCTTCTAGTCTCTCTTTCTGCCATCACCATAATCCAGGTTACCCACCTCCGCGTTTTCCAGTCCACAGATAGAAGGAAATAGCAGAAGAGAACTCAAGGATGCCGGATCACTTTTCTTAAGGAAGGTGCTTGGAAGCAGCACAGGGTTTTTTGACTAGGATCCCACCTGGCCAAGGTTGGAAACCCAGTCTTTGCGAAAGCCAAGGAGGTGTATACTGGGGCTGACAAGCCACCTCCACTGTCCCACAAAGCTGGGCCATATGTTCCTAGAGCTGGTCCAGCTTCTCCTCTTCAAGGGGATTACTTCAGTGAGACCAGAGAAAAACCCTGGACACTGCAGGGCTATGGCCATCAGGCAGGATGGACTGCGAGAAGAGGCAGCCTTTGCCACCAGAACAAAAACTTACCAAGGTCAGTGCCTAAGCAACTCTCATCTAGCTTGACTCTGGTTTCATGCATTTCCCCCACCAAAACTCCAGGAAAAGTCTCACCCCCGTGTGACTTTCTATATCCCAAACTTCACATTTATAAATCACAAAGAAATGCATTTATCGTATGTTCTTGCTTTGAGGGGAAATAGTTGAAATTTCTTATAGTAAAATCTATATATAAATATACATTCCTTTTTAAAAAAGATTTATTTATTTATGCATAAAACAACTGGGGTACAGGCCAAAGGTGCAGGTGGGCAAATGGTGAGGTAAGGATTCCCCAGAGACAGAGGGGGGAGCAGAACAGGCAGATTGACAAAGTACATTACAGAGGGGAACAGCGAGAGAGGAGAGGTCTGCCGCGCCATGTAGGTCAGCTCCCTGGCCGGGGGATCAAACTTGAGCTACAGCAGCTGCAGATGGCTTCATAGTGCTGAGACTTAACCTCTTGCATCACCAGGGAGGTCCGTAAATAGACATTCTTATCTCTACTTCCCAACCTCCAAAAATGTTTCGAAAGCTCTCCTAGGTTCTCTTACTTAATGTAAATGTAACATACATTAATTCTTTTAACATAATTTTGCAAATATTTTGAATTTGAATGTTTGGGGTTAAAAAATTAATAAAAAAAAAAGAACGATCAGGTTTTATTTTTCTACAGTGCAAGGTACAGAGAAGCAGGCAAATACTTCCAAGACATTTGGGTGCCATTAAATTCATATTTCTCTGGCAAGGTAAGGTGAAGGGGTGAAAGGATGATTTATATACTCATATAAATGAATCTGCCAGTGAAACAAAGGTTTTTGCGATTTGAATTATATAATAGATTGTTTACTGTGAGTAGACACAAGAGTTAATTCCCCATCTTGCATCTTCATATTTCTGTTTAAGTAGGTTACGGTCCCTAACATACAATGGGTACAGACTGGAGAACTAAATGCTGATTACTTCCACAGTGCGTGAGCACTGGGCTTTGCCTGCAGGATTTCCACAGTGTTTGCCACAAAATGGAAACCGTAAGGAATGGTTCTAGATTGAGGACTGGTTCTAATTTTGCAGGGAATGTTCCTTACCTGGCCTCTCCATAATTGGTTACTAAAATGGCACTTCAAACAGCGACTGACTTAGAGAGCTCAAATAGACCCTACCTGAAATTCCTTTATGTAATGTATTCTTGTATCTTAGTCACAGCTAACACCTGACCCCAGCTTTGAGTAGTGGATAAATTTATGTTGATAAAAATTAAAAGCACATTGTTGCATAAACTGTATATTCTTTGCTGCCTTTATACCAAAATTCCTAAAATGCACAAACATGATTACAAAGAATTTTGAGAGCAATTTTCAATCTTTCTTCCTCAGGAAGTTTGCAATATTCTCTACCCTCTTTACAATCAATCATCAGCTCTATCTTAAAGAACAAGAAAAATAGAATAAAAAAAATAAGGAACAAGAAAAAAAGAATCATGCCATCCCACATATGCAGCAGCAGTCATATTCCTCAGGATTCCTTTGGCTGGTTCCAACACACACACACACACACACTCAGTCTTACACATTCATCCATTCATTAACATTCACACGCTCATACTCTCACTCATTTTCACACACATACATTCACAATACTGACACACACACACACACACATTTCTTGTCCTTTCTTCAAAGACAAGATTGTCAAAATTCCCAGACTGAGCTGCTCCTGTTGCAAATTCTCTAATACCTTACACTTTTCTAATGTTGAGTCTCTCCTTCCCCAATTCTGGCACTCCACTGAGAGACGTCCTGATATCTCTTTGATAACTTGACATTACAATGAAAACTGTAGAGAAGCTGATGAGTAACTGCATGAGGTGACTTTAATTAATCCCCTTTCCCCCCCAGGCACTAGACATATGCAGACTTGCTACAGTTAAACTCCAAATCTCCATGAAATGTCAGAAGAGAGGTAGAGTAACCACATCCCAGAGATAGTGTGGTGTGGGAGAAAGCCTGTAGCTAGGTTTGAAGGCTCCAGGGTCTAATTCTTCCTTCTTCTGCTACTGACACTTCACCTGCGGCCTCCGTGATACTATGCCAGGCATAGAGTCCTTACAAGCTACTTTCAAATCCTGCAATTTAATCAGTTTCCTGCCCCAGGTGTGATCTGCCCCTTGCCCACACCCCTCCTGACACCGGCCTCTCCCCTCTCCTTCACCCTGCCACCACTCCAGGCAGCAGATAACATTTCTAATGACACTTGTTTCTCTCAGTTTGTCTAACTCCGGGGAATATTCACAGCACCTGCCCATGCTAAAGCTGCTTTCCCACCTCCACGCAGGTTATGTAACTAAAAATGCAAAGTCTGAGCCTTAGGTAGACATCCGCCATTGATAGGTGTTGACTGAGACATGTGAGACGTGTATTTTTAGTGAATGCTGACCAAAACTGGAATGGTAAAGCTTTTATTGAAAAAAACCTCACTCCCTTTCAGAAAAGTAAATGCAATCTGTAGAGCATCTATTATGAATTACCCACAGTAATCTTTATTTTCATTTACCCAGTATGTGAATGGCTTAAGCATAACCAGCCACATTCACAACTGAGACCTTACATAGGGTCTGTAAGCCACAAATCCTGGTATGTGGAGCCAGAATTCAACCTGACTCCTGGCTCTTTACACTACATTTTCTAAGCGCCAAATGCCTCCTGTTTTATTTTCCACAGTATAATTTGACAACATGATTGTTATATTTGCTTCAAATGACCACTCTTATCTCATATAAGAAAAAAACTTTTTAAGCTGTAGGTAGTTTAAAGCAAAAAACTCCAGTTGAAAAGGGCATGAGCTGAGCCCTGTGTCTTGGGCTGGGCTGTACACATGGCCTGTCTAGACAGTGGGAGGAAGCGTCCAGCAGCCAGAGTGCTGGGCTTTGGGAAATCTCTGAAAGGGTCACAGTCCACCTTCAGTGCTGTTTGCAAGGAGGAAGTTTACTCGATGGCTATTTGCCCTTGGCCAGTATCCTCCTCCCTTCCACCCACTGGAAGGCACCAGGGAGTCCAGTCTAGTTTTATAGCTTCCAGTTGATCCACCCCTTGCCGCGAAGGCCAGTGTCTGGTGAAAATAGCATGTGTTTTGAATCCAAACAATGCTGGGTTTAAAACTCACTTCTGTAGAGAGGATGACACTTCACTCGCTTATCCCTGCCATTTGGGGGACACTGCAAAGAGTGTCTGATGAATGCTCCTGACTTTGGCTTCCCCCTCCCCACAACTGGCTATTCTGCCTCCTCCCATCACCCTGATGTTAAAGGAGAGGGAGACCCTCTGTGCTTTGTTGGAGGGTGATGGGCCACCCCACTCAAGCCTGTGGTGCTCTGGTGACAGTCCCTGGCTCTGCCCTGCCACCCCTGAGGGGGTCCCTCCTGAACTTAGGTCCTTCCGCCCCTCTATGTTATCTCTTCATTTAGCTCTCAACATAGCTAACCTTTGGGAAGGGAAGCATTGCCTTCTTGCAAACTAGCATGGAGTCCTAAATTCTCATAGCATTTAATCTGAATTGTATTTCCACTGCTTGATGATACATCATGCCATATTGTTTCCTACTTAACTTTCTCTAAGATAATGTACCCCCCCAACCTGTGGCACCTAGCACAGCACCAAGAATGTAGTCAATAGGGTCACTTCTGATGGCCTCATTGGCAAAGAGGCTTGTTCTCCCAGGCTTATAAACACAGCACTGCTGATTCAGGATCTAATAAAATGTGTTGATGGATTTAAAATTTAACCAGAGTCTGATTCGCCATGACTTCAGACTGTGGGTCAGGGTTTCTGAAAAGTCGGACTATGGAAATTGGCTCTCTTTTGTGACAGAAGCCTGCTGGCACTTGGGGAAAAGTCTAATAAGTGCTCACCCACCGACTCTTGGGTAACCGCCAATGGTCCCCACTACCAGTCTCAGCCTTCTAGCAACCTCACCCACAGTGTCAGGGTTTTTCTGTACTGTATGTAGTCTGAATGCTTGTAGAGACTCCACCCTAAATTCATATGTTGACATTCTAAAGCCAATGTAAAGTTTTCAGAAGCTATGTTCACCAGGAAAGGCTGAAGTCACAAGGATGGAACCTTCAAGAACGGAAGTTGTATTCTTAGAAGGAGGTAACTTCTGCCATGGGAGAGCACAGCAAGAAGGTACCAGCTATTAACCAGCTTCGTTAATAAGAAAGCAACTAAGCTGGCAGCTTGATCTTGGACTTCTCAGTCTCCAGAACCATGAGAAGAAATTTCTGTTGCGTATAAGCCAACCAATCCATGATATTTTGTGACAGGGGCCCAAACAAAGACAGGTTGATTATATACAACCAGTAGGCTCCAGGGGGTGACAGACTAGGTTACAAAAACTATCTTGGTCTCTGTCTAGCTTTCTTGACTCACTTGTTCAAGTGCAAGAGGATGCTGGAAGCCCAGGGAAGAGACCTCAGAGCAGAACTCAGGCCTGCAGCTCACGGTCACGAGAGGGAAACTTCTCACAGCATATTCTCCTGCCCCAGCATCTCCAAAGACCTCCTGGGAGATCTTGAGCCAGAATAACTTAGTTAAGTTGTTCCCAGACTACTGGCCCTCAGAAATTTTGTGAAAAATGAATCTTGTCTTGATTGACATGTTTTTCTAGCAAATTTTTGTGCAGCAATAGATCACCAATCCCAACTCTCTATTCCTATTTACCATCACTTCACTCCCCTTGCAGAAGTGCTCACCACCACCCCAAATATCCACCTGAAACCCATCAAGGTAAGACAATTTCCTGTGAAATTAAAAACAAGTTAGATCCACTTTGAAAGTATTTGACTATCATTCATTGTTAAATGGCACGCCCAGCTAGGTAAACCTAACTTCCCTTAACAAGAATATCAGGTTTGACTATATTATATTGGGGAACAAAAAAAAGTTTATTTTTTCCTAGTGACTCAAAGGCTTTAATGAGATACATTCAAATAATTTAAAGAAAGGTGCGACAACAGGTATTTTGAAAGTCAAATTCCTTAGCCACTATAAATCACAAGAAGTGAAATGAAACCATGAATAACCCTAGAAGGATGGTTTTGTCACCCAAAGAGAAGCCCTCACAATAGGGTGAATGAGTGTACATGATATTCACACATTCCACTGCCTTCCATCAGGTGTCCTTAGTGTACAAGCACTAGGACAAGAATCTAAAACATATTTCCTGGAAATTTAGAACTAAATAGTCTAGAAGGAATCAGTCATTGGTTCACATCTATGCATTTTGCTATATCTAGAACACACATATACTTACAAATTATATGCCAAATATCAACTCTTTTCACTAGCATAATTAATTTATAACTACTTGCTTTGGGCCCTCTCTGGTGCAATAGGTTAAGATGCAGCACTGCAAGCTGGCCACAGCCACTTCAGTGTGAGTTCGAGCCCCACCCTGGAGATGACCCACATGGTGCAGCAGACCTCTCCTGACCCACCTGCTGCTCCCTTCAGCAGTGTACCTTGTCAATCTGCCCCACTCTGCCCCTGCACTTCTGGCCTGTACCCCAGTTCTGTATGCATAAATAAATAAATCTTTAAAAAAAAAAACTACTTGCTTTATAGAAATACTCAAAGATGACTGGGAATAAAGCAAATTTCAGGCATTTTTTTTTAAGTTAAAAAAGCAAGACAGGCAGCCCTGACTATACTCTTTGTAGGACTCAGTGCAAAGTGAAAGCTCTAGACCCTTGTTGGAAAATTATTTCAAATTTAAAGATGGCAACAGCAGGGCCTTCTTGGTGGCCTGGGGGTTAAGTCTCAGAGCTATCATTTCTATAACCTGAGTTCAATCTCCGGCCAGGGAGCTGACCCACATGGCGCAGCAGACCTCACCTGTCTCGATTGCTGTTCTCCTCAGTGGTGGATTTCAGTAGATCTGCCTGTTCTGCTCCCCACTCTGTCTCTGGTGAGTCCTCTCACACCCTGCACTTCTGACCTTACTGCACTTCTTCTAAACAAAAATTAAAATTAAAAAAAAAAAAAGATAACATCAGAACATTAGCACAGGCCTTTCTGAATGGGGTGGGGGTGGGGGGGCTGGCTGTGAGACCACGCAGATCATCTGCCCGCGAAGTAGCTCAAAGGTCGTGATATGTTCTGTAGCATAAAAAGAGCTCTCAAGAGTTACATTTAGAAGCAAGAAGTAGGTGGAACCAGAAGGCATCCATGTTCACGTTCTTGAGTGACACAGTGAATCTCTTGCTGATTTAACAGTGACAAATATTTCCACTGTACTTAAGAGTACAAAGCATTTCTGCCAGATCCAGTATTTCACTGAATCAAAGCAACAACTTGTGAGACATTAAGGTTATTCCTCTTATACAGGAGGCAAGCTGGGTGTTCAGAAGTCAAGTGACCCTTCCAGGTTCACTCCTCCTGTACTGGGCCTTTGTGTAGGTCATTGGACCACAAATCTGGTTTCTACAACCTCAACACAGCCTGTGTCTTAGAGTAGCAGCTTATGAGGAAGTGCAGAATTTAACAAACATAGTCCAGTAATTTCTGGTGAAAGTTGGGAGGTGACAGGGAGGTCACTGACAGGCTGCCTTGACCAGTTATCTGGTTTCAGAGCAAATACCAGACCCAGTTCCATACTCTCAGGCACTTTTCCTCACCCCTACATGCGATCCCCGTCCTCCATTACGACTTCAGAGCTCAGGTCCCCATTAATTTCTGCCCTGGAGGAAAACCCCAGTCACCTAGCAATCACATGCTGGGGTTTGGCTTGTTAGAAGATCCAGGAATCTGAAGCAAATGATCTATCTTTGACTGCTGCAAAATCTTTTAATCTACAGCATGGACTTTTACCTTGAATAGAAGTTTAAAGGGCTCCTGAAAGTTATAGATACCAGCCTCACTGATATAACATCTCTTCCAAAAATGTAGATGATTACTAGTATAGAATTTGCCTGTATACATCTTTACTTGAATCAAACACATTTAATAATTGTTCTTAAGCTTTTTTTCATATTCTCCACCCTTGCATTGAAACCATGGAAAACTGTGTTTTTATGACAAATCCTAATTTTGAGTCTTTTTGATGAGCTTCCAGAAGCAAATTATTAAAACAAAAGCCACATCATTCTTTATTATTACTCATAAATGACATTACTTGTGAAATATTAGATTTTAATTGCTGAATATATAAGTGGTTAAAATACTTCTGTGACTCTAATTTATAACTTTGCCTTATTTCGTGTTTCTAAGTACAGGAGGTCCAATGTTTCGTATGAGATATGTCCCTTAAATTCCAGCTTTATTTCTGACTTCCTGTGAGGCATTGGCTCAAGCTCTTAACCTCTATGATATTTCATTTTTTTTTAGCTACAAAATCAACAGTGCACAGTGCTTGCCTACTTTGCAAAGATACATGGGAAATTCTGGATCTAGTGACGCAAGATCCCTTAAAAATAAAACTATTTTTATATTTATGATGACAACTTGCTTGACTGTTTCTTTCTACTATAATATGAAGAATATTTATTTCAACATAATGGTAGCACAAAAATTATACAGATTCAGGGAAGGGTACTGTGAGTTTCAGCAAGAGTCACAATAGCTTTAAAAATACTGTGTCAGGAAAGGAAGGTCAATTGTATGGTGATGGATGGAAGCTGAACTTTCAAGGTATTAATAATGATGTATACAGCTATAGAATGGTAATTTTGAATAGCTAAAACTTGTAGAATGTTGTAGAAAACTTTACCTCACTAAAAATAAATTTTAAAAATGAAAAATATACAAAAATATTGTGACCCTTCAAGTGCTAAGATAAAATTCAAATCCAGAGCTCATTCACATTGTACAATTAAAAAAACTCTCAACAATCACATAAGCTTATCCTCAACAGCTAAGTCAATGTTAGAATCCATACATCTATACTATATAATGATATGTTAGATAACAAATAATAATCAAAATTGTAACAAATAATAATTATCATCAGTCTTCATTTTAGTAATATTATTCTGTTTCCTATTCTATTCTCAAAGCAATAGAAAATTTCATGAAGGAATGGAAAAGTGTGACCAGAAATGAGGAAGATGTAAAAAGACAAGAAAGACTGTTAAGTGTTACAGGACAGGGAAAGGGACACCCTTGATCCCCCAAACCTACCTGCTCTAAATAGGTTCTGCCCTCTGCTGCATCAAGACAAAACATATAAGACCTTTAATGGAAAGGAACTTTAATACAACGAGTGTGCAATACAGAAAAGACAAAGAATATATTTTCGAAATCAAACACCCAAAATGACCCATCCTCTCATGAGTAAAAGTCCACCCCTACGGGACTGGCCCAAAGCAAGGCCTGAAAGCTGCCACAAGTCTAAAGCACTTTCTGGCAGAGAACCATAAAAAGGGTCAAAAATAGTCAGACAAGTCTGGGAGGAGAAGAGCAAAATCAAAACCAAGATAGACCCTGCCACGATGAACCTCCCCACGGGTCTCTCCCCCACGTCTGTTTCAGCCAGTCCAGGGCCAAGAAGCAGCTTCTTCACCTGTCTCTGCTCCACGTCCCTCCCCCAGGTCCCCCTCTGGCTCCCCTTCTGCTTCCTTTTTCAGTGTCCTCCAGCTTCTTCTACTCCCTGCTCAGCTCCACCTCCCTTCAGTGGGGCAGGGAACCTGGAACCTCAAGTTTTTCTGGAGACCACCCTATTACAAAAAAAAAAACCTCTCCAGAGGCTTCCTGCAGTTTTTGCCCCTTTGTGTTTAAGGCCTTCTCTATTCAGCTTTTTTTACTCCAACAAAAATCCGTGGAGGGGTATCTCCTAGCGTGACATGAAGAAGTCAACATACAAGCCTTCAAATAGGATCCCTCTGACTGCTGACACTCTTCTCCCAGTGCCAGCAACTACACACTGGTGTGTGATGGATGGTCTTTGCTAAGCTCTTTTTTATTATTATTTTACATTATTTTGTGAATATAATAGTTTATTTTTACATCATGTTGTGCCTTTTTCCATCTCAATTGTAATCCCTGTGGGCTTCCCATCATCAAATCACCTGTATGCCATCACCATAGTCCCGTGCACTTCTATCCCCCTGCCCCCTATTTTTGATCCCATTCTCTACCCCACCCCCGTAAAATATCTCTGATATATACTTGCTCATTATTATTATTATTTTCTCCCCGGTCCTTTATATTCTGCTATGAGTGAAACCATCCGGTAGTTTTCTTTTTCTTTCTGGCTTATTTTACTAAGCAAGTTCCCTTCCAGCTCCATCCATGTTGTTGCAAAAGGCATATGTTTATCTTTTTTGGTTGCTGAGTAATATTCCACTGTGTATATGTACCAGATCTTTTTAATCTAGTCATCTACTTTTGGGCATTTGGATTGATTTCATGTCTTTCCTATTATAAATAAAGCAGCAATATACAAGGGGGTGCAGGGGTCTTTTTGAATCAGTGTGTTTGTGTCATAAAGGCCCTTTTTTAAGAGAATTTTTATACTCACAGCCACACTGAGAGCAGGGCAGAGATTTCCCAAGATGCCCTGCACCACAAGGCACAGCTTCCCTGTTTCTGCTCCTCCCACCAGGGTGATGAACTCCTTCTCTTTGTTTCACATATTTCCTTGGCTGGTCCCCAAGTACGCTCTTCCTCCCATTTCACCCTGTATTTTCTTCCCTCCCTATTTCCCTTCATTTGTTTTTCCTGTGGCTCTCCTACACTTTGTTTATCTTTGGAACCATCTCATCCTCTATTAGCTGACGTTAGCGCTGGATGTTGGCGTCCATCTAGACAAAGTTCACTTTCTTCTGATTCTACTTTAGCAGGGAATTTCAATGAATTATTTATGCATTTTTCCCCAAAGAGGTGATCACTCCGATTTGCTAAGGTCCCTGCCTGTACTAGCCCATTCCAGCATGCCATCAGCTCTGCCATCAACCTGAGGCCGGCTGCCAGGAAGCAGGCAAGCACATCTGTCTGTTTACCAAAGTGTGCTCCCTCTCCTCCCTGGAAGCTCCAGCCTGTCTCCACCCTTATTCACTCTTCTCTGCTTTTGAAAACTCCTTTCTTGATCACTTAGCATTGTCAGTTGCAAATTCCAGCACGGAGGAGTAAAAAGCATCCTGAACTCCATTCCTTCCCAGGAAACAAATATTATCAAGTTAAGCTCAGTCTTAACCCTGAGGTACTACTAACTGCTGGCTTCTTGGCTTATTTCCTACAAATGACCTCTTCAATAAACCTGTGTTCATACCCACGCTGCTGGAGGGGACCCAAGAGCAGCCAGAGCCGACACTGTATGAAGACAATGTGTCCTTTGCCTCATTCATCCTTTCTCTAGAGATTGTTTCTCTGAAGCTATTGATAGTATGTGACCTTGTGGGAATTTCTTCTGTTTACTCCCCACCATTAAAAAAAAAATCTACTGGGCCCTCCCTGGTGGTGCAATGGATTGTATCCGCTTCAGCTGCTTCAGCGCAAGTTCCACCCCCTGCCCTGCGGTGACCCACGTGGCTCGCAGACCTCTTTTGTCTCTCCGACTGCTCCCTTTATCAGTGTACTCAGCGGATCTACCTGTTCTGCTCCCCACTCTGTCTCTGGTAGTCTTTTCACCACCCCTGCATCTTTGGCCTGTACCCCAGTTCTGGATGCATAAATAAATAAACCTTAAAAAAGAAACCTACTGTCTTGATTTTCAAGCATACAAACACCATATTAAATAGGTCAGGGAATCTCTGTACCACCTCTTTCGAACAGACTACCTTTTGTTCCAAGGATTTAAAGCCCTCAAAGATGGGGTCCTGTTTTTCAAGTGAAGAAATGGATCAAAGGAATTGAGACCTAAAGAGGCTAAATTGCTTTTTCCAAATGGGAAAAAGCTGATGGGATTCACCTTTGAACTGGTAACTCCTCTTCTAAAGTCCTGCTTTATGTTCTCTACTCAATGAGCTAATGATCAATTACAGAGCAGCCACAGAAGACAGTGGACTTTGGAATCAGACACTCCTAATAGTAATTTCTCTTACAATGGCACCCTGTATTATTTCCCTTGTTATCACAATTACAATTATATGTACTAAGTTACAAACTAAAATGTATCATAAGGTGATGTGAAGTAATATATAGCAGATGGTCACCTCTGTCCAGCAAAAGAGGGAGACAATGCGGAAGCTCATCTGTGTAAAGGCTGTGGCAGATGTCAAGGCTGGGGCTGGGGGGCTGAGGAGACTGAGACCCAGTGTACAGCCCTCAGGAAGGGCGCTGGCCCTGGGAGCAGCTTCCCAGAAGGCACTAACCCACACTGAGTCCTGGCAGAAGCTGAGAAATTGGGGAACCAAAAAACAGGCTCTTTCGGCCCTCCCTGGTGGCGCAGCGGGTTAAAGCACTGCACTGAGAAGCTAAAGCCTCTTCCGCATGAGTTCGATTCCCGCCTGCCCCGAAGGAGACCACATGGCGCGGCAGACCTCTCCTGACCCGCTCGCTGCTCCCCTCAGCAGTGTACTT
>NW_004567105.1:33157440-33204390 GCF_000260355.1 Condylura cristata
AAAAAAAAAACAAAACGAAAACAAGCCTCTACAGAGAGAGAAGGGACTGGTGGTTACCACTCCCGCTGCAAAATGAGAACTGTTGGAGTCTCTCTCTCCTCTGGGGTGAGCTTGGGTGTCAATCACCGCGTTCCCACACTATTAGAGGAGGGAAGGGTCCCTGATGCAAACCCCAAGTGTGGGGTGGGATGACTGATGCCGAAGCTGGTGGGCCATTACATCACTTCACCCCACAACAAAAATCACATTGAGATGGATCAAGATCTAATTGCAAAGGTAAAGCAGTAAAAATTAGCAGAAAACAATAAAACTCCTAAGAGAAAACAAGACAATATCTTATCCTAACCTTGGGTAAAATTAATTTTTTCCCCTATTAAAAAACAGTAGTCTTTTACTTCAAAGATATATCAACATTCTGAAAGAAATCAAATGCTGTATATTAAGAGTGAAGACAGAGGTTATCTTTGAAGAGAAGGGGAGGTTCCCATCCTGGGCAGTTGTCACTCAAGTTTGTTCATTTGTGAAAATCCATCATCTCCATGCTTGCTATTTGCCACATTTCCATATTATGTTATGCCTCAATGAAATCTTTATAGGAAAAATTCCCAGCGGTCTCAACATATTCCCACTCCCCAAAAAACAGAAAGTTGGAAATTCTATGCCTAAGGTCAGAAAGTTTATGTACTTTCAATACACAGTGGCTTGTCCAACGAGAAGTTTTATCATTCACCTTAAAGTGACCATATTTAACTGAATAATCAGAACACTTCTTATGTCAACTGATGTCCTTTTTCTATCAAAGAATGTCAGCTGAATGTTGTCATTGTATAAAAAGGCAAAAAGCAATGGCCAGTTTTAGCCTCTCCCCTAATCCCTACCAAAAAGACAACCCCCCACTTAGCACAAGGCCCAGCACAGCTCACCAGACATTGTCTAGTTTGTTTTGATCTCTTTAGAAACTCTAGATATACAGTTGATAACTTGCGATTTGTAACTGATAATGCTACCTCACAAATAAATTACAAATATCTATTCTTAATTCCAGAACGTCTGACATCTTTAAGTTCATGGAGTCTTGAGAACAAAAGGCTGCCTTTTTATTTTCTAGGTATTTAAGAAAATGAACCAAGAAAAATTCTGGGTACTATGAAACTGCTAAACACTTCATGAAAAGTACTTACAAGTTCTAGAGTATTTAAAAAACTAAAATCTGAACATTCCCCAGTTGTAGAGAGAGCAGCAGACACCTTCTCAAATAGGAGGAGGGTCAGTTACTGCGTTTATCTTACATGTAGCCATGGGGAGGAAGACATCCAGCGTTACTTTCTCTTTTTACCCCCTTTTAAATCTCTTCATCATCATTCAATTTCTTTCCTCTGGGAATGTTGGGTGGCCCCTCCATCCCATCACTTTCCATTAGCTTAGAGTAGGAAAACATCCTTCTCATTCATCTCCTTCAACTTTGTTAAAATATGGCTGTTCACGATCACCCAAATTATTGCCCATTTTTGTTTTTCTACTACTATGTAACAATGACTACAAATCTATAGCTTAACCCAGTGCCCATTTATTGTCCACAGTCCTGCAGATCAGAAGTGCAGTGTTATCAGACTGGGGTCTCTGCTTAGGGAACTTCAAAGATGGAATCACATTATCAGTTGAGCTGAATCTTGAGCTTCAAGCTCTGAGGGTTTATCACTTCCTGGTTCCTTCAGGCTGAGAGCAGAATTCCCTTCCACAAGTTATAGGATTCAGGACCGTTTCCTTGATCAGGGGTCACTCAGTCATTTCAAGTTACCTGAATTTCTTCTCAGGTGGCCTTTTGCATCTCAAGCAAATCCCCTCCACTCTTCAAATCTCTCTGACTTCTTCTCTGCTACTAACTGGAGTAATTGCTCTGCTTGGAAAGGTTTCATTGACTAAAATATGCCTGTGCAGATTGTCGGTTTGAGGCCAACTCTGTCCTTGAGTTTATCTCTCTCTCTCTCATAATACAAACACACACAATCTCATCACAATTATAGGTTCCAGTGGTTGAGATGGAACATTTGGGGTTTGGGTGCTAGGAACTCTGCATACTTTAGCACGTTACCCACTTTTTGCTTTAGTGGAAATGGCTAAGTTTGTGGGTTTGATATTGGACAGAGGTCTAAGTAGAAGAGAAAGAAGCTGGATGAGGATGAAGGAATTTGGGAGACTGTGATCTTTATTCTTGCTTGTTTAAGCTCTTCTCCACTCCTTCATTTCTTTTGCCACTTCATCAACATTTTGCTTCTCTTTCCCATACATGTATTCCACTTCACAGAAAACTTGGAAAATGCAAAGCTTACAGGAGCCACAGGATTTTCTTTCTTTCTTTTTTTTTTTTAAAAAAAATTATTTATTTATTCATACAGAACTGGGGTACAGGCCAGAATGCGGAGGGTGAGAGGATTCACCAGGAACAGAGTGGGGAGCAGAACAGGCAGATCGATGAAGTACACTGCTGAGGGGAGCAGAGGGCGGGTCAGGAGAGGTCTGCCACACCAAGTGGATCTCCAGACGGGATCGAACTCATGCGGAAGTGGCTTAAGCTTCTTAGTGCAGTGCTTTAACTCCCTGCGCCACGTGGGAGGGCCTAGGATTTTCCTTTTTGTGTTCTTCTCAGCATGTTTTTACAAAAAAGAAGGAATGAACAGACATCGCACTCTTTTACTTTGTGTGGGGGGGGTCCCCTTTATCTCTCTTGACTCTATCATTTGCTAGTGCAGGCAATGAGAAGCATAAAATTTTCCTGACCTTGCAATAGCTGCTTCCACCAAAACTGCCTCAGGCAAAGACTTCTTAAAGTACAAAAAAAGCAACAACCATAAAGGGACAAACATTGATCAATTGGACTTCTTTAAAATTAAGACCTTTGTTCTTCAAAATAAAAAGTAAAAAAATAAGCCACAAACTGTGAAAAGCGAGTTTGCAACACATACATCTGATAAAGAACTCTTATCTGGAATATATTAAGCACTCCTCCAAATCAATAAGGAAAAAGAAGAAAATTCAATAGAGAAATAGGCAAATGTCTGAATAGATACCTCTTAAGGAAAAAGACATACAATTCCACTAGTCACTGGGGCAATGTAGATTAATATATTGGAGCTACTACAACATACCCCTGCAGTGGAAAAGACAGACATTTTAAAGCTGCCAGAATCCTCAAACTCTGCTGACCGCAGTTTAAGTTGTTTCGACTACTTTAGAAAGCAGTTTGACAGTATCTATCAAAACGGAACATGCCATATCTTAAGCTCAGCAATTCCACTCCTAAATATATCCCCAATAGAAATGCACATCTAGATTCAGCAAATGGCATGGACAAAAATGTCCACACTAGAGAGGAAACAAAAATCATGATATATTCATTCACACCATAGAATAATATGCAGAAATGAGAATAAGTTACAAATTTACATGCACCCAAAAAGGGGAACCTGAAACACCACTCTGAGTGAAAATATCAGTTGTAAAGAGTACATATTTGAATATCCCTTTTTATAAAGACCTATGGTTTTAAAAATTTGAATAATATCTAATGAGTAGAAAGGGGCCCAGGAACCCATCTGGAGTCCATTGATCTAGTCACAATTGTGTGTGTGTGTGTGTTCATTTTGTGAAAATTAATTGTTATTATTAACACTTATTATTTGTGCAATTTCTGTATGTCCCTTACATGTCCACAGAAATTTGCATGATGCCCCATAATTTATATGTCTAATGCTTGGAACCATATCTGGCTGCACATTTTTGTTGATTGGCTCACTAGTAAATTTTTTAAGTTTCCTCAGTGAGGTCAATGTTTTTTATCCTTCCCCAACCACCTCCCCCCACCTGCACCCCCCCACACACACACACATCAGCGGGTAAACATTTACCAGAATTCACCAAATATCTTCAGCTAGTGCTAGGCACTTGTTTCAAGTAGAAAGAGAGGAGAAGAGAAGAGCAAAAAGCAGGGAGGAGCTGGAATTTAAGCTCTTTGAGGGTAATTTAAACTCTTTTATGCTGCTTGTTCACCATACAGGACACTGCTCTGCTAACTTTCCATGTGTAAGTCACTGAATCCTCACAACCAACAAGTTATCTCATAATGAGGAAATAGATGAGAAAACCAAGGCTTACAAAGGTTCAAATAACATAGTAAGGAGTGAAACTGCCAAGATCCAAACCTGGGTATAAACTTAGTCATGGCGTTATGTTATTATCTCTGCATATGCTAAGCACTTGAAAAATCTTTGTAGCAGAAACTCACCTTCATCTCTTATTTTTTCTCCTCTCTACTTTTCTATGTTGGGTTTGGGGCTGGGAAGCTGGGGGAGGGCAGGAGAGTCTCTCAGCCCAGCCTGACAGCTTGGAAAGGGTCTCGACACTGTCAACATCATTCCCAGGTAAGCATATACATGCGGCAGTGTCCACTGAAATGAACAAAGCAGACGTCCATCACACCACTTTAAACTTGAGTCCCACTGACTATGAAGCCCTGATTAGCAATGTAATCTTGAAAAATAGGATAATCATATTGCACGTATTTAAATGTGTATGTTAGAAGTGCTAATTTTTAAAACATAAATGTTAAAAAAGCACAATGTTTATAGCTCTGTTTTGGTGTTTCACTTTTTAACATACCAGAAATATTAAAAAAGAGAACATGGAAGTGGCCCAGGCACTTAGACTTCAGAGGGACTCTAGCTAATGGATAAGCTGTTTCTATGTTCACAGCAACAATTTATCTCATGCCAAAGTGGGGTGTAACCACTCCTATTAGGGAAAAGACAAAGGGGAGCCTCAGGGTTATTTGCATCACTGAACCCCACAGAAAACTGAGAGCCTCATTTAGTTTCAGTTTGTTTTGTTTTGTTTTGTTTTTTTCTGTTTTGTTTTGTTCTGTTTTGTTTTACTCTGCAAGACTTGTTCCCTGGTTGGTTTTAAATAGCAACCAAAAACAGGCCTGATTTTACTTTCACTTCCTTTCCTTCCCGATCTCCAGCCACTAGAGATTCTCAGGCGGTTCTGATGACAAAAGCAAACAACAGCAACACCTTTCATTTACATAGGCTTCACTACTGTTTGCAGAACCTTGCAGTTCAGTCCCCTTCAAGCTCCATAAGAGCCCTGTCAACAGCAATTAACTGCTCTTGTTTGACACTGGTGTGACTGAGTCCCCCTCCAAAAGTAGAAGTGACTTGTCCCAGATTGCAGCACTACTAAATGGCTGAGCAGAGCTCATCTCTAGGAGTAGGGAGAAGAAACATAGCACAGAACAGAAACTGACATCTCTGTGGTATTGCCTTAATTCTAGACTTATCAGTCTTTATTTCCAAATGCATAGACAAAAATATATAATTTTTAGATTTCAGCTTGGCAATTTAATATTTTTATTCATTGGAAAAAATATACACTTTACTTCTTTGAACATGCACTATAAATCTGTGTAACTGTGCAAACCAGTAAAGGCATTAATTTTCATTTGTTGCAGAAGTCAGAAAGGGAAAAACATTCAGCAGAGGATGAAGCCATGTTATTTCAAAGGAGAAAAATGAATATAACATAAAAAGGAAAATATTTCAAATTTGTAAGGAAAAATATTTTCCCTAGAAAAATTTCCTCACACTCTCATTTTTGTTTGGCTTAGCCTACCCCTGGCATTCCAAGCAATCTGTCGCTTAGCACCACAGCTGTGAAATACATGCACTTATGGCAAGTCAGCCAGTTAGAACCCTTCCCCCCATTCATTAGCCTCCTCACTTTCACTGGGTTTCATTGTCTGCTGTCTTGCCATTGGCTCTTACACTATGTTGTCTAAACTTTTTCATAGATTCCATTTAACAGAATCAGATTTCCATCTTCTAGAATTTATCATAATCAAGGAAATGGTAGCAATCAAGATATACAGTCACAAAATCACTTTGCATATTTTTGAACAATAATTTATGATTTACACTATTATCCAGGCAATCGTAGAAGAATATGCTTATCTAAGAGCTAACTTTGATATCAGAAATCGTCATCTTCTAGATTAAGAATCCACCAACTTCCAAAAAAAAAAAAATCCACCAACTTCCTTTTGTAAGGGTCAGATAGCAAATTATCTCAAGTTTAGCAAGCTATACACTCTTTCTCAACTGCTCCACTCTGTCTTGGCAGGGAAAGCAGTAGAGATAGTATGTAAATGATGGCTATGGATATATTTTAATAAAACTTTATTGATAACAGATGGCAGTCAGATTTGTGACATGAAGTGCATGTACATGTGTGTATGTGTGTATATATGTATGTGTGTGTGTGTGTGTATATATATATGTATATATATATATATATACATGCATGTATGTATATATAGTTTGCTGGCCCCTAGTTTAGATGATAGGTATGTTTGCAACCACAATTCAAAAGTTGATCCTCATACCTATACTTTAAACATTTGATTCACAATTTTCCTGAAAATTTGGGGTTATTTTTTAATTTAAAACAAATTCTCAGGCCCTCCCTGGTAGCACAGTGGGTTAAAGCACAGCACTAAGAAGCTAAAGCCACTTCCACACGAGCTTGCCCTGGGGGTGATCCACATGGCTGGCAGACCTCTCCTGGCTCACCTGCTGCTCCCCTCAGCAGTGTACTTCATTGATCTGCGCGTTCTGCTCCCCACTCTGTCTCTGGTAAATCCTCTCACTGCCCCTGCACCTCTGGCTTGTACCCCAGTTTTGTATGCATAAATAAATAAATCTTTAAAAAAAATTCTCACGAGAAAATCCATCAAATGGAGGTTTTAGTCAAGTAAATTAACAGATACGGTCTTTTTTTTTTAGATTACAATAAAGTTCATACAAGGTTGATTCTTCTGATGAGTTAGACTTTTTTAAATGCCTATACACTTTGAGTATCACTGACCTTCAACCTTAAGCCTTGCTCAATTCCAGAGTATCCTTTTTAGGAATTCTAGTGCGCAAATTCACATCACTCATTTCCAGGCAGAACTCGCCTTTAATTGTGGTGCTTCTTGTGTGCTGTGTTGAGTGTGCTTGGAAGAAATAAGGCTCAGCAAATTGCAAGTCTCCTAGAGAGCTCAGGATGGCTCATCTCAAGGTACCTCTTACTTTCTAATTTATACCAATATGATACCCCTTTATTTGGGGTTTTCCCTGTTATTTTAGCAGACATTTCCCAACAAGAATCTTACATACATTTCAAACACAAAGATGAATTTAAACCACCCTATGCCGGGTGGCAAACTGAGGAACATCAGGGAGAGAGCAATGCCATTGCATTTGCTGCTTGACCTTCTTCTTGAATGAAGCTGCCTGCCGTAGGCTGTAAAACCCAGCAGACGGTTTAAATAACTGGATTCTAAAATTAGTGCTTCCATATTAGTACAATACACTGTATAATATGCAAGTCAATTGCGTATAAATAGATGGTAGTATGTTGTTTGGTCCTTAACTATCTTGTAGGCTGCCCTACTGAGCTCCAGGATAACCAGCCTGCCTTCATAGTTCTCAAAAAAGCAGGAGGCAGGTGGTAGGGGAAGCGGGGAGTGCTATGTCTGGAATTCCTTGCCTGTCTTTTTTTGGCTGAACCTAGTTTAATGATCTTTGTCAAAACCTGGTCTTTTTCCTGTGGCATAGCAACGACTATACTCAATGCCTGCTGCACTATTATTTTCATATTTGGCACTAGGCTTTTATTCTTCTGCCTTTTGAGTTTGTTAATATTCTTCCTTTTGAGTTTGTAGGCTTATCCTTTATATCAGAGGGGCAGAGCAGAGCCGTCAATGTCTCTTGAACAAATGAATGAGTGAAGATCTTCATGTATTCATTCACCAATTTCATGCTACCTACTATCTGTTAGTCACTGTTTGGCGCTAAGCAATAATCAAAATAGGCACAATTCGTACCCACCTGGAACAAACATTCTAGAAGAGAGAGTCACAAGACTAAAAATAACAATAATTTAACAAGTGTTAAGTGCTATAAAGAACAGTCAAATAAAAAAAGGGGAAAAGCACTTCTGGAGTAAAGGGTATGCAACAAAGTCCTTGCAAAGGGGCCTCTACAGGAGAGGGGGAGGAGCCTCACAGCACATTGAAGGACGCCATTTTCCCTGTCCCCACTTATGTGTAGGCCCAGCATGTATTTACAGGCCATGGGATGTATTTCCGGAGTGGTAGGGGGATATTCTGCAAAGCAGGGGCAGAGCGGAGCTGCCAAGCAGCCCTCCACAGCAGGGGAGGCAGGTATGCACCCGATCTGTTTCTATGGCTCCAACACATGCAAGAAAGAGAGGTGTTTGGAGACACTTGGAAGAGATGCTTGGAAGAGACATATGGGTGAGAGACATGTGGAAGGCTGAGCCTGGTCTTTGGCAGAGACCATGGCAGTGATGATCTTGACTGGTGCATTTTGAACTTGGAGTCTTTTCTTTGTTCTAAGTTCTCTGGGAACTGTGGAACCCATTTCTTGTAGTTTTTGTTTTTTTTTTTTTAACAGAAGGTATATTAAACTTGTGGCATGTTTTTAGGGTTCAGTGGCTCTGCTTTAAGAGAAGCTTGTTTGGTTGGGTGTTTGCTCATGACAGGATGAGTAATTTTCAGTTTTATTGAAAACATCCTTTCTTCTCTCTATATAGCTACACACACTAGTTCTATTAAAGACATGGAGGAAGAACATTTGAGATAGAGACAGCAGTTACAGCAAAGACCTGTGTCTGTTAGGGAGCAGTCTGAACCTCCAAGTCTGAGCCAACAAGTGAAGAGGAGAAAATGGAAGAGAATGAAACCGCCAGAAGGACTTGAACATGTATTCTAATGAGACAGTCCAATTACTTGCTTTTCTGGGTTTTCAAGTTGGTTTAGACATAATCCATTCAATAGCTTAAACCACCTCTTTCCCACAGAGTTGAAATGCTTTCACTTTTTTATGGTTATTTTTTCTTGTACTTGAAATGGGAAAAAATGACAAATGCTTTTCCTTATGAGGAGAGTTTAAAAGCTTAAACAACCATCACTATGGGAACATGAGTTTAGACTGTTCAATAAACTGATAACCAACTGTTTAGCCAACAGCTATTGATTGAGTACCTTCCATGAGGGGGCAAATGGAAACGATTAGACAGAAGGAGGAAAGAGTGAAACTGGAGCAGCCTGGGAGAGGGAGGGCAACATCAGTAAGAAGGAGAAATAAGAAATGGAAAATAAAAGAGTAGTTCCTTATATCTAACCTTAGCAATAAAAAATAAGGCCTCTGAGTTTGGGCTCACCTTGCTGCACATCTTAGATATCCCACTTACTGGCTGTGTGGCCTTGGGCCAGTCACCATGTTAAGATTGGGATTTGACAGCTACCCTACATAAGCATATGCATGGTGGTGGAATCAAGAGCTATTGCACGCAAATACCTTGCACAATGCTAGCCCAATCTCAACAAAGGAATCACTCTACTATTATAATTGCCAACTTCTCTGACTCTGCCTCCTCTTCTTCTGCATCTTCCTCTCCTCCTTCTCCTCTGCCTTCCATTTCCTCTTCCTCTTCCTCTCCTTCATTTCTCTCTTCTTCATTGTCAGGCAAGACAGAAAACTAGGCACATCTTCTGGTGAGGGGCCATGAAGATAGCAAGTACCTCTTGAAGGAAAACTCATCAGTTGGATTCATTTTCATAGTCATTGGCAGTAGGATGATGCACTGAGGTCCAAGTTACTACTTGAATAGGGATGAGACTAAAGGGACATTGTCAGTAATTCAAACCCCTAGGAACTTGGCTCAGTTGGGAGACAGAGTTTATTCTGGAGAATATACCTCTACAGGAAAGAGAACGGAATTCTGGAAAAACTTGGTGATGATTCCACAATAAAAACAAATATAAGAGACCTTGCATGACTTGGATAAAGACCGTCATGTATTAGCTGTTCCA
Organism: Condylura cristata; assembly: GCF_000260355.1. Lineage (NCBI taxonomy): Eukaryota > Metazoa > Chordata > Mammalia > Eulipotyphla > Talpidae > Condylura > Condylura cristata. Next base: position 33,167,375 of record NW_004567105.1, read on the forward strand.
GGAAAAGAAGAAGACAGATTTGGAACTGAACAATACAAAAATGGCACAGTGCTCTTCCAAGGAAGAGGGGAGTGAGTGCAACAGCTGCCAAGTGCTTCCCATTCGGGACAGACCAGGTTGGCAGCAGGCAGCAGAGTAGCCAAAGATTTGATATACAGCATCTTGTTCAATCACCAGAATACAGTCTGGACTATCATGGGCATATGCTGCCCATTTTGATTGTCTGGCCTTCTGGCCAAAGACACTGGCCCTCTCCAGTTCCTTGTGATTTTCTTTGGTCTGTCAACCAAGTGGTCCTGGGACCCATGGCACAGGGGTGGTCTTGTGACCCAAGATGTTCAATCAGAAACCTCATTTCCTAAGTCACAGTGATTCGCCCATTGGCCCCAAGTCCCAAGTCTGGCCAATTACGATTTTCGGGGGGAATCTGTATGGATGCTAAAAAGTAGAGGGTCTGCTTTTGAGATTGCTAACTTAGAGGTCTTTGGAGACTTCTTGTTACCATGTGCAATAAGACTAAGTATGAAGCCCAAACCTAGATAAGAAAAATCAAAGGAAGGGAAGACCAGGTCAAGCAGGAAAGAGGTAAGCAGAAAAGAAAAAAATGGTGGCAGGGACAGAGGTGAGGAGACAGAGAACTATGTCTCTGTTCCTGTTGATATTATTTGATTACTAGAAATCCTTGATTCATGAAGTCTAAGGCCACAAATTCTTGGGACTTTTCAGCTATGTCAAGTTAGTAAGTTACATTTTTTTGCTACTCTTCCCACTTTCAGTTGGATTGGAATGTTTGCTACTTATAACCTAAAGATTCAATTAAAAATTTTAGAAAGAAATGAAAAATCTAACTGAATGATAAAAGCAATTCATGATAAACTAAATAGGTACATCATTCATTCTTCTAAAAATAGATTTAAAATATTTTTAGATGTTACAAAAGACTTGGATAAACAGGTTAAAATGGCCAGGGGACACAGTTTGCCAAACTAGTTGCAAAAAAACGACAGGAATATGGACCCTGCAAGAGCATGGCAGATAGAATAGTACTCAGAATGTCTGTCTGTGGCATGGATAGAACCATCATAGTTTATAGCCCTGGAATCCATAAGTAAATATATCAACCTCAAGTCTCTCAGCTCCATTACCTGAGCTGACAAAATGGCTCCCTTCCTTTGGGAAATGATTTTCTTTTTTTTTTTTTTTTAAGATTTATTTTTTTAATCATACAGAACTGGGCACAGGCCAGAGGTGCAGGGAGTGTGAGAAGATTCACCAGAGACAGAGAGGGGAGCAGAACAGGCAGATCAAGGAAGTACACTGCTGAGGGAAGCAGCGGGCAAGTCAGGAGAGGTCTGCCACGCCATGTGGGTCACCCCCGGGGCAGGTGGGGATCGAACTCATGCGGAAGTGGCTGTAGCTTCTCAGGGCAGTGCTTTAACCCGCTGGCCACCAGGGAGGGTGCTGGGAAATGGTTTTATAACTGCAGGAGACTTAAAATTAAAAACAGAATCATGGGTAAGTTGGGCAAGTACTATTAACAGTGCTTATTAATAGGTTTAGGAATAGAAGTTAAAGTGTGTATTTAACACATTAACAATGTTTAAGAAAATGTAATATCTTACCATCCAACAAATTTAGTTTCATGATATCAATTTGAAATTCATCATTTATTGTGCTCTTAAATTAAATTGCAGATTTCTGATAATTTGAAAATGTTCATGAGCAGTAGTTGAATTTTTTATTCACTAGGCTCTTAAAAAATGAATTTTTAGATTTACAAGTACTTTGGTTAGGTTTAATTCAGCCTTTTCAGGAACTGAGTTGCTTAGTAGATAAATTACAAATGCCTTTTAAAATTAGGAAAATTTAATCAATACTTCAGTATCTTGATTAATTTAGAGGTTTTTAATCTTGTAAAATTGAATTGAATAAGTGGGAGGATAGTTTAAATTTTATAAAAATTACTTGGTTTATAAGTAAAATCAGAATTGCAAAATGAACTTATAGGCCTAAGAAAATTATAGTTTCAAGTTTGCAATTTAAATTAACTCAATATTACTTCAGTACCCAAATGCCTATATTCCTTTCTAAACACAGAAGCCCTCACTTCCCAAACATTGAAGCAGACAACACAATACACATGGCAAAGAAAAAAGATAGATTCAACATTTCCTTCAGAGGCTAAGGAGTGTGTGATTTGTAAGGGGCATGAGATAAGACAAGCTATATGGAAATACTCATAATAAACAATGATGCAGCAACAGGACTGCCTACCAGAAGCTAAAATAAATGCAAAGAACACATAACTAAGGTGATAACACCCAAATATTCATTCACTCATTTATCCTTTTACTCAACAAATATTTAGTGACTATGTAGAGCATGTGACTCTGTTCTAGTTCTAGAAACAGATGAAGAAAAAAGAAAGTATTATACTTAGAATGAGAAAAGGCAAGAAGAAAGTAAATAAAATCATCGGAAATGAACGAGAGATGCCAGCAGGAGATTACCTTGACAGAAAGACAAAGCTGTCTTGGCTCTGAGTTCTTAGCTTTGCCTGAAGTCAGAAAGTATGGCAAACCAGGAGTGAGAGCATCTCCAGAAATCCACAGATAAAAAGAAACAACAAAGTAAGAAAAATAAAATGAAACTATCATAGTTAGTAATTAACAGATGAAGCTAGCAGTTAGTAATTAATAGACTTAGACACAAAAGGCTAGAGGGAAAAGTAATAGGGCCTGAGACAGGTAGAAGAAGCATCAGCAGAGTCATCCATGAAAAGAAAGGGGGTGTTCAAACAAAGTCTTACAGGACTAATTAAAATGACACAGATATGGGTAAAACGCAGCATAAGATAGGAACAGACAGTACAATAACAGGAAATGGAAAAAAAAAACTCTTTGAAGGGGTAAGTCTGTGGGATTCTGAGAATAAAATCTGCAGATGAGTTGAGGCTCAAGAAACAAGGCTGAACACCAGAACGCCTTGTTCCAAGGGAGTTGGGCTCCTTGTATTGATCTGGAGAGGAAGGGAGCCACATGGTACAGTGACAGCTCAAGAAGAGAGGCGTATAATCAGAATGTAGCTGCAGAAGAGCATGCCTGGGCTTACTGGCCCCTAAAACGCATGCCTTTGGAAATCCTGCTAACTAAACCTCTGTCATCCTTTCCAATGACCCATAGGCAGACAGACAGGAGAAACTCAGACGTGGCTGTTAAGGATACAGAACGGTTTGGAAATTTCTTAAAAGAGGAAACATATGGCTATAATATGTTCCAACCATTTCACTTGAACATATCTCAACAAGAGAAGTAAAATTCCACATCTATGCAGACTTGTATATAAATGCTCACAGCACTTCTATTTGTGTAAAATTGGTGGTGGTAGGGGAAGCAACAGGTGAATTTGTTCACTGTGACTTATCCACATAAGGAATGAATTATTGATGCATGCTGTAATGTAGCTGAATCTCTAATTAAGCTGAGTGAAAGCAGTCATTCAATGGCGTACCTATGATATGATTTCATATCTATGGCATTCTAGAAAGAATTAACTAAATTGGGCCTACCTCATGTCTCCAAGATTAAAGTCTAAACATTATCAAGCTATCACAGCCACTTTAGCATGAGTTACTATCCCCAGCCAAGGAGCTGACCTACATGGTACAGCAGACCTCTCATCTATAACTAAATTATAGTTATAGAAAACAACAGTGATTGCCTGGATTTCAGGAGTGACAAGAATAGAAGGGATTTTACAGAAAGCCCTGAGGAAACTTGTGGCTATAATAAATGTGTTTATTATCTTGATCACAGTGACACAACACTGCGCGCATGTCAAAATCCTGTCAGATTTTACTCTTTAAATATGTGCCCTTATTTGATGTCAATTAGACCTCATTAAAGTTGGTAGAAACCTAAACAAATTCAATGCATTCACATGGTTTTTAAAAATGCTCAAATATGATAAAACAGAAAAGCCTCCCACCATCCCTCAGCAGCCCACTTGCCAGTCATAACTGCTTTTGACTATATTTCTTTCTAATTTCTTCTTAAGATCACCTCCACAAATCCCAAATAGGTATACATCTATTTCTTAACCTGTCAAAATTAAATCTTAAAACTATGAGAAAGTTGGGCCCTCACTGGTGGTACAATGGGTGAAGCAGAGCACTACGAAGCAATCCGCAGCTGCTACAGCATGAGTTCGATGCCTGGCCAGGGAAGTGACCCACATGGCACAGCAGACCACTCCTATCTCTCCAACTGCTCCCCTCAGAGTGTATTTCAGTGGATTTGCCTGTTCTGCTCTCCACTCTGTCTCTGGTGAGTCCTCTCACCGCCCCACCCCCTTCAACTCTGGCCTATACCCCAGTTCTTGTATGCATAAATACATAAATCTTTTTTAAAAATGAGAAAATAAAGTTTATTAAATTACTGTTGCCCTGTGCCAAGCTCTATCCAGTCAGCTTTTAATTTTTAGTTTTTGTTTTTTTTCTCATCATCATCATCATGAAAAATACTTTGTGTCAAATGTCATTCTAACCAGTTCATAAATATATGCACAGATAAACTCATTTTCAGTTCAGATTCACTTTGTGAGACACTAAATTTTAATCCCTATTTCTTAATAATATTAAGAAATATTATTTCATCAGGGCAAGACGAGAGGTCTGCTGTGCCATGTGGGTCAGCTCCTTGGCTGGGGATAGGAACTCATGCCAAAGTATAGAAAAGTAAAGTATAGAAAAGCAATTTTTTCAAATTGAAGTGTGAGAGAATTTAAACTCACAAGTTTTAGTTTTTTTAACTACATACCAATATGATATCACTCTAATGAACAAATCTAAATAATATTTTGATGCCTTAGGTAGAGGTACATCTCTTAATGCTCTTCATTCTTGATGAAGGAATCCAATATCACCACATTTCCCTGTTCTCTGAACTTCCATTTCAGCTAATGTTGTTTTAAATTTGTTTTGTAAACACAACTACTGGTTGATGCTGTGTATATAGATTCATTTTTAAACTGAGAACTACAAAGAAATATTTGCATGGAAATACTGACTGCAGATCTAAGTGTCGCTGAGTCTATAAGGGAGCTGTAACCCATGTCAATAAACTGTTCCTATTGCAAGTAAAAAATATTTTAAAGTTTGGAGAGGGTTAGAATGGTACCACATCACAATGACCTATTGCACCTTTGCCTTGTCATAGGATTACCCTGTTTCTTAATATTTCCATTGGCTGGCAGAAATCCATCTTCTCCCAACAGAAATTCCAGAAATCTCTGCCTTTGGTGCTGATTTAGACTGATGGATTTCCACACTTGGCTCAAAGTTCTCATCCTGGAATTATTTTTCACTATAATCTTGGTTAGATCCACTATTCCTTGCAGCATGTGACTTCCTTTCTTGGATCCTCTTTTGTTTTGCTTGAGTAATTCTTTTAGAAATAGTCTGTGTGTGGTAAATGGTCTGAGTTCTTGCATGTTTGAAAATGCCTCCCTTTTGATTGATAGTTTGGCTAGGTAGAGAATTTTAGAGAATGTTTTAGGCTCAAAAACATTTTTCCCTCAAGGTTTTGTAGACATGCTTCTTGATTTTTTTCTTAGCAACTAGAAATGCTGATGATTTATTCAATCTCAATTGGATTTGTATGTCATTTTTAAGTGGCCAATTCTTTTAGATTTTGGAATCTTTCCTCCATCTTCACTGTCTAAAACATTTCAAGAGCACACCTTGGGGTTAAGTTTGCACATTCATCCTGCATTCTCAGGACATTATAATCTGAAGTCCTATTTCTTAATACCTGGAAAAACTTCTCTCTCATTCTTTGTTGTGCTTGCTTTCTCATCTTAAACACCCTTTTGGGTGTTAGAAATTTTGGACGGTTCCCTAGTCTCTTATTTTTTTCTCCCATATTTTTTACCCTTTAATTTTTGTTGTACAATCAAAGGCATTTCTTCCATTTGTTCTTCCATCTAATTTTTAACTTTGAGAATTGCTTTTTTCAGTTTAAGAGCAGTTTGGCTTTGCTTTTTTTTCTTAGTTACTTGTTTTAACTTTATAAATGCTTTTTCTTGAACTTCTATATGGAAGCAAAAAATTCTATATAGATATTTTTATCTCCTAATTTATCTATTTCTTCTAGGGTCCATTATTTACTTGAGCCCATCCTTTATGCTTACTTTTTCTTACATTTTTATGGTTCTTGACTGTCACTACATATTTATAACTGAGGCAGGCTAGCCAGCTGAATGTGGATAGTTCTCTCTGCAGTGGGAATGTGGTGGGGGAAGAACATTCTACCCACATGGGTGGAACTTTGGACTGATGGACTTTGCTTTAGACCTTAAAGTGAAAGAGAAGGAAGTTCGGTATCCCTCCCTGTCTCTCCCACTTCCCAGCCAAAAGGAGAAGGATTTAATTCAGAGTGGACATGACCCTTGTCGTGGGCTGTTTTCATGCAGACTATTCTCAATTATTGTACATGTCAGTCCTCTAGTTTTAGCCTAAGCATGTGACGCAGGGAAGGGGAATGTGGCCATGACTCACTGTTATTCCACAGTTGATTTCTTTCCAGCTTCTCTCACACTCCAAGTTTTGAGCTTCTCTGTGTGTCTACTGCCAGGAAAAATAGCTCTGGCCCCTACTGCAGGCTTCTCCTATGAATGTGATTTAATCTGTTAATACAATTCAAGTATTTCTTTCCTTTAAAAAAAAAAATGTGCCGATACCTCTTTCTCCTGCTCACAGAATCATCTTTAATTTAAAATTCTCTGTTCCTCTTTACTGTCATTTCTATGGGATTCAGAGCTGGAAGAAGAGGTACATTTGTGCTCTGTGATCTTTTCCTTAGTTCAAGGCAAAAGACTCCTTATAGCTTTTACTTTGGGTCATAGGATCATACAAACAAGATTGAATTTCTCTTTTACTTGTCAGCTCTCCAAATATTTGAAACTAGTTTTGGACCTTCCTATACTCTTCAGGTCAAATATTTCTAGTTCCATGAACCTGCCTCATTGAATTTTCAATCCTCCTATCATTCTGATCACTTTCTTCTCATTTTTCTCTCCCTAAAAGAATTCAATGCAATGCCTAGGATACTAGTGCCAGAAACTATTTCATAACGTCCAGTCTTTCCTACCACAGCACACATCCACACTGTGCAGTTACTCTTATTTCCCTGCTTTAGACATGTAAAATGAGTATTATGCCATTGGCAGCTGCTGAGAGGACATGCCACAATAGTGATATATTTAAAAGCCATAGCTAGCAAGAGAAATTTCCATGCAAGAATTTCCAGGCACTCTGACACACTCTAAAAATGGCTTTATCATAGAAATAAAGGTCATTTAAAAACGCTTCATGTTAGTGTTTTTTGTAGAGAGTAGTATCATGAGCTGATGAAGAAACTTGGGTAAATAATTCCTAAGCAGATTGAATAATGCATTTGAACTCAATGTATACATTTTTTTTTTCAAGTTTGGAATGTAACTCCAACACATTTCCCATTTCTCACTAGCAAAACTGGAATACTTTTCTAAGAGCCTCAGATTGCTGTGAAGTCACTAATAATGAAAATTATATATAATTTAAAAAGCAGTGCAAGAAGATAAAGCCAATTGTAAAACAAGTCTAAAACATCACAGTTATGGAGACATTCTTTATTGCAAATTTCTCCATTTGAATAAAATGTTTTCTGACAAAATTACACAGTCTAGTTGTCAGCTAGCACAAAGATTTTTTGATATGTGTCCCTTCCTTGAAATATTCCTGCTCCCAGCTCCTTGAAAAGCACATTTAAATACTGCAAAAGAAAAAAAAAATTGTCTGAGTATGTTGATATGTAAGGGAAAATGTATAAATTAAATCTATAAAATGATCAAAGCACTTTAAACTTTACCTATTTGTTTTCAAAAAGAATTATTCAAGATGTTACTATCTGATAGGCAGCAGTGATCATAACTTACCAGGAAGATATGCAATCTCTATTTTCACGGCATTTACACAGATAATTTATATTCAAGTTTGTACAAAGCACCTTTTTTCAACAACTCTAGTTAAAAAAGATAGATTCAGATGAACAGGAACTGAAGCCACCAACCTCTAGAAAGCAAGAAGCGTGACATCTTTTCCAATGGCTGAGCCAAGAGGCCTGTGTCTGTAATGCTTATGGAATGGCAACTATGAGGAAACAGAGCTGAAAAGCTGGTAGGAAGTTATGAGGCCATCTCAGAAAAAGTCACTAGTGCCCACCCTTACTTCCTCTGATCAGTGGAAATTTGAAGGCATATTCCAGTTCTGAGGGGTGTGTAGCAGTACGTGACATACTTGGTATTAGAGACACGCTGCATTCTCTGCCTTTGCTAACTGGGTCTCCAATCAGCCTCACAACTGCACTGTGCCCTGGACTATTTCAGATCCTCCAGGCTCGTACACACTTCTTTTTCTTTGCCTGACATGCCCTGTTTTCCTCGTTCACTGGGAGTCCTCCTACTCAGGTGGTAGGGCTCAGCCCAAAGATATTTCCTCTGGAAAGCCGTTGCTGACCCCCAGGCTGGATAGTCAGCTCAGTGGAGCAGAAACATCTGTGAGAAAAGACAGACCAGGAAACAGGGCTCAAGCTTTTACCAAACATGGAGTTAAGTAAACTTTCCAAACTTTAGTTTTCCCCATCTGTAAAATACAGATAGTTGGTCACTAAGGCAGTTTTGGGATGGAATACAATGGCTAAGGTAAAGTCCCTTGACAGAGAGCTTAGCAGATAATAACACTAAGTGCATGCTGCTTTCTAGTCCCTCCCTTCTAGCCAAGACTTGGAATGGCATAAATTTAAAATTTCTGGCTTGGACCAATCATGGTCCTCACTTAAAAATCATAGGCATTGCGATAATATAAAGTTTCAAAATAAAATCAGTACAATAAATTAAATTAAATTTTTCCAGTTACTGACAAGGATCCTTGGTGTGCAGAATGATGATAAAATAATTAGAATGCTGTTGTACTTGAGTGTATGCATGCAACACTTTCAGAGATTCTGATCAAAACCTCAGTGCCATATGTCAAAGACTATAAGTTTTAGAGGTCATTAGAGGTCTGTGCTATATTCTTAGCAATCACATCTGCTCTTGTGCCTATTTTACAATCTCAGAGTTAGGCCAAGAACATGGTACATCAATTGCAAAGATTTCCCAAAAACAATAAAAGTATAAGAGCGATAACTATTATATTTAATGAGCATTGACATTTTATGCAACTCTTTCTCCCATGCCTTAGACATTTTATAAATATTCATTCTGTTTTGAGAAATTTGGGAATAACAAATACCTTACACAGTCACTCACTCAGCAATTCTTTATAAGCCTAGTGGTTAAAAACAAGAAGCCTGCATTCAAATTCCCACCTCTACCACTCACTAGTTATGAGGCCTCGGACGAGTTACTTCCTCTATTCGTGGTTCACTTCCCCACCTGGAAAATGGGGATTACAATAGTCCCTGCATCATACAACTATAGGCACAGTTCCCAGAACATAATCAGTGCTCCTAATTATTGGTAACAATCAGTGTTAACTTTACTTGTAGCTTAGGAACTGAGATGCAATGATGAACAAAAACACTCGATAAATATTTGGTGGATGAATAATGCAAAAGCATAATAGAGTGAAGACATAAATATAGATTTCGGATACCCAGGTGGTTTCCATGAATGGCTGATGTCAGAGAACAAGAATTTCAACATTTATGTGATTAAGTCTCAACAACACATTCATTTGCCCCAGAGAAGTAGTAGAAAGAAATAATGAAATTATCTGCCTAATATCACAAAGGACACCAGTGAGAATAAGCCAAGTAGCTCTGTGAACAAGTGTTCTTTTTCAACTTGGCTGTAACATGGATTTTTTTAATATGCTTATAAACCTTGTATAATTGTTACTCAGATATTCTGACTCTCAAATGAGGTCATGCTTGGAAACATATGCTTTAAAATTCAAACAACTCAAACCATAAGAAAATTTTAATTACTTAAGCCAAATTCTGTCTTAAAGCTGAAATAAGTGATATATAAAGATTAAGGGAAGGCTTAGTCTCAATTGGATCACTGTTTCATGCTACCCTTTATATAAAATGAGTATAGAATCAGGCTCTTCAGGATATCATCCATAAAACTGCAGCATAAGCTAGTTCTAATCACTGCTAAAACTTCTAACACTATTTAAAAATACTTGAGAGCATAACTACAATATTTATGTCTCCTTACAAGCATGAATTTATCTTGTCTCTATTTTAAATACTGATTTTTTTTTAAAGTTCAAGACGTATGGCCAGTGAAAAGAAGAACTTGGAAAACATGATCTAAAACTAATTCCTCAAAAAGTTAATCAAAATAGATAAACCTCAAGAAAAATTTAATAGGAGAACTCTAATAGAGTCTGAAGTGAAAGAAAAGTTACAACAAGCATTTCATAAATACAGAGACTCATAAAGACTGCTATTAACTTCTATATGCCAATAAATTCAGTAACTTAGAAGAAATGTACAAATTATTGGACGCATACAATATTAGGACTTTCAATACTAAGTACTGAACGTACATATTATATGGTTTTAGTCTAACTAATTACAATGAAGGCTTTCTGAACTAATCCTAACTAAGTTCAATACTTAGTATTGAAAGTATTAACTAGAGAGGTTAGACAAGAGATAAAAGGAATCCAAATTGGGAAAGAAGTAAAACCGCTATTTGCGGACAACATAATCAAAAACGTAGAAAACCCTTAAGACTCTACAAGAGGAAAAAAAATCCTATTAAAAATAATAAATCAGGGGCCCTCCCTGGTGGCGCAGCGGGTTAAAGCACGACACTGAGAAGCTAAAGCCACTTCTGCATGAGTTCAATCCCCGCCTGCCCCGGAGGAGATCCACATGGCGCGGCAGACCTCTCCTGACCCGCCCGCTGCTCCCTCAGCAGTGTACTTCGTCGATCTGCCTGTTCTGCTCCCCACTCTGTGTCTGGTGAATCCTCTCACCGCCCCTGCACCTCTGGCCTGTACCCCAGCTCTGTATGCATAAATAAATAAATCTTTAAAAATAATAATAATAATAAATCAGTACAGTGAAGTAGCAGGCTACAAAATCAATATACAAAAATCTGATACATTTCTATACATAAACAATCAATTAGAATAGAAGGAAATTAAAAAACAAGCCCATTGAAAATTACATCAAATAGAATAAAATACCCAGAAATTAGATTAATAAAGAAGGTGACACACCTGCTATGAAAACTATAAAATGCTGTTAAAAGAAATAGATGACAAAGAGAAATGGAAAGATTGCGCCAGTTCATGGATTAGAAGAATTAACATTGTTTACATGGCCATTTTATCCAAAGCAATATTCAGATTCAATGCAACCCTTATCAAAGTGTCAATGGCACTCTTCAAAGAAATCGAACAAATATTAATGATATTTACATGGTAACATAAAATATCAAATAACCAAATAACCAAAGCAATCCTGACAACAAAGAAGAGCAGAGATATTACACACCTAGACTTCAAGTTATACTACAAAGCTATATAAATAAAAGCAGTAAGATACACACCAGTAGAGTAGAATTAATGCAGAGTAATATCCCTACATTTATACTGACAGTTAATTTATGACATAGAAACAAGAATGCACAATAAATAAAAGAAAATCTCTTCAACAAAATGCTTTGGGGAAATTGGACAGTCACATGCAACACTATCCATATATACACAAATGTTATTTCAAAAATTATTAAAGACTTCAGTGTAATTAATGAAAGTCTAAAACCATATCATATATAAGGGGAAAAAAATAACATAGACAAAACACAAGAAGACATTAACTCAGTGGTGCCTTCGGAGACTAGCAATAGCCAAAGGGGAAAAAAGCAAAATTAAAAAAAAGAAAGTAGTATATCAAATTAAAACACTTGGGCACAGCAAAAGAAATTGTCACAAAACAAAAAATACCCTATTAAGTGGGAGAAAATGTTTGCATATCATACATCTGGCAAGAAGCTGACACCCAATGTCTACAAAGAACTCAACCAACTCAACAAGAAAACAAATAACCCGATCAGAAAATAGGAAGATCTAAATAGACACTTTCCAAAAAAAAAAAAAAAAGACATAGAGATGGCCAGCAGGCACAGGAAAATAATGTTCATCATCACTTATTATCAGAGACATGCAAATTAAAACTATAAGATACCACCTCTTACCCATATCAAAAAGATCAGAAACAGGTGGGTGTGACAAAAAAAGGAACTCTCATATATTGTTGGTGAGAATGTAAACTGGTCCAGTTCCTACAGAAAATAATACTAAAAGCAGAAGATCTCTTCAATATAATGTAGCGAATCCTTTCCTAGGTATGTATCCAAAGAATGCAAAAACTATCTTGAAGGGATATGTGCACACTTAGGTTTATTATTGCACTGTTTACAATGGCCTAGTTATAGAAACAATCTAAGTCCCCAAGGACAGATGAGTGCAGTAAGAGAACATATGCATGTATATAAATGTATATTTTTCCCATTGTGTATACATATATGTTCATACACACACACGTATATAATAAGATGAAATCTTTCCATTTGCCACATGTATAGAACTGCTGGAGAGTATGATCTTAAGTGAAATAGTCAGAGGAGAAAGATAGATACTGGATGATTTCACTCATAGGTGGAATATAGAGAACAAAACAAAGGAACAAATAGGCCAAACAGACCTGAGAAATCTGACTGCAGAATTGAGGCTACCAGAGGAAGTGGGTAAAGAAGCCTAATGGAGACAGAGTGTGGTGGGTGGTTTGGTGATGGGCATGATGTGATAACATACATCTGAAGAGGTATGACCCTAGAACCCTAAATCATGTATACAGCATTCAAGCCAACAATGAAAATAAAACTTAATAACTTAAATAATAGTACATACCTACATTTAAAAAAAAGACCTACTTCAGATGCCAGGTACAAGTTTCAGGTTGTTACCTGTACATTTGCTCAACCAGCTATAAATCAGGACTGGCCACCACCTCTCCTCAGTTTCAAAAATTTGCCCAAAAGTCTGACAGAACACACGGACATACATTACTCATGTTTATCAGTTCTTTATAAAGAACATTATAAAAGACACAAATGAACTGTCATATAAAAAGGTACGGGGGGAGGGGTCCAGATGGTGCCAAATGCAGAACTTTCAGTTCCTGAGGAGTTAGGGTACATCAACTTCCCTACATGTGGTGGGCACATTCACCAAACCAGCACTCTCTGAACTCTGCACTGGGAGAATTTTAGGGAGACTTTACCATGTAGACATGACACTATTAATCCAATCTCCAGTGACACAAGCTATGTAACCTCTGTTGACAGACACGGTACAGATGGAGGGGAAATGCTCTGAAAAGTCAGACGTTTCACACTGACTTATGTTATGACCTCCCTTTTTTTGTATAATCGTAATATCAAAATATTCTGAGCAACCTTCAGCTTACAATTGGATTGCCTCCACCTCATAAGGTGCTACCTAGCCCTGACAAGCAAGCATTGTACCAGGGTGAGAAATTCCTCTTGAAGTCAAAAGTGACTTGACACGGGGCAGGTCCCCAACACTCCAACCCCTCTTCCTTCTCTGGCAGTCAGGGTGTAGGGTAAAAAGTTCATGCCTGGGTCTTCTCACAGAAGCCCCCATCCTGAAGCTCTCTAGCGACTACCTGTACAGAGGATCTTGGAAGTTCTTGTGTTAGGAATGAAGGAGTAAAATCAAATAGTATAACAAAGGATGCTCTTGTCACCCCGTCATTCAGGAAAGTAAAGGAGTTTCAGGAGCCCTGTTCCAGGAACCAAGGACAAAGACCAAATACGTAATTCTTACTATCTCACAGTGTCACAGGCTCCGGTATCCACTGTAGAGGGGATGCAAGTCAGTTTATATCATCCTGTAATCTTCGTGGGCTCGGGCAGGAGGACCTACTGAAGCCTTCCCTGCCTGCCACAGTGCTGCACTTGGGATCAGGGACCTCCACAGTGATAGGCTCCAGAGGTCAAATTATTACCCAGCACCCCAGTGTGAACTGGGCCGACTGTCAGTGGGCCCTTACCCGCACACTTAAAATTCAGTTGTACTGCAGGCACACACAAAGGGTCAAAATGGGCTTATTTACAAAAGGGTTTTCAAAAAGAAAAGGAAACAACAACTGGAATATCTTACCGGCTGGGCTGACTTGGAGCTCTGGTAACAAACTAACTGAAAGCCTGGAGTCACGCTGTCAAGAGAGCCATTTCCCGGGGAAGAGAGCAAGAGACGCAATGGCGACCTATTTATCCCCCAAAGTCCCAGAATTCCTGCTTAGCTCCACCCTTGGGTCCTTGCAAGTCTCTCCCTGGTACTGCTGGGAGTTGTAGTTTCCAATCACTGGAATAGTGGATGGAGTCCAGAAAGTTGGAGTAAGGGGTGGAGTCCACAAGACTCTGCAGAGTTCCTTCGGGACATCCATCCCCTTAACAAAATGAGGGGGCAACCATGAGCCCAATCACTGCCAGGGACACAGGAGGACGAAAGACGCTGTGGGGGCAGCAGCTCCTTGCCCTTCTTTCCCCAAAGTGGGGGTAATTGATGCTTGGGCCACTTTGAGCCAGAGAACCAGCCTTCCTTCCTCTCTGGCACTGGTTCAAGCAGAGATCAATGCAAGCACTGATGCTGAGTAAAGGTGGGGTGGCAGCAATGTCAGGCCTGGGCCTCGGAACACTGGGACCCTGGCAGTTGCCGCACAGCAGAGACTTGCAGGTGGGCAGAGGTTAACCTGAGCATTGAGGCCCAGTGGTGGACACAGCAGAGCCTCATTCAAGTGCTCTGTGCTGAGCTTTAAAATCTGTATTGCCAGATAGCATGATGATTGAAAGAGAAACGAAGTAAGTGCAACTGAGCTATTCCTTATAAAGGAGTGTGCCTCTCCACCCTCCAGAGAGAAGCTGATTCCCAAAGCAGGCTAACCCTCATATTTTTATATTCTCTTTTCATCATTCATGAAGGTCACTGGGTTAATCACCACATTATTCATCATTTGTGTGTCAGGACACATGGAAATGTGGCCATCTGATAAAAAGCTTTACTGTTCTCAGGAGCAAATAATTAGCCTAGGGAGTTAGAGATTTGCCAGTTCCAAGCTTGAAAAGAGAGAGTAAGTATCCGAAGAACAAAAACAACTCAAATGCCACTTCCTCCCACCTTGTCATCTCTACTAGACCACATATAACTGCTGTACACAGAATTAGCTATGATTCTGTTATTACCCCAAAGAGCAAGCAATGAAAGTATTAAAGGAAGGATTCAAATGACAAGGAAATTTACTTCTTTGAGCACAGCCACATACAAATATCTTATTAAGCAACAAATTAGTAAGATATACTGGTATGAAAAGTATTTACACTTTTCATGTTATGTTGATTTCTAAAGAAAACAAATCAAACACCGCTAACATTAACTAAGATCTAGCCTCAGCCATATCCTGAGTATAACACCCATGTGTCAAGACAAGAATTGAAGCAATGCACACTGAAATACAGAAAATTCTGTTCACGCAATAAGTGCCTCTTCCTATGTGCACAGCTGACATTGTTAGGCAATCACAGTGTACCTCCTACAGATTCAAGGAGAAACTTCATAATCCCAAGATGGGGTTTTAGGTAGCCACTACCAAGCATTCATGGTTGGCATTAAAAATGAAATCTGTTTTCCTCTGGCATAAAAATTTTTACTTTCTCCCACTTGCTGGCTTCTTCCTTACTTCCTCCAAGTGTACGTAGGCCTTACTTTCAGCAGCAAATATTTGTGAAGCCCCTACTGTGTGCTAAGCACTTCTAATACAACAGGAAATACAGAGATGACAAAGAAAACAGGCAATAAACAGTCATCAAACAAGTAAACAAGACACTTGCTGATATTGTCAAGTGCTTTAAGGGACATAAACCAAAGTAATATGAAGGAGAGGGATGGGGGTGCAGAAATGGGACTTAAAGAAGTAGTCAGGGAAGTGTGTCTGAGCAGGCAGAATCAGATCTAAGTAACAAATACAAGGTCAGCCATCACAGAGAGAGGTGGGGAGATTGTCAGTGGAGGGAACAAGAACAAGGGTCTTGAGCAGAAATGAGATTGAGATGCGGAGGGAACACACTGAAGATAGAACTGGCTGGAGCATAGTGAGTGGAAGAGAAGAGAAGCAAATGAGCTCAGAAATCTGGAGGGAAGGAGGGAGGAATGTGGAAGACTGGTGATGACACGCAAGCAAATTGGGGGAGGAGGGATGTAAACATTGTTTTAAAATGACCAGTAATGCAAATAGATATATAAATTAATAAATTTAAAAAATAAAATGCTCTTGATGGAGAAAAAGAAAGAACTCGGAAAGAGAAGCAGATCATGGAGAAATTTAAGGGACAGTGAAGGAAAGTGCCAGAGTGATGAGAAGTCATCAGCAAATTTGGGTAGAAGATGCCGTCACCTGATGGACTATTGCTGATTCAGAAGTTTCACCTGCTCCACCATTGTAATCATCTTTCTCTCCATTAGCCACATACATGGCTGATATTAAGAGTGAATTTGTACCATCTCCTCACCGCCCGCCTCCCTGATAACGCATTTCAGCACCTTTATTTTCTTGAAACCTCTTTCTGAAAGGGCACCCATGGGCTCTTTTGCACACATCTCTCCCGAAAGTTCACTTAGTCACCTAGTCATTGGGGATACCATAGAAAAAAGAAATTCCCTTTACCCTCATGTTACACAGAAGTTGGCAATTAAGCTAGGCCTCATAGTGCATGGTCTATGAAAGAGGCGGCAGAGATTGTTCTAGAAGACCTCAACAGGGGCTGCTCTGTCAAAGTGAGAAAGGTGGAATAAGGAGGATGTGAGGAACAAGAGGCCAGCAGAAGCACTGGCTGCCTGAGATCTAAATACAGTGGGAATTAGCAGGGCCAAGGGGAGAAGACCCAAAACCCAGGTAATAGAAACTGAGAGATGTGAAGGAGCACAGAAAAGACAAGAGCTGGAATAGTTCAAAAATGGGGCAGCTGGACAGGAAGAGAATTTCCTTCTCATCATTAACGCTCTCTACTCACTTTAATAATATATTTTTCTTTTTAATAATGTATTGATTTTAAAAATATTATTAAAATGTGAAGGCTCATTATGAAAATTGATGAAAAATATCTAAGGAAAATTAAAAATTAAAAACAGCTTCCTGTTAACATTGCTCTATCTCCTAACAGAACTTCCTGTGCCATCTCTCTGCTGTTGGCTCACTTGGAGAGGAATTTGGTTTTATGCCCTATTTTGCTTTTTGGGTTTTTTATGTACTATTTTATTGTGGGCATTTTGTCCAATGAAAGAAACATAAGTCTATGATAATTATTTAACACCTCCGTTGCTGGATGTAGGTTTATTTCTAAGTTTGTGCTAATGCATGTGGTTAAGGCTATTCTCATCTAAAAATTTGTTTACATATACCATGCATTATTCTGAGACAGATTTCTGGAAGTAGAATGTCAGGTAAATGCAAATGAGTGCTTTCTCGAGTTCTTAGTGCAGACTGCCACCTTACTCTACACAAATGTTCGGTTAATCCCGCCTGAGCAGCAGCCACCCAACGTGAACGATCACTCCACCCCACACATACCCTGGCTAGTACGGAGCATCACTGCTTTATTACACATGTGATTTGCCCATTTATTTCATTGATTTATTATTATTAGTGTTTTTCTTACTATGTTGAATATTCCTTAATAGATTAATCAATTTTTAAACCTTGAGATGCTCTAGGCAATAGCATACTTAAAAGTTGCCCGTTCAAAAACTTGAAAGTTGATTTGTCATTTTTATAGTTAAGAGTTTTAAAAACATTTTTTTTTCAGCCTAGGCTACTCATATAAAAATAGCCCACGGTTTCTTCAGAATCCTACATGAGCTTCTGCCCACTTTCCCTCACATCCTAAACAAAATCTTTAGTCGGAGTTCATTATAACGCCTATCAAATTTTTAGTTTCTCTCAGCCAGTCAGGGCTCTTCTGTCTCACGACGTCTTAACCATTTCTATTTGGCTCTCCTCCAGTTTTTCTCCACAGGAAACCAGAATGAACTGTTTAAAAAACTACTTTAAACACTGCAATGGCTTCCTGGTGTGATTAGAACAAGTTGCCGGCTCCCGGCTGCTCTGGCGGGTGGGCACAGGTTCTGTGCCCCTCCCTGGCCCACCTGGCTTCCCTCACCTTCCCCAAGCACCAGCTGCTCCCCTGCTACCTTCCTTCTCTCATGTCTCTCATGTCCTAGAAGTCATGTTCCAGATGGCTTCTCAGGACTTTTGAGCTGCCCTCATAATTTCTACTATACAAGAGAGGGGTCCTGATCCTCCCTGGTGGTGCAACGGGTTAAAGCGCAGCATTGCAAGCTAGCTGCAGCTGCTTTAGTTCAATATCTACACCCGCCTGAGGTGACCCACAGGGTGCAGCAGACCTCTCCTGTCTTGTCCACTGCTCCCCTCAGCAGTGTACTTCGTCTACCTGCCTTTTCTGTGGCCTGCTCTATCTCTGGTGATTCCTCTCACGGCGCTGCACCTCTGGCCTGTACTCCAGTTCTACCCCCAGTTCTGTATGCATAAATAAATAAATCTTTAAAAAAAAAAAAAAAAAACAAGGGAGGGGTCCTGGCTGACTTCTAGATTTATTGTTCTTTCTCACAATATATAGATACTTTCCCTTTGGGCCCATCTCACTATTTATCACTGACTTGTTAGTGATTATCTCTAAAACCTACCTCTCCTACAGAAGTGTTATCTCCATCCACCATACATATTCAGATTTCCACATATGCCCAGGGGGGTAGATTGTATGAAGCAGGACTTCACTCTTTTCCTCATCCAACTCCATTCCATTCATCTGTTTAGCAAAAATTCCTCCAGATGCTAAGAATAAATTGCTAATGTCAGCTCTGGGCCAGGGGACACCTTGCCCAAGCACAGGTAAAGGAGGGCTTTGTAAAGGAAGCGACATCTAGCCTAAGCTGAGTCCCACAAGATGAAGTGAGTTGGGAAGCCATTCTGGACAGCAAGAGCACGTATGCACTGACTGAGAGCTAAGCACAGTGCACACTTAAGGAAACCACGAGACCACAAGGCATCACCTTTCCAAAGGAATGAACCTCCACTTCCTTATTCTGCAAAAACTTCTGGCTCTCTGCCCATCCCTGGCAATGAGCCAAAAATCACATCCAACAAATATTGGGGATTAGAATGAGGGATACCAGTCAAATCTCAATCAGAGCAATTGTCTTAAAAAATGTCCATTAAAAGTCTGAATTGCATCAAGACCTGATTGAAATCCGCCTGCCTGAAGCTTTCCCTACCCAACAGCAGCACAGCAGCGTATGTGGGTAGTTCATGTGACCTTTCCTTACTCTGAACTTTATCTTCTATTGTTCTCAAATTGTTTAATGTTTCCGGTCTAATCTTACTTATCTTCCCAATTAAACATAATTCTTCAAGGGCAGGAACCTAGTCCCTGCTCTTTTTCCTTCTTTAATCTGCTTGTTTTGGTATATCCAAATGCCCCATAGATAGTTGTTTAATGTTTATATAAGGAGGAAGGAGGGAGGAGGGGTGTGAGTGGGAAAAAAAACAAAGGAACAGGGTAGTTGTCTTGGGCAAAAGAGCACTTAGTGGACCTGTGACCCCCCTTTTCCTATTTTTTTTTAATTTTACAATCTTTTAAATCTGACTTTCTTTAAAATTTTAAATTGAATTAGGGGCCCTCCCTAGTGGTGCAACAGGTTAAAGCACAGCACTATGAAGCTACCGCAGCCAATGCAGCATGAGTTTGATCCCCGGCCAGGGAGGTGACCCACATGGCACAGCAGACCTCTCCTGACCCGCCTGCTGCTCCCCTCAGCAGTGTATTCCTTGATCTGCCTGTTCTGTTCCCCACTCTGTCTCTGGTGAATCCTCTCACCTCCCCACATCTCTGGCCTGTACCACAGTTCTATATGCATAAATAAATAAATATTTAGAAAAATTAAATTGAACAAATGAGATTTTACACAAAGCCTTCAAATTTTAGCAAATCACTCTTCTCTTTCCTTGGGAAATCAGATACTACAACTCCCTTTCATGTAGCAAAATCAGAAACTGTAATAGCAACAGCTGGGGCCTCCCTGGAAGTACAAGGGGTTAAAGCACAGCCACTGCTGCACTAGTTCGATCCCCAGCCAGGGAGGTGACCTACATGACACGGCAGACCTCTCCTGAACCTACTGCTACTCCCCTCAGCAGTGTATTTCAGCACATCTGCCTGTCCTGCTCCCCACTCTGTCTCTGGTGAACCTACTCACTGTCCACTTCTCTGACCTGTACCCCAGTTCTTATATGCATAAATACTAAAAAAAAAAAAAAACAAAAAACCGCAGATAAAAAAATAACAACTACTACTTCTGGTATACAAACACCACTGTTATATATCCCTGAATAGTTCTCCATACCAGAGAGCTCCAATCCATCCTGTTCTTTAAATCTCTGTAACTGCTCTGTTCTAATCTGTCATCTCTTGCGAACACTTTAAATTGTCTTCCCTTCCTTCCCTTCTCCTGCTTTTCCTCTTTTCAGTACCTTCTCCTAAAGATAGAGAGAAAACATCTGTTCATGGCATCTTCCTCTTTAAAATGCCTTGGCGGCCACCACAGCACACAGAATAAAGACCCAAATCATTACAGCCCTAAGCATAGTCTGCATCAGATTCATGAAATACCAAGTCCTTTGCTTTTGTGATTCTTGGAAGCTCCTAACACAAGGAACTTGATACAATTATTCATCCACATCTTGCTTCCTCTAGCTCCAGCTGTGTGGCCACTACCTCCTTCCTTGACTGAAAAGGTATTGTTTTTGAGAAAAGCCTGTCTTGAGGCTGTGACATAACACAACACCCCTTCCATTATAAACCCAGCGCAGCCTGCTTTCCTTCCCTGCACTTGTTACATTTGCAATTATGCATTTGTCCAATTACTTGCATAACACCTTGCCTTCCCAATCACCTAAAATAGTAAAACAGAAACTATTTTATATATTTCACCATTACATATGCTTAGTGCCTAAAGAGATTCTGGTATGCAATCGGCATTTAATATATATTTCACAAATGAACATCATATGCAACAGATATTAAGATTGGTATCTTTTTTCTTTTTTAATTGAAGACTACCCAAGCCAAAAGTCCAATGAATTGAATTCTAGGGAAAAGGAAAATTAGGTTAAATATTCCTCTTCAGATAAAAGGATGACAAATTAGCCAAAACTTAAGCACATGCTTATTTTTATATCTATACAAACTGTTTTGTACACTGATCACATTTTCCACAGAACAACTGAAAGCAATTCTGTAAGTTTTCACTCAAAGGATCTGGGCCTACTCATGGGGCTTTGTTTTGCAAAGAATATATGTCATTTTTATAAGTGAAGAAGTAAGTTTAAATATTTAAAACTCCACAAATGTAGGAGGGGAAATAATTTGGGATAAAAAAGCAAGGAAAGACACAATATTTTGGTTTGTAAAACTGGTTTATTACAAATTGCTATTTTAAATTTATATTTGGAATTTTAATTTTAATTTATTTACCTGGCAGGCATCTATGTCTCCTTAAATATGAAGGCAAAAGATAGGAAACCTGAGTAAATTTGAATTTAAGCAATTTACCTGTTGCTACAATAAGAATTAACTTTCAATCCCTGAGAATTAGTAAAGAATCAAAAATAGTTTCATACATTCAAAGGTATAAAGCATATTTTAAAAACAGAAAATAAAAAATAAAGCTACTATAGTTAATGAACCTCCCCAAATATGCAATGCAAGTCCCTCTTGCACACAGTGAGTGAGGGCCGTGTGCACATGCATTTTAGTTTTTTTGGTGTACCTAAAGAGACTAAGATGCTCCAGTGCTATTTTTACCTACAGAGACTAAGCTGCTGCAGTGCTGTTTTTGTGGCTTCCCCTTTAAAAAAAAAAAAAAAAATCCTGGAAGCTGATAAATGATCTGCTCAATAACAGAAATGCCCACTAGCTCAAATTTACCTTTTCTAAATTTTTGTGTTATAGTGATTTTTCCTTTACTATCCAAGGCCAACATTCTTTATCTGATTGCAACCTGAAGCCCAAACTATTTTTGCAAAGTCACTTTGGAACAAGTCACTTTAGTTTTCTCAAATATCAAGTGGGGATAATTATAGCTCTCAGGGATGTGGAAAGCCGAACTGATGTTCATACAACACCATGATATCCGGGAACCTTTCTTCAGACAGAGCAAAGTTCTGGGATACATGATAGTTGTAATACAGCCTGCTGTTCCTGATTATAGTTAATACTCCTAAAATGCAAGCTTTCTTTGTAGGAGTAAATATTAATTAGGTTGCTCATTATACTTCCTTAAAATGCAAAGGAAAAACAAGTATACCCCCCATATATATAGGAAATGTAGCACAGATAGTAAGCAAAATAGCCAAACCAAATAAACCAAAGACTTTGCAGCAGATGCAATTTTTTTATGTGCAATGCCTTGGCAGTTGTTTTTCATTCTGGACAGTGTAAATATCACTAATGACAAGTACTTAATTGCCTAATAGCCCAATGGAAATACAATGAAACTCAAACAGCGACACTATGCCAAAATTACCCTTCCTTCAAATCTCCCTTTATTCTTTTTCCAAACAGAAAATAAACTAATTTCACATTCTCTGAAAGACCAACACCAATACTAACTAGGAAAATTCTCTGGTGCTACTTTGACAGTAACTTCTTAGTTGCAAAGATATGTATACTTGTTGATTCTCAAGGGGAAAAAGATGGAAATTCAAACATTGAGCATTAATCAAGTAAAGAAAAGGTTTTCAAAAGACTGGATAAAGAGAATGAGTGGGATGTATAATCTGCTGTGTGTAAGACCGATCTGGACAATCTATCTTCAATTTAAATTGCTGTTTTAGCATCAACCTTCAATATTTTACATAATGCACACCTCTTAACATTCTTATTTCTAAATATGTTGTGTTTCCTGATTGGTTGATCTATTGCACTAAGGACTTTGAGTATTAGGAGAAGCAATTGATAATGGTGAAGACCAAGTCTGGGCTAAGAACTTGTGCAGCATCCCCTCATTTCAGCTGCAGGAAGCCGCAGAGTGATTCTTTGGCTGTTGGCGGGAGGAGGTTGTAAATAAAAATGTGAGGTAGTTCTTTCCACAAGAGGGAAATATTTGTCTACATAGCATCCCTGCAATGTTTGACAAATTACTATGGCATCTGCTCGCTGTCATCTGTAAAGTAAACTCTTAGCTTGGTATTAACTGAACTTGACAGATCATGAGCTGGTTGCAGTTCACAGGCCTGATTTTCTGATCCAGCCATGACAGGAGGCACGACAACCTCCAAAGTGTGAACTGTAGAGACTAGTAAGAACAAGAACTGCAAAAGCATGTTGGGGAGTGGGTAACAGTCCATAAGAATGAGGTACCTACGTTTGTGCATAGGAAAGAATGAAGACTGGTGAGGAGTAAATTACAGACTCTGATCCCACAGCTGATCTCTCACCCTGAAGATTAAATTAAAAAAAAAAAAAAGATCTGAAGTTTTAGTATGATAGAGAACATGGCAGGAGTTTTTATATATAAAGGAAAACTAACA
Organism: Condylura cristata; assembly: GCF_000260355.1. Lineage (NCBI taxonomy): Eukaryota > Metazoa > Chordata > Mammalia > Eulipotyphla > Talpidae > Condylura > Condylura cristata. The sequence goes on from NW_004567105.1 coordinate 33,191,122, forward strand.
GGTATATTAAAGGTGAAGGAATAGAGCATCACTAACACTTCAATCTTTCTTACCTGGAATATGTACACTTAAACTAAACTAGTATAAAAAAAAATTATTTCTGAAAATCTTTGCATTCTAAACTCCCTCCAGACTACCAGACCAAGAATAATACCAGCAAATAGATTGGGAGTTAAACTGTAGTTAGAAAAGGGGAGAAGAGTTAGGTAGGACATTAAAATTTTATTCTGAAATTATCTCTGGCCACGACAATAAAATTTAACAAATATTCACTGAACAGTCTTACTCCTGTCATCAGCTGTACAATACATACAGTATCATAGAACTGGCCACTAGGATTAAAATCCACTAGAACATATTTCATGTTAAGTGGCGACAGCAGCATCTCACAGAAATTTCTACATACATATATACACAGTCCACATTCAACCATATTCACATATTTCCAGTACACAGTTGCAGCATATGACAGTCACATGTCTAAGTTGTTGCTCGATTAAAAACCCAAGCCACTGCCTAGACATAACTGTAGCAGTTGAGCTGAGTATAATTACAATTAATTTGATATATGTCCATAGCAGAGAGATGTACAAGCCCCTAAGAAACAGAGTTCACAAATACTTTTTTTTTAAATGCTACCACAGCATTATGTTGGGCAATATTAAAACCTTTTCCAACCAAATCAGTTTTTTTTTTAAAAAGTCTTCTGCTTACCTGAAATATTCTTGATGAAAAAAATTACAAAAATGAATGCTCTCTTGAAAAGAACTCACACTTAAGATTCCAATATGGCCCAATGCTACTGATGCCTAAAGTGTTTTCTAACATTCTGATGGAGTCCTTTAACACGACTCCACACCACCCATTAAGTTTAAAAGTGGCTTAAGTGCCTTGCACCCAAATTGTAAAAATCCCTGGCCATCCTTACTAGAGCCAGGCACATATAAAAGGAATGCACTTTGGTTCAGACCAAATGCCCTGGGATTAATCACACTAGAAAATTAAATGGTTTGAGGTAAATTTTTACAAATACAGTTGATTTTTGTCTAGTGTTAGCTTAACAAAAAACAATATTATTTAAAAAATCAGTCTGATGTTAAGATACAACAAAGGCCATCTTTAACCCCTTAAACATAGGAATCCCTGTGTAACTAACCCATGGTTACCTTTTTCAGTGCCTTATGATGCTTCATGCCTTATGGATTGTATTAAGGCCTGGATGTAACTGGATAGTTAAGACAGAAGTGTCTTTGCAGAGGTGGATTCCATCCTTACTAACTCCATCCTAGGATTCAAAGAGTTAAAGAGGCCAAAAAATGCATGCCCTACAACATGGCATCCAGAACAAAAGGCACATTGTTAACACTAAGGGCACAACTCCTCCTCTACTGTTAAAGTACACTGTCTTGCATCATCTGTTGTTCCACTGTTGTAGCAATACACTTAAGTGGCAATGCACGCTCTGGTGGTGCAAGAAACGGAGCCAGATGAGACTGCAACCAGACAAGACGACACTGTGCTATTCCTAAATCTGAAAACAGCTCAGACATCCCTAGACAATGGTAACCTGTGAGACCAAGGACTGTTTCCAAGCCAACTCCTCGTAGCCTATCAGAGCCCTTCATTTGTTTATGCTTTAACATCACAAAAGATGCAACCTTATATTTTTGACATAATTAAGCGAGAAATTTAAAAGCAGCTCTATCACTAAACACTGAACGTGGCAGCTCTTATGAATAAAGGTAATTTCACTGAATCTTGGGGGAGGGGAAGCCCCATTGTGCTGCAAATCACAGTTTGGCGTAAAAGTTTCCGGTTGCATTTGTGAGTCTATCGTCACAAATGCAGTTGGCATCTCAAGATCTAGTTTTGTGTGGTGCGGGGGAAGACAGGAAGGATTAGTCCATTTATAAAAATCCACGCATGTAGTCATTTTATAGCGAATTTCCTATTAATGGCAAGTTAAGGTTCATAGATTTAAACCTAAATGTGAAAGTTGGAGTGGCTATGGGAAAGCAGCAGTGTGTATGGTGAACACAGCGCTTCTGTTGATCCGTGTGGCCTAAAGGAGCTAACTCACCATCACCCAGAGGCTCACAGTTTTCAAAGCCACCACCTGAAGTCTTCCACTTCTTATGCCTTGAAGCCAAAATCTGAACAATACATACACAACCTTTAAATGCTATAAGCCACTGATTGGGGGCATCATCACATGAGCATCACTTAAAATGCAACTTACTGACCTGTTATTGCACTTCCACAGATGACACAGAGATGTGTACAATATGCTAAAGAATTTGACTAGGGGAAAGCAGCTATAAATGCTAAATACAGAAGTACAAATTAATTTATCAGGGACACCCTTAAATAGTAAAGCAAATATTTATCAACATCACTATCTTATTAATAATCTTATACTGTTTTTTTGGCAAATATCTGTAACATTTCCTGAGCAATGTTTCTCCACCATCAACGAAAAAGCCTCAAGGTAATCAAAGTGTTTTTGTTCGAAACTACTTTTTTAAAGTAAGAGAAACTGCAGGGTTAACATTAGAAGAACTTAACCGGAAACTTTCGTGGCCTCACTGGGGACCATGCTTTAAGTACTTGTAAATCAACTTACAGGCAATACAATAATATCTGTGCATATAAAAGAGCACTTATCCTAATTTATACTACCCAAAACCTATTTCCAAACAGGCAGAAATCTTCCTATATTAAATTGCACATACTGAAAAATTTTTTCCACGTGCCTTGAAATTGATATATATCACTGCTCATACATTAGTGATAAAATACTGAAATTTTCACTGTGAAAATAATTATTATTCAGAGAAAAAAATATTTACTTAACTCTGTTACTTTTTCAGGTAAAGTGTCGTTCCCACGAAAACAATCAGTGCAATCCAAAAGAAAGCAAAGTAAAATAGAGGAATGCATTATCTGTGGTTCTAATGATGCAAAGACTAAGTCAAACCATTTAACTTGAACATTTTCCATCCGTGACATTGTTAAGATTGGCCTTAGCGAAGAGCCACAATGACTTCTGTTCAAGAGGATTTTCAACCCTGTTTCTCTGTAACGAAAGAGTTGATACTTCCCCAGGCCGAGAGAACCTGATCTTGGCACCTGAAAGTGGGAACTCATTCTGATCTGCCAACTCTTCTTCTTTGGAACTATGGTGATACCTTACCTAGCTAGGCTGCTGTTCTTTTTTAAACTGGAATATGAAACAATGGTCACAATCACAGCTGAGATGTCTCTTTTCTGTATTAACAGTCTGGGATATGCATTTGAAGGAAGAAATAAAATTAAATGCAAGAACAAATGTGTGGTGAAAGAACAGAGGAGAAAGCAATGAGAACAGTTCATGGAATTCACTTCTAAATTTAGGTACAAAAACCAATTCTGTAAGAGGCGGCTTCTGATAAACCAGCTCACCCATATTAAAAGTCTGGAGGATCACACACATTTCAATGTATCCACCAGGTCTGCTTTGCCCGCTCTCAGAATGTCAGAAATGCGTAGTGAGCACTTAAACCTTGGGGATTTTATGTTGTTTAGGAGGAAAAAAAAAAAATCCCTAAGGTGTCAGTTTCTCTTAAGATGTCATTTTCACCCAAACCATTCTCTTCCCACCATCACTACCACCCAGAAACTTATGGAAAACAGAAGCAGAACTTTCCACACCTGTGTATGAACCTGGGGCATGGAGAAAGGGGGGCCTTCGGGGGCAATCACCTTGGAGGGAATATACTATAAACCATAAAAACAAGTGAATGTCTTTGACACCAATCTGTAAATGCGTGGCAGTCATGAAGTAATCAATGGCCTGCCACTGATTTTATTACTCTGCCACACTAAATACAGTAAGGCTCATCGTACTTTTAGAACACAAAAACAGTTTCAGAAAGTATAAAAACTTAAAGCATTGTCCCCATGTATTTTATAAAAACAAAACGAAAGAAAAACTTTCTTACATTAAAATAAGTGCTGAAAAGATACAAATGAGTTGAGTTATTGAGCAAATAAAAACAGGTCTGAGCTACTCCTTTTCAACCCAGTAAGGCTCAGCAACAACGTATCTTTCGGAGGACCAGCACTGGGGGACTCAGCTCAGCTCACAAGTTTTGGCAACACTGTCCTCTGCTGAATATTCCCGTTGGCATCTGTCATCTGTGCCAAATTAGTCCTCAGTTTGGAAGCTGAGCTGGAAGGTGGAGGTAACTTGGAAATCGACGTGATAGCACCAGAGCTCTCAGTTATCCTTTTCACTGACGTCTTCTCCCCCGTCGGAGGCTTTGGCAACCGCCTCCTCAGCCAGGGATGCCGTAAAGCCTGGCCAGGGGTCATGCGAACCGCAGGATCCCATTCTAAACACTGTCTTAAGAAGTCAAGGAAAAGGGGGTCATCACACCCCTTCAGTGCATTCCCCCACTCTCTGCTCTCTGGTGGGCCCCTCAGTTTCCCCCGCCGGGAACGGCCTCCGTTGAGAACCACAGAACCGTCTGAGAGCGTCGTGACAGTGCAGTAACGGGGGTAACCCTTGGAGCTCACAAAATTTTTGGCTCGTTTTGATGCATCCAACAGTTTCTGGGAGGGCATGCCCAACAGTTCAATCATACAGGCTAGCTGGTCCCCTTCGTCTTCCCCGGGCAAGAGCGGGTAACCAGTTAGGAGCTCTGCTAAAATGCAGCCCAAGCTCCACATGTCGATGGGCATGCCGTACCTGGCGCCAAGGATCACTTCCGGGGCCCGGTAAAACCGAGACTGGATGTATGTGTAGACACGCTGATGCTCATAGCAACTGGAGCCAAAATCGATCACTTTAATACCACTTCTACCCTGCTGCTTCAATAAAATGTTCTCGGGCTTAAGGTCACAGTGAATGATTCTGTTTTTGTGCAAAGCATCCAAGCACTGCAGAATCGAGTGGGCAAACTTGCGAACCAAAGGCAGGCTGAAGCCCTGGAACTTATTCTTCTTGATGAGCTCGTACAGGTTCATGCTCAGCAGCTCGAACGTCATGCAGATGTGGTTGCGGAAGGTGAAGTTTTCCAGCATGTGGATGACATTCATGGTGTTGTCCTTGTCCTGCTTCCGCAGGTGCTCCAGGATCCGGATCTCCTCCGCTGCCTGCCGGTGGAAGCGCTTCTCGTTCCGCACCATCTTCAGGGCCACGTGCTGGTGGACTTTGTGGTCGTAGGCTTTGACCACCTGCCCGAAGCTTCCCTTCCCAATGACCTTGAGGACCTCGTACCTGTAAGCCACATGATCGTGGGGCACCTGCACGTATGATCCCTGGTCGTCGTCATAGCCACCGTTGTTGGGTCCACCGGTCATGCCCTGGCGCTTCTTTGCATTTGGACCCAAGAAGTAGATTTCAGGGTAGCTGAAAATCTCGTGGTGTTCAAAGGTGGTTAGTTTTTGCATGTATTGCTTCATTGCTTGTTCGGGCGACATGGGGGTGGCTTTGACCTTGCCCATGCCCTCCATAGACTTCAGGGAGGTGGAGCTCCCCTGCCGCCTGTGGATGCTCTCCAGCTGCCGCTCTGGCACCACCGGCAATCCCGTCTTGGCCACTGTGGTGAGCCCATTTGGTTGTGTCGTAAGCACGGTCCGTTTGTTACTGTTATCCTCAAACAGCTGCTCAACCTGGATCTGTCCGTGGCTGTGGCTGCCGACATGTAGGTGATCATTCATTGTGTGCTTACTGCTGCCAATCTGGAATGTGGAAAGGACACATGAATAGAAGGGAGATGCCCGTCGGCTCCAACGGGATATTTCATGTCAGCTCTGACCCCCACCTTTGCAAACTCCAATTTCATTTGAATCTACAATCAGAATCACGTTTAAATGACAAAAAGGGTTACGTGCCCAAGAGGGACCTCATGAGACGCCTCACAGGACGCATGGATGTGATATAACCTCTGACAATATACAGAAAACAAGCAAGTGGATTGGGTAAGGCTTATGATACTAGGGATCTGGAAAAGGAACTTCATAAAAGTCACACCTAAAGAGCATTTGCTGTACTGAGTAAAAGAACCTTAGACTAAGTTCTCTCAAAAAGCATCTTAACATTTAGCAGAGTCTGGCATAGCATAAATGATCCACTCAATCCAGACTTGATATACAAATGCAACAGAAACAGAAAAATACTGTTTTCTATACTGGCTCCCTGATAGTAATGACCTTCATGGTTCATCCAGTAGCTTCTTTAATACCTGGAGGGCACATCTGTCTTGTACAGTACTTCTCCCAACTGTCTTTCACTTATTCTGAAAACACAGGTATCTTCACTTTCAGTCTTCACTACTTGGAAATATAACTGACTATACCTAGGAAAATGTACTATCCAGCGGCAAAGAAAACTGCACTTTCAGCTTGGAAGATTCCCATGTAGATACCACTATCTTATCTTGTGACCCCCACCCCCCAACCTGTTTTTTTTTTTTTGAAATATTATGGGCCTCACTAACAGTGATGACCATTTAAGGCTATTCTGTCCAACAAAACCAGCCACCACACCCTTCCTGGCCTTAGTATGGTCAATCACTCAATTCTCTGAAGACATGCATTTATCCACTCTGCTGGGATACTCAGTTTTCCAACAAGGAATACAATGTAGCAATTTCTATTTCAAGCACATACACCCCCTCCCCCCCAATATTCCTGTCTAAACAAAATGGATGGTGTAAGTGGGCCTCCAGCTTCTCACTGAGAAGCGACTTGGAATTTCTTTCCCCCATTCTTGTTGCAAAGAGGGAAGTCTGGGGAAAGACCAGGAGCCAGGATCCCCTCATAGCTTGAGAATCCTGCCAGCCTCAAATAAGCTTCTGCTAGGTGATTTTTAGAAGAAAGCATAAAGATCAATTTGTCGCACACAATACAGCTCATTGAACCAGTAACGCAAGAGATCTAGTCACACAGAAGGGCAGAGTCCCTGCCCTCGAGAAGCTGACAATACTGAAACTTGCTATCAAGTGATATTGTTTCCACTATCTCCTAAATTCTTCTTTTTGGGTTCTATGTATGTTACTGAAGTAGTGTTCCGTATATGTAATACAATAATTCAGGAAATGGGTTAGAACCACCTATATCATAATATGAAATTCTAAAACCTTAATAGCAGATCAAGACCTTCCAATTTTCTTTAATTGACCCATAATATGCAGGATGGAGGAATCACTTTCTCTCTGCTTACTTCTAAAACAAAGAATAATTCAGTAGTGTACTGGAGTCTTTATTAAGTGGCATTTCATAAAAGGTAGAACTTTATTTCTCAGATAGATTTTTGGGAGCTTTCTAGTCAAATCTTTTTCTCCACCTCCTCCCCCGGTGGTCTTTCAAGCACCAGGGAATAAAAAGACCTGAAATTAGAAACGTATCTCTCCTGAAGACCTATTTTCCTCATTTACTTATAAGAAAGACCTACCAATATACATAATACAAAAATCATGAGACTATTAGGAACAAAATTAACACTGAGGCTTTAGGCACTGCTAAAAAGATAACAAGGGAAAACCTCCTTGACAATTAGAAACTGAGTTCAATTTTTGTAATAGCAATGTACATTATTTTGCACAATTTAAAATACAATAATCACATGAAGTTTGGTGACTAGAACAAGAGTCTGCAAATCACCTCCTATCTCTCCAACTATATTCTCTTGGTTTCCTCAGCAGTTTCAATTAATAATCACCTACCTTTAAGTGGGTCTAAGAGTTCCCCAGGGTTCAACCTTTATCTCTCTTGGATTCTCACTCCCATAACTCTCTCTGGCTGACCTTGACCACAGCCAGGCCTTCCAGCAAACCATTTGGCAGGCTGCCACCTGCCTCGTCTGTAACTCTGGCTCAGTGGTGCCTAATCCATGTCTCAATAGGGAAGACCCTCTCCTACAATGACTGATCTTTCCTTTCCAACATGTAACTCAAGCTCAATTCATGATTTTCTACCAAAACCATTTCTTCCTCTTATAACACTCAATTTGATACGCAAAAGGCTGCACCTCCAGTCACTCAAGCTGTACACCTAGAAATCCTTTGCAACATCTCCTTACATTACTGTTAAACACCATTGTTTCTACCAAGTACACCCCATTTCAATAAGTAATGTAAGTACTTCAGGCAAGAACACAAGATTCTAAACTAAGAGCCTAAATGATCTATGTGCTTCCATCTCATCTACCACTGCTTCTCTTGTCTATTAAAGTAAGCTGAGTTCCCCCACACCTATGGAAATACCACACTCTTTTAAGCTGTGAAAGTTCACGTTTCACAATGACAAGAAGGGCAGGGATTTTCAATTAGATACATGGAAAATGAATGCCAGGTCTACCCTAACTGTGTGACCTTGTGCTAAATTTACTTCAAAGTTCTTGTTCTTGTCAATATGAAGGTCACAAGCCACCTCATTACAGTTATGAGAATGATTAAATAAGGTAGCATGTATAAAGTGTTCAGTGTTATACTGAACACAATATTACTACTGTACTTTCTAAATGCTGCTTGGCATCTCTTTCCATCCCAGGCCTAGGTGATGAATTCCTACTCATTCTTCAAATATCTGGTTCCTTTCTGAAACTTTCTTATCTATTCTGCGAAACTTCCACTATTCTATAGAAACTTCCACTGTTCTATCTACTATGCTGACAGAGCACTGATAGGACATTTTATTTTACTGTTATTAACACCTGATATAACCACCTTGCTATGAGCAATTCAAGGGTTATCACTTCTTATCTTTGTAATATAAACCCAAACATACAGTAAGCCCTCAATAACTATCTGTTGCATGAAAGAATATATGAATGAATCCTTTAACTCTCACCTCTCTGAATTATTCTTGAGAACTACACTTTGTACCTTCATAAGAAAACAGAAAGTTATACCTAGGGAACTGTGAAATGTCCCTGGTGACACAAGTCACAAGATGTGAGGCACCAGCAGGGACATGCAGGCAAATGGCAACTAGTAAAGAAAAATACTGGTAGCAGATACAGCAACTAAAACACCTGAAAGTGATGTAAATCTTAAAAAATTTCCCAGATGTTAACTCAATTCCCTAGAAAAGCTCCAGTAAGGGACTTTGAGTCTCAAACAGAAATTAAAATCACAAGCAAGCTCAAAAATGTAATTAACTGGTCAATAAAGGAGAAGGAAATCCCAGAAAAGCCAAAACATTTCCAAAATACATCATAAATTTAAGGAGACCGGGAACCTTTCAGCCCCACTCAGTCTCTCTAGGTCTGAGATTGTGGTTTACTCCTAGTTACAAATGCCAAGCACGGAGCCTGTCACATTTAAAAAATTTACAATGAAGGAATCCCTTCATTAGATATGATATAAGGGTTAAAGTGGAGAGATTTACAAGAGTCTTCTCTGACCCTGAAACATTTTAGTGTCAAACATTATATGAGAATAACAATTTGGTAATTTACTCTCTTCTAATAATAAAAAGGAAAATAGTACACATTCACTGTGCTAACACTTCTGGGAGTATTAAAACTATGCTGATGTCATCTTAGAAATAGTGAATAATATTATGGGAACAGAACTGAATCAAAAAAGTTTGGAATTTTAGCTCCTCCTCAAACACACTGACAGTGGCCCTGAGTCAAACGCCTACCTACTTTTCCTTCTTCAAAATATTACATTTTAAGTGAGAATATTTACTCTCCAGTTAGTTATTTATTAAAGGTAAAACTGTAACTAGAGAGTGCTTTAAACATAAAGACAGTTACAATAAAGTAATACAATACTGACATTTGGGAGTTAACTCTATCAATAGCCATCTATTTCGCACATAACATTAAAAGAAAAACTAACCAGAACCCAGAGAATGATTAGGCAAACTTTCAAGACATGCAGAGATAAACAAAATGACTGGAGTATACAGTAACATATCCATGGAGAAAAAAGACAAAAGGACAATGAAGTAGGTAAATTCCAAACTGCATAATCTTCATAATCATATATTTACAAGGGAAAATATGAACAAATTTCTATGACAAGATCACTTTCCTCTCATTAATGTGTTGTCCCCCTACTCATTCTAAAGCTCTTCCAAGCTGTCAGTGCTGTGGCATTAAAAACTATAAGGTAAGAATATAGATCTGCAAAGCTTCTCAAATTCATAATGAAATTAGTACAGCTCCCTGGAACTGGCAGTATCAAGCAGTGTGTTAGTTAGGTGTAGGTGGGTCTGGGTTTTAGCTCCTGCCTTGAAATGAATTGGCTTAAGAATCTTACCAAACCGTTTAACTTGCTCAATTGTTTTCTCATCTGTAAAATAAAGTCATAGGAGCAGATAAAAGTGGTGCTTTTATGCTTTCCTGTCCTATGTCTGCAATGTTGTACAAACAAAATCAAAACTGAACAATAATGAAACCCCAAATTCATACTTTCCAAACCAAACCTCTAATGAATAACAGCAAACTAAAGTTCAACAAGTAAGCGAACAAGTAAATCAGAAGCCACAGAAAGACACAGCCCTCCTTGGACAAGAATCAGACCCTCACATCTCTTCACTGCTGGTCTACCAGCTATTCATCAGGATACTTTCCTTTAATTTCATTATACATGTCAATTGCAAAGAGGCTCTGATTAAGCAAAGCCCACCTTTATAAAACTGGAATCTAGACGCAGTTTCCCTTCCTGGCCACACCAAGTCATCTAATGACAGCAACACAAGAGGAAGGAGGGAAAAAACACCACCACCACCTAAATATTACAGATTCTAAATCTTTAGTATATTCCTAATCAGGCAAACAACCCAATGCTCCAAAACCAAAACTAAAGCATCACAGTGACAACGATAAATACACAGAAACAATAAGCCTGTTCAGTTTCTCTTTCACATGTGGATTAACTTCTGGGCAGTACATTCTTAGCCCATGGGTCTCGATGTACCAGGCAAAGAGAGAAGCTAAGAAGATGTGTTTCTATGAAACTGGTACACATCTGTCCAGGTCTAAGAAGAGATATTCCATTCTAGACATCCTCTCACAAATTCTCAGACAAACAAGTTCCCCTTTATACATAACACTCTGATTTGCTCCTCTTTAAGCTGGCATCTCCAACTTGATTTTCACTTGGCAAATAAAGCCAGATCACTAGCAAGCATACTTCAGGCAGAGCCAACTTAAGGGGCTCTACTGCAAGATCCAAAGAGAAAGAAGACCTGGACAGCATCACCTCCTCCAAGTGCACACACCTCTTCTAGGCTGGCAGTCACCATCCAAAGGCCACCTCTGGAGGCTGAGAAAAGGTACACGCTGAAGTCAAATCCAGCTTGCCAATCTCTACAGCCATCAGCCCCATGCTGGGCTCCGTTCCCTGACAGCCCCTGCTGAGGGACCACTGCACCTATCAGGTACCTTCCCCTTCCCACTTTCAAAGCAAAGGCTCTTTCCTTCTGAGTAACATGCAACTGCAGATTCCTACAGGGGTGGCTTGTTTTGATGGCTGCTGTGGTTCTTATTTTTGTTAATGGTAATTACAATTTCTGCTGTGTTCAAACCTGTAGCACTCATAAAACATGCTTCCACACGCAGGGGACAATTGGCGGTGCTCCCTGCTGGCTGGAGCCAGGCTGGGAAGCTCTTTGGGTGATCGATTTTCCGGGCAGGACGGTCTGGCTGTCCCCTCACACATCTGTTTCTATAAATATCCACTACCCAACGTGGTGCTATGGGGAAGTGGGGGAGGACTAGAGAGGGGGAGGGGGGCATGTTTACCCAGGCATGGAAAGGTCCTCTGGTTAGCAAGGACCAGAAAAGAGGGAAGAGAGAAAGAAAGAGGCGAGGAGGAAGTTCAGAGGAAGAGTAGTACAGGTATGGGCTAGAGACACGAGTCTTCCTTTGTGGCTTCGGCTTGGACTTCCCCAAGTTACCGAGGGCGGCGTTTTGGAGAGGCCACTGGCCAGGATCGTGAACCCATTCGCACTTCGACCTCTCTTCTCCCGCCGTCAGAACCCCGCAAGTGTGGAGTGTTTATGCCCCTGGTTCTCCCCCACCCTTACCCCCGGGCGCCCGCGGGCTGGGTCTCACCGTGAGAGCTGCGGCAGCAGCGTTGCTGGCCCGGAGAGGCGGCAGGGCGATGGGGGAGGGCGGCCCGGTCCCCACTCCGCTCCGGGGGGGCCCCGCACGGAGCCCCGGGGAAGCCTGAAGCTGACGAACGGCGCTGTCCCCTCCTCGGCCTGGGAGGCACGCGCGGGAGGAGACAAAAGAGGGTCAGGGGGGAGAAAGTCACCCGGCCCCGTCGCCCCGCCCCGCCCCACCCCTCTGGGCATCGAACCCCGCTCTTCCTGGGGGAGACACCCGGGCAGTGAAAACGCGGGACGCAGATCCTCTGGGGAGGGAACGGGCGCCCGGGAATCCCCAGCGCACATCCCCCATTGGGGCTCCGGAAGCTGCAAAGTTAAGTCGGGCCCCGGCTCGCGAGTTCGCGACCCCACTCGGGAGCCGCCTGGCCCGGGGCTCGGCGGTCGGTCCACGTAGCAGGCGGCCGCAGGCCTGGAAGGGGCCGGGACAGCAGGCGACCGCGCAAAGGTCTCGCCACGTCCCCGGCGGGGAGCGGCCGGGCGGAGGGAGTCCGCTCGGCGGCGCCTCCCGGCCGCGTGCAACAATGAGCGGAGCCGCGGCGAGGGCGTGCCGTCCGCCCGGGGCTCCCCTCGCCGCCGCGCCGACTTTGTTCGAGCTCCCGCGGGCGGCGAGCGGCCGCGCCACGAGGGCTGGCCGCCGGGCCGAGCGGGGGACCCGCGGCGGGCGCCGGGGGCGGCGCGGGGGCCCTCCTTACCGGTCGGGTAGGCGGCGGGAGCGGCGGCCGAAGGTTTCCTGGTTAACATGGCCGCTGGAGGAGAAAATGCATCTCAGGGCTGCCGTCTCCGCCGCCGCCGCCGCCGCCCGTCCTGCTGCTACTTCTGGCGGCCGCCGCCGCCGCCACCTCCTGGTCGCCCCTCTCGCGGGTCTCCGGCGCCTCCTCGCCGCCTCGCGTCAGCTAGGGCCAGACACACACCGTCCGCTGCATCCCCTCGGCCCGGGCCCGCCGCCGCGAGCCCCCCGCTCTCCTCGCCACCGCCGCCGTCCTCCTCTTCCTCGGGCGGCTGCCACAGCCCCCGGCCCGTGCACATGCCTCGCCCTCCCCTGCGAGCCGTAGCGTCCCCGATTCCCTCACATAGGGCGCGGGGGAGCGGGCTGCGCCGCCAAGACCGACTCGCTCCGGAGCCTCCTCCCCGGGCTCGCGCGCGCGCCCCCGCGGACTC